>NW_022589746.1:39759-625113 GCF_004348235.1 Phoca vitulina
TTCTTTCTTTCTTTCTTTCTTTCTTTCTTTCTTTCTTTCTTTCTTTCCTCTTTCCTTTTTTCTTTCTCTCTCTTTCTTTTTTTTCTTCCTTCCTTCCTTCCTTCCTTCCTTCCTTCCTTCCTTCCTTCCTTCCTTTCTCTCTCTGTCTCTCTCTGTTATAGTAGCCATCCTAATGGGTATGAATGTGGCAGTTCTTACTGGAGTCTCTCAGGTAGCGGCAGGGATCAGGGCTGGGGCCATTTGCTGCTTCATGTGTTTGGCATGGGGTTGGGATGACTGCAACACTAGGGGTTTCCAGGCAGTGTGCCCTTCATACAACCCCTCCACATGGCTAGTTTGGGTTTTCTGGGGATCTAGGGTAGTTGTGCTTTTTATATGACTTCTGGTTTCCTCCTGAACAAATGTTCCAAGAAACAAAGTAGAAGCTGCCAGTGTATTAAGATCTGACTCAGAACCTGTCATGAGGACATTTTCAATATATTCTTTAGTCATGCACTCACAAATATGCCCAGTTCCAAGGGGCTAGGACATGGAGGCTACCTCCTAAGGTGAGGAATGTCAAAAGATCCTCAAATGTCCTGGGTGGAGTTGATAGACTAAGTCACGCTCCTAATAGCTCTCATAGACAAGCAGATGGAGACATTTCCTCTAATTCAACCTTGGTCTTCTGGGAAGTTGAAACTCCAGCCCAGTGTCACTGTTTCTGATCCACTAATTTTGCAGTCTAGGTGACACCTCACCCACTGTCAGTACAGCCTTCGTCTTCGAGTCCTGCATCGGGCTCCCTGCTCAGCAGGGAGTCTGCTTCTCCCTCTGACCCTCCCCCTCTCATGCTCTCTCTCTTCCATTCTCTCTCTCTCAAATAAATGAATAAAATCTTCAAAAAAAAATACCCATCACCCGTCGATTCATTTAGTCCATCCCCCACCCATCTCCCTCCATCAACCCTCATAAACTGAAACATTTTATTTTTTGTTATTTTTTAAAGATTTTACTTATTTGAGAGAGAGAGTGAGTGAGAGTATGAGTGGGATGGGGAGGAGCAGAGGGAGAGGGAGAAGGAGACTCCCCACTGAGCAGGGAGCCCAATGCAGGGCTTGAACCCAGGATACCAGGATCATGACCTGAGCCAAAGACAGACACTTAACTGACTGAGCCACCCAGACAACCCAAACTGAAACATTTTAAATTTAAACCTGGAATTAACTATTTTTCCAAGTATAGTTGGTTCCTTTTAGTGATTAATTGTATTTTTTTCTTCCAAATTTTTATTTAAATTCTAGTTAGTTAACATATAGTGTAATATTGGTTTAGGAGTAGAATTTAGTGATTCAATACTTACATATAACACCCAGTGCTCATCATAACAAGTGCCCTGCTTAATACGCATCATCCATTTAGCCCACCCCCACCTCCTTCCCTCCATTAACCCTGTTTGTTCTCTATTGTTAAGAGTCTCTTATGGTTTGCTTCCCTCTTTTTCTCTCTCTTGCTCTCTTTTTTTCCATTCCCCTATGTTCATCTGTTTTGTTTCCTAAATTTCACATATGAATGAAATCATATGGTATTTGTGTTTCTTTGACTGACTAATTTCACTTAGCATAATACACTGTAGTTCCATCCACGTCGTTGCAAATGGCAAGATTTCATTCTTTTTGATGGATGAGTAATATTCCATTGTATATATATACCACATCTTCTTTATCCATTCATCTATCAATGAACACTTGGGCTCTTTCCATAGTTTGTCTATTATTGATAATGATGCTGTTATAAACATTGGGGTGCATGTACCCCTTTAAATCTGTATTTTTGTATCTTTTGGGTAAATATCTAGTACTGTGATTGCTGGGGTGTAGGGTACTTCTATTTTCAACTTTTTGAAGAACCTCCATACTGTTTTCCAGAGTGACTGTACCAGTTTGCTTTTCTACCAATGGTGCAAGAGGGTTCCCCTTTTTCAGCATCCTTGCTAACATCTCTTGTTTCTTGAGTTAATTTTAGCCATTCTGACTGGTATGAGGTGGTATCTCATCATGGTTTTGATTTGTATTTTCCTGATAATGAGTGATGTTGAGCATCTTTTCATATGTCTGTTAGCCATCTGGATGTCTTCTTTGGAAAAATGTCTATTCATGTCTTCTGCCCATTTCTTAACTGGATTATTTGGTTTTTGGGCATTGAGTTTGATAAGTTCTTTATAGATTTTGGATACTAACCTTTTATCAGATTTGTCATTTGCAAATATCTTCTCCCATTCTGTAGGCTGCCTTTTAGTTTGGTTGATTGTTTCCTTCACTGTGCAGAAGTTTTTTATCTTGATGAAGTCCCAAAACTTCATTTTTTGCTTTTGTTTCCTTTGCCTCTGGTGACATGTCTAGTAAGAAGTTACTACAGCTGCGGTCAAAGAGGTTGCTGCCTGTGTTCTCCTCTAGGATTTTGATAGATTCCTGTCTCCCATTTAGGTCTTTCATCCATTTTGAATTTCTTTTTGTGTATGGTAGAAGAAAGTGGTCCAGTTTGATTATTTTGCATGTTGCTGCCCAGTTTTTCCAACATCATTTGTGGAAAAGACTGTCTTTTTTCCACTGTATATTCTTTTCTGCTTTGTTGAAGATTAGTTGACCATATAGTTGTCAGTCCATTTCTGGGTTTTCTATTCTGTTCCATTGATCTATGTGTCTGTTTTTGTGCCAGTACCATACTGTCTTAATGACTACATCATTGTAATATAGCTTGAGGTCTGGAATCGTGATGCCTCCAGCTTTGCTTTTCTTTTTCAGGATTGCTTTGGCTATTCAGGGTCTTTTGTGGTTCCATATAAATTTTATGATTGTTTGTTCTAGCTTTGTGAAAGATGCTGGTGGTATTTTGATATCTCTATTTGGTATTTTTGGTGGTATTTTGATATCTCTAATTGCATTAAGTGTGTAGATTGCTTTGGGTAGTATAGACATTTTAACAATATTTTTTCTTCCAATCCATGAGCATGGGTTACTTTTCCATTTCTTTGTGTCCTTTTCAATTTCTAAGTGTTCTATAGTTTTCAGAGTACAGATCTTTTACCTCTTTGGTTAGGTTTATTCCTAGGTATCTTATTGTTTTTGGAGCAATTGCAAATGGGATCAATTCCTTGATTTCTTTTTCTACTGCTTCGTTATTGGTGGATAGAAATACAACAGATTTCTCTATTTTGACTTTATATCCTGACACTTTGCTGAATTCATGTATGAGTACTAGCAATTTTTTTGGTGGAGTTTTTTGGGTTTTCTACATAGAGTATCATGTCATCTGCAGATAGTAAAAGATTGACTTCTTCCTTGCTGATTTGGATGCCTTTTATTTCTTTTTGTTGTCTGACTGGTGAGGCTAAGACTTCCAGTACTATGTTAAATAGTAATTGTGAGAGTGGACATCCTTGTCTTGTTCCTGACTGTAAGGGAAAGAGTCTCAGTTTTTCCCCATTGAAGATGATATTAGCTTTGGGTCTTTCCTATATGGCCTTTTTGATGTTGAGGTACGTTCCTTCTATCCCTACTTTGTTGAGTTTTTTTTTTTTTTATCAAGAATGGATGCTGTATTTTGTCAAATGCTTTTTCTGCATCTATTGAGAGGATCATATGATTCTTACCCTTTCTTTTACTAATGTGGTATATCATGATTTATTTGCAAATATAGAACCAGCCTGCAGCCCAGGAATAAACCCCACTCGATGGTGGTGATTAATTCTTTTAATGTACTGTTGAATTCGATTTGCTAGTACCTTGTTGAGAATTTTTGCATCCATGTTCATCAGGGATATTGGCCTGTAATTCTCCTTTTCAGTGGGGTCTCTGTCTGGTTTTGGAATCAAGGTAATGTTGACCTTGTAGAATGAATTTGGAAGTTTTCCTTCCGTTTCTATTTTTTTGGAATAATTTGAGGAAAGTAGGTATAAACTCTTCTTTTTTTAAAGATTTTATTTATTTATTTGAGAGAGAGAGTGAGTGAGAGATAGAGATAGAAGAGAGCACGCACAAATGGGGGGAGGGGCAGAAGCAGGGGGAGAAGCAGACTCCCTGCTGAGCAGGGAGCCTGATGCAGGACTTGATCTCAGGACCCTGGGATCATGACCTAAGCCAAAGGCAGATGCCTAACAGACTGAGTCACCGAGGTGCCCCTCTTCTTTAAATGACTGGTAGAATTCCCCTGGGATTGTTGGGAGTTTGTTGGGAGATTTTTTATTACTGTTTCAATTTCTTTGTTGGTTATGGGTCTGTTCAAATTTTCTATTTCTTCCTGTTTCAGTTTTGGTAGTTTGTAGGTTTCTAGGAATTTATCCATTTCTTCCAGATTGCCCAGTTTGTTAGCATATAATTTTTCATAATATTCTCGTATAATTGTTTGTATTTCTGTGGTGTTGGTTGTGACCTCTCCTTTTTCATTCATGATTTTATTTATTTGGGTCCTTTCTCTTTTCTTTTTGGTAAGTCTGGCTAGGAGTTTATCAATTTTCTTAATTCTTTCAAAGAACCAGCTCTTAGTTTTGTTGATCTGTTCTACTATGTTTTTTTGTTTGTTCCTTTTTTTGTTTGTTTTTAAGATTTTATTTATTTATTTGTCAGAGAGAGAGCAAGCACAAGCAGGGGGAGCTGCAGGCAGAGGGAGAAGCAGGCTTCCCGCTGAGCAGGGAGCCTGATGCGGGACTCGATCCCAGGACCCTGAGATCATGACCTGAGCCAAAGGCAGACACTTAACCGACTGAGCCACCCAGGCGCCCCTGTTTGTTGTTTCTGTATCATTTATTTCTGCTCTGATCTTTATTATTTCTCTTCTTCTGCTGGCTTTAGGTTTTATTTGCTGTTCCTTTTCTAGCTCCTTTAGGTGTAAGGTTAGGTTGCATATTTGAGACTTTTCTTGCTTCTTGAGGTAGGCCTGTATTGCAATGTACTTCCCTCTTAGGACCATCTTTGCTGCACCCCAAAGATTTTGGACTATTGTGTTTTCATTTTCATTTGCCTCCATCTACTTTTTCATTTTTTCTTTAATTTCCTGGTTAACCCATTCATTCTTTAATAGGATGTTCTTTAACCTCCATTTGTGGTCTTTCCAAATTTTTTCTTGTGGTTGACTTCAAGTTCCATAGTTTTGTGGTCAGAAAATATGCATGGTATGATCTCAATCTTTTTGTACTTGTTGAGGGCTGATTTGTGACCCAGTATGTGATCTATTCTGGAGAATGTTCCATGTGCACTTGAAAAAGAATGTGTATTCTGCTGCTTTAGGATGAAATGTTCTGAATATATTCATTAAGTCTATCTGGTCCAGTGTGTCATTCAAAGCCATTGTTTTTTTGTTGATTTTCTGCTTAGAAGATCTGTCCATTGCTGTAAATGGGGTGTTAAAGTCCCCTACTATTATTGTATTATTATTGATGAGCTTCTTTATGTTCATTACTAATTGATTTATATATTTGGGTGATTCCAAGTTGGGGGCTAAATACTTACAATTGTTACGTCTTCTTGATGGATAGAAATTATGATAAAATGCCCTTCTTTACCTCTTGTTAACAATCTTTGGTTTAAAATCTAGTTTGTCTGATATAAGTATGGCTACTTCAGCTTTCTTTCTTTTTTTTTTTTAAAGATTTTATTTATTTATTTGACAGAGAGAGACACAGAGAGAGACACAAGCAGGGGCAGTGGGAGAGGGAGAAGCGGGCTTCCCACGAAGCAGGGAGCCCAATGCAGGGCTCGATCCCAGGACCCTGGGATCATGACCTGACCCGAAGACAGATGCTTAATGACAGAGCCACCCAGGAGCACCTACTCCAGCTTTCTTTTGGCATACATTAGCATGATAGATGGTTCTCCATCCCCTCACTTTCAATCTACAGAATATTTTATTTATTTATTTGAGGAGTGAGTGAGAGAGCACAAGCTGGGGGAGGGGCAGACGGAGAGGGAGGAGCAGACTCCCTGCTAAGCAGGGAGCCTGATGTGAGGACCCTGGGCTCATGACCTGAGCTGAAGGCAGACGCTTAACTGACTGAGCCACCCAGGTGCCCCTGCAGATGTCTTTAGATTTAAAATGAGTCTTCTGTAGGCAGCATATGGATGGGTCTTTTTTTTTTTCATCCATTCTGATATCCTATGTCTTTTGATTGGAATATTTAGTCCATTTATGTTCAGAATGATTTTTGAAAGATATGAATTTAGTGCCTCTGTATTACCTATAAAGATGGTGTTTGTGGTGATGTTCTCTGTTCCATTCTAGTCTTTGTTGCTTTTGGTCTTTTTTTCCCCCACTCAATGAGTCCCCCTTAATATTTCTTGCAGGGCTAGTTTAGTGGTTATAAACTCCTTGGGTTTTTGTTTGTTTGGGAAACTCTTTATCTCTTCTTCTATTCTGAATGACAGTCTTGCTGGATAAAGTATTCTTGGCTGCAGATTTTTCCCATTCAGGTTGTTGAATATATCCTGCCATTCTCTTCTGGCCTGCCAAGTTCCTGTGGACAAATCAGCTGTGAACCTGATCTGTCTTCCCTTGTAGGTTAAGGACTTTTTTTCTCTTGCTGTTTTCAGGATTCTTTCCTTATCTGTGTGTTTTGTGAATTTGACTACGATATGCCTTGGCAATGGCTGGCTTTTGTTGAGTTTAATGGGAGTTCTCTGTGCTTCTTGGATTTTGATGTCTGTGTCCTTTCCAAGACTAGGGAAGTTTTCAGCTATAATTTGCTCAATTGGATCTTTTGTCCCTTTTTCTCTCTCTACATCTTCGGGACTCCTATGATACCAATGTTATTCCATTTTAATAAGTTGCTGAGTTCCCTAAGTCTACCTTCATGATCCATTACCTTTGTTTCCCTCTTCTTTTCACTTTCATTATTTTCCATAATTTTATCTTCTATACCACTGCTTCATCCATCCTCATTGTTATGGCATCCATTTGAGTTTGCATCTTGGTTATAGCATTTTTAATTTTGGCTTGACTAGCTTTTAGCTCTTTTATCTCTGCGGTAAGGGATTCTCTAGTGTCTTCTATGCTTTTTTCAAGCCCAGCTAGTATCCTTATAATTGTTGCTATAAAATCTAGTTCAGACATCTTACTTATATCTGTATTGATTAAATCCCTGGCCATCATTTCTTCCTGGTCTTTCCTTTGGGGTGAATTCTTTTGTCTTGTCATTTTGGAGATCAAAAAGAAAAAAGCAAAATAAAATAAAAATTAAAAATTAAAATAAATAAAATAAAGGAAGCTAGGTGTGTTATGGTTTGCTTGTTAAGAGATGCTTGATAGAAAAAAGACAGAGAAAAAGATAAAAAATTTAAAAAAATAAAAATTTAAAAATAGCTTTTTCTCTATCCAAAAAAACCCAAAACAAAATAAAACAAAAAACTCCCCCGGGGCGCCTGGGTGGCTCAGTTGGTTGGGTGACTGCCTTCAGCTCAGGTCATGATCCCGGAGTCCTGGGATTGAGCCCCACATCGGGCTCCCTGCTCTATGGGGAGCCTGCTTCTCCCTCTGACCCTCTCCCCTCTCATGCTGTTTCTCTCTCGCGTGCGCTCTCTGATAAATAAATAAATAAAATCTTTAAAAAACAAACAAACAAAAAACAAAAAAAAACCCCCAAAACTGAACAACAACAATAAAAACTAAAGGCAGCTAAATCCTATTTCACCTAAAACTGAAGCTTTCCAGCACTCTATGATCAGTAGACTTGGTGTGGGTGAGAGGTTTGTGCTGATGTTCTGGGGGAGGAGATTGTTATTCTGAGTCTCAGATGGATTTGCCCTAGTGGAGATGTGTCTGCAGGGCTCAGGGAGGGTGGGACTTGGTGTAGTGGCTCTCTCCACCTGGTGGCACTGTTTAGCTCACTGAGGTCGGTCAGTGCTGGTAGGAGAGGGGTGAAAATGGCTTTGCCCCACTTTCTTGTCTCTGGATTGGGAAATTCATGACCACCAGTCTTCAGGATGCCCTTACAGATGTGCAAACAGTCACCCTCCTGTGTCCCCAGCTTCTGTCAGATCCCTGCCTTCACCCTGTCCTTGACTGAGTTGTCCACCTGCCAGGTGACATAGCATCCTGTGTTTTATCTCAGGTGTGGCCATGTTTCAAAACCCCACACTTCAGAGACACCCATGGCACAGACCTTAACTGATCCTCTGCAGGAGGGTCTTGCTAGGCTGTGGCCGGTGCAGGCTTGTCCCAGTAAATAGTCACACGGCCACACAGCAGTTTGGAGTTTATGGTAAATCACTGGCACCAGGGTCTGCTGCCCTCAACCGGCATCTTTGTTCCTATACTGGTGAGCTGGGCAGCTAAATGGTGCCCGTAGGGTCTGTTGGCTGCAGAGAGGCCATATCACCTCTACCAAATGCACTCCAAGCAGGGGAACTGCTTCTCTCTGTGTGACCCAGGGGATCCTAGACCATGCTGCCTGCTCCTTGGGCTCTGTTCTGCTCCCCCATTGGAGCACCACCAGGGACAACCCTGGCTATGACACTGACCTCCAAAACCTTAGATTTGGTGCTCTGCCTTCAGCTTAGGTCATGATCCCAGGATTGAGTGGGAAAAACTGGTGGCGTTGAAAACCTCTCCTACTATGTGCCAGCCCTGATGCCAGCTATTGGGGAAGCAGGTGTAAATAAGAAATCCAGGAACTGTCACCATTTCTATTTCTTTCCTAACAATTAATATTGTTAAAACATGTTTAACAATATTAAACATTTGTAGTGTAATATTGTCTGGCTGTTTGTTGTCTGTATTTATTCATGAATAAAAGGATCATGTTCGTTTTGTTCACTGTTGAACCTCCAGCACTTAATACAGTGGGTATCCTATGGTTGGCAGTCAATAAGCATGTATTAAATGAGTCTGCAGATTCGTCTATATTTATTTTTATATTTTATATTCCATAATAGTGGAAACCAGTTACTATTACACACGCAAAAACTTTTTTTTTCAGTTCAACTGTAAGTTTTTTTCACACAGGTGTGGTCTGAAATCCATCACGAGGGAATATCATGAAGATCGGGAGGGCTCATATTCTATGCAGGCACACATTCCAGTTTCTCAACCTTTGAATGAGTCAGTTCCTTTTTATTTTCTTGTCTTGGGATTAGAAAGCTTGGAAGCAGCTGACACTTGTGCAGGCGCCCTGACACGGGTGGGCTGTGGCCCCTCAGGAGGCCCACGCTGAGGACACGCTCTCGGAGTCTGTAACAGAGATGGGAGGAACTGGAGCTAAGGGTCAGTCTTTTCATGACATTGAAACAAAAGCATTGTCTTTCCCAGGAGGATTTTAGAAGAACAAAAAATTTCAGGTCTTTAAAACCATTGAAAAGTGCCTTTTTGATATAGCTACTTTGAAAGGATGCCTGGAATTGCTCCACTTGTTCTTATAATAACACTGTGTGTCAATCACCTGGCTGCCAAAAAGTACAGGGTACTTTACAAAGACAGAGCCAGAAAGTCTCAAAACACCGTCTGTCTAAGCAACAGCTTCCCCAGAACTGAAATGACCTCTTTCTGCTTCTAGGGCCCTTCAGTGTAGATTCTCAGAGGTTAGGGAGAATATCCGCCACCTGTGAACTAACTATACAGCCCCTGAGAGGATATTTAGTTCTACCATGGAGGGGGGCAGGTAGAATGGGGAGAAGGGTATCTTTATCACTTACCACCCTGATCCATTATTGTGAAAAACCTTTGCCAAGGCGAGCTACTATTACAGAATGATGCTGGAGACATGCCTTCTGGCATCTTGGTATAGGAAAAAGTTGAGATCAGCTTTAATGAAATGATCTTATCAGAGATGATACTTGCTTGCTGGCCAGTCATCTCCATTAATGAGAGCAGTGTCCCAGTCTCTTGTCAGTGTAATCCAGTTCTGTGTTCTGGGACCCAACACAGTACCCTTGAATCTGGCTAGCTATTGAAAAAATTTATTCTGGATCAGAAGAAAAGACAAGCGAAGGATCAGAATAATTCCAAGCCTCTCATTAGCACATTTGATTAACAAGGTAGTGTCATGTCCGAATGTAATACAGGACATACCTATAGATCATTTCACCTGGATCGACTTCCTTTGTGAAAAAAATTTTTTTTAAAGATTTTATTTATTTGAGAGAGAGAGAGAGAGAGAGAGAGAGAGAATGAGCAGGGGAAGGAGCAGAGGCAGAGGGAGAAGGAGACTCCCCTCTGAGCAGGGAGCCCGACGTGGGACTTGATCCTGGGACTCCGGGATCATGACCTGAGCTGAAGGCAGACACCCTATTGACTGAGCCACCCAGGTACCCTTTCTTTGTGAAAATTATGTTTGTTCTTATTCCATATGTAAAATATTGACTATATACCACAGTAAAGATGATTTGGTATGAAAAAAAATAAGATTCCAGAAGACCATTTTCTTGGGGTCACTTAAATTAGAAATTTATGTGTGAATCTGTGACAGGGAGAGGAAGAGATAACCTCGGGCTCCCTCACCCTCTACAAAAAATGTTTATCCATTCATGGGTTTCTAATAAATGGGCTAAGAGGAAACAGAAGTTTGAAACAGGAACAGTCAAGAGTTTGTTTCTAGACATGAGGAAATGTCAGGATGATGCAAATAAGTTTCAAGGACAGATGGAATCCACTATTAAGATTTGGGGCAGTTCAGGAGGTTTACTAGTTACCTATTGCCATCTAACAAATTAACCCAGAACATAGCTTAAAACATTTATTATCTCCTAGTTTATAGACAAGAATTAGGGAGCAGCTTAGTAGTTGGATGATTCTTGCTTGTGAGATTGTGGTTGAGCTATTGGCTAAGGCTGTGTTTCTTCGGAAGGCTTCCTTGATTTCAAGATGGCTCACTCACATAGTTGTTGGCAGGAAGCCTCCATTCTTCGTCATGTGGCCCTCTCCATATGTCTGCTTGGTGTTCTCATGACATGGTAGCTGGATTTGTAAGACAGAGTTAGAAGTCACACTCCTTCATTTCTGCAATATCCTATGAATAATATGAATATGAATCATCCCTACCTAGTGTGGGAAAGGACTACACAGGCTGTGACATCACTGGGGGCCAGCTACCACAAGAGGTTATGCCAAATGCCAGCCTAGGAGACTGTAGAAAATGCTGCACTTCATTGAAAGTAAGAACTGCCCTATCAACTGGATGAAGAAATGGGTTGGGACAAATATTAGACAGTCTTAGGGAACTTTAGGAGTGGAGGGAAGGGAAGATTATGCAAAGTAGCTACAAGGGGTCTTAAATCTCAGATGTAGAATATTTGGGAGATGTTAGAAAACTGCCTTTCTTAACTGGAAACCTAGAGACCAAAGTGTAATGGGAAAGATTAGAATGGTCATAGAAGGACATGAACATCTCTTCCTGGGACATGCCCTAGGAATGATCACATTGCAGATGACCTTGAAAGCTTAATGTGGGAGGCATTGAGTCTTTTACTAGATGGGGAAGCAGGTTTTGAGAGGGATCAAGCATTACACCAGACCTGGTAGCAAGGCCAACCTAAATCAGCTTCAGCTACGTGGCCAATAGAACAAAAGGTAGTGTGGTTTTAAAACTAAATATAACTTTATTTATGTATGTAGGTACATACGTATGTAATTTCTGCACCCTGTGTGGGGCTCAAACTCACAACCCCGAGATTAAGAGCCAGCCAGGGACCCTGAAATATAGCCTTTAATGACATTAATTCCACAGCACCTACCTTGAGGGGTTAAGGGAGAGTAGCAGGAGGAGTGAGATCTCCTGTTGGCTTCATGTGCGACATCAGTATTTGGCTAGAGTTTAGGTCAAGTAAGACTCAAAAAAATCTTCCTATGTCCTGTATTATTTTACTTACTCATCCATCCATCCATCCATCCATCCATCCAATGTTTATTGATCACTTACTTTGTGCCTTGATTCTCTAGAGAAAAAACAAAATTGTTGAATTTTTAGTTCATAAAATTATATGTTTCCCAAAAATCATTACCACAGTATTGTGTCTCTGGAGCATGTTACTACACTAGTCAAGGAGAAGGGAGCTAAAATTTGTTGGAGATGAAAGTCACACAATTAACAAATGGCAAAACTACAACTAAATTCAGGTTGGCCAGTCTGTTTATGCCCTTTGGATCACATCTCCAAAAATGATTTATCTTAATTTTTCTTAACACGGTAGCACTCTCTCCCCTGATGCTTCACCAAGAAGCACTGGCTATTAGTTTTTGTTTTGTTTTGTTTTGAGACAGAGAGAAAGAGTGCAGGAGTGGGGGTTAGGGGCAGAAGAAGAAGGGGAAAGAGAATCTTAAGCAGGCTCCATGCCCAGCATGGAGCTTGATACGGGACTCATCTCATGACCCTGAGATCATGACCTAAGCCAAAACCAAGAGTCAGATGCTTAACTGACTGAGCCACCCAGGTGCCCCAGTTATTGCGTCTTTTGAGAAGAGTCTTTGCTCCCAAGGACACCTGAAATAATCTTAAACAAAATTACATTAAAATATCCCCATACCTTAAAAAAGTTAGAGTTAAGTATGCTTTTGTAAACATCTATTCTGGTCTCACGCTGTAATTATGAGACTTCCTAATAGATTATGGGCACTTAAGCAAAAAAAATTTTTTTTTTTTTTTATTTGAGAGAGAGAGAGAGAGAGAGAGAGAGAGAGAAACAGCATGACAGGGGAGAGGGTCAGAGGGAGAAGCAGGCTCCCCGCTGAGCCAGGAGCCCGATGTGGGACTCGATCCCAGGACTCTGGGACCATGACCTGAGCCGAAGGCAGTCGCTTAACCAACTGAGCCACCCAGGCGCCCAAGCAAAAAAAATTTTGTGTACATAAATAAACATTTAAAGAACAGAGCTTTGTTTATCAGACATAATTCTCAATAGATAATATATATTGTTATTTATACATGATACATGATCAAAACAGAATATAATACTGTCTACTAGTAGATTGTCCTCATTGTTATGGGCTGGATTGTGTCTCCCAAAATTCATGTGCTGAAAGAAGCCCTAACCCCTTCTACCTCAGAACATGACAGTATTTGAAGATAAGGTCTTTAAAGAGGTAACTAGAGAAAATGAGGTCATTAGGGAGAGCCCTCATCCAATCCGATTATCGTCTTTACGAGAAGAGAAGAGGAGGACACTGGCAAGCACAGAGGGAAGACCACGTGAAGACAGGGAGAACCAGCCATCTACAAGCAGAGGAGAGAAGCCTCCGAAGGAACAACTCTGTTTACACCTTGATCTTGGACTTCTAGCCTCCAGGTCTGTAAGAAAATAAATTCCTGTTATTGAAGCCACCCAGTCTGTGGTACTTTGTTATAGCAACTCCAGCAAACTAATCCACACACTTATACAAATGAGGGGATTCAAAGTTGGAGAAGTAAAATGACCTGCACAGGTGTGTGACACTATCGGGCTCAGATGTGGGTTCATTTGACCAGAAAGCCATCTGCTGCACCCCACCCCCAACAGAACATGCTCTAGGGAAAGAATAAATAGTAACTATTGCTTCCCTCTAATGGAGTAACTTTACATCCTCCCATCCTCTGCCACCCAAATCCTTTCCACAGTCCTTTGCAGAGCAAGTCACTGATCACTGATGTCTCCATGTCACCTCAGGTTTCCCGACTCCCACCATGGACTGAGAATTTGTTACCTTGTCTTCCAAAACAGTGACTACAAAAGCTTCACACATTTCAGAGGATCCAATAGAACATTTTTCTTCCTAAGATAAACAATATATTTTAACGCTTTTTAAAAGGATATTGACTGGAGTTTCATTTTTAGTCAAAGTGGAGCCCAAAACCCCTATCGCTATCCCTTAAGTAAGCTTGGAACACACGTGGATTTTATCAGGCAACATGAACTCTGGGCATGTCTGTTTACTGACACAACCAGATCAATGTGCAGATCCTGTCGGTGTGCTGGACAAAGAAAAGCAGACTGTTTGGTTCCAGACTGTGTGCTGAGGACACTCCCCCATGATTGTCCAGACTTTGTCTCAACCTTTGTTATCCCTTCCTTCCCTGACATTCAACCCAGAACCAGAAATCAATGAAGCAATCAGTTTGTAAATAGGGTAGCTACAGTGCCATATTGTGTTTATTATTGGCGACCTTATAAATAAAGGAGACAGATTGTTTCAAATTCAAAAGGGGCCAAATGACTTACCGTGCAATGAGATGGTAGGTACCCATTCAGATAAGCTCTTACTCACACATGTGGTGCATTTAGCAGTTACTTTTCCATTTCTCCCTTCCCAGCTTTTGATATTTGGTCTTTCTTAATATTTGTAACTTTTTAAATGTCTTTCCTTTTCATTTAACATTGGAGTCCCAGAGTTCAGCCCTAGGTCTTCTCCTTAGGTCCTCTCCTCTTCTTGGTCTATACTCCTTCTTTGATGATCTAATGCCCTCCTATCCTTCATCCATGTGCTGACATCTCTAGACAGCACCTCTCTCTGAACTCCAGACTTATATATTCAACTGTCTACTCAATATTTGCTCTTGGACATCTCATAGGCAACTCAACCTCATAGGTACAAATCAAATTCCTAATCTTTCTCCTTGAACCAGCCCCTTGGAGTCTTCCTTATCTTAGTTAATGACAACTTCAGTTTGTCAGGCCATGATCCTTGGAATTGTCTTGCCTCCTCGTGTACCCTCAAACCCCAGACCCAGTGCACCAGGAGGATCATGCTGGCTCTACCTTCAAGGTATGTCCAAAACCTTCCCACCACCACCTCTGCACTCCTGGTCAAGTCCTTCATCTCCTAATTGGTCTCCCCACTCCCCTTGTCCTTGACAGTTGCTTTTCATCTGTAGCCCCAGGGATCCTGGGAGCCTAAGTCAGATGATGCTACTACCCATCTCAATTCCAGCAGCTCTCAGCTCATGCAGAATTGACACTACATCTACCACGGCCTATGTGCGTTTTTCTTTTTTCATTTTTTCTATGCCTGGTCATGGAAGATGATTGCTAACATTTTCCTAGGCACATGAGGCTCCTTGCTGTTTCTCTGACCTGCTGACACAGTCCCTGCTAGCAGGGATTTTGCTGTTGCTCTTCCCTTTGCCTAGAATGCTCCTTCCTCATTCTATGATGAATCAAAGTAGCTCACTATGACTTACACAATAGAATGTTCCTTCCCCAGACACCCAAACACTTAGTGACCTCGATCCTTCAAAGTCCTTGCTCAGATGTAACCTGTGTGAGGCATTCTCTAACTACCTGATTAAAACATACCCCCGTCCCATTCCCTTTCCCTGCTTTTCCTCCTCTGTGGTGTTTTTCACCCTCTGACATGATATCTAATTCACTTATTTTGGTTGCAGCTCTGTGAAGGAGTGGTTTGTGTCTGTTGTGCTGATTGACATTATCCTCAACCACTATAGGCCTCGCATGCAGTGGGTGCTTAATAAATATTTGCTAAATGAGTGAGTTAATGGAATTCCTCCTACACAATTCCCTTATTTAGACAGGAAAACCCCACTGCCTAGGAAGAAAGAGTAAACCCATGGTGGCTTCAAAGGGAACTTTTGAATTAATCTAAACTAGTGGGTGTTGTTTTTGAAGTTCCCTCCTAAGATAAGGTAAGGTTTTTATTTATGTTAAATATGTATGATTTGGAGGCTCTTCTTTCACTATGTTGATCTCCATTCTTTTAGACATTAAATATACCCCTTGATACACAGAAGCATTCAACAGATATGGGCCGAAGCCAGCCAAATCAAATTGATTGGTTTCATTTCCTTTCCTGGAACAAAGCAAACTTACCCATTTTTGGTTGGTTGTTTTTGAGTCTTTTCTTGTCTGATAGTATTTCTCTGCATTTTGATTTGATTTGATTTGATTTGATTTTAGTTGCTTTTAAAACTCAGGACCACTGTTATAAGGATTAAAGGAAAAGAAAACAAATATTTTTAATCAACAAAATCTTTCCTGCTGCTCATATTCATCTTCTGGGTTATTTCAGATTGATGAATTTGAAGGCACTCCCTTAGGGTATATGGTAGGAATTCACTCTGCACTCTCAAGTCCCAAAGGGCAGAGTTCAAATTCTACAGAAACTAGATCCCAACAGCAACTAGGCCCAGTCTGTATTCCTAGGGAGGAAGAGCCCAGAAGCATTTCTCACCTAGGGCTTCCCAAATCTGGTTCCCTGCCATGCTTGGGAGGTGCAGAGCTCTAGAAGTCATTTCCAGAAGGGTGTAGCGGCAGCAATCCCAGGGGCAGTTGCCACAGAGCCCTTCCCCCCAGCTTTGGAATCCTCCCCAGTGATATTGTGCACCTGTCTTTGCCCTCCATGTCCGTGGAGCTTGTGGGAGCTGAGAGCTGTCTGTGAGGGATGAGAATACCAAGGAAAGCACTTCCCAAGGTGGTGAGCACAGAGGCCAGAATGATGGCAATACCTTTAGCTGGACCTACAAAGATGCTTATGACTTAATTAGGTAAAGACAATGGAAAAGGCTCTCCAGGCAGGGATAACTCTATAAAATATATTTTTGTAAATATTTTATTTATTTATTTATTTGAGGGGGGGCACGAGATGGGGGTGAGGGGTAGGGTCAGAGGGATAAGCAGACTCCCTGCTGAATGCAGAGCCCATTGAAGGGCTCCATCCCAGGACCCTGAGATCGTGACCTGAGTCAAAGTCCTACACTTAAAAGACTGACCCACCCAGGCGCCCCTAAAATATTTTTAATGTGACTTAAAACTTTCCAATTTTGACTGATTAGAAAGCCATCCGAATTAATGAAATTTTAGAATTACAGAAAAAATTTTCAAACAAAATATTTGATCATGAACAAATCCTTAAGTCAACAAAAGGCCTCAATCAATGTTTATGGAATTACTTTATTTATTTATTTATTTTTTTATGGAATTACTTTAATGAATAGATAAAAAATGGTTTTAAATTCACAATAGGACAGTCCTATTATTTCAGAATTGCCGGCTCGGGTGATTACACTTATCGGGAAATGGTGACGTGAACAGTTCTTATCTTCAGGGGGGGCTAAAAAATTAGAGAAGGTCAAGGTTTTGCAATAGCTAAGAGGGGTTTCTAAAGAGTTCTTATCATCTGTAAGGATTTGGACAGCTGGACAATGTTTGACCTGGGGAGGTTCTGTGATGTGTGTTTGGGGAGGGAAGTTGGAAGCATATCAGTTGCTGCAAAGGTCTGGGAAGGAGGCTTTTTCTATCAAAAGGGTCCGAACAGCTGGGAGGGCAAATCCGGAAGATCGCAGTAGGTCTCAGAAAATGGACTTGGTGTTTCTCATCAGTGGCAGCCTTGCAACAGCTGGGAAGACCCAGAACTGGGGATTTTAAAGAGGAAGAGAAACTAAGACTGGGGGGCGGGGGTGGGCGCGGGCATCTGTGTACGACATGAATGGCAATTCTGGCCTCTTCCCCAGCAAGGTCTTGGTGCCAAGTTGCCTGTCGTCCATCCAAGGGCCCTCCCTGGTGCTCTCATTTTCCTCCAGGAACTTATGTCTATAAATTGCCATTCACCTCTTTCACAGCAGTCCTGCAGGACCAGTTCAGTTTGTTAAAAATACTAGAACACCCACAAACAGCACTTGTGGAAGATGATACCTATATTAAAAGTAACTATTAGATGGGGTGGCTGGGTGATAGACATCGGGGAGGGTATGTGCTATGGTGAGTGCTGTGAATTGTGTAGGACTGTTGAATCACAGATCTGTACCTCTGAAACAAATAATACATTATACAAATTTAACATTATATGTTAAAAAAAAAAAAGAAGAAGATAGTAGGAAGGGAAAAATGAATGGGGGGAAATCAGAGGGGGAGACGAACCATGAGAGACTATGGACTCTGAAAGACAAACTGAGGGTTCTAGAGGGGAAGGGGCGTGGGGGGATGGGTTAGCCTGGTGATGGGTATTAAAGAGGGCATGTACTGAACGGAGCACTGGGTGTTATACACAAACAATGAATCATGGAACACTACATCAAATACTAATGATGTAATGTATGGTGATTAACATAACAATAAAAAAGCAAAAAAAAAAAACTATTAGAAATGTAAATAATGTACAGTAGTACTTCATGATATGTGGAAAAGTTTTGTATAAATAGGGTTTTGGCCAATCAAACCACATTGAAATTTTACTCTAAGGGTTTGTTATTCCATTCAAAAAGTGTACAATATGTATACCACTGTGCTAGGCTAAAGCAAACAGTTCTTTAAAATGCAAATAACCATCAGTCCTATTTAATACAATTTGTAGGTTTGAATATTTTAAACCATTATAATTTTGAAATATAATGAAATACATTAAGGTGAAAAAACAAAAATATGGTATAATAATTAGTATAAAGTGAACACCTATGTAACCACCACTCAGAACATATCTGAACATCAGAAGCCCCCTATGGCCCCTCTCCTTCCCAAATGTAACAATTATCCTCAATTATTCGACATCTAATGCTGTTTAGTTTTTCTCATTCCTAAACTTTTTGTACATCAAATCAGATAGTTTATGCTTTTCTTTTGTATCTGGCTTCTTTCCCTTCTCATTATGTCAGTGAGATTCGTTAGTGTTGTATTTATCTGCAGTTCATTCATTCTTTTGAGTAGTATAACATAAATTCCAAAATTAACTCATCCATTTTACTGTTTTGACACTTAGATTGTTTCCAGTTTTGAGCTCTTACAAAATCGCTGTTGCATGCCTGGGTACATGCACAGAAATGCATGGTACACAGAGAGAGCTGTAAGCTCTGGGAGTCATTTCCAAGATGAAGCATTTAATAGTTGGCACATGACCCTCCACATTCTCTTTCCTGAAAACCATATGTCCCAGGTGGCATAGTTATAAGACACAAGCAGATTGGATCCCTGAGTCACCACTTGGAAGAGAGCTGCCTTGGAGAACCACTAGATCTGCAGTGAATTTTGAATGACCAAAAAATAACTCCTATGTTTCTAGACATTACAATTTTGAGTTTACTTCTCACTGCTCCACAGCCTAGCCTAATCTGGCCAGTAGAAACAATATAGACATTTGACCTTCAGAAATATTTTTTACAATCAAAATCAATGATTGATTTTCACATCTGAAAATTTCATCATGCTAATGCGAGCTCTTAATTTATTCATTCTATTTATTAAGAGGGTGATGGCAAGTGACAGAAGGACATGTGGAGACAGGGGCACCAATACCAACATGTTGGACCATGTTCATGACCCCTTACCGTAATACTAACTGATGGAAGAGTTCAGGGCTTTGTGATTGCTGACAAGGACTCACTGGTGGACCAGCTAATGGTTTGGTGCCATTTATATGATTTCCCCCATGTTTTCTAGTGAAAAATGCCAAGATTATTTTCCTTGTCAATTTTCTCCCTAGGATGTCATCCCAAGTGGTAAACAGAGACTAAGGAAGGGTATGGTCACAAAAACAGCCACTCCAAGGTACAGGGGCTAAGAAGGGGAACTTCCATGAGTTTGCAAGTTGCCAGGGAGTTGCTAGCTGGTGCAGGGTACCAGCTAGAGCTTGAGAGAGAACCCAGTAGCCATGCAGGTGTGGCCATGAAAGGGAGCTTGAGAAGTGGAGTGTGGGAGCTGCAGCCTCTGTGGGGACAGGAATGGCGATGGGCTGGGGGCTGCTGTGAGGGGGGTGAGGTGGGCACAGAGCGGGAGGAACGTGAAGGCACGCTGGGCCCCTCTGTGTCTGTCTGCCATCATGCTTGGCCATATGATCTTCTTCTACCACCCTCCCATATTCCAAATCCCTGGGGAGCTCCTCTTATTGGACATCTTTAGACTGGAACCACATGGAGAAGGGTGTTCTGGGAAACATCATCCCAGACTCAAATGGAAGCCATAGTATCCTGTTGGCAACAGACGACCCAACTCAGAATCTTCAGTTTATGAGAAGTAATTTTCTCTTCCAAGAGTCTCTTGGACTCTTACAGGACATTTAAAAATTAGGGCACAGCTGAGGAAAAGATATGAGATCAATTTGTCCAAGGGAAAGGGTTGTGGCTTAAAGAAAGAATAAACACACATAGCTGTATGACCTGTTAACATGAAAGATCCGGAAACCATACACTTCTGATTTGGTTATCTGTTGTTATTTATTTATGGAAGATGGGTAAATAGTGAAATGTTATAAATAGTAGAAAAATAGCTTTGTATTGAATTTGATGATGGAAATTATAGACTGGCAAGAGATATATTAATTAAAAAATTATTATAGCTTACTTCTTGAATATGTCAAAAGGTAGAAAAGTGAAAGGTACACAGTGAAAATTCCATTAAGATGGTTTTTACTACATTAGTAAAAAAGTATAAAGTCACTATAATTAGTAAATTTGAAAATTAGATAATCTTTACTAGTGGAACAGGTAGAAGAACTTTATGGAAAAAAAAAACACTGGAAAATGTGTTGGAGTTAAAGAATTTGGTGAAGCAAGGATTCCACCTTTTAGGAGATGAAGAGCCAGTATCAGTAGGTTATTTCAGCAGGAAGCGCTATGGTAGGGCAAACACAAGTACATCAACATCAGAGGGCCAGGGAACACTTCCTGGAGGAGGTGATATCTAAGCTGAGACCTGTGTGATAAACAGGGACAAGTCAGAGGAAGAAGGGGTAAAGGAGTGCAGACTCTTGGTCTGGGTGTGTTCGGCTGTGGTGGGCAGTGGGATGCTGGAAGAAGTGGAGGAGGGTTTCAGAGGGGGGTGGAGTTCACACCTGGGCTGGAGGGCCACATAGGGACGAGACCTTAAGAGTGGAAATTCCGTGCCCGGGCAATTGCCAGCATTTCCCAGGTTTCCTACACCCAAGACATCATGGAGAGAGACATCGCACCAATTTTGTAGCCGTGGTGAAATCAAATGGGGGTACACTAAAAGAGAGCAAAGAAATGGTCTTTCCTATTCACTGCTGTAAGACATAGTCAGATTTGATTCATGTGTTCCAAAAATATTTTATAGAAGCATAAAAAGTAGTAATAGTCGTCTCTTATTTGCCCCACGTGATTCTAAGTGTGGGGTATAGGGATGAACAAAATAAAGTCCTTGACCTCATGCACTTGTGCGAGGAGACAGACAGTAAACAAACAAACAAACAAACAAAAACACATCATTCGATGTGGAGCCACACACTGTGAGGGGCCTCTGGCAGTGCCAGACCTCAGTCGGCATTCTGCTGCTCCAGGCTCTCTCTCTATTTTTGGTCTGGAATGAAATACATGGTGGATGTGGAGCCTGCTTTCCTGAATCACCTGCAGAAGATTCTTATAAATATGGGAAGAATTAGTTCTGGGTATTTTTTTTTTTTTTGACACTGAGGTTTCTGGGTATTTTTGATAAGGCTGCAGGAAGTTTATTAAGCTGAATCTAGAAAGATGGGCCAAAATTAGTGGGGATGGGACAATATGCAACATAATAAGGCACAGCATACAAAAAAGGAGCACAACTAAAAAGCTTCTGCACAGCAAAGGAAACCATCAACCAAATGAAAATGCAGCCTATGGAATGGGAGAAAATAATGTGAATCATATATGTGATAAGGGGCTAACACCCAAAATATATAAAGAACTCATACAACTCAATAGCAAAAAACCTCAAATAATCCAATTAAAAATGGGCAGGAAATCTCAATAAACATTTTTCCAAAAAACATATGGATGGCCAACAGTACTTAATAAGATGCTCAATATCATTAATCATCAGGAAAATGTAAATCAAAACCACAGTGAGATACTACCTCACACCTGTTAGAATGACTATTTCAAAAAGACAAGAAATAACAAGCATTGGTAAGGATTTGGAGAAAAGGGAACCCTTGTACACTATTTGGTGGGATTGTAAATTGGTGCAGCCATTATGGAAACAATACGGAGTTTCCTCAAAAAATTATAGAACTACCATATGATCCAGCAATCTTACCGGTGAGTGTTTGTCCAAAGAAAATGAAAACACTAATTCAAAAAGATATCTGTGCCTCCATTTTCATTGCGGCCTTATTTATAATAATTGAGACATGGAAGCAACTTAGGTGCCCCTCGATGGATGAATGGATAAAGAAAATGTGTTATATATACACACAATGGAATATTACTCAGCCATCAAAAAGAATGAAATCTTGTCATTTGTGACAACATGGGTGGACTTTGAGGGCATTTTGCTAAGTGAAATAAGTCAGACAGAGAAAGACAAATATTGTATGACCTCACTTATATGTAGAATCTAAACAAACAAACAAACCCAAACAAACAAAAAACAAACAAGATCACAGATACAGAGAACAGATTGATAGTTGCAAGAGGTGGGGGTGGGGTGGGGTGGGAGAAACGGGTGAAATTTTTTTCAGTTTAAATAAATTGAATAAAACTTTTTTTTTTTTTAAAGGGAGTAAAGCAGGAGTAAGAAGGATACAAAAACTAACATATGACCAGATGTAGGGGTAGAGCAAAATTTTGTACAGCCTAAAAGCTTATTAAATTTGAGGGCCTTCTTTAAGAGAAAGAATACCAATTAGACAATTAGGTATAAAAATAAATATTTATTTGAAATAAGAAATGCATCACAACAAGCTATAAAATTTAAAAGGCCAACAAGTACCATAAACTTCAAGAAAAATCCACAAGAAAACATTTAATAAACTGCCTGACACACCTCCCTACGCTGTTTTCTGACATTTTTTAGCTGCATACCCTTTTCTTCCAATTTTACTGAGGTATAGTTGACAATTAAATATTGTGTATATCAAAGGTATACAACTTGATAATTTGATACATAGATACATTGTGAAATATTCACCCCCACTCAAGGCAATTAACATTATTCATCACCTCACATAGTTACCTTTGTGTGGTGTGTGTGTGGTGAGAAATTTAAGATCTACCTTCTTAGCAAATTTCAAGTATATGATATAATGTTGTTAACTATAGTCACATGGTTGTACATTAGATCTCCAGAACTTATTTATCTTGTGAAACTGAAACTTTGTGCCCCTTGAACAGTATCTCCCCTTTTCCTTCTAGCTGCATACCCTTTGACCACTTCTTCAATTTTGTAATTTGGTAATACACCTTCCATGAGAGGAATAGAAATGTACTTCACATTTAGGTGAACTTGCTGTTTGTGATACCAGTACAGGGTTTTGCCCTCACAGACATAGGAAGTCCTATCTATTCTATTTCATGTGATTTCCTCCAAAAATGTATGATGCATTTGTAATTGTCTGTGCTACATTTAGAGTACACTTCTGATAGGAGAGAACTCCCATTTTGACCAGGTGTAGTGGAGAGAGTCAAACTCTCTCTAGCACTCAACACTCACAATACTGTGTTTTATGATGTAAAAAATCGCCACAGACTAGCTTCTGGCTCTGTCTGTCTCAAAATCTGTTGTTACTCCTTTGCTACTGGGACCCTTCCAGTGCTGGGGAATGTAGAAAAGTTCAGGTGGACACCAACACGACACAGAGGGTAGTAGGTGAGTCATTGGTAGCCATTTGTATACCTGGACTAGGAACTATAAAACCACATAAATGCATCCCATGGGGTCAGGGCTAGGGAGAAGCAAGCCAGGTGCCTGAGGCTCAAAATGTAAAGGGGCTCTCATTCTCAGGGTCACGCAAATGCAAGGTTGGCCTCCCTAAATTTTGCTCCCTTGGCACCTCTGTTACATCACCCTAGTCCTGACTCTGTATCCATTAATCCCAAACAAAATTTGTCTCCAACTTCACTTTCCTCGGTTAAAAAGTCCATGGCCACTTTAAAGCCACTTAATATGAGGGGAAGTTAAGAGTTGAGACAGTGGACTGAACTGGTAGTGGTTAAAAATATGTTATTTTGGGGCGCCTGGGTGGCTCAGTCGGTTAAGCATGTGCCTTCGGCTCAGGTCATGATCCCAGGGTCCTGGGATTTGGGCTCCCTGCTCAGTGGGGAGTCTGCTTCTCCCTCTCACTCTGCTCTTTCCCGCTGCTTGTGCTCTCGCTCTCTCTCTCTCAAATAAATAAATAATCTTAAAAAAGTGTTATTCTGCAAAATTTACAGTTCACATTGCCAGGGCCCCTAGGGCCTTGGAAGGGGTTCTCTGCAAGTGAGGGGCCCTGGGTTCATGCATCTAGCCTCTTGATAAATCCACTTCTGCATTCCAACCATGGTCATACTTCCAAGTCTGAGTTTATCACACCAGCTTATTTTTGCTTTCAGGAAATTGGTTAAGAGCTTAGTCTCTTATCACTAAATTCTATACCTGAAACTAATATTACACTGTATGTTAACTAGCTAGAATTTAAATAAAAAATTGGAAGAAAAAAGAAAAGAAAAAAAAGAGCTTAGGCTCTGGAGCTAGACTATGCGGGTTTGGATCTTGTCACTGCCACTTTATGAGCTGCTGAACCCTGAGCACTTTTTCAATATGTCTGTGCCGGAGATTTTCTCATCTGTAAAATGGGTATAAGTAATATTAAGATTAAAGGAGTTAGTTCAGGCAGAGTGCTTACAACAGTGTCTGGCACATAAAGGCTCAATATGTATTGGCTATTGCTGGTACTGTTATTGTTGTTGTTGTAGCATCAGTATTCATGTTAATAGTATGTGCTCTTCTCAAACCACACTGTGAATCCTGAGGAGCCTTTGTGTCCTGACTAGACCCAGAGCGGCTTCGCTGTTTTCTGAATGGACTGCTTGCTAAATGTAGAAGGAAGGCAGAGAGGAAGTCAGAGGTAAATGGAACTCCCCTCCGCCCCATTAATATTAATGTCACCAAATTACATTTAAGTAAAAGAAGAAATTGGGTCTATAAATTAATTTGCTGGCTCATGGCATACCAAACGAGCATTAACACTGGACCTGACATCATCTTGCTCCTAAATACTATGAGGATAAATTATTTTAGAAGAAAAATCACACGATGGGCTGTAGGTAGACTTTAAAAACTTGCCTTTTAATTCAGTCTCCTGCAGACACGTCCCCAAGACACTTCATTCCCCCTTGGGTGGAGCACTGTGGCCAGCAAGGGACCCCAGAGCACAGGCTGCGACCGAGAAGGGGAGGTGGGCAGCGAGGGGAACAGGAGGAAGCTCAGGCTTCCCCGCCAGCGTGGGCGCAACAAGGCCGAACCGCTTCGGCCCCTCGGGCGGTGGAGTCGGTCTCGGGCGCCGGGGAGGATGCTGCCCTCGGCCACCCCGCTCCTCCAGGAGCCGCGCCCCAGCATGGGCGTTCGGGATCCATCCCCAGAGCGGGTGTTGGCCGCCCCTCCTACCGCCCCGCAGCCGCTGTTCGGGCCCGGAGCCGGCGTCCGCGCTCCCCTGCTGCCCGGCGTAGCGCCGCCTCCGGCCGGGGTGCAGGGGCCCGGCGCGCAGGCGGGGGGCGCTGTGGCCTCGGCGCGGGGACAGAGCGGCCGGGCCGGACCCGCCTCTTTCCCCTCCCCGCCCGCCCCCCACGCGTCGTGTCGCCGGGAAGCCGGGAGGAGACAGAGCGCTCGGGCTCCACGGCGCTCGGACCGCAGTCCCCTGACCGCGCGGAGCAGAGCCAGGTGGCGCCGCCGGAGCCCAGAGCCGCGACCCTCCCCGGCCGCCTTTGTCTGGGAGCGTGCGGCCTGGAAGCGCTGCTCTCGGGGGCCGGGCACGCGCCCACAGCGCTCGCTGACAGCTCTTCCCTCCCGGAGGGCTCCGGGACGGAGGGGCGGTCGGGCCGGGCCCTGCTCGCCCGCGCCTGCACGCCCGAGCGCGCGCACCGATGCCCCCGCAGCAGGGGGACCCCGCATTTCCCGGCCGCTGCGAGGCGCCGCCCGTTCCGCCGCGCCGGGAGCGCGGGGCGCGCGGGGGGGCGCGGGCCCGGGGCGCCGGGGGGCCGGGGGCGCGCGGGCGGTGCCGAGGGGCGCGGCGTCAAGTGCGTGCTTGTCGGCGACGGCGCCGTGGGCAAGACCAGCCTGGTGGTGAGCTACACCACCAACGGCTACCCCACCGAGTACATCCCCACCGCCTTCGACAACTTCTCGGGTGAGCCGGGCCGGGTGGCGCTTCTCGGGCCGGGGCGCGTGGCCGCAGTCCGCGGGCGCGGTGCTGACGGCCCGGGTGCCGGGGGGGGGGGGGGGGGGGGGGGGGGAGCGCGGCGCGAGGGTCGCGGGCCCCCGAGGAGGCTGCTGGGCGGGCCGGGCTCCAGCTGGGAAGCGGACCCGGCGCGGAGCGCAGCACCTTTCCCGAGCCTCGGGGACGGGGCAGGCGCGGAGCCACCTGAGGGACCGCGGGCCGACGGGGAGCCCCCAAAAGCGGAGCCCGGCGGAGGGGGCGGGGTACGGGAGACAGAGCCTGTGCAGAAAGAAATGATACGGCAATTTAGTAAGGAACAGGTCGAGTTCAGGTTGCCTGGTCAGTTTGCTGCGTAGAAAAGTTGCGTCAGGTCGACGTTGCTGGCGCAGCTGCCGAGTTTCCGTGGGAAGGTGACGCGCAGGTGCCATTACCTGTGGCCCTGAGAGTCAGTCCCTTCTTTTCGGTGGCTTCCCTCACAGGGAAGGGGCGTCTCCACTTTGA
Source organism: Phoca vitulina (assembly GCF_004348235.1). Lineage (NCBI taxonomy): Eukaryota > Metazoa > Chordata > Mammalia > Carnivora > Phocidae > Phoca > Phoca vitulina. The sequence goes on from NW_022589746.1 coordinate 66,262, forward strand.
AGAGCCACAGAGACGGCAGAACATAGTTGACTTAGTGAAAACAGCACTAAGGGCTTAGGTTTGGATTAAACCTGGAGAGTAAACGCGATTTCTTCTGAGTCCCTCTCCCCTGCTCCCTCTTCCATCTCCCCCGTTGGCTCTGTTTCTGTTTCTTAGTATCTCTTCAGTGTCTCTTTAAGCCATTTACAGCCCTTATGTGCTATGTTTTTTGCTTTGCTGGAAACAAAGATAAAGGATTTTTCAGGTCTTTTTGAAATTTACTAAAAAGTTAAAATCCACAGTGAAGCACTCTCTCTGCTCTTAAAAGGACAACAACAACAACAACAACAACAACAACAACAATGCTTCTTGACCTCTTAGAAGGTCCCGATGGCAAGGGCTTGCTTTCTTCCACCTCTAAGGTACCCTTGATAAAACTGCTACACTAATGGGTTTCCACCCAAACGGTTTTGTTTTTTCCTCCTTTTCCCTCCCAGCTGACTCGTGTAAACATTAAAAGCAACTTAGAAAGTTGCACTTAGAGGGACCTGAGTGCTTAATTCAAATGAAACCTCCAGGCTGTGCTCCAATGCAGGCCCCTGCCCAGTACCCGATCCCAGTGGAAAGGTGGGCAGGCTTTCTTTTCTGTGTTAATCCTCCCTTTGAGCTGACACGGTGAGATAAGCACTGCCCTCTTCTATAAACAGGACAATGCAGGCTGCCTGTGTTTGCTCATGTTCTCAAAACAAGCTACAATTTTATGATAAACCATGAAGTCTTGGAACGTTTCCCAAGGGAAAACAGAATTATTTGTAAGGTTTTCCACTGAGTTAAAACGGCAAGGTTGGTTCCCATTTACAAGCCCCCCCCCCCCCCCAGTGTTGTTTTTAGGTTTTTTGAAATGAGTGTGACAGGAAAATAAATCTTCCGGGGCTGAGCGAAAAGCGCAGGCCCTTCTGGGGTGCCCTCAAACGGCTCAGGGATTTGCAGCTTCAGCCCCGGCCATGCGATGAATTGCCAGCCCTGGATGGCTGGACGGTTGGAAGACAAAAATGCCTCCGTGGGGCCTCCTTGTTTTAGGCAAGTCTTTAATTCATTAGGGGACCCAGAATAGCCGAAGGGTTTGGAGGGAGAATGGTAGTTGCAGCTGAAGGCATTATTTTCCTGGAAGGGGTTAAAAGACACCCATCCCCTGATCATTGTTTTCGTCTTGTTTTTAAGCTGTGGTGTCCGTGGACGGGCGGCCTGTGAGACTCCAGCTCTGCGACACGGCTGGGCAGGTTAGTGGGTCATCGCGGCTCCGGGCTGGCCAGGGAGCCGGCCTTGCCAGGGAGCCGGCCTTAGAGAGGCCTCACAATAAGCTCCCTCCATAACCGGGTCATTCTAAAGGCTCGTGCAGTGGCCCCAGCCCTGCTCTCTCAGAGGGTGGTGGGGAGGGGAGATAGCTCTGCACCCCTAAAACAGGGTTTGGCCCAGCTTTGCATGCTCAGGGCAGGGGGAGAACAGGGTCAAGAACAGCAGTTCTTACAGGACTTTCTGATCTTATTTACTGTCTCGTTTATATTAAAAATTATCAATGATGCTTTGTGATTATTTCTCAGAGTAAGTTGGTGATAGAATCATTTTATTAGAGGTCAACACGCCAAATACTAAATCTGCTCAAGAAAAAGATGGAGGTTTTTAAAAAAGATTTTATTTATTTATTTTAGAGGGAGAGAAAAAGAGAGAGCACGGTAGGGAGGGGGAGAGGGAGAGAGAATCTTAAGCAGACTCCACGCTGAGTGTGGAGCTGGACACGGGGCTCGATCCCACGACCCTGAGATCATGACCTGAGCCGAAACCAAGAGGCAGACACTCAGCCAACTGCACCCCCCAGGCACCCCCCCAAAAAGATGGAGTTTGTCAGTGGGTGTATTTCCCTCCCTAAGCTGTGGTTTGACTCTCTAGGGCCACCCCCATCCTTTGAAGCAGAGATAACAGTGGTCGAAGCTCTCCTGAGCTGGGGGAATGAATGAATCTGGACTTAGTCTTTCCAAAGTGTGAATGTTTATTCTTGTCTTGAGGATCAAGCACTTGGATGACCCACCCAGGGAGGGACAGGGATTGGGGTGTTCCCCGACGAGCTCCAGGGACTCATCATCAGCCAGTCGTCCCTTGGCACGGTGCTCGTCACTGAGGTCTCCTTGTTCTCTGTGCGAACCCAGGGTGCCATCTCCTGAGTTTGTCATAGTGACAGTTCATCAACATGGAGTCTTTCCTGTCCTTGTTAGAGTTAGAGCAAATGCTGAGGGGCCCTTTGTAGGCACGTAAAAGTGCCCACCTCACTTTCTGAGGTGTTGTCACATGACGATCTGTGTTTAGGAAGCTCGCTTTCCAGCATTCCCAAGTGCCTCATCCAAACTGCTTGCCTACCCTGGGACAGCAAATTCACAGGTTTATTTTTCAAAACTCAGGGTGACACAAGACTGGGCAGCTTTGGTCCCCAGCTCAGCACGGGTTTGGCGGTGGCCAGAGTGGCCTGAGTGGTGGCCCTGCCCCTTCTGCCCCTTCTACACTGGAGCATCTCCGTTTCCCCTTCAGCGGCAGCAGAAAAAAACAAACGCACTGTGTATCTTCCTGCCTGTGGAAAAGAGGACTCAAAAGAACACTTTCTTCTAATATTGAATCTTTCTGAATGCCCTCTTGGTATTTGTCATGAAAGCTTAATTGCTCTTTATAAAGTAAGAATCTTTGTCCTACTACGTGTCTGATTTTCTGATCTTTAAAATGAGGTCAGAGTTGCACGTGGATAAATATAGACGTTCCTGCTAATGCCAGAAAGGGGCAGCTGAATAGCCCAAGAATAAGACCGTAGACAGGAAGCCCAGAAGGCACAGTTCCTGGGGACCCTCGAGGGGAGGAGCAAGCAGTACAGAGCACATCCCTGCCCACTGATGGGGCTCTCCTGTTAGCTGTTGACTCTTGTCACAGACCCAGCTTCCTGAGTTGGGGTTCTAGGCCTAGGGCCCTCATGGTGCCTGGTGCAGAATAGGGCTTAATCATGGTTTATAATGGATACATAAAACGGAGTGCTGGGTCCTGGGGAATGCAACCTTAAGTCCTGGCCTGCCCCTCAGAAGACTTATAGTCTGTAGGGAAGATAAACCAGTTAGTAGAACTTGTGAAAGAAACCAGGGAAGTGCCATAAGGAGGAAGGCAGTGTTGGCTTGGGGTGCAGGACAGGTGGGTCTGGGGAGAAAACCACTGGGCAGTTTTGAAAGAGGCATAGGACCATCATCAGAAAAACTTTGTAGAAATGATCCTGAATTACTGAGGCAGAGGTCGATTTTTCCTTAGTATGGTCTGTTTAAAAGCTGGGGAAGCGCAAGAATAATTTTGGAGATATTTTCATGAAAAAAGTTTATAATTAGGGAAATAAAAGGACTTTAGTGCAAATTGGTAAGCTTTAGTTTATTTGGAAATTATTCTTCTGGTCTCCCAGTGATGTTTTCATTGAGTTTGACTATTTTTTAACTGATGTATTAGTTAGTAAAGTATACCTTATTATGTAATGAATGAATAAACCAACCTCAAAAACTATGCAAAGTACACAGCTGGTAAGATAAGATCATTTTTTTCCCCTACTCTCCAAGTATCCATTAGGACTTATTTTGACTAATAGCAAAGCAGGTCAGAGTGGTAGTTCTTTCCCACCTTCCTTATTCCTTACTCCAGATCTGATAAACAACCTTTTAAGGGACTTGATTTGACACCTGCTGTATTTCCCTAATGATGACTCAGCCAGTGAAACCCCCCCCCCCCCCCCCCCCCCCCCCCCCCCCCCGCCGCCCCAGGCAGTCCTCAGGATAGCCTTGTGGGCTTAAAGTGACTTGTGCGACCTCTGTTTCCAGCTCCAGGGGAGCGTGAGCACAGGTAGCCCTAACCCGGGGCCCAAATGCAGGTTTTTCATCTGGAAGCTCAGAGCAAGAATATGGCTCTACTGGATGAAGAAGTAACTAGAAATTGCTTTTTGTGTCTTTGGGTTTTCTTGTTAGGGACGTAGGTGAGCATAGAAGATGTTAAAGGGAGTTTTTAACACTGGACTCACAGTCTTACTCAAGTGAAAATAGATCCGAGACCGAGGGTGTTGAGAACATACCTTTGGCATAAGAGAAGGGACCGTCACCGAAATAGGAGGAGGTCACAGTGGCATTGTGAGGAGAAGCTGAAAATTCCTCAGCCTTCTGACCCGTGAGGCACTTGGAAAAATCTCTGTGCTAAAAAAACCAAAAACTCAGGTTGCAGCTTGACCAGCACTACTATTCAGTGGCCTGTCCACCACACCCTGTCCCTGACGGAATTCTGTATGTCTTCCCCACAGACCTGGCAGGTGCGTGCACATCACTGGGCCTCAGCACACCTCTCCTGGAGGGTACATTCCAATTGGCCTCGTCACGCATATGTATGTTGTGTTGATTTCAGCAAATATCTAGGGTTTCTGGTCAGGCAGTGAGGAGGCGGGTTTGATTTCTGCTTGGCTCCCTGAACCCTTTCGCCAGAATCTCAAGAGGTCTGGGGAGCTGGATTTCCAAAGCCCTGTCACAAGGCCCAGCCCCTGCGCTTGCCTTTCTTTTTATTGGTAATGCAACCCCAGCTCGCAGGGCAGCGCCAAGGGTGACTGACTTCTAGCAGTGAGCTGCAGCTGCCTGAGGGAGCAGACCTTATGCGGGGCTCCGTTTTGTGCTTTTCTGGGGCCTCTGAGAACAGAGGGCATGTTTTATTACAAGATCTTTGCTGGGCCATCGTCGACCTGGTGGATCTTCTATGTTGATTCTTTCAGCACAAAGTTGGCACTAAGAAAGCCAAGTTGTTCTTTTTTTTTTTTTTAAGATTTTATTTATTTGACAGAGAGAGAGATAGCGAGAGCAGGAACACAAGCAGGGGGAGTGGGAGAGGGAGAAGCAGGCTTCCCGCCGAGCAGGGAGCCCGATGTGGGACTCGATCCCGGGACCCCGGGGTCATGACCTGAGCCGAAGGCAGACGGTTAACGACTGAGCCACCCAGGTGCCCCAAAGCCAAGTTGTTCTTTTTTAACCACCGTGTGTAGAAGTCTGACAGGCGGCAGTGATGAAATGCCAGATTCGTTCCTGAGCATTTGAGCTGGTTGACTTCTGTACTGTTAGCTGGTTGTTGCCCTACAACTGAACTGTGGAGCCTCAAATGGTGAAAGTGCCTTCAAGTAAAACAGATCCAGGTTTCCTTTACGCCTCCAGAAGGGCCACAGATGCAGAATACTGTGCACGTAAATAGGAGTTTGTAAATAGTCAGAGTGTGCCAACGGCGTACTGAAAACCTGGATGGCATTTCACTTTTTCATGCCACTGGGAAGTTATCTATCATAGGACATGTGTGTGAGGCTGGCACCCACAGATAGAAATGTTATTTTACTTTATTTTTTTATTTTTTAAAAGTTTAATTAATTAATTAATTAATTTTTTTTAGTAATCTCTACACCCAATGTGGGGCTTGAACTCACGGCCTCAAGATCAAGAGTAGTATGTCTTCTGACTGAGCCAGCCAGGTGCCCTCACAGATAGAAATTTTAAATAGGAATGAGATGATGTAAGTATTTTCCTATGAGAGAGTTGAGTGAAAGCTTTCAGTTCATTGAATAGGGCACTGCAGGGGACTATGAAGAAATGCTGGTTTGGAGGCCGACATCTCTACAAGGGCTGAGGCCAGGTCTGTCTGTTCCCAGCCGACTCCCCCGACCCTGCACAGTGCCCGGTGGCCAGCGTGCATCTCTGCCAGGTGGATGACTCTGGCAGGTATTCAGCAGCATGATGCTTGGTTATCTTCCCAAAGCTGCATGGAGGTCCCTGGTATTTGCAGGGAAAAGGGAAGGGGAAAGGAAGTTCCAAAAGGAAGAAAGGAGGGAGAAAAAGAGATCAAGCAAGAAGAAAGGTATATCAAGCAAGAATGAACATGTATTATCCAATGTGACATTGTAAGTCACATTGTTGTAAGTGACTTTGAGAGGCATAGGCTCTCTGAATTGCCAAGGAGAGTGGGCTGTCAGAGGTCCTCAGCTCCAGTTCTGGGTCTGTCCTTGTGTCTGATTGACATTACTCTGTACTCTGTGCGTGCCCCGACCGTGTGCGGCACAGATGGGACCAGGCGGGCATCACTCACAGCTGTCGAGAATGGGCAGGGCTGGATTCTTCAAGAGAGGAGCTGGGTTAGATGGGGTTCACTGGGGTCAGATTGGAGACTTGGGGATCCGTGGGCTGCTAACCCTGAGTCTAAAAGAGTAGCTAAATACCAGAGTTGAAAGAGTAAATCTGGGGTACTCTAGGCTGAAGGCTGGAGAAAGTAAATTTGCTTTCTGCCATTCACCCACTGTAAGTACTTCTCCTGTGGTAAGTTGCCAGAGGGCCATGAACACTGATGTGAACATCGAATGCACTGGGCAGGTTTCGTGGGGCTGGCAAGCAGCGGGATCGCTTTCCGAGGCGCTGGCCCTTCCTTCCATAACCGGACCTGCCAGACCCTTTCAAGGAAAAAAATGGTAAAATGGTCTTTTTGCTGATGAGAATCAATTGAGAAGGTAACTTTCGGGTGCTTTGATTGGTTGCAGGATGAGTTTGACAAACTCAGGCCTCTCTGCTACACCAACACGGACATCTTCCTTCTGTGCTTCAGCGTGGTGAGCCCCTCCTCTTTCCAGAACGTCAGCGAGAAGTGGGTGCCAGAGATTCGCTGCCACTGTCCCAAAGCCCCCATCATCCTCGTTGGAACGCAGTCGGATCTCAGAGAAGACGTCAAGGTCCTTATTGAGCTGGACAAATGCAAAGAGAAGCCCGTGCCCGAAGAGGCAGCCAAGCTGTGCGCCGAGGAAATCAAAGCCGCCTCCTACATCGAGTGTTCAGCCTTGACTCAGAAAAACCTCAAAGAGGTCTTTGATGCGGCCATCGTTGCGGGCATTCAGTACTCGGACACTCAGCAACAGCCAAAGAAGTCCAAAAGCAGGACTCCAGACAAAATGAAAAACCTCTCCAAGTCCTGGTGGAAGAAGTATTGCTGTTTCGTATGACGCCGGCCGGGAACCCGCAGTAGAAGCTATATTAGCTGAATGAGTCCTCTCATCGTGCCGGAGCTGTGTAGAGAGCGTGTGTGTGTCATAGGTCCAGCTTTCAATTTACGTCTTCTTTCTTGCCTTGGCTATTCTTGTTTGTTTGAGCTTAGGGACGAGCTGATTATTAATTATGCAAGATATTTTTGAAGTCAGTGGGGCATTTTTCATAACTCTGGAAATGTAGAGCTCTAGACCTCTGGATTAATTTATATCTAATATGAAAAAGACACCTTGGATCTGGGTGTCAAGAATGAAATTTTTTTTTGCTACGTTATAATGTACAGAAGAACAAAAGAAGAAATGGTGTGGTTAACCCTGCCTTGATTAAGGGCTCCTTCCTGCAAGTGCGTTGTGTCCCCTGGCCAGCTATGGTGAGAATCACTCTTAGCCCAAAGACTCCACACACTTCTAAAAAACTTTTTAAGGGACTAAAATCTGAGAAAAAAACAAGAGACCTCTGCCTACAACACCTCAAACCAGTCACTTTTGTCATATGCTAATACCTGGTTGCTTAAGATCTAAAATCAACCAGCAAAGCACATCCTACTAACCCTGTGGCCCTGGGTACACCAAAAAGAAAACATTGTTTATTGGGATTTTTCATTCTTAGACCAGTTGTGTTGACATCGTATAAACATAGCCAACATGCCATGTGGAGTAAAGCAAGTATTAGTCAGAAGCTCTTGTATTTTCTTTAGGGAGTGATTCATGTTGAGATCAGAATGTGGTATTTGCTGTTCGTATGTGTGCACCAAACTGCCTAAACCCTGGTAGTTAGAACACTAGGGAGCACCTATGGGAATTGTTTTAAAACTTCCATACTAACTAAATAAACTAAACCATCTGCAGGGACGTGGACACTCTTGAAAGGCCTGCAGCCAACAATTGTAGGAGACAAAATGTACTTTTTCCCCCTTAAGTCAGCCAAAATGTACACACACACACACACACACACACACACACACGTGTATATGGCTGTATTTGCTGCTGATTCAGACTTTTAAACAGTTAATGAGAAAAAGCATGACCACAAAAACATGTGAGGGAAGCTCAGCTTCCTCTTTTTGTTACTTTTTTGAACAGATCTCTTTTTGATTATATCCTACTCCGATAGGATTTTAAGTATATTTTGACACAGTTTTGAGACCATTTTAAAACACGAACATCTCTTAAAACCTGTTTTAAACTGAATGTCTCTTGAAACCTGTTAAACCACCGGTTAAAGCCGCAGATGCCTTTGAGGGAAAGGGCAGCAGAGACCAGGGCTGTGAGTCGGAGGGCTCACGGGGGCGGCCTGCTGTGGCCGCCGGGAGCGGGGTGCGCGTATGGACCCCAGCTCCCCCTCTCAGCTGCATCCTTGTGGGGGGACAGCCAGAAAACCACATGCTTGTGAAACATTTGTGTTCTTCAAGGTGGCAGTTTTTAGGGCTTCATCTTGAGAAAAAAAGTTGCGTATCAGAAGAGTAGGTTTGTTTACTTTGTGATGGTTATGCTTCTGAGATGCCAAAAGGTAGCCTACCCCACGAATTATAATGTCTGGTTGCGGTGGGTGAAGCAGATGTACCAAAATCGATTCAATAACTAGGGAAACTTCTGTAGAGCTGGTGGATGGAAAAGTCTTGTCTTTCTGTGGGTCTTGCATTGTCTTTTTTGTATTTAAAACGAATTTATGTTTTCCTGTAGAAGAAGTAAAAGATTGGGTTAGGGGCTTCTTTGATTTGTGTTAGTAAATAAAATTAACTGATTTCTCTGTTTTAAAACTAAAATACATGGATTGTTCACTATTTTTCATTATTGAAATTGGTATCAGTCATAGTTTCCCGAAGCATTTAGTCACATAGCCTGAGTGAATAAAATTACATCATTTGTGGAAAGGCTCCGAACAGACTCTAAGCTGGCCTGCTTGGCTCATCTGTCTGTGGGGGGGCCAGTGTCCCAGGCTGGGCTCCGCCTGCTCTGGGGTGCAGGGGTGGGAGCGGTGGGAGACTTACTTGGTGAGTAATTTTAACCAGTATTTTTATATTTTAGCAAATGTCCTGGAGTACAGTGCAAAGTAATTTTTAAGATAGAACACAAGACTTGAAAGAAATTTTATGCACGCGACAGCAAATGGGGCTGCTCTTGGTCCCCCCGGGGCGGGGGCCACGGCCCCCTCTGCCTGGGGGCCACTGGTGGTAACCTGGCAGGGGAGCGCGCCTGTGTGGCCCAGTTCTGAGAGCTTTCCTCAAGTGGTTTATTTTTAACCCAACTTGATACAACCCGAACCATTAGCGCTAAAAATCTAGAGGGTTGACATTTAAACACAACCGTTTTTAACATGTTGCTGCAGTTTATAGAATAGTAAAGTACGTACGATTGATTGTACTTCAGGTTTTCCTCCATTTTTCTTTCTTTGTGTGATTGGGCAGAAAAGTTCTTAAAAGTATGTGCTTGAGTTAAACATAAAGTTGGTTCACTTCAAAGCTCAAGCACTGTTAAACTTGCAGCTTGGTATTGCAGAGAAGATTTCATGAGTTGTGCTTTAGAAAATGCCGCTTTAGCTTAACTCCTACAGTGTAGGCCAGTCATAATTGAAAAATACAATATACTTCCCACCTGTTCTATCACTTTTTACCATGTATGTGGAAATGAACCTTTTGTAAGATTGTTCTCTGTGCTTGACAGAATTCAGGAGAAACCACCCAGGTATTACACAAGCCAAAATGAAGGCAAGGTCTCCCCAGACTGTCGTAACCCGGTGCCTTACCAAGTTGTGCTTCTCTGTTTTCAAGTGTAAATGATGTTGAGCAGAACGTTGTCCTTGAAAATGCTATAAACGAGGTGGTATGAAATAAATTCTGACCTATGGATATAACTGCACTTGCCTTTTCTGCCGAAGAAGATCACTGGAAGTGAATAAAAGTTTAGCCACGTCAAAAGCAGGCTGGTTGGGAAGCATCATGGCGTGCCCCCAGAGGCGTCTGGGGAGTCATCCCTAACCAACACGAAATGCTTATTGAATACGGGGTTTTGAGAATTCTGGGGTCACAGTCGGATACAAGCACTCTCTGACTCTGGGTCTGTAATGGATCGTGTGCTGGTGGCCCATGTGTGTCCCTGACAGGAACACTGTTCTTGGAGCCAAAAGTCGAGGCCCAGAGAAGCACTTAGTGTGTGATGTTGTGTAGGTCAGTAGATCTGAGCCTCAGTTTCCTCATGTGTGAAAGTACTGCTTTTCTCCCCAGGCTATTTGAATCCTGAATGAGAATACATGTGCACATGTGGGGTAAATGTCCAAGATCTATAATGGCCATGGAAGGGATTAGAAGGTGCCACGAGCCCCACCAGCTTAACAAGGAAGGCCAGCAAGGCTCAGAGTTCCCCATCTCTGAGGGCTAGGGGATGCCCATGTGGTATATGTGAACTTGCGGTCAGCCTTATCATCATGCCACCAGGATGTGGCCCTTACACCAGGGAATGTGGCCCTGATGACGGGACCATTCTGGGAGCCCAGATGTCATCCTGCTTCCACCCTTAAGCCTCAAGGGTGAAGGGCTCCTGATCATCTAGTGAAGGATGGGCCTGTCCACCTCGTTCCCTACGGTGCCTCTGAGGCCAGACTTTGAATTTTCGTATCTACCAAACATTCAACCACAATGCACTGGGTTACTGTGCAGAGAGCAACTAAAATTACTGGCCATCAGCCTGTGTCCAGAAGTGCTAAAACCCAGCTCGCCCTCAATGGCCTCCATGGGCAGCCTAATCCCAGCTCAGAGGGACCTGGAAGTTTCCCTTCAACCAGCCCGTTTGCCTCCCATATCCAGGATAGGCCTTCCCAGGATACATTGACAGAGCGCCCAGTCCCTTTAGAGGAGGTCAGGGAGTGCTTCATGGAGACGTTTACAAGACCTGAAGGAGGTGAGAGAATGATGAGTATCTGGGAGAAAAGTTTTCTAAAGGGAACAGCAGGTGCAAAGGCCCTGAGGCAGAGCAAGTGTCTGGCATGTCCTGGAGGCCAGTGTGGACAGGACCAAAGTAGTACAGGGAGAGGAGCAGGAGATGACCTAGAGGAGGAGAGGAGGTCAGGGAAAGGATGAGGTCAGAGAGGCCCCTGACATCAGGGAGGGCGTGGTGTGATGGGAGGGCAGGGGAGGAGAGGGCTGGGCTCCAGAGTCAGGCTGTTTGGGCTTGAATCCTGGCTCTGCCACTTAACTGGTTGAGATTCCTTAAGCAAGTTAAACTTTCTGTGTCTAAACTTTAGAATCTATAAAGGGGATAAACCTGGCACCTACCTCAGTGGTCTGGTGGGGTTACAAATGTGAAGTGCTCAGTAAATGTCCACTCTGACTGGTCTCGTTGGCAAGCTCTGTTCATCTCTCTCACAGGAGGCTGCCTAGGTGATTAACTTACGATTGGCCCCTAATGGCTCTCATCTTCAGCCCTACTAATTTTTGTGAGCCTTATGCTTTTGATGGATAATAGCACATCTATTTTTCATTTCCACTCATTTTTATGAAAGAAGAGCGAAACAGTATGGATTACTCCAGCCATTGCACAGGCTGACCCTGGAGCAGAGATGCTGCTGCTTGAGCAGCTGGGACTGCTAGGGGCTGGCCACCGCTGGGAGAGCCCAGGCCAGCCCCCTCTGGAGGGGAAGGTGGAATTGAGCCTCTGAAGGTGGTTTGGTGAGCGGAGTGAGACGACAGAGTAAGGTTTGTGTGGAAGTCAGGCATCACGCTGCGAGGGTGTCTGTCCCTTGACTCCTTTCATGCAAGAAGTTCTTGCTTCAGACGCGCACGCTCAGCTTTGTGAATCTAGAGCCATTTTTAGAATCCTTGTTTATCAGCCCAGCTCAGCCAACCAGTTTCCCCCGGGTGGTCCTAACAGCACAACTGCATCCTGAAGAGACACAGTCGGCACGTGGAGGAGGCACATGGTCGGGAACCGGATGTTGCTCTCTAACCTGATGTTTGTTGTCCAAAAGGAGGACACGTTCCAGAGCAGAGTATCACATTTCCATTCATTCTTCTCCTGAATGTCCCACAGATACTTCAAATTTGACTCATTCTGTGAGTTTCCATTCACTACTGTAGCAAATTACTACGAATTTCATGGCTTAAAGCAACAGATTTCTTACCTTACAGTTGTGGAAGTGAGCAATCTGAAATGGGTCTCACTGGGCTAAATCAAGGGGCTGGCAGGCCTGCGTTCCTTCCTGGAGGCTCTAGGGGAGCAGTGTTCTTGACTCCTCTAGCTCTCGAGCCCTCCTCCAGGCCTTGGCTCCTGATCCTCCGTCACCTTCAAAGCCAGCAATGGCTGGTCAGGTCTTTCTTAGAGGCCATCCCACTAACACTGACTCTTCTACCTCTTCTTCCCCACTTAAGGACCCTTATTATATGGGGCCCACTTGGAGAGTCCAGGGTAATCTCCCCCTGTCAAGGTCTGTGGATTAGCAATTTTAATCCATCTGCAGCCTCAGTTCTGCTTTGCCATGTAACCCACAACATCACAGGATCTGAAGTGTAGGATGTGGACATCTTTGGGGGCCGTTCTTCTGCTGACCACACTCATGTCCTGGAAGTCAGCTCAGCGCTCCCCAGATCATTGCCTCCTCTGTATTCTTTTTCTTAGGGAATGTTCAGAACACAGCAGTCAGCAGCAGTCTTTTTTTTTTTTTTTTTTAAGATTTTATTTGACAGAGAGAGACACAGCGAGAGCAGGAACACAAGCAGGGGGGTGGGAGAGGGAGAAGCAGGCTTCCCACGGAGCAGGGAACCTGATGCGGGGCTCAATCCCAGGACCCTGGGATCATGACCTGAGCTGAAGGCAGACGCTTAACGACTGAGCCACCCAGGCGCCCCAAGTCAGCAGCAGTCTTGGTCAGATGTGTGCAACGTTGCCAGGGGCCCCCGTGGTTTAGCTGGTTGATGAGGGGTGGAGGTGCCAGGACATCCCTAGTGAGGGGAGAGCTACGGGGGTAGCAGTCAATGACTGGCTATTTCTGATCCCATTGGCGAAAACACCTCTCATGTGTGTTACCTTGATATCATTAAACATCCAAATCTCCTGCCTCTCTTTATTCTTCAAAACACCACAAGCAGTGCTTCTCCCTCTCCCTCTGCTGTTCCTCCTGCTTGTGCCCTCTTGCTTTCTCTGTCAAATAAATAAATAAAATCTTAAAAAAAAAAAACCCAAAACAAAATACTACAACAGCTTTATTATGATTTGGCATCTCAGGGAGGTCCCCAAAGGGAGAGGATGCAGTGATCATACCAAGTGCCTGAATTTCCTTTCCCAAGACCGTGTTCTCTCACATTACTTAGTAGAGTGGTTTCTGATTAGGATTTGGCTGAATTGAGGAGAAAATGTACTAAAAATGGCAGTGGGACTATTTTACGTCTTTGCCTGGCTTTGCAGAAACAGGCTCCGTCTTCACAGAACTGTTTCTAACATTTCCTCTCAGTCGAACAGCTGGAGGTGTGACGTTAATGTGGCATATGGTGGCTGTCGCTGTGGAAAGCCTTCCCACAGGGGCGTGGGTTCTGATAGTCCAAGCTTACTGCTTTGGAGTGTTTCAGCTTAAAGCACAAAAGGAACTTAGACGTTCGAGAAAATCCCTTAGCACAGAAGCTTTCGGGAGCGGCATGTGCATCAGTCACACCTTGACACATTCTAGATAATCGTTGGTTAGGGGTTAACTTAAGACAAGTACCGTATTGTACATGGCTGGTGGAAGAGAGAGTCATGTGCTTCAGGAGAAAATATCAAAACTAACATTTTACCATGGAAATCAGGAAGCCTGCCTACCATTACTTGTCATGGATTTAGAATACAGCAGACCCGGCCGGCCGGGTTTCAATTCCATTTTGAGTCTGCTCAAGTGTCTGAAGAGGTATTTGTTAGGAACTTAGAACTCTGATACCTAAAACATCATCACCCGTAGTAGGATCAATGGAACGGGGTTGGCTTGCCTTATTTATTTAGCAAATGTTTTATGGGTAAACATACAGAAAAATCGCACATATACCAAGTCATCGGAACCCCAAACTTCTCCCTCTGCTTTGATCTTCTTAGCTCTCCCTCATTTTCCTACTTGTTATTCTGTAATGAAGTCTCAGGCCAGACCGTGAAGCTAGAAGGGCTGTACACAGGCTCTTGTTGCCCGTTACTGCTGTGAACCAGAGATCAGTGGATTTTCAGCGCATTTATTTGATCTACAAAATTTACTTCCTTTGCCATTTTATTTCAGGATCTAAGGGATGAGAATGAGGGTGGGGCCATTGGATGAATAGTTATTGCCTTTGTAACAACCTTGAATAATTGTTAAGACCGGCTCTTGTGTTGCTGAGAGCTCATCCAGAGTTAGACACTCTCCCGTGTCCCCAGTCACCAGGCCCCTAACCGAAACCACCTCACCTTTATCCTCAAAACCGATCAGGTGTTGTTGAAAGTCAGGTGTTTCTATTTCAAAAGGGAAAAAGTGGAAGGAAATCAATTATTGTTTAGATAAGGAATTATTTAGATAAAACAGTCCAAAATTTTCTTATACAAATGTTGGTAAAAGAGATCAGGAAACAGAACGGGTTTATAAGAGGAGAAAATGTGTTGGTAAATATCATAATATCTGAAATTTATGAACCACGTTCACTTATTGAGCATGTAAAATATTTTACCTATTACTGTAATCTGTCTAAATCTTCTCCTAACCAAATTGTGTTGTGAATGAACAAATAAATACATCTCTTCTAACCTCATACCTCCCATGGGGAGCGTGTATTGGATTGGTTGCTATTATCCTTATTTATTAGAGAGGGAAACAAAAGGGCTAACTTGCTAAGTAAGGAACTCTGCGTGAGTTAGTGGTAGAACCATTAATCAGTGAGTGTATTTTAAGCCTGAATTTCCCTTTTCCATTTCTGCTCTTATACAGAAGATACAGAGGGGCCTTTAAAACCACCAGTAGGGATGTACTAATTTAATGATCTATTTCTGCATAACAAGCCACCCCATCGCTTGGCTTAGTGGCTTAAAACAACGGCTGTTTACTCCTTCTTGTGATCCTGTGGGTTGACTGGGCTCATGGGGCAGATATTCTGCCGAGGTCACACGCAGCTGGGAGCTCAACTGGGGTGGACTCTCTAAAGAAACCCCGGGTCTCTCTCCTTGTCCCCTCTCATCTTCAGTGTCTAGCCCGAGTTTCTTTACAACATGGCGACTGACTTCCAGGAGTGAATGTGCCAAGAGAGAGCACTCCAGTGTGCAAGGGCTTACCAAGCGTGTTTGCACCATGGTTGTTAAGGTTCATGGGTCAAAGCAAGTCCCAGAGAAAATGTGGGTGGCGGGTGGAAGGAGTTGCACAAGTATGTGAACCCGGGAAGGTATGTTTATTTGGGGGCCTTCCAAGTGGATTCATGTGGGAAAGGAAGACTCTGAGGCTGCCAGGTCTGGTGCAGTCCATCGAGCGTGTCTGTCCTGGATGAAGAGAGGCGGATTGTATATATTATCGTGCAGGTGGAGAATACAACTAGCCTAGCAGCCAGGAATCCTGGTAATAAAAGGTGTGCTTGTCACCTATGTTATTTCAGTGAGGGTCTGACTATTGAAATGGGTGACAGAGGATGTTGCCTAAACCCCTCATTGAATCTTCTTCCTTTGCGGAGAGAGTACACGCTGAGAATGGGTGAAAATTGGCACCTTGCTGAGTGTCCAGACAGCTGGATGGACGGAATTTGGATATTTCTGTTGTTTCCATCTGTTGTTTCCATATTTCTTTTTCCAGCAAAAGAGACAGATTTCAGCTGTATTTGGACAAATGGATTGATATAGAGCATGGGGTATATGAAGCACTTTTAAAACCTTATATTAAAAGTATCACTGGCGTGCGTGGGTGGCTCAGTCGGGTTAAGCATCTGCCTTCAGCTCAGGTCATGATCTCGGGGTCCTGGGATCGAGCCCCGCCTCGGGCTCCCTGCTGAGCGGGAAGCCTGCTTCTCCCTCTCCCTCTGCCCCTCCCCCCATCATGTGTGCGGTCTCTCTCTCTCTCTCAAAATAAATAAATAAAATCTTAAAAATTAAAAATATCACCATTGCTACTGTGATTATGAGTAGCAGTATTCTACACAGAGCTGAAATTACTCTCAACCATCTGTTAAGTACCCATTTCCCAAAGCAGTAGAATTGGCTTATAGAATGGCTGGTTTTACTCCCCACGCTGCTCCTCTCCCTCCCTAAAGGCATTTTCATAGGTACTTGTGCCCCAGGATGCTGCAAGACCATCTGATTTTGACTGTTATTGTTCTGCCAAGCCCTGCTCATGCTTCTGAGACCATAGCTTGCTTTTCTCTTGCGTGCAGTTTCTAATGTGCCCACGTTTGTGATTTAAAGGAGAATTTGGATTGCTGTAGGGCAGCATGCCCTCAGGAGGGGCTGCATGCCACAGAGCCGAGAGGAACGCCCCAGGATTACCAGGCTTCCTGAGTTCTCATCCTGCCTTTGCCACTGACCAGCTCTATACATTTAGAGAATGAGTTTAATTTATTTGGGCTTTAATTTCTTCAACTTCACCAGGAGGTGAAGCTATGAAATCTCCATTGTCCCTTTTCTCCATTATTTTAGGATAATCACGCTTCTTTTCAGCCTTGATCTCTACAGGCTTAGGAACTTTCATCTTAAGCAAAATCAGTATCAAGTTAAGTAATCAGTAATTCTCACCAAATTCCAAGTACGGAAAATTTTGAGTCCAGACCCCTGGTTCATCTGGTCCATGTGCACGCCCAAGGCCTCCCAGCAGCTTCTGCAAGGACGCATGGAGAGAGGAGGCAGCTGTGAGTCTCAAGAGCCTGGCAGGCTGAGTCCTGGGTAAATATCACTTTTTCCAGGAAAACAGAAAATCTGTCCCTTTCTGATGCATGAGCAGTGCAGTGAGTGGACTCCTCACTAATCAAAACCAGTTAAAGGCAAAGGCAAAGAAGAAAAAGGAAAAGAAAAACAGTCAAATAGAAGAAAATAGGAGGTTGGTTAAGGTGAGTTAGGCCATGAGAGTTTGTGGGCCGCTCTCTCTCTCATAGGTGCATTATTATGCACCTCTGTGTGCCTGCCACTGTGATCCTGAATCCCTTCAAGAACTTCCTGTGCTGGATATGGATATCCAGCACAGAATAAACATGCTCCCTCTTTGATCTGCTCTTACTGAGATTTCCCAAGTTAATTAGTCTCTTTTGGGGAGACAGAGTTATCTCTTATTGACTCAATAACAATTAACTTTAACAATTAACCATAACCTTTAACCACAATGTGCCGCGATTTACACAATATCGTAATAGCGTCAACTGACAAAGATGCGTCAGTCCTCAAATGCTTATTAATTGGGGACCTTTATCCCCAAAGAACTGTGTTGAGCACAGGTCTGCCAGGCCTTGAGTTTGACGATTTAATGCATAACAAATATGGGAAAAGTTATTCCTGTGCATATGGCTGCTGTGGGAGGGTGAATAAAGAACGAGTCAGGGAAACTGCATATTTAGGAAGAAGTTATATTTGGAAACTACCATTAGCAGCTGTTTATTTGAATACTTTTAACTCATAAAATCAATATATTCTCATTATAAGAATATTGGAAAAACTAGAAAGCTAGAAAGGAGAAAAATAATCATAGTCCTATCACCCAATATTTTGTTATTTTTATTCCAGTCTTTCTTTTATGCACCTATGCTTTCCCCTCACCATCCCTTTCGGTCTTTCCAACACCAACTATCATCAGGCACTTTTCTTTTTTAAGATTTTATTTATTTATGAGAGAGAGAGAGAGAGAGAGAACAAGTAAGAGGGAGGGGCAGAGGGAGAGGGAGAAGCTGACTCCCCGCGGAGCAGGGAGCCCGACATGGGGCTCAATCCTGGGACCCTGGGACCATGACCGGCGCCGAAGCAGGCACTTCACCGACTGAGCCACCCAGGCGCCCTGCATCAGGAGATTTAGTTAAGGGTCTAAAATGCCTTTAGTAGCAGAATCCCCCTGAAGGGCAATAGTGTAAGCAGTGGTTCGGGTCAGCTGTCTGACCTCTCAGATCCATGCTCGGCCATGTCATAACTGTGGAACCTTGTACAAGTTACTTAACTCCTCTATACCTTAGTTTCCTCAGCTGAAAAAAAAAATTCCTCCCTCAAAGAACAGGTTTGAGAACAAAACGAAGAACCAGGAAGGAGTTCTAGGTAAAAAAAAAAAAAAAATCTCTCATGCTTCCTAACATTTGATGTGGTTGCCGGGTTTCTGAAAATTCACCAGATACTGGGAGTTCAGAGGCTGAGAGCTGGCTAGGGATGGGGTCATCGGTTTAGCTGAGCTCAGTTTTAGGGTTCGAACCTGAGGCGTGCGATGGCAATCACTAGGTGAGGTACCACTGCTTTAGGAGAGACACTCTGTGCTGGTCAGTAAACTGATCCTAAATGGGAGGACTCATGATGGGTAGGTCCCAGAACAGGGCGCTTCGTTTCCTCCATGTGGTCGTTGCATGTCTGTCTTCTCTCTCCCTCTGTGTCACTTGAGATCTTCCAGGAAGCAGACTAGGAGATGGGGTTACGAGTGTGAGAGGTTTACTGGAGGGAGTGACAGCTGTGGAAGATAAAAGGGAGGAAGCAGGCTGCATTGGGCCACCGCAGAGGGTGATGCAGATGAGACAGTCTTGGTCAATCTGAGGGGAAGCTCTAGAGCGCTCGTGCCCTTCAGAGGATCCCCACTTTGGTCAGGAATAGCCCCACCCAGTACCCTGCCCCCTCAGTCAGCTGGGGGCTGCCTAGGAAGAGCAAGCCCTCCCTCGAATGGCTGCTGGTAGCTGGAGGCTGTCCCCCTCTGTGATCCTCCCAGCTGGGCTGCAAGCTCTTTTGTGGGGTGCAGGGATGGGGGTGGAGGCCCATGGCTGCCACGCCAACCTGGTGAATCTGAGAGGTCCGTGTGCTCAAAGCTCAGTCGTGAAAACAGTGATATGTATTGGACTCTAGTATGTACTTGACAGTGTTTTAAATAATTGTATTTAAGCTTCAAAACAACCCCAAGTTAACTTTTATTTTCTACATCTCTCAGCGAGCTTAAGTAATTTGTCCAAGTTCAATGACTAGAAAATGGCAGAGCCAGGGGATTTGAATGCATGAAATAAAATGATCATCAATGTAGGGTAGAAACTTCTCTTAAATTCTTAAAAACATAGGGGCGCCTGGGTGGCTCAGTCATTAAGCCTTCAGTCCTTCAGTGCCTTCAGGTCAGGTCATTGATCCCAGGGTCCTGGGATCAAGTCCCCCATCGGGCTCCTTACTCAGTGGGGAGCCTGCTTCTCCCTCTCTCACTCCCCCTGCTTGTGTTCCCTCTCTCACTGTGTCTCTCTCTGTAAAATAAATAAATAAAATCTTTAAAAAAAAATTCTTACAAACATAGAGGATGGGCTTATCCAGAAAATGTAGGGATTTTGCCCTGGTCACAGTGTGTGGCGGGAGGGAAAGAGTGGAGATAGGCTATTGAACTTATTACATACAACAGAGGACATAAGTGTGTGGTTGTAGTAGGACCAGCAACCTCATGGCCACCTGCCTCCAGATTATTGGCCTAAAGAACCTGGCTCAGACTATGCTAGCATTCAGAAAGTAAGTACAGAGGAATGGTGTATAATTAAGAAGCGCTGGGAACAAGGCCTTTCAGATTCCCAACTGTCCTTATCAAACCAGAAACTGGAAGGACTGGCCCTACTTTCATCCTTTCACAAAGCAAAGAGAGCCCATTTAAGTTTATGGAAAGTCCACTGACAAACGATGGGAGAGGAAACTTCTTTCTCATGACATCCAAGGTGGAATTCTGGAAGATCCTCAGCAAAAGATGACCATCAAACTTTCCCTCTATTCACTGAGCTCATCCTGCTAGTCCAATATTGAGAACAGATACCAAGATACCCGTGCCCTCAAGTGCGGGCAAGATGATCCCTTAATTCCCAGCCAGGGGTTTCTGTGCAAACCTCCCTTTTGGGGAAGCAGAGATGGTGAGCTGGTGCTCAGGTCCTGGGGCTGCCCAGAGAAGGAGAAGACTGTGGCACTGAAGGGGCCAACCTGGACTCGAGGGTGATTTGAGAGGTGGCCTCCAATCTAGGGTTGCCAGGCAATATTTGAAACGTACTTATACTAAAAAATTATTGGTTGTCTGTCTGAAATTCACATTTTTTTGACTTGGTATTTTATCTGTCTATTATGTGTATTTATTTATATTTCAAAATCCTTTGTTTTATCTGGTGGCCCTACTCTAGTTACAATCTCTAGAACTGAAGAACAGAGCCAAAGTGTCAATCTGAAGGGGCTAGATAGAAAGGTAGATTTTAATAACCAGGCAATGAGATCAATTAGAGATTACAGATCAAAGCAGGAGCTTTTGAATTGTTGGAATCATAAAAGTTATTGCCTATATGAAACATACCGAGTTTATAACAGTGTTTGATGAAGGCAGGATAGCCACTACAAGGTGTGACTCTTAGATAGACACTATTATTACCCCTGTGTTATAGCTGAGGAAATCGAGGCATGCAGAGTGCAGGGGACCTACCCTAGGTCACTCAAGTGACAGAATGGGGACTTGAGCCAGAGGAGTCTGCCTTGTAGATCTTGGTTCTCTGTTTATTTCATTTGCTTATACGAATAGGTGCTTAAAGGCATTAGAAACTTCCTTCTGAAGACAATTCCTCCGTGCATGGGTTAGGGGTGGGTTAGTGGAGAGGAAAATCAGACTTATCAGACTCTTCCTTAATAGTCACTGATTAATAAAAGACAGACATTGTTCTAGGAAGAGGGAGTTTTCGATAATAGTAATATGTGATGTGTTGCTTGTTTTAAAAACCCAGAAATCATGAATGCTCTCCTGTTAGTTATAATACCTTATATTTCCAGAGCACCTCCTTTGTCATCCGTTCACGGATTTGGCAAGATGTTTGTGAAGCACATGGTGTGTGCATTTCCTGCTGGGCTGAGTTTTCTGTTTGCTCTTCTAGATCTCTTGGCTGCCCTTCTCAGCTTTGCTGTGTGGACTGGAGAGTTGACCTCTTCCTCTTCATCCCCTGGATCTCTGCTTCCTGTTGGGTTTGCCGGATGGCAGGCACTGGGGGAGCGAGGTTGGAGGCTTCTTTGCGTGGCTCCCTCCCTAACAGATGGTGGCCCTGCAGCGTTCAGTGGCTCCTCCCCTGGACCCCCAGGGCCTGTCTGCAGCCATTGCTCAGAATTCTGATCAGTGGTCCCCACTTGACCTTCCAGGCCTAAGGGTAGTAAGCTTCTGCTTCTTGCTTCGCCCTGGGGGCTTTACCTCAGCTCATTGGTTTCCTAAATCCTCTTCTGACTCTTCTAAAGTCTCTGGTTGCCTCTTTGACGGGGTCATCTCTTTCCTGCTGGGACACTGATTGATCCCCAGCTTCATTATCTCCCCTATGATTACTGCTGTTCAGATTGTCCATAAAATCTGAAAAAAAAAAAAAAAAATTCAAACCAAAGACAAAAACACTGGGGTGATGGAATTTACTTGTGAGAAAAGTAAAACTCAAAGGACGTGCATGCTGACTGCACCCCAAGGAGGAAAGAGGCTGTCACTGTGAGGACAGTGTCACTGACCAGGGCCCGTTGCAAAAGCACTTCTCATATGGATTTTATCAATGTCAGTGTCGTATAGTTGTATAGCCCCACGTGGAATATCCGTTGCTGAACCACACGGTGCATACATTTCTGTAAATATGTATTTTCTATACATACACACATCTCATGTAGAGAAGACCTCTAATAATTGATTAGATGTAGCAAGGAAGAAAGGAAATCATGCAGGACAAATGACTGCTATGTTTGCTTAAATACATTTTGAGCTGCTCTAAGAGAGCTCATAGAGAACAAAGAAGGATATTCCAGGGAAGAAAATTTCACTTCTGTGTGAGGGAAAACTTTGTAACAGTGTGAGATCCAAAACGAATTTACAGTTTAGCTATATGTTCTTTCTTTCTTTTTTTTTTTTTTAAAGATTTTATTTATTTATTCATAAGAGACAGAGAGAGAGAGAGGCAGAGGGAGAAGCAGGCTCCCCGCTGAGCAGGGAGCCCGATGCGGGACTCGATCCCAGGATCCTGGGATCATGACTTGAGCCGAAGGCAGATGCTTAACCATCTGAGCCACCCAGGCGCCCATATTTGTTTCTTTTTAAAGATTTTAATTATTTATTTGAGAGAGAGAGTATGAGCAGGGGCAGGGCAGAGGCAGAGGCAGAGGGAGAAGCAGATCCCCATAAGCAGGGAGCCTGACGCAGGGCTCGATCCCAGGACCTGAGCCCAAGGCAGATGCTTAACCAACTGAGCCACCCAGAAAACCTGCTATATGTTATTTCTTCACAAGGATCACTTGATTTTGGCTTTTGGTCATTTAACCTATTGTGACTCTTAGAAGAAAATTTCATGAGTTTCATTACATTATGTAAATAAATTTTTTTAAAAGTCCCTGATAACCTCTCTTAATGTAGCTCTCGTTTTGTTGTTGTTGTTCTCTTGTATGCTAAGAGCTGAATTTTATTTTTTTTTATTTTTTTTTTTTAAAGATTTTTTTTATTTATTCATTTGAGACACAGAGATACAGAGAGAGAGAGCATGAGCAGGGAGAGAGGCAGAGGGAGAAGGAGAAGCAGGCTCCCTGCTGAGCCAGGAGCCCGATGTGGGGCTCGATCCCAGGACCCTGGAATCATGACCTGAGCCGAGGGCAGATGCTTAACCATCTGAGCCACCCAGGCGCCCCCTAAGAGCTGAATTTTAAAGAGCCTGAAAGGAAAATGGATTCTTGGCAGAAATATCTAAGAGTTAGCAGTCTTTTGCATTTTGGCAGAGGGTAGGGGGTGTGTGCGGTATTAGAAAAAAATAGCTCACAATGTGTTAATGTAGCTAGGAGAACACTGCCTGGCTCATAGTAACGGTTATGTAAGTGTCTGCTGGCATTATTACTATTATTATTTTACTTTGACTGCATCTTTTTACCCAATAGTTGAAGGTTCAGTAGGCCCAGCCATGGGTCCCCCAACAGCAGGCTCCGCTCCACCCCCAACAACAGGACCCCCCCTCCCCCAGGCTTCTCTGCAGCTTGTCTCAGCTGTTGCCACCTGCAGCCATGGAAAATTACACCTGGTCTCTACTTCTGCAGAGACTCTGCAGAGATTGAAAAGGAAGAACAGGACCTTGCTATACAGACTGCGACCAGCGAGTTTCAGGGGGTACTGACCTGCCCAGCTCCTGAATTTCTGCTTCTCAGCCGGAGGTTGTCCACGGTCAGCTCTCTACTGAAGCCTGGCTCCTGCCCTACTGCCCAGGCCGCGACGTGACGCACACAGCCACAAAGCGGTCATACTCTGTCCTCGTGCAGACTCTGGACAGACAGAATGTGGAAATGAGGCTGAGGGAAAATGAACATCAGTTTCTAAAAAAAAGAAAGTGTGATTCTTCACCTGGCAATTACAGTAGATCCTTGAGCTGGCCCGACAGACAAATAGTCATCAATAACCTGCAGCTAGATTGGGGGGCGCCCGGGTGGCTCAGATGGTTAAGCGTCTGCCTTCAACTCAGGTCATGATATCAGGGTGCTGGGATCAAGCCCCGCCTGGGGCTCCCTGCTCAGTGGGGAGTCTGCTTCTCCCTCTGCCACTCCCCCTGCTCGTGCTCTCTCTCTCTTTGTCAAATAAATAAATAAAATCTTAAAAAAAAAAACCCTACAACTAGATTGGAATTTTTATTTTGTTTTATTTTTTAAAATATTTTCTTTATTTATTTGAGAGAGACAGAGATAGTGAGAGAGAGCATGAGCGGGAAGGAGGGGGAGAAGCAGACTCCCCGCTGGGCAGGGATCCCAATGTGGGGCTCCATCTCAGGACCCTGGGATCATGACCTGAGCCGAAGGCAGACGCTTAACCATCTGAGCCACCCGGGTGCCCCTAGATTGGAATTTTTAAACTTAATTATGCAATAAGTAAGTTGAATACTTCTGTTTTGTACTTTTTATTTCCTTAAAATATTTCGAGTCTTTGTAAGATTCTGATTAACTCTCTTGCCATTTTCACAGAATATGAGGTTTATTATTATTGTTGGTTCATGTAACTGTTACAAAAAATGTAATATTAATCCATCACTGTAGTTATAATTTTTAGATACACAATTCATTGCAATGGGAAAGATCTAGGAGATTTCTAAACAGAAGAAGACTCAGAAAAAGCCATTCTTTTCTTTCCTTGCCTCTTTTTAGATATGGATCCTATTTTTATTAAATGACAAAAGCTATAAAATAAAAATAAAATGCAGTTGTTCCCCTATGAGCTGGCTTTAGCCAGGAAGCTTGTTTCGTAAGTCTCATGCAAAAATTAACCAAGTAACAAGAAACCCTACAAGACAGAACATATAATATCAATTTATTTAGATTCACTGTGACAAGTATTTGTTGATCATTCATTATGTACCAGGCATGATCGTAGGCATTGTAAATTCAGAGATGACTAAGATCATCTGTATCCTTAAGAAGCTCACAATTCCTTCCTGAGACAGGAAGCTGGATGAAGCGTTCCTGTACCAGGAGAGGAATTCTGTAGATGGAGCCTGGGATCCAGAGCCTTGACAGAGCCCAAGGAGACTGACGACTGTTCCTTCTGGAGGGAGCTTGCTCTTATTTAGTTATGTGACTGTCCTTTCTGATAGACTAGAGACTGCATGAGGACAATGACAATGTCTACTTTGTTGTATCCCTACCAAAAGTACAGGGTTCAACTTACGTTTTTATAGAAAAATAGAAAGAAAGAGATGGGGGAGAGAGAGGGAGGAGGGAGGGCAGGAGGAAGGAAGGAAGGAAAAAAAGACAAATGTTAATAATAGAGGTGATTCTTTTTTTTTTAATATTTTTTTACTTATTTGACAGAGAGAGAGACACAGTGAGAGAGGGAATAGAAGCAGGGGGAGTGGGAGAGGGAGAAGCAGACTCCCTGCGGAGCAGGGGGCCCAATGCGGCGCTCGATCCCAGGACTCCGGGATCATGACCTGAGCCGAAGGCAGACGCTTAACGACTGAGCCACTCAGGCGCCCCAATAGAGGTGATTCTTGAGTCAGATATTAAAGGATGAATATGATTTTTCTAAATTGGAGAAGGAGGGAATAATTAATTCTGCCTGAAATGGGGAAAGAGATGACAAAGATTTCATAAAAGAGATGACAGTTTAGCCAAACTTTGAAGGCCACCAGAATTTGTCACTTGGAGCTTAGCTCCCCAGCCCTTGATTTGTGCTGTGCTCAGTGACTCATTTCCAAGAGTATGGAAAAGGGAGGAAAAGGAGCTTCCTAGAAAAGCCTGGCAAACACCTCATCAGCCAGGTGATGAAGACCAACATCATCAGTATAAGTCACAGTGGTGGCAGGTGGCCTGGATATGATGTGATGAAAAGGACACTTGGCATCTGTGGTCTTTCTCCCTAAAACCATAACCCCAGTCTAATCATGAGACAAGCATGAGATAAACTCAAGTTGAAGCACATTCTACAAAATCCCTGACTGGGACTCCACAAAACTATCCAGGTCACCAAAAACAAGGGAAGTCTGAGAAACTGTCACAGCGTAGAGGGGGCTAAAGATACATGCCAACCAAATGTGATGTGGTATTGTGGGGGGGGACCCTGGGCCAGAAAAAGGACATTAGGGGAAACTAGTAGAATCCAAATAACGTGTGGAATTTGGTTAATGGTGATGTACGAAGGCTGGCTCCTTAGTTATGACAAATGTGGCATATTACTGTAAGATGTTAACAATAGAAGGAACGGAGGCGGGTTTTGAAGAAACTCTGTGCTATCTTTGCAACTTGTCTGTAAATTGAAAAATATCCTAAAGTAAAACTATACTGAAATTAAACAAGAAGAGGCATATGCTATTTCCAATCACAAAACTGACCCAAGAACTCAGAGCTCCTTGCTCACGCTAGATCCTGCCTCTCAGATACCGTCACTCAGTACTATTACAAGATTACTAAAATAAATGAAGTCTGTGTTTCATTTGTCAATAGCTTGCGGCCGGGAGTGACCAAATATCAAATAAATATACCAACTGTAATTAGAGGGGAGAAAAGAAATCAAGTCAAATTGTGTATGCGAATGGTCTGCAAAACAAGGCAAAACAGCAGAGAGAAAGAACACTGTTCAACACCGTCACTTCCATCCTCATTCCATCGGCCAGGGCCAGAGGGGCCACACGTCACCCACGTGGGCGAGGGGTGGCTGGTGTCCCCGCAGTGTGTCCAGGGATCTGAAGCTAAATGCCGCATTGCTCCTATGACTTTGGGCTAGGATTTGGAATTTTTCTCTGCCTATCCTGGATGAGCATCACCCTTGGTCCAGTCCGGCCTTGAGAACGTGAAGTCCCTTCTCGTGTGTAGGGCTCCTGCCAAGCGTGCCCAGCCCAGCAGCCCACGAGCAGGGATAATAGTATCTGGGTTGCAGCATGACAAGCCATTGGAATTCAACAGAACTGAGGCTGGGGAGGGGAGCAGACTTGAATAAAGCTGGGACCAAGCACGCTCTGCAGGGGCTGCTGCAAGGGCCCCGGGGGCCTGGCCTGGAGGGCTTTGCGGGAAGTGGTGGGGGTGAGGTCGAGGCGGGTGTGCTGTCGGACTGTGAAGGGCCCTGTGCACTCAGGGGAGGAGATTTCGCCCTTGCTGAGTAGAGAGAACCACTGAGGGAATATTGAAGGGAGCTTGCCTTGCTCTGGGCAGATGAAGCCTATGACGGTGCTCAGGAAGCAGCGCGGCCCACAGTCTGGTTAGACCTCAGAATCTGGGACATATTACCCGTGGTCATTCAAATTACCATGAGCGTTTTGGAGTAGAAAGCAATAAAAGGAAGTTCAAAGGTGTGAGGTGAAAGTTGTCAGTTTTAACTCCGGAATGTATGTATCTATTGTGTATTATCTGTTCTTGAGATACGTGAGAAAGCGATTTCCCAGAGGTCTACACTGAGATGCTTGCTTCTGGGAAACTGCTCCGGGTGAGCTATGTTCTCGCTTTCTCCTCTGACTTTTCCTGAAGCAGTGTATCATCCTTATTTTCGCTTCTCCTGCCCTCAGAGTGGCAGAGGAGTGGTTCACAGGGTCACTTCCGCCTTTGATGAATTAGCTGCTGGGCAAGGAGCCAAGACCAGGCAATTCCATGTTTACAAAGGGCCTTGCTGCCTCTGCTGGGCTAATCCCAGTTTGTGGGGCCAGCCGGCGGCAGGGTGCACTTGCTATGCCCCCGAGGATCTCCTGTTTGCTAGCGTGAACTCCTCATCAGGGTCCCCCCATTTCCCCTAGTGCTGCCACTGGTTGGGATTTGTTTCAGGAAGGAAAGCCCTTGAGTTGGTTTCTTTGCCAGAAGGGTGCAGTCCACTTCGACAGCACATACTGTAAAAGGCGAGCAGGAATGGGGCAATAAAGGGACGAGCGCTTGAGGGAGAGGCAGTGACTGCCCTGGGTCTTCCTTGTAGGTGTGGCACAGGGCATCTGAGAATTGGGCTCAGCCAGTTGCCTCTGCTCTGCAGAAAAAAACTGTCTGCCATTTTATGAAGTGCTATTTAGGTAATAACCATATCATTGTTCTAGGTACTTTACTCCTTTGCGGAGGTTCTTTTTTTTTGTGATCTCTACACCCAACGTGGAGCTCGAACTCACAGCCCCGAGATCAAGAGTTGCACTCTCTTCTGACTGAGCCAGCCAGGTGCCCCTCTTTACAGAGATTTTTATAGCATCTGTGGGGTCCCTTTGCTAAGGGAGAATAGGATTGTGTACAACGGTGAAGCACAGTGTGTAACACGGGGGTAAAAAGAAAGGAAGTATCAGCAGCTTGCTGTTAAGTTTCCAATATCTCTTGTTTCTTTTGGCCGTGGCTTAATTTTGCTTTGTTTCAGAAAATGTTAGCATATAAAATTCAATTTGGCTTTCCTCCATCCTCGATTAGAAGTTAATGAATTTTGCTGGTATTTGATCTGGCCACAGGCTATTTCATTAGCTAAATAAAAGTTTCATTAATTTTAGTGATGTCATAATTATACCGGATGGTAGACTCTGGTGTAAGCATGTAGTTAGGCTGTTCCCAGTTTCATCTTTTATATTTCCCCCGGAGATGGACAGCAGGGCCTGCTAATTTACATTACTACATACATATAGATTTTAAAAACCCAGCATTTAAGATCAGTTCCTATCATTGTTCTCTTCTCAGTTCTTAGGGTAATCAGAGGATGCTTCTCTGGGGGGAGGGTCTGCCTCCAGAAAGAGGGCCCTCTTGGGGACTTGAGGGAATGGAGCAAGCAGGAAGATGCTCAGACAAAACCCATTAGGCACCTGGAGAATTTGACATGCTCTGAGGAGAGGGACAAATCGTGGCTCCTATGCCACTTCTTTTTCATAAAGGAAAGAATTTTAGATCCATTATATGAATATGTTTAAAAAATAAATCTTTGCTCCTGCTGGTAGCTTTTAAGACAAGTAGAAGAAATGATTGTTTTAAATGGCATTTGAAGGGGCGCCTGGGTGGCTCAGTCGTTAAGTGTCTGCCTTCGGCTCAGGTCATCAGGGAGCCTGCTTCTCCCTCTCCCACTCCCCCCTGCTTGTGTTCCCTCTCTTGCTGTGCCTCTCTCTGTCAAATAAATAAATAAAATCTTAAAAAAAAAAATAAATGGCATTTGAATGGTACAGCTAAAACCAAATGTAACTATTGCTGTGCAGTTTAAAAACATTCAGAATGACAGCTATACATGACAGTGTGGGTGGGTCTCACAAATATAATCTAGACCCAGAAGATTATATACTGTATGATTTATTCACATAATAATTACTTACGTAATAATTACTATATAATTACTTATATAGACTAGAGAGTGGTGTTAGAAGACCAGAGAGTGGTTTTCACTGGGCATCATGATGGGAGGAGGGAATGCAGGGGGCCTCTGGGGGGCTGGTGATGTTCGCTTTCTGATGCTGGGCAATGGTTACATGAGCTAATTCACTTTGAATTAGGTCACTGCAAGCTGTGTACCTTTTTGTAAATAGTTTGCACTTCCAAAAGTTTCAAAAAGGAAATAACCTCCCACCAAAAGAGAGAGAGCATATTCATATAAATTATTTCATTTAACTTTTTTTAAAAAAGATGTATTTACTTATTTGAGAAAGAGTGTGTGAGCAAGTGGGGGTGGGGCGGGTAGGGGCAGACAGAATCTCGAGCAGACTCCCCGCTGAGCGGGGAGCCCTACACGGGGCTCGATCTCACAACTCTGAGATCATGACCCGAGCCAAAATCAAGAGACGGATGCCCAACCGACTGAGCTACCCAGGTGCCCTTCATTTAAGTTGTTGATAACAAGCTGTAAGGAAGGCGTGTGGGGTGTTGGTCCCCAACCCCCTGAGATGTTGTGGGTCTTGGAGAATTGCTCTCTGCTCCTGAATTGAGAAAGGCCTGACCCACCCATCTTCTGAGGTGGGTCCCGCACATTCCTACCTGTTCGTGTGGCTCAGTGATCGCAGTGTGCCCGCAGCAGCAGGGGAGATGAGAGGAAGCAGAAAAGCCCTTTTGACACTTTGATTAATAAAAAAACTGAGATATGAAATATGCAGTTTCAAAGCCAAATGGACCCGCTGTTAATCTGCTCTGCAAGTGTATACGACCTTTGTCTCTCTTAGCCCAAGAGAGAGATATAGAGGTAGGAGAACATGAAGGTTTCTCAAGGGAACAAAGGGGCAGGATGACCACCACCCTGGGTGGTAGAGCCCACCAGGTGCTAGCTCCCATCAACTTTTTAATATCTCACTTCTAGCAAAAAGAGATGTCACCAGACACCTCAAGAACGTTTTTATCATGAGAGGCAAGAAACAAAACAGATGGAAAAAAAAGGAATGTTAGAGGAAACAAGAGACAATGCTGGAAGAAAAGAAAAATCAAGAGATAAGAGGATTTTGTATCTATGAAACAAGAACAGTATGCCAATAAAAACACACACACACACACACACACAAAACTTGGGGAAAAAGAAAGAAATCTCTTGAAAATTAAAAAAATATAGTAGCAGAAATACAAATTAAAACAAATGTTTTTGCTTGTTATTAGAATAAAGGTATGAAAACCATCACTAAGCCCAAACCCAAAAGAAAAGGAGCCACATCAGCTTCCAAATTCTGGTACCCATACATTGAGGCAAGTCAACCTCTGCTGTCTGCCTGATCTCAAATGTAGTGGAATCAGCAAGAAAGTGGGAAGGCCAGGGATATGCAAAGGGCTTCTTCAAACACAACCGGATCATAAACAAACTAAAAACTAAGTAGGAACACAAATCCCCACTGATGACTCCTTGTGGAAGTTTGAAACCAGCAAGTACAATGTGACCACGTCGACAACTGCAGTTATGAATTTCCTCTTGCTGCTATAACAAATAACCACAAACTCAGGGGCTGAACACAGCACAAATGCATTATTTTAAATGTGTTCCACATAGGTCTCACTGGGCTAAAACCAAGGTGTCAACAGGGTTGCTTTCTTTTTCTGGAGGCTTGAGGAAAAATCCATTTCCTTGAGCATTAGGTTTCTTAGCAGAATTCAGTTCCCTGGGATTGTAGCACCCAGGTTCCCATTTCCTTGCTGGCTGTCTGCTGAGAGCCAATCCCAGAACCGAGAAGCTCCCTGCATTTCCTGGTTCATGGCCACCTTCCTCCATCTTCAAGCCAGTAATGATGGGCTAAGTTTCTCTCAGTCTTCCAACCTCTCCTGCCTCTTTTGCCATCTTCCCATCTCTCTGACATCTGCTGGGTTCTCTACTTTTTTTTTTTTTTTTAATTCAAGTTAGTTAACATATAGTGTATTATTAGTCTTAGGGGTAGAATTTAGTGATTCATCAGTTGCATATAACACCCCGTGCTCATTACATCAAGTGCCTTCCTTAATGCCCATCACCCAGTGACCCCATCACCCTATCCCCACTTCCCCTGGGTTCTCTGTTTTTAATGTAACACATTCACAGGTGCAGGGATTAGGACATGGACATCTTTGGGAGCCATTATTTGACCTACCACACTTCAGAACACTTTACCAAAAGAGACTTTACCTTTACCAAAAACACGGTCATACCCACATCTCAGGTTGACTCTCCTGATTGTTGCCTGAGGGTGATGAATATGTGGCTAGTGATGCGAGGGGAGAGGAAGCAGAATATGAGGAAGTCATTGAAGAAGTCAGATGTACGTTTACAAAAATTGCTACAACCCAGATCCACTAGCATTTATGTTACTTTCAGGTGACAACGTGTGGGAGCCAGGTCCTATCAGGGATGGGACGTCACTGTGAGAATGGCCACTGGGGCTGACTACTGACCTCCTCCTACTGACAGGGCCTCTGTCTCTGTTCCTCCAGGGCAATTGGTGCTGTCCCTGTGGGTCAAGTGGAGACTGACATTCCACACGTGGCGGTCACATTTACTCAGTCACAATCACAACCAAGGAGTCCGTCAAAATGTTTCACTTGAAGCAAAGTTCAGCCTCATGATAACGTGGGCTTCAGCATCAAAAACATGTCCATCAGGCATACTTGTTGCAGCAAGAATGACCTCTTCTCCCACGGAAGCTGCCAGCTTTTCTGCACAGGTGAGAACGCTGTGCCAAACAAGCCAAATCAGAACTGGGTCAGCCCTGGGGCTGCACAGCCATGGTTCTTCGCAAGGAGAAGGTTGACCTGGTCAGAAGCTGGAAGAGGCACAAAGTCTTCAAGTCTGGTGATGATGCCAGCATTGGCATGGTTTCTGGCAGGGCTCTCCAGATCATCTTCCCTGGGAGAGTTTTACGGGCAGGGATCGGAGAGGGTCTGTCCTTCTGGGTGTCTGTGGACAGTTAACAAGAAGGCCGATGGAGGCAGCGAGGTCAGAATGTCTGTCCAGAAAACTCAGAGGCTAAAAGAACATTCTATCCCGTACCTGCCCCCAAGTCCCACCGAAGCCGAAGAACTAACTTGACACTGTGTGTCCTGATGGACAATTTGAGTTGTTTGTTCAAGAGGAAAAAGTTGCCTGATGAAAACAACGTATCACAAAAGCTTCAAAAGGAAAAGAATGTTTTGTGGCCTTGTTGGTGGCAATCGTAAGTTTTTAGGCTTTAAAATTGGTATTTAAAAATGAAAATGACTTGACCAAAAATTTAATGTGCACAAGTAACCAAAGGAACTATTATAAGATAAAGGTGAGGAAATCTCCCAGGAGCTAGAGTAAAAATACAAAGAAATAAGAGAAAAAGACAGGAAAAGTAAATGATCTGTCCGCAAGGCCCACCCAACATCCTACTAAAAGGAATTCCATGTGAGGATGAGGAAGTGTTTGTCAAAGCGTCATTTAAATAAAAATCTCAGAAATGGAAGACCTGAGGCATTGGGCCCACCACATGCCCATCACACAACGAGTGAAAAACTCCTTTACCAAGCCACGTCAGCATGAATTTTCAGGGGTAAGGATAAGGACAAGATCCTAAAACTGTCCACAGGGGGAAAAAAGCTCCATAAAGAGATTGAGAGTTTGGATGCTATTGGATTTTTCAACTGTCCCATTGGTGTCTAGAAAACGGAGGAACAAGTCCTCAAAATTCTGAGAGAAGATGATTTCCATCCTAGAATCCTATGTACAGTCCACTGGGTATAGTCAGATGATATAAAGACAATTTCAGACAGACAAGCTCTCAAAAATCTATATTTCCCAGGGCACCTGGATGGCTCAGTCGATTAGGAGTCTGCCTTTGGCTCAGGTCATGATCAAGGGGTTCCTGGAATTGAGCCCCACATCGGGCTTCCTGCTCAGGAGGGAGTCTGCTTCTCTTTTTCTCTCCCTCTGCCCCTCCCCACTGCTCGTTCTCTCTCTCTCTCTGTCTCTCAAATAAAATCTTTAAAAAAGAAAAAAAAATATATATATATTTCCCTTGTACCTTTTCTTAAGTCCTTAACCAAAAGAAAAGTAAACCAAGAAAAAATGATTTGGAAGTCAAGAAACAGGGGATCCCCCATGAGAGCATCACGGGGGAATCCCCAGCATGTGGTAGAAGGAGCCCAGGTGTGTGGAGCAAGGCCTGGAGAACAGCCCGTCCAGGTTGGCCATGGGGCGGTTCCATTTTGTGCTTCCGGAGGGATAGTGCCAAGAAAAACAAAAAGCAAAAAACAGATACGTTACCTGATGTCTTTGTCTATACTGGTGGAATTTTGTAGCTTTGCTCAGAGAATTTAAGAATCAGTGAGGGAGATGGACAACGATGTCATTACTATTGAGTATACTTGCTCCCTCCAGAGAAACAATACATTGCACTACAAATAAATTATAATTATAGCACATTATACGGTTCAGTGTTGAGCCATATTTACATGGTTGTTCAGAGTGGGACCATTAACTATTCATTGGGCCCCAAATTGTGAATATAAGTCCATCAAGAGGTTGGGGGTGAGGGAGTGGAAATGAAAGGGGGAGATGTTGAGAGAAGGGAGCTAGATTCCAATCCCACGAAATAAGAAGTCAGTAGATGATGTTTAAAACTGCCACATTTTAAAGAAGCCTTGTAAGTGTAGCATTTAAAAATATAGAGGCAAATTTCAGAAAAAAAAAAAGCTGAAAGGGCTGCCTCTGATTGACAGGCTCAGCAGATGAGCAAAATGTGTCAGGAGACCCTTCTTTTTCATTGTAGGACTTGTGGTACCATTTTAAACTAAAAATGGTGCGCATCTCTTGCTGTGATAAAAATACAAATTAAAAAATGTAACTAACATTAGATTTCTCCGCTATAATAGCAGCCGTGGGCTCCGGCACTGCTCACAGGTGAATCTTGTGCGCGGTGGGACTGCTGCCCGCATCACACGGCAGAGACACCAATGTCCAGGGGCCGGTCATGCATCAGGCCGCCCGAGAAGCTGGCCCACGCCGGTCTTGGCAGGCTCCCCGCAGACTTCCCAGAGGCCACTTCGTTCTTCCCCCAGAATCAGTGCATTCCTGGGAAAGGGTTGCTTACATGTACTGAGAGCCAAAAGTGCCATATACTGAGGTCAGGAAATAAGAATGTAGGGTGATTGTCTGGATAATTGTGAATAATTCAGGTAAAAAACATGCCATCATTTACTGGGGAGCATATTTTGAATTGAATTTCCTGATTTGGGTGTTTATCCTGATCGAACTTGCTAAGCTTCTGCTGGATAGATGCTTCTCCCTTGCCTGCTTGGTAGCCCAGTTTAAGAGCCTCCTAATGGAGTTCTTGCCTAGCCCCAGCCTGAATCTAGCCCCCATGTAGATGAACCCGAGTCCCTTTTGTTGATCTTAGAACTCATACTATCCTTGCTCAGTGGCTTTGAGTCCAAATAACGGTCTTTTTCAGGGCATCCTTCATCTTTCTGTGGCTCCTTTGCTTTGAGATCTGTGCTAAAAGCTGTCTGTGTTGGGTCAGCAATCAGAATTCTGTGGGTTTAGACAGAAGAGGCTGGTCCAGCTAGGCTTCCCACCCCCCAATCTGGCTTTCCTGTGTTTGTGTGGGGGCTGGGCAGCAGCCGCCAGACGCAGAGCCTCCTGAGCTGCACAACTGACCCCCATCCCCGAGGGTCCTTGCCCTTCAGAGCTGGCTCGGGCCAGCCTGTCTCTGAGACAGCTGGGCTTGGGTGCACCGGGGTGATGCAGTGGTCTCGTGTGTCACGGCTTTTTGCATAATGCAGGCCTGGCGCTGATGGGGCTAGAACTGGACTTGGAAATTCAGCTGTGGGTCTGTGAGCTCCTGGGGAAGACCTTCCTGTTTTTTGTTTGTTTGTTTGTTTTTACAAATGTCAAATAAAACAAAAGAATGGATTGATGATTTGTCCAGAATCAGTTCAAAGGATTGCTCTTCATTTGGAACATCTAGAACAATGAGAGAAGAGAATGCAATGTTCATGACATGAATTAGTCCCTTGATTCTTGGCATTATTTTACATGTGTATGCAGAGCTGGGCTGTTGGGCTGGGTCTGCTCTAAATGCTTGGCCTGTCTTGGAAAACTTCATGGTGACCTTGACAATCTGGATTTGGCCTGGATTTGGCTTTGCGCTAGACAGAGGCATGAATTATAATCAGTCCAGGAGCACACCCAGCCATGAGTAGGCACAGCCAGAAGCGGGCACAGGTAGAGAGCTGTTCCTAGCCCTGAGGGCAAAGTGCTCTCGGGGGCACTGAGCTGATCTGAATGACACTGATCGAGGCTCCCCATAGCCTGGCCCTGGGATATGCTCTCGCAAGTATTCACTCGTCACGGGTACTACCCCTGTTCACTATGAAGAACCTGAGCTAATGAAGGTTTACATGACTCACCAGAGCTCATAACTGGCAAAGCCTGGATTCGAACCCTGGTTTCCCAGTCACAAGCCCAAACTCTTAACCACCCTACCTCCCTCTCCTAGAAGCTAGTTATGTGACTGGGGGCAAGTCACTTCCTTCTCTGAACTTCTGGGGCTTTTTCTGTCTACAGTGAGAAGTTTTGACAAGAGAAACTCTGGGCCTTTGTGTGCTCTGGAACGCACGCCCTGCGTGCGGCAGGGGCTCGCACACAGTAGGCCCCTGATATGTGCTGGGCTGAATGAGTGAATGATACATAAGGAAACGGTTCTTTCTCAGTAGCAGAAAATCACTTACCTATGCAGGCAACGAGCTCCCGTTTGGAAGCCAGAAACTGTGGAGATGGGAGTCCTAGGGCACAAAAGGGCCCTAGAGTAGTTTCTCTTGTCAAAACCACCATGGAAATATCGGGAATGACTTTGTATTGCAGTCATGTCTACTTTTTACATCCGTAAGATTGCCAGCTTCCTGAGACCCGGCCCTCACTGTGTGTTTTGCCCTGCATGTTCTCAAACTTCAGTAGGTAGAAGACATACCTAGAAAGGTTGTAAAAATGCAGATTCCTTGGCTTCACCCCCTAAGGGGTCCTGACTCAGGAAGTCTGGGATGTGGCCTAGGAATCTGAATTTTCACACTCAAGAATAACTTGGTGCGTTGTTCTATGGTTCTCATTGTGGAACATTCTATGCTGGATAAGCTCTGGAAAATCAGTTACTCGATTAAATCATGTGTTTCAAAAGACCCGTCTTAACCCACGCCTATGAGTGGAGGGTCAGGGTGGGTCCAGTTCAGGAATGGCCCGTGTGCAAGGGAGTGCTGAGTCCCCAGGGGCTCAGGTCCAGGTTGGGTGGCCCACATTAAGTAGTAAGACAAAAAGTAGGAACCCAAATGATGCAGAACTAGGCAAATTGAATGGTGAAGAGAAAATGACCAGAAAGGGAGCCAGTCTGTTTCTACAGCTGCACGGGCATGTCAAGGACATGGGCAGAGCAGATCCTGAAAAAGTGACCCAGGCAACCCCCTGTGAATATCTGAGGTCCACAGCTCAGGATGTCCTGGGAATAGGGGCCATGGTGGGGAGAAGGGGCTGCTGGATGCTAGCAGGGCCTGTGCCTGGGTGGTGCTGGGCCCTGATGCTATGCCCCATGTCCCCATTGTGAGGCCCAGGGTCCTGCCCTTCATGGGTGGTGCACATGGCAGGTGTCTCCTTAGTTGGGAAAGGTCATAGGCAACAGCCACGACTCTGATCCTATATTTCAAAATGGGGAGGGATTCTCCAGAGCAAATCGATAGGGCAGTTGTTAACATTGACAAGATAGTCCTGGGCAAAAGTCAGCTCCTCTGAAAGGCCAGGTGTAGAATTAAGCAAAAATAGTAACCACATTAGAGTCAAATCATAAGAACAAAAAGGCCTTTTATCTCAATAGAAATCCTACTGTTCGACTCAGAGTCTCCTTTCTCTTCTGTGTAAAATAACCTGATCAAATAGATGAGCTGCTCTCCTCTTGGAGAATGGCAGTGCCCTAGGGAGGCACCCCGCCAGGGCCAGGCTGGGCAGCACATGAGCTGCCCCCCATCTCTGCAGCGTGCAATAAGGAAATGCTTAAGTTGGGGCACCTGGGTGGCTCAGTCAGTTAAGCGTCCAACTCTTGATTTCGGCTCAGGTCGTGATCTCAGGGTCATGAGATGGAGCCCCATGCCAGGCTCTGTGCAGCTGAACGTGGAGCCTGCTTGGAATTCTTTCTCCCTCTCGCTCTGCCCCCCACTGCCTCTCTCTCTCTAAATAAAAAAAAAAAAGGAAAAAAGAAAATGCTTAAGTAGATGAGAGAAATAGAGGGAGAACCCTCGTGAGAACCACTGTCTAGCTCTAAGTGTGCGTCTGTGTTGTGATTTGAGCAGCACAGATGGAAAGGAAGGGGGGTTTAGTTATGTTTTATTGTTTCATCGTCATCTTTTGTTCCGATAAGATCTGCCCCATTAACCCCCAAGGCTGCTTAGTCCTTGTATTTTTGGGGAATTTAACTACATCTAAATTACAAATGATGGCAGGAGACACTTATTTTAGGGGCAGATGCGGCTCATCTGACAATCACCTGAAGACTCAATGTCTCTTAGGGGAGGAAAACAAGGGGCTGATGGGAAATCCCAAACCAAGCTTCTGTTTCAGAGATAGAAATCAGCTCCTCCCAGAGACAAGGAGACTTCTTATTCCACTTAAAATCATTCCCAGGATTTTTACGTGTGTGTGTGTGTGTGTGTGTGTGTGTGTGTGTGTGTGTGTAGGGGGACAGAGACATAAAGAGACATTTTGGAAGGTCACCTCCATAGGAATGACAGATATATTCTCATTTATTTTAGAACTCAAAAGTTCAACGAATTAGCATCCAGCACCGTGGACTTTTGACTGTCCTAGAGCCCAGATGAGTCATCCAGGAGAAGAACTCAGTAACAGCTTCCAAGTTTCAGGGCCCCTGAAAGATCTAATTCCTAAGAGCTGAGGTAGCTCACTGAGGTCTATCCTGTAGATGAGGGTGGGGATGAAGGAGAGGAAAGAATTAACATTTTCTTCCACTCTTTTTACCCTGAAGGGCAAGGGAAGGTGCACAAAGGTCAGTTCTCGGGTCTGTTTTCCCACCTCTCCCCAGTACGGAGGGTGAGGTTTCTCCTGCTTTCTCATGCACGGGTCTGCTGATCGCGCATCTGTAGCGAGGCCCCCCAAGCCTCAGTCAGGAGTGCAGTCCCGGTATCAGAGCGAGTGGGTTCAAAGTCCAACTCTGCTATTTCTAGAGAAGTTACTAAACTCTTCGTCTTTGGAGCGGGCTTGATGATGCCTCTCCTTACTTCCCAGCATGGGCGTGAGGGTCCCGAGCATAAGCACGTGTGAGCTGCACCTCTCCAGCTGCCTTCAGGCATCCCATTCAGCCAGATGAGCCGTTGACCGAGGCCATCACACGTGGACCAGATGCTGGGCGCTGAGGGGACCAAAAGCAAGTCAGTCAGATCTTGGATGTCCATTGGTTTCCAGACTAGTGGAGAGACAGATGGCCGCTGGGCCTTGTTATGCCCCATCTCCACTTGGACCTCACATTCACTGCACACTCAATGCATCAGTTGAGGACAGTGTAACTTCCTGAGCCCACTTGCCCCTGGCCTTTCTGTTCTGTCACCAAGGAAGGCTTCAAGGTCAGCCTCGGTAACCGCTCCTCTCCTTCACACCCTCTGCACAATCGGGAGGCTCCCAGGATTCCGCCTTTGTGGGGTCGTCCTCCTGCCTGTCCCTGCCCTCCTATGGCCACTGTCCTGTTGCAGACCTGAGTCAGCTCAGCTGAGGAAGCCCAGAGACATTGCTTTTAATACCATCCCTTACCTGCTCCAAGCCCTCCCAGGCATCCCTCTGGCCCACAGCTGGCTCTCCGTCTTCATGAGTCCCCACACTGAGCACAGGCTTTTCTCCCTCGTCCCCCAAACTTGCCCTTGTCCTTCTCAACTTTTTGTCTCTGACTTGATTCTCATTCCTGCATCCCTCCCTCCATCGCCCGCAGACTTGGGCTTGCCTGAGTCTTGTTTTTCTTTCGAGAGGAATCAGAGGCCTCTCGCAATGTCTGGCAGCAACTGGGAATCCAGCCATGGTTGCTGTACCCAAGTCAGCCCAGACCTGGTGGCCCGGTTCTATTCATAGGCTGTGCCTGCATTTCTGAGACCGATCTTGCACTTTGTTGCAGGAACTGGGTGTATTCTTTCATATTCCGGGGCACCAGGCCCTACCTTTATAATCTATTCTAGAGTCCAGAATCTGGACAGGACTTAAGGCCACTTAAAACCACTCCCTCCCTTGCCCTTACCTCCCCACATCTCATCATAGGCATGAGACATTTATTTTATATGCTTAAGTCTCCTTTCTTCAAGATTCCTCCTTCCATGGCGTTAGTCCAGGCCTCTAGGAATTCTTTGGAGGATTGGAGAGGCTTCTAACTTGGCCTCAAGAAGCACCCTCAGCCATCCATTCCTCCCTGCCCAGGTCTCTGGATTACGTCTTGGGCACACTTCTCCGTGGCTCACGTCTGGTCCTCTCTCCCCGCTGCTGCCCGACCCTCCCTGGCAGCACCCCCAGTCCTTCCGCATCTGGGAACGATGCTTGCTCTCACTTGAAGCACTGCTGCGCACAACCCAGACTTTGAAACGCCCTCACGGTGGGCTAGGGCAGTCCTTCTCACACTGCCTGAAGGCAGGCCCCTTGTAATAAAGCTGAGACCCTCCTGAGACCCTGTGCTGCCCCTCCACGAAAATGAGCACTGTAGCCATGAACAGGGAGGAGCCCCCGCCTCTGCAGTTCCCCGTGCAGGCTAAGCGCCCGTGACTCCAGCATGAGCCCCTGCTTCCCAGGAGGCCAGTCAGGGCTGCACTGGCTGAGGCTTTGTACTTCTTTTTTGTAGCACTTGCCACAGTGGGGTTTAGATAATTTCCCTCGATTCTCAAATAACTTGTGACAAGCTGTTTCATGTGTGTCTGTGCATGCGAATGTAGGCTCCATGAAGGCAAGGACTGTTTTGTTGACCTTTGACCGCTCCCCCCCCCCCCCCCCCCCCCCCCCCCCCCCCCGCCCCGGCACCTAGCACAGGTCCTCTGAACAAATTCTGGCTCCCTGAAAATACCACTGTATAACCTGCTGCTAAGCCGCGTCCCTTGCTTACTGCGGTCAGGGACGGCATGACCCGGACCGTTTTAAAAGCATCTCAGAGAGGGGAGTCAGTCAGGGGAATTGATGAGGCTTTGGGTGTGGGCTTAAAATAGTCTTTCAATATAAAGGGGGTGAGGGGTTTAGATCAAATTGGGTAAAGGTCATGATATTAGAGTTTAGGTTTGATGAACACAGACAACAATGTGAGGGTTTTGAGGCAGGGGTTTGAAGAGACTTGGGGTGTAAGTAGTTGTTGATGCTATCTATTGAAAAATCTGATAGTTTAGTGTTCCTTTGAATGGGGTTTTCAGGGCAATTCTTGAAACAAACAGTTATTTGGAACTTTGTTTTCCTGGGTCAGAGTTTCCTGAAAGAGCAAAGTCCTGTTAATATTGACAACAAGATGCAAGGGTACAGATAATTGGAGTTCTCAGAATGAAAGATCCCAGATGTCCCCGGGCCCTCCAGGCTTCTGGAATCACACTTGAAAGTACAGGATGACCAATGCTGGCCCAGTTGTGCAATATTTCTGAGAGGTCCTGTGGGATCCTTGCCTTTGGGTGTGACCCCGTCACCGGCCCCCAGAGGAGGTTTGTGCAGAGCACTTCAGACCACCCCCTCTCCCATCCTGGCCCTGAGGGCCTTTCCCTCCAGTGTAGACGGGGCTCTGGCATTGGTGTTCCCCAAACACCACTCACACAAGGCAGTAAGGAAAGCGGGCTCTGTGTGAGATGGTGGAGGGAACAGCTCAGCTTCAAACCCAATGTGGGGCTTGTCTGCTCCTGGAGCTTGCTGGCCCAGGGCCACACTGTGCAGCCCATTACTCTGCAGTTTCTTTCTTAGCACCAGGGCCTACTCTCCCGGGACCCAGACCTCCCTATCTCACTTGCCCTGCCACAAAAGGGAAATTCCTCTGTCTGAGATAATAGACAAAAACAAAACAAAGCAAAACAATCTTGAGAACTTCAGGATTTGATTAAGCAGAACAATTTTATCTCCCTTTAGCTTCTCCCAGCGCTAGTCTTTTACACAGCTTTAACATAAAATGCCATGAAGGTGTGTCCCCAAAGAAAGACAGTCCCAGCCCCAGAGGAATTCTGTTGTTATCCCAGCAAACAACTCTTTCCCTTACCCCATCTGCATAAGTACGAATTTCATCAGTGGTCGAAAAAATTAGGTTGAACCCTGAGAAACTCATTTTGTAGGTCAGAATGGTCAAATACCAACAATTTTAGATTGCCCAACATGAAACCATGTAAAATGCTAAGATAGTGAACTCATTCAAATTGCTCCTGGGAATTAATTTTATACCTATGACCAAACAGAAAGAATTCCAGCAACAGGTTGAAAATAATTTTTATCACTGTCCGTATGAACCGTAAGGATAAGAAGAGGGTTTAATGATGGAGCTAGAATATGGAGCAGTCTGATTCTATTTCACTGTCAGTTCTAGGGGATTGTTTGTGCTAGGAAATCAACCTGGAGTTGAAAACTGCTATCAGATTTCTACTTTAACCAGGGTTCCTACGTAGGTTGGAAAAACAAGCAGGACCGAATTGGAACTGCAACTGTGGGGAGAGCAGAAAACCTGACCCTGGGTCAGTGAGGGAGAAGGAGAGGCCCGTGCAGACCAGCATTTCCTATGGGCCCTGACCCCAGGCTCTGCTCTGAGAGGTCTGCATGTATTAACCCCCGGGAGGAAACGGGAAACAGGCGGGTTGGGGGAAGGGGGCGGGAGGGAGGGGAGGCCCCAGAGCAAGTGAGCGGTGGAGCTGGTTTAGCTCCAGGGCCAGGCAGTCAGGCACTTAAGCTGTTGGCTCTGCTCTTTGCCACACACGCAGACACCGGCTCCTGGGGTTCGAGGGAAGGTTGTGGAAGAAAACGTAATCGGTATGGGGAGAGAAACTGTTTTCAGAGTTTACACCCCCTCCCCCGACTCTCGCGGTCAGATCAACACCCTGGCTGAGGGGATGGGCTGGAGGTCGCACACCACACTCCCGTGTGAGCACAGGATGGAGCTGGTGAATTCTCCATAGTGACGCGAGAAACTGGCCTACTCCTCAGCTCCGTCCAGGGTAGACGAGGCACCACTCTTTGCCAGCCCGGATCTAGGCTGCCCTTAACTTTTCCGGAGAATTAGGCAGCCTCACTTTTGCTCAGGTGTTTTATTGTGAGGCGTAATCTTATTTCCTGTTAGAGACTACCCTCCTTCTCCAGTCCCATTCTCCTGGTACGCTTCCCCATGAGGGGACATGGAAAAGGGAACCAGGAGTTTTGATTTGTAGTCACCTCCCCACCCCGCACTGCTCCTCCTCCACTCTTCCCAGCTCTGTCAAATCATAAACTCAGGGCATCTTGCACCACTCCTTTTTGTCTGCTCCTCACACATGCTCTTTACCTCCAAAATATTTTTCAACCAAGTGTCTCTCTCTCTGCCACCTTCCTTCTGTTCTTTATAGGTCACCCAGTTTATGGTATTTTGTCCAGGTGGACGAAGACAGGGAGGTATGGAACCACTGAAGCCTGTCCTACAGGCTTTCTGTTCTTAGTCATCACTTTGGCTTATAGCCTACTCGTTCATTTAATAAATATTGAAGTGCCAGGTTCCAAGCTAAGTACTAGGAATATGGAGGTTTATAGAAAGCTAGCAGTGTGTTTGAGAAACCCACTGTTTAGGGGGCCATATGGGTATGGAAACAAGTATCCCAGAATAGTGTGGTAAGTGATCAAGGAGGTAAGTGCGAAGCATCGCAGGAGTGCAGAAAATGGCTCTGACCAGAAGGCACTCGGGAAGGATATGACAAAAGAAGTGGTGTTGGAGTAGGGTTCTGAAAGATGAGCCAGAATATGCAGGTCGAAATGGTAAGGGAGTGTGTCTGCTCAAGGTATAAAATAGCACGGTGTGTTGAGGGCCTGCCAGTTGCTGGGCAGAGCTGGATTTAAGGTAAGAGGGGGGTTGGCAGTGGGCTAGGCTGAGGAGGGGTGAGGGTTGGCATGTGGGAAGGACTTTGGGTGTCCTACTTAGGAGTTCACATTTCATCCTAGAGGCGATAGGAGAGCACTAACGGTTTTAACGCAGCTCTGAATTTTGGTGGCATGTTGGAAGTGACCGTGTGGGAAGAGGCTGGAGAGGGGGAGTCTCCTCTGGAGGTCTGTGAAGTGCTTCAGGCTGGAGACAGGAGAGGTGTTGGGGCAAAAGATCAAGGGGAGATACTCGGGAGCTCCCTTCAGCAAAACCTGCTCCCTGGAGTACGCTAAGACTGGGTAAGGATCAAGAATAACTCTGAGGTTTCTAGTTTGAACAGCTGAGTGAAAGGAGAAAGGGAGGGTAGGAGAAGTGGATGTTATCCAAAGTGACATGTTGAAGTGCCCCCTGAGAAGAGTCTGGAGTCTTTGTTCCTGGCAATATTTCTGTGTGTTCCTTCCCTCCTGGA
The DNA here is from genome assembly GCF_004348235.1 of Phoca vitulina. Lineage (NCBI taxonomy): Eukaryota > Metazoa > Chordata > Mammalia > Carnivora > Phocidae > Phoca > Phoca vitulina. Next base: position 109,835 of record NW_022589746.1, read on the forward strand.
AACCCCTCCCTGCTGGTCTAATTTGGTGTCTTGGTCATGGTCTCATGCCTGGTTTCTGTGTCTCTGCTGACCCCTTTTGAAGAGAAGTTTCATGTGAACTTCCCCATAAACATTGGCATTGGATGTCCTTGATTGTGAGGCCTCCAGCTCCTGCCTGGCCCTGTCTTACTCGTCCCTGTGTTCTGCTTTGGCTTCCAGAATCCTAGCCCAGGGGCCTTGCTTGTCCAGATGAATATGCAGAGGAAGATGAGAAGAAAATCATTTTTGACATGTTAGGCTGGAAGTGTCTGTGGGATATCTGTGCAGAGATTTCCAGTGGGCAGTGGGAAAGAGTTCAGGGGAGGTAGGGAATGGTATTTGGAAGCCAACAACATAGGGCATGGCCAAAATTGCTCAGAAAGAGTGTAAGTGAGAGTGAAAAAAAGCAGAAGGAGACTGAAGATCGACTTTTAAGTGATGCTAATGTGAGGTGGATAGGGCTTGAAAGCCAGGGAAGCAGAATGAGGAAAGAGTCACTAAGGTCACAGTGGACCACAGGGAGATCATGTACCAGGAGCCAGGCAGCAGTGGGAGGAAAGACACAATGAACACCAGTATAAAATTGTTGCACAGAAGTAATTTTATCTAAACATGAAAATATTTACTAGCCTTCCAATGGTGACAACCCTATGCCAGGAACAGAGGTTCTTTATCCCCTGCCCATAACGATCTTACAGTTCAGTCAAAGAGATGCCATAAACAGGTATGTGGACTAAATTGCAGAATACCCGGGGAACTCGGGACCATAGAGTGACCTGGTGGAGCAGATTGTTAAGGCTTCTGACTTTCAAGGTGAGGTAGTTGCCCTGTGCAGATGTCCTCCGGGTGCAAACGAGGGAGCAGCGGGAGGTCTCACAGCACTGTCGGTGGAAACATGGACAGGGATAAAGCATGAAGTGAGGGGCAGAGAGAGGAATGTGAATAGTCAGGGTCCAGATTGCTGGGGGCTTTGTGGTTTGGAGCAACAGGGTTATGGTCGTATGTGTTTCCTGTGGCCGCCATAACGATTCACAGACCGGGTGGCTTAAAACAAAAGAAATTTATCCTGTCACAGTTCTGGAGGCCAGAAGTCCACAATCCAGGTGTTGGCAGGACCATGCTTCCTCCAGAGGGTCTAGGGGACCTTGCTTGCCTCCTCCAGCTCCTGGGGGCTGCTGGTGTTCCTTGGCTTGTGACTGTATTATTCCAGTCTCTGCCCCTGGGGCTGCATTGCCACCTCCTCTTCCATTACTGTGATCCCCCCTCTCTCTTAAGGACACCTGTGATTGCACTTGGGGCCCATCTGAATGTTCCAGGATAATCTCCCCGTTTAAGAATCTTTAACATAATTACATCTGCAAAGATCATTTTTCCACAGAAGGCCACATTCACAGTTCCATGGATTAGGACCTATATATCTTTGGGGCCATTATTCAGACTATTGCAGTGAGGTAAATAAAATGGTAGGAATGGCAGTTAGGTATACTTTCCTGGAAGTGGAGGCCAGAATGGAGAGTCATACTGAGTCAGGGATCACTTTGGAGAATACTGAAGAAGTACAGGTAAGAGGTGACCAAAGCCTGAACTACGAGGACAGTGGCCACTGGGATGGGAGTAAGATCTGAGTGGCAAATGTCAGTAGTGTTGTGTGGTTCTCGACATCTTTAGTTCTGGGACAGAAGCCCAACCACACGGGATCGAAGTGACAGGAGATTTCGCTACCTTTTAATCATCTCTTGAATACTGAGCTAGTCGTCAGGGGCAGCAATGAGCCTTTGTGTGTCTGGTAGTGCGAAGTGAAGCTCAGAATAGGGTGTCAGAAAGGAAAAGGAGGTGAAGAAACAGGTTCTTTAACACCTGAACCTCTTTGGAAAAATCAGCGCTATGTTGAAATATTTTGTCTCTATCTCACTGCAACTGGAAAAAATCAAGCAGGTAAAAGATATTTATTGACTAAGAATCCTTTGATATTTTGAGCCTTGAAAAAATCCCATCTAAGAATTTGTTTAGAAATTGGTTTTGAAATAGGTACTCTGGATTCTAAACAGTTAGTTGCAAGGTAGAAATGGGAGGAAACAATCTGCAAGCCCTGCTTTTTCTGTGTTGAGGGTGAAGGACTCACAAGCCCCTAGTCATTAGCGGTTCAACTTAAGCCAGTGCCACTGGCCAGGAATGAGCAGCCACAACCCCTCCCCCTCAAGACTCCCTAAGGTTCCAGACATCCCTGGACCATGCAGGAGTAAGAATCCTCGACTTGCAGCTTCAAGGGACCTGATGAAGGATGTTATGCACCTAAAATCGTGTAGAATTGGGGCGCCTGGGTGGCTCAGTTGGTTAAACGTCTGCCTTTGGCTCAGGTCGTGATCCTGGGGTCCTGGGATGGAGCCCTGCATCCGGGGGGCCTGCTTCTCCCTCTGAACCCTGCTCTTGCTCTCTCTCGCTATCTCTCGCTCTCAAATTAAAAAAAAAAAAAAATCATAAAAAAAAAATCATGTAAAATTGCATCTCATTACCTACATGAACAGGATAGCTGAGTTTCTGTAGGCTTATTGGCTTCTGGGTACCAGAGGGGGTCATATGAAAGACATGAGTTCTGGAACAGTCTGATCCTGTCTGGTGCTGGTTTTCTGCTTCTGCCTCCCCCGTTATTCTGCCTCCTGGGAGCTGCCTTCCTCGTTCTGGTTATGGTTTGGCAGACCTGCTCGGTAAGGCTGTTGTCCTCCTAGGTGACACCTGCCTCAGGCCCTTGGGGCACCAGGGATGGACTCTGTGGCACAGGAGCCTCATTTCGTGTCATCTGACACCAAAGCCACTCTAGTGAAACTGGGTGCCTCCCCTGTCTGTCCGCAGGCCTTCTCCCCGTGGGGCTGAGATCTAAGGCTAGGGCACAGGCCAGGAGGACTAGTGCATGGGGCAGACATCCGTTTCCTCCCCTCCCAGCCCCCACCCTGTTGTTAAGAGCTACAGACTCCTTTTCCCTCCATCCTCCACATCCTGCTTCCTTCCCTTCACCAGAAAAAAGCCTTATGCAAACTGGTTCCTATCAGAACTCCATCAGCTTGGGCTGATTCTGAGGACACAGTCATTCATTACTTGGCCTAAGAATTTCTCTCGAGCTCTTCCTATTTGTCAGGCAATGTACTAGGTGCCGCGTACACACTGGTTGGTAAAACAAGCTTGAAGCAGAAGAGACATGCCCTGGATGTTCCAGGAAGCACTCCTTCTGATGAACCTGTACATTTATAGGCACGTGCGCTTGCCATGCTAGCTATAGGAGATGTTCTTTGTGCATGGACTTCTGTTTATATATGAGCTATTGTCCATTAAAAGTAGTCCTAGAAGGGAATAATTCTAATATGTCCCTGTGGTTCTTTTCTTAAAAATTAAAGTGCTTGATTCGGACCTCGGCTTTCTGTAGCTCCATCTGTTCTTTTCGAAGGTAGGAAAAGAGGCCTACTCTGCTATCAGGAAGAGAGCTTGGCTGCAAGATCATTTTTATTTATTTTTTTAAATTAAATTTTATTTATTTTATTTTTTTAATTTAATTTTATTATGCCATGTTAGTCACCATACAGTACATCATAATTTTTTGATGTAGTGTTCCATGATTCACTGTTTTCGTGTAACACCCAGTGCTCCATGCAGTACATGCCCTCCTTAATACCCATCACCGGGCTAACCCATCCTCCCACCCCCCCTCGCCTCTAAAACCCTCAGTTTGTTTCTCAGAGTCCATAGTCTCTCATGGTTTGTCTCCTCCTCCAATTTTCCCCCCCTTCATTTTTCCCTTCCTTCTCCTAATGTCCTCCATGCGATTCCTTATGTCCCACAAGTAAGTGAAACCGTATGATAATTGACTTTCTCTGCTTGACTTATTTCACTTAGCGTAATCTCCTCCAGTCCCATCTATGTTGATGTAAAAGTTCGGTATTCATCCTTTTTGATGGCTGAGTAATATTCCATTGTATATATGGACCACATCTTCTTTATCCATTCGTCTGTTGAAGGGCATCTCGGCTCTTTCCACAGTTTGGCTATTGCGGACATTGCTGCTATGAACATTGGCCCTTCTTTTCACTACATCTGTGTCTTTGGGGTAAATACCCAGTAGTGCAATTGCTGGGTCATAGGGTAGCTCTATTTTTAATTTTTTGAGGAACCTCCACACTGTTTTCCAAAGTGGCTGTACCAACTTGCATTGCCACCAACAGTGTAAGAGGGTTCCCCTTTCTCCACAACCTCTCCAACATTTGTTGTTTCTTGCCTTGTCAATTTTTGCTATTCTAACTGGTGTAAGGTGGTATCTCAATGTGGTTTTGATTTGAATTTCCCTGATGGCTAATGATGATGAACATTTTTTCATGTGTCTGTTAGCCATTTGTATATCTTCTTTTGATAACTGTCTGTTTATGTCTTCTGCCCATTTTTTGACTTGATTATTTGTTTTTTGGGTGTTGAGTTTGAGAAGTTCTTTATAGATCTTGGATACCAGCCCTTTATCTGTAGTGTCATTTGCAATATCTTCTCCCATTCTGTGGGTTGCCTCTTTGTTTTGTTGACTGTTTCTTTTGCTGTGCAGAAGCTTTTTATCTTGATGAAGTCCCAAAAGTTCATTTTCCCTTTTGTTTCACTTGCCTTTGGAGATGTATCTTGAAAGAAGTTGCTGTGGCTGATGTCGAAGAGGTTACTGCCTATGTTCTCCTCTAGGATTTTGATGGAGTCCTGTCTCACATTGAGGTATTTCATCCATTTTGAGTTTATCTTTTTGTATGGTGTTAGAGAATGGTCAAGTTTCATTCTTCTGTATATAGCTGTCTAATTTTCCCAGCACCATTTATTGAAGAGACTGTCTTTTTCCCATTGCATATTTTTTCCTGCTTTGTCAAAGATTATGTGACCATAGAGTTGAGGGTCCATATCTGGGCTCTTTGTTCTGTTCCATTGGTCTATGTGTCTGTTTTTGTGCCAGTACCATGCTGTCTTGGTGAGCACGGCTTTGTAATATAGCTTGAAATTGGGCAACGTGATGCCCCCAGCTTTGTTTTTCTTTTTCAACATTTCCTTGGAGATTCGGGCTCTTTTCTGATTCCATACAAATTTTAGGATTGTTTGTTCCAGCACTTTGAAAAATGTCATTGGAATTTTGATCCGGATGGCGTTGAAAGTATAGATTGCCCTGGACAGGATAGACATTTTAACAATGTTTATTCTTCTGATCCATGAGCATGGAATGGTTTTCCATCTTTTTGTGTCTTCTTCAATTTCTTTCATGAGTGTTCTGTAGTTCCTAGAATATAGATCCTTTACCTCTTTGGTTAGGTTTATTCCGAGGTATCTTATGGTTTCGGTGAATCGATTCTCTGATTTCTCTTTCTACAGCTGCATTGTTAGTATATAAGAAAGCAACTGATTTCTGTGTGTTGATTTTGTATCCTGCCACATTACTGAATTTCTGTATGAGTTCTAGTAATTTGGGGGTGGAGTCTTTTGGATTTTCCACATAAAGTATCATGTCATCTGCGAAGAGAGAGAGTTTGATTTCTTCTTTGCCAATTTGAATACCTTTTATTTCTTTTTGTTGTCTGATTGCTGTTGCTAGGACTTCTAGTACTATGTTGAACAATAATGGCGAGAGTGGGCATCCTTGTCGTGTTTCTGATCTTAAGGGAAAGGCTCTCAGCTTTTCCCCATTGAGGATGATATTCACTGTGGGTTTATCATAGGTGGATTTTATGAACTTGAGGAATGTTCCCTCTATCCCTATACTCTGAAGAGTTTTAATCAGGAAAGGATGCTGTATTTTGTCAAATGCTTTTTCTGCATCAATTGAGAGGACCATATGGTTCTTCTGTCTCCTCTTATTTATGTGTTCTATCACATTGATTGATTTGCGAATGTTGAACCTTGCATCCCTGGGATAAATCCCACTTGGTGATGGTGGATGATCCTTTTAATGTATTGTTGGATCCTATTAGCTAGGATTTTGCTGAGAATTTTGGAATCCATATTCATCAGGGATATTGGTCTGAAATTCTCCTTTTTGATGGGGTCTTTGCCGGGTTTGGGGATTAAGGTAATGCTGACCTTATAGAATGAGTCTGGAAGCTTTCCTTCTATTTTTTGAAACAGCTTCAGGAGAATAGGTATTATTTCTTCTTTGAATGTTTGGTAGAATTCCCCAGAGAATCCATCAGGCCCTGGACTCTTGTTTTTTGGGAGGTTTTTGATCACTGCTTCAATCTCGTTACTGGTTATTGGCCTATTCAGGTTGTCAATTTCTTCCTGTTTCAGTCTTGGTAGTTTATAGGTTTCCAGGAAGGCATCCATTTCTTCCAGGTTGCTTAATTTATTGGCATATAGTTGTTGATAATAAGTTCTAGTAACTGTTTCTACTTCCTTGGTGTTAGTCGTGATCTCTCTCCTTTCATTCATAATTTTATTAATTTGGGTCCTTTCTCTTTTCTTTTTGGATAAGTCTGGCCAGTGGCTTATCGATCGTATTAATTCTTTCAAAGAACCACCTTCTAGTTTTGTTGATCTGATCTACTGTGTTTCTGATTTCTAATTCACTGATCACTGCTCTAATCTTAATTATTTCTCTTCTAATGCGTGGCTTAGGCATCGTTTGTTGCTTTTTCTCCAGTTCTTCAAGCTGTAAAGTTAGTGGGTGAATTTGGGATTTTTCTATTTTTTGAGTGAGGCTTGGATGGCTATGTATTTCCCCTTTAGGACTGCCTTTGCAGTATCCCATAGGTTTTGGACCGATGTGTTTTTGTTCTCATTGGTTTCCATGAATTGTTTAAGTTCTCCTTTGATTTCTGGTTGACCCAAACATTCTTGAACAGAGTGGTCTTTAGCTTCCAAGTGTTTGAATTTCTTCCAAATTTTTTCTTGTGCTTGAGTTCCAGTTTTAAAGCATTGTGGTCTGAGAATATGCAGGGAATAATCTCAGTGTTTTGGTATCGGTTGAGACCTGATTTGTGACCCAGTATGTGGCCTATTCTGGAGAAAGTTCCATGTGTGCTCGAGAAGAATGAGTATTCTGTTGTTTTAGGGTGGAATGTTCTGTATATATCTATGAGGTCCATCTGGTCCAGTGTGTCATTCAAAGCTCTTGTTTCTTTGTTGATTTTCTGCTTAGATGATCTGTCTATTGCTGAGAGTGGAGTATTGAGGTCTCCTACAATTAACATATTATTGTCAATATTACTCTTTATTTTGGTTAACAGTTGGCTTATGTAGTTGGCTACTCCCATGTTGGGGGCATAGATATTTACAATTGTTAGATCTTCTTGTTGGATAGACCCTTTAAGAATGATATAGTGTCCTTCTGTGTCTCTAACTATAGTCTTTAGCTTAAAATCTAATTTGTCTGATATAAGAATTGTTACCCCAGCTTTCTTTTGAAGTCCATTGGCATGGAAGATGGATCTTCATCCCTTCACTTTCAGTCTGGATGTATCTTTAGGTTCAAAATGAGTCTCTTGTAGACAGCATATGCCTGGGTCCTGTCTTTTTATCCAGTCTGCAACCCTGTGCCGTTTTATGGGAGCATTTAGGCTGTTCATGTTGAGAGTGATTATTGAAAGATATGAATTTATTGTCATCATGTTGCCTGTGAAGTCCTTGTTTCTATAGATTGTTTCTGAAAATTTCTGTTCTATATGACTCTTGGGGTCTTTCTCCTTTTATAGCACCCCCCCTTAATATTTCTTGCAGGGCCGGCTTAGTGGTCACATATTCTTTCAGTTTCTTGGAAGCTCTGCATCTCTCCATCCATTCTAAATGACAGCCTTGCTGGATAAAGTATTCTTGGCTGCACGTTCTTCTCATTTAGTGCCCTGAATATGTCTTGCCAGGTCTTTCTGGCTTGCCAGGTCTCTGTGGATAGGTCTGACGTTATTCTGACGTTCCTCCCTCTGTACGTAAGGAATCTCTTCCCCCTAACTGCCCTTAAGATGGTTTCCTTGGTTATAAGATTTGCGAGTTTTACTATTACATGCTGGGGCATTGGTCTGTTTTCCTTGATCTTGGGAGGGGTCCTCTCTGCCTCTAGGACACGAATGTTTGTTTCATTCCCCAGATTAGGGAAGTTCTCAGCTACGATTTGCTCAAATATATATTCTAGTCCTCTCTCTCTCTCTCCACCCCCTCAGGGATTCCAATAATTCTGACATTGGAATGTTTCATGGCGTCACTTACTTCTCTAATTCTGTTGTCATGGATTTTGAGCTGTTTCTCCCAGGCCTCCTCTTTTTCCTTCTTTTCTATCAATTGGTCTTCTAGATCACTACTTTGTTCTTCTGCCTCACTTACCCTAGCTGTTAGAATATCTAGATTAGATTGGATCTCATTGATAGCATTTTTAAGTTCTGCCAATTCAGCTTTCATTTCTGCCCTTAGAGACTCTATGTTGCCATTAATCGATTTCTCCATTCTAGCTATCATCTTCATAACTGTTACCCTGAAGGCCATTTCCGACATCTTGTTTATATCTGTATCCATTTGTAAATCTGTGGCAGAAGTCACAGTCTCTGAGTCTTTCCTATTTTGGGGGTTTCTCCTCCTAGTCATTCTGTTGAGGGGTGGTTGAGGGGATGTATAGAGTCCAAATTATTGACCAGAACCCAAGCAAGATGCACCTGTTTTCTAGGGACCTTAGTGTTGCTGGCCTCTTGTTCTCCCAGCCTGTCTTCTGGGGCAGGGGCCTGCCTCGCTGTTTCTCAGACAACCCTGTTTGGGCAGAGTTGCCCTGCCCCCTGTGGCGGGAGATGGGCTCAGCGGGAACCAGTTTTGGGGGCTTTTGTTCTCTGGTGCCTTTCCCTGGCGGCTTTCCACGTCTCTTCCGAGAGTCAGAGCAGAAGAGACCGTTTCCAACCCTCTGCCTCAGAGCAGAGAGATCGCAGTCTGTTCTTCATTGAGCTCTCCAGGCCACACCGTCTCCGTTTCTGTCCGTGCTGCTATAAACTGCAGCGTCCTGGATTGTGCACCCCTCCGCAGCGCCCCCAGTCCTGCCTCCAGGTCGGGGCACATCTCTGCCCTTTGTGCTTCTAAAACCACCAGCCGCCCCCAGTTCGCATGTGCGGCCCCACCGCTCCGGGTTTCAGTCGGAGGGGGGCTGCCCTAAATTCCTTTCCCCACGGCTACCGGTCTGCGAGTCTGTGCCCCGTCCCTAGCACGGGAGGCTATCGCTCACTGGTGGTGTAGGATCCCCATGGCCAGGCTCCCTCCCGCTGCCATTTATCCTCCGATATCTGCCTGCAGAATCACGGCTCCCCACTTTGTACCTCGGAACCAACTGCCTGCGATATTCTGTTTATAGAGATCCAGATCTTCTTACATCTCAGGCTGGTTTCGTGGGTGTTCAGAGTGGTCTGGTAGATAGCCAGCTCAATTCCGGGGATCGGTTGGAATAGGGTCCCCTATTCCTGCACCATCTTTTTTTCTTTTCAAGATCATTTTTATTATAAAATATAAGAGTCATATACTTGTGAGCATTTCATAATGTGTATCATTGTCGAATCACTATGTTGTACACCTGAAACTAACATAATATTGTATATCAGCTATACTTCAATTAAAAATGTATAAATTATAAAGTAAGTTTTTGTTATAAATACACATATACACGTTCAAAAAAATCAATCAGAAAACTGTATTGCGGGCAGTTAGAGCTGAGCCTGGCCACGGAGACTGCCAGGCTCCATACCCTGATGTGGCAGGTGAGCCAGCCGGGGCTGTGGGCATAGGGGTAGGCAGAATTGCAGGCACCTCTGTGGGTCTGGGTACAGGGCCACGCGTATGTGCGCACCAGCACCCATGGGCTCTCTGTGCACATGATATACATGCACACATACATCCTCTTCCTTGCCACTACGTTAGCAGGAAGAGGATCAGTTTGTACAACCATAACTCTTGTCGCCAAAGCTCCAAGAAGAGGGAAATCCAGAAATGAAACATGCTATGTGTGAGCATTTGGCTCTGGGGGGATGTGTGAGAAAGACCAGACAAGGCCTGGAAAGGTAAGAGACACAGATAAAGTGAGCTCCATGAGAAAGAGGAGCAAGGAAGAAAATCAGAAGGACATTGGGCTGCCACCTCCTCAGTAAGTGGAGACTGAGAGCAGGGCAGAGAAGGAGCTCATAGGGGACACTGCTGGGCTTTTTGTTTCCCTGAGAGCTAGCAGGGATTATGAGGAGACATTAATCTCAACAGCAGGGACAAGGAAGGTCAAATCAGAGTGAAAAGTGTGTTATGGGAAGGCGCCGAGTCCAGGCGGGAGGTGAGCCGGTCTGGGCCCCAGGGCCAAGGCTTGGGCCTCTGATTTGAGGAGGCTGACCGAGTGAGCAGCCTGTAACCAGGCAGGACCAGTCTGCGCTCTCAGGGAAGGCCGGGGAGAAGCACAGCTTCATTCTTTGACATCAGGAGGCGAAAGGCCGGGAGTCTCGACTTCCCCAGCTGGGATGATTAAAGAATGACTCACAGTTTTCTTTAAAAGAGAAACCAGTGGAGGGCTTTTAGAGATGGTTGTCCAGTCTACCATGTTGCACAGATGTCTGAAACTCTATTTTATTGTGAGACTGTGCTGGTTTTTGTTTGTTTGTTTTTCTTTTAAACATTTGGCCATAAAGAACCCAAAGACACCAACTCTTTATGGTCAGTGTTGAATTAGTGGCCATTATGCAAAGAATTCTAGGGCACTCACCTCTTTAAACTATGCATGTGGCGGGGTGGCTGGGTGGCTCAGTCATTAAGCATCTGCCTTTGGCTCAAGTCATGATCCCAGGGTCCTGGGATCGAGCCCCGCATCGGGCTGCCTGCTCCACGGGAAGCCTGCTTCTCCCTCTCCCACTCCCCATTCTTGTGTTCCCACTCTTGCTGTGTGTCTCTCTGTCAAATAAATAAATAAAATCTTAAAGAAAAAAAAAACAACTATGCATGTGGCACCCAGGTTCTGCCATTCGGCCCTCCTGGCCTGTTTCCTCTTCTACTGTATCGAGGTATCCAAAACATACCCCGAGTCCCTGAGTACACTGCTTAACAGGCAAGCTGTATTTAGGGTCAGTAAACTTTTTCTGTAAAGGGCCAGATAGTAAATATTTTTAGGCTTTGCAGGCCGTGTGGTTTCTGTCTTAACTACTCAGCTCTGCAGTTGTAGATCAAAAGCAGCCATAGACAATAGGTAAATGAATGAGTGTGGCTATGTTCCAATAAAACTTCACTTAAGGACATTGAAATTTATATTTTGTATGATTTTCACATGTTTCAAAATATTATATTTCCTTTGATTTTTTTTTTCAACCATTAAACATGTAAAAACCATTCTTAGCTGATGGGCCACACAGAAACAGAAGGCAGGTGGGCTGTGGCCCATGCACCCTAGTCTTCCAAATCCTGCTCCGTCTTATCACAGTGTGAGGACTGTCAAGGTGATGAGCTTCATATGGGTCAGGCAAGTTTTAGGTACATGACAAAGCTATCCCACTCAGCTTAGCAGGCCGTTTGGGATTCTCTTTGTAAATTCTTTCTTATTCCTTAGCTTTCTTCCTCTCACTTCTTCCCTCCTTTTCTTTTTCTCCTTAATACTCCAAATATTCTGGAACCTTCTTCCAGAATCCTTTTTCTTATGCTATCTTCCAGGCTGGTCTGGTTAATTTCCACAAGACCCTGGCCAAGCTGAGGGGTGTTTCTTCCTCCCCGTTTCCCTCAGCAGTCCCGCACATGGCCCCATACCCCCTCCCTTTCCCTGTCATCTGTTGGTCCATTTGCTGCTGGTGAGCTCTGGGCTCATTCTGAACTTCTAGTTGCACATCTCTGTTTTGTTGATGGCATCTCCCTATGGTTTACATCTTTTTGGTTTTGGAGGATTAAATTGGGGCGCTCAAAGAAGGAAGGCATAGGGAGTAACGATATTACAATAGAGCAGGACTTGTCCAGCCAGATAATGCTGGGGTCCCAGGACAAGAGAAACATTCCAGCACTTTATCATGTCCTCCCCCCATGTGGTCCAGCACAGGGCACCACCAGCCACCCGGTTGTTAAAGCCAGAATCCCGGGGCGGAGGTACAGCTGATTCTTATTAACTGCAGTAGTTATGTTCTATAAAGTTTCCGTGAACACTGAATTAGTGAGTACTGAACCATTACTCTTAGGGAAAATACAGAGTTAGGTTCTCTAGTCACAACAATTTTGTCAAATGATCAATGCATAAACTTGCTTTGTGTTTTTTTCTGTTTAAAGATGCCTTATTTAATATATACTGTGGATTCAGGGGCACCTGGGTGGTGCAGTCAGTTGAGCATCCAACTCTTGGTTTAGGCTCAGGTCGTGATCTCAGGGTTGTGAGATCGAGTCCTGCGTCGGGCTCCATGCTCAGTGCAGAGTCTGCTTAAGACTCTCTCCCCCTTGTTCCCTCCCCCCTGCTCTCTCTCTCTCTCTGAAATAAATAAATCTTTAAAAAACCTATATACACTGTGGATTCATTAGGGTTGAACAGCACTGTAACAGATTTTCCCTGTGAAGCATATCACATTCTTCTTGCACTTAAGAACACTAGACAGCACTTTAGCACTACCCCTGGGGGCCATTTTAAATAGTGAAATCACCAACAAAAAGCACACAGATGCAAAAAATGTGGAACTGAATAGATCATGAAAAGGACACTTGTTTATAGTGTGAGAGCTGGAACAGGAAGGAAGTGCATCTCTTTGTTCACCCTTAGCTGGGAACGTGGGCATCTGCAGATTCAAATTTTTTACCACGCCATGCTATCTGTGCATTACCACAGTGAGTGTTGATTTTGGGGTTGCCAATACATTTTAGCAAGTAGGCAAATTTGCGAATGCAGAATCCATGAATAATGAGCAACTGTACACTTGACCCCATTCACAGTCACCAGCCCAAGTTTTATATCATTTGCATCTTCTAAAATCTGTCCTCTTCCTTTGATGTCCACCTTCCCCCACCTCAGTCCATCCCAACAAAGCATCTCCTCTGGCTTGACCAGTGCAGTCTTCTAAACCAGTTAACCCACATCAACCTCTTCAGTCTATTTTTCATCAGTGGGAAGAGAGAGGTTGGAGAAGAGGGCTGTGGGAAGACATGAGCAGTTGTCGGGGAGGAAGACATGTAAAGAGGACTGGGAGGAAGCCTGCTGCTATCTTGACATGCACAGAGGTGTCGGTGGTTTCTTTTCTGTGACAACCTGTTGAGACCATAACAAGGAGAAGAAACATGAGAAGAAACCCAGTATTATCTGAATTACAGGCACATCGTTATTTCAGGTAACTATCCCCACAACCCTATATGTATATACCATTATTACCTCTTTTCGAATGAAGAAACTTAGATTCAAAGTGTTTAGTAACTTGCTCAAAGTCACATCCAAGCAAAAGAGTCAGGGTGGAGCCCAAACTCACATTGTGAGGTCCTGTAGCCCAGGCTGCACATCCTCTTCCTGACACACAGCCACCTTCCAGCAAATGAAGGCTTCTGGTTTGACCTAAGCCTAACATGATTATTTTCTGCTTAACTTCAGGGTAGCTAAACAGCATGGAAATGGAATATTCCACAGAATAGAGTTCTCTGCCATCTTCGGGGCTATCAAGGACCCTATCTTCACTCTTCACCAATTCTAGAGCTCCGTTTGAAATCGTGTCAAATCCAGAAAAAAGCATTCAACTGGAACTCAGTGTAATGTGTTGGGCTGATGACCTTGGACATTAGGGCCTCATGGACTCATTGTCTCATGTACCACAAAGGAAAACTTCCAACTTTATCCCGCAGAGAGGATTTTGTGACTGGCTTTGAAATGGAGTAAACACCTTCTCCCATGAGGCATGGAACCAGCCAGCCATGGCTCAGACCTCACCTGCTCTGAGGACTTAAAGTAGATTGAGAAATTCAGCTCTGTTTCTTGCCGAGAGAATACCATTAGGAAACTGCTTTGTAGCCTTTCTCTCGATCAGCACTGGGCGACCTTGGCACATGAGGTTGGGCAACCCCGTTCACCCCTACCCCTCTTGTCCACAAAGCAAAGAACACTTTGAACTGTGTTTGTGGCACGTCTGCTCACATCCAGATCCTCGGGGATCCCCTGACTTTGGACCTGGGCCACTCTCTGATAAGGGTGTAGGACCGCAGGCCGCTCCCACCAAACACGGCTTTCTGTTGCTGAGTTAGAGTGAGCACAGGGCGATTAAGACTACAACTTGATTCAGGCTACTGGGGAGAATTAAAGAGTTGAAGCGATGACTTTCTGGAGAAGAAAAACAATTCATGGTTTTATACCACACCTCCTCCCCCCTCCAGTTTGCCGCCTGGTTCTCCACAAATCTTTGTTAATGCCTGTGCTTCGGCTGAGCTCAGTGTCTGGGGTGAAGAGACAGGGAGCCCAGACAAGGTGGCCCTGGCGGCGGGGGCCTGAGCGCCCCGTCCCCGTGACTGGCCCTCCCGCCTGTGGTTTGCTTGGTGCTGTTGGCGTCCGCGTCAGGAGACGATGATTGAACACACCTCATCTTTGACAAGTTGTCCCCAGGTCTTCAGAACTTGGGTTCTTTCCAGAAGCAGACCAGTGCGTTTTGACACAGGAAAATGGAACAGTCCTTTGTTTCTGTTTTTGTTTTATTTTAAGATTTTATTTATTTATTTATTTGAGAGAGAGAGCGAGAGAGCGCTTGAGCAGGGGGGAGGAGGGGCAGAAGGAGAGGGAAGACTCTCAAGCAGACTCTGCACTGAGCGGGGAGCCTGAGGCTGGCTCCTTCTCACGACCCTGAGACCATGACCTGAGCCAAAATCCAAGAGTCTGCTGCTTAATTGACTGAGCCACCAGGCATCCCACGGGATAGTCCTTTGTAGCTTTGTCACGTCTCCTCGGCTTCCAGCTCATGGAGGCTGCCCCTGCGAGGCTGGTGCCTGCTTGTGAGCAAGGGGATGCACCTGCCCCACCTCCCGCCAACATGTCATATTAACATAAACTGAAATAAAGGTAATTACCCTTCTTCGAGGTCTTGAGGCATTGCCACTGGGACTTAGGGGATGAGAAAGAAGTGGGGGGCAGAAAGGCATGGAGGGCTGCAGGTGCTTCTCCCACAGCTGAGGCTGCAGAAAGCGCCTTCTCTCCTAGCACCTCAGGCCGGTCCTTCCCCGGCCAGCTGCACAGCAGGCCATGTTGATGCCCCCATTCCTCTCTCTTTTGTTCCCTCTCCTAGTCCTTATCCTGTTGTGGCCGCCCAAGTCCTGTCCGGATCCACCCTCACCCCCGACTAAATGCCGCCCCAAGACCAGTGAGCCAGACCCACTGCAGAGGTTAATTCTCCCTGGTCTTGGGAGGGAGGGAGGAAGGAGCTGGGTGATGGCCTTCATTACATACACATTTGCTGGTCTTCAGGCTAATCTTCGTTTTTCTGCCTTTGCCTGCCCTGGTGAGCCAAGAGTCTTAACCACAGATACTTGGGGTGGGCCATAAGAGATTTCCTAGGATTCTGAACCTCCATGCCTCAGTTTCTCCACTTGTAAATAGAAGAATGAGCCTGTTTGAGTATCTCTTACAGCAGGCTGGTGTCGGCACAGAAGCTCAAAGGAAGTCACAGTCATGAAATCAGTGCCCCAAGCCAATGACACTGCTTCCTGGAAAGAAAGCCCAAGCTGTTAAAATGCTAGACGGCCCTTAGTCTTGTTTATGCATTTTACTGGAACGCTCAGGCATGAAGTGTTCCCTGAAACAATAAAAAGATAATTTACCCAGGCTGCTTCATCTCTCTGTCTTGACTCTTTGTGCTTTTTCATAACGCTGTCCACTCCCAGAACTCTGAGAGCCCTTTTTCCTCTTGCGGTTTACATTTTCTTGGCTGATTGCCTCTCTCTTGCTCGCTGTTTCCTTTCCCTTTTGATGACTGACTTTTAGCATCATTTCAGTGTCTGTAACTAAATAAGCAAAGCCTCTGGGTCCTGCATCATAATTCTAAATTTCACTGTAAATACAAATGCATTGTGTCTGCAGATTGGACCGAGTAATTTCAAAGCTCAAAGAAACCTTAGGTTTTATTTTCAAGTCAGTTTGAAGCCAGGCATTTATTAATGGCTGTCTGTGTAAACCACGTGCCGTGCTGGCCAAAGGAACACAAAAGTGGCTCAGTGCAGAGGGGAGACAGTTACGGGTTGTTTTGGAGCATAATAAACAGGTACTGTTGAATGAGGGCTCAACTGAGGTGGTCGATAATGAATTTTCAGAAGCTCTGCATCAGTTTACATTTGGATATATTTGACTTAAGAAAGTGGGGCATGTGACCGAAAGTCCAATGGAGGCAGGGTCGGCGTTTGGTTCAGAGGCTCTGTGATGTCAGGGTGGGCATCTGGGCCATGCTTTCAACCTTTCCTCAGATGGGGGCCTCACGTCTGTTTTCAAGGCAGGCAAGGCCTAGGAACAAATGTTGGGTTAGCCCTCACCTGGGGGGACGCAAGGCTCACAGAGGCTGTGCGAGTTCTCCAGAAGCCTCAGGCCAAGCCCTGAGAAGCCCAGTATATTCCAAACTGAAGGACAAGGTGGCACAAGGGTGGAGATGTTTGCGTGGGACGGCTGAAGAGACAAGCTTTGGAATTCACGCTGGTTAGAAAGGGAGAGGAAGACAGGAGATTGGGGGAGGGCAGAAGCAGACTGGTCAAAGGCAGGAGGACATGGGGCATACTCAGGGGCATCTGAACTTGGGATGCGGAGCTGCTCCCGGTGGCCAGGAGGCTGTGTTGTATGGGCACCTGTGGGGAAGCATTTTGAGTGTGAGAAGTTCAAGAATCTGGGCGGGCCAGTCACACACAACAAAGTCACTTAGGGTAACGGGAGGAAGGGGGAGGCTGGGGACAGGTTAGAGGGAGAGGATGACTGGGAGTCAGGCGCCAAAGTCTTTGGGAAGGGCGGGGGTCGGGGTGGGGCCCAAGAAGAGCCACAGAGAGCAGTGATAAGGGGGACTTGGAGGGCAGAGTGCCCGACAGCATCCACCACAAAGGAGCAGCAGTTTACGAAGCAGGGGACCCAGGAGGGCAGATGAGATGCCCAGCGGGTTCCAAGCAGCAGTGGCCTTTGTGATGGGGACAGCGGAGCTGCAGGCTTGTGAGGAGAGACACTAGGCCTCTCAGAAGTATGAGTCTGGGGTCCAGGCTGAGGTGTCATTTTACAATGATAAGTTTGGAAAATCTGAAATTTTGGAGGTTCCTTTTACTGGGGACAGGCATTTCCTCCCGGCAGCCCTAGTCTTGTCCTTGTCCACCTCGAAGGAAAGGACGGCGGCTTTATCCTTTCCCCTCTGCCTTCTGACCCTCAGGGGTTGCGCCCTGACGTGGGAGGCGCACTGCAGAGCCCTTGCTTGCCTTCACCTCATTGTGCTGCCCCATTCTCTCAGACAGAGAAAGAAAATCCTGTATGATTTCACTTATAGGTGGAATCGAAAAAACAGAAGAAATGAACAAACAAACAGACAGACTCATAAATACGGAGAGCAAACTGGTGGGTGCCAGAGAGAAAGGGTGGGGGGCGGGCAAAATAGTAAAGGCGATTAAGAAGTACAAACTTGCAGTTATAAAACAGTAAGTACCACATTGGCAATATCATTAATAACATCGTAATAACATTGTATGGTGATGGGTGGTGAGTACACTTACCTCGGTGAGCACTGGGTAAGGAACAGGATTCTTGAATCACTGTGTTGTACACCTGAAACTCATATAACACTGTATGCCAAGTATAATTCAATAATAAAATAAAAATAAAACAAGACAGAGAAGGGGTCTATCCTCTCTGAGCAGTACACGGAAAGCAAAGAAATCATCTTTTGTTTTTCCTGTTTTGCTAAGGAACTCTTGGCCAAAAACTTCACCCCACTCTCTAAACTCTCTGTAAATCAAAGCCAACAGTACTCTTTATCTCTGTGCCTCAGAAGAGTGTGTTCAAGATTCATGACGTTGTTGCCTGGATGAAAGCTTGCCAGCTTGGAACGGGCTCCTTCTAGGGGTGTTAGACATCACACTAGATGGAGGAAGAATTTACCCAGGAATTACCAGTGGAACCCCCGTAGTCGCCCTTGTCCTGGCGAGTCCTTCTCCTGCCCGGCCTGAACAGGAAGGGAAAGGAGAATCTCTGGATGAAAGAAGTCCAGGGAGGTGGGATGGGCCATGTCTGACGGTCCCTGAGGATTCCAGAGTGGGATGGCATATTTATGGCAGGAGCGGGCCACAGCTGGTCCAGAGGGTGCCCGAGACACAGCATGAGGGAAGAATGTGGCACAGTTAGGCATGAGGGGGACGGAGGAACCTCCTCTCCAGGGCAACCTGAGTTGTGAGCAGCCTGGGGTCTGCAACAGAATAGTTCTGTGGACGGTAGAGCTGGGGTGGGGAGACCTCACTTGTTCGCTGTGGAAGTGTTTTCCTGTAAACAGCTTCCCGGAGGATGAATATTTTCTTCTTTTTATTTGCATATGTCATTGTTTAAAAGCCTTTATTAAGTGTTTATGTTAACCTGTTGCTAGGTTAACTTATCTGCTTATTATTGTTATTAGCAAAACAATAAAAGAATGTATCAGGGAGTTTGGAAAATTAAAGAAAATCACCTGCAACCTGCCACCCTATTACAACTTGATAGATGATTGATTTATTTAGAAGAGAGAAAATCTGTTTTGTTTTGGTTTTTTCCCTCATGGATTTTTTCTTTGGTATTTAAACATCTGAGATTTGAACAGTGACGCAGTTAGGTCGCTGAATATTCAAGTCCATCCAATCCTTCGATTTTTCTGCATTTGGCCCGTGCTGTTCTGTTACTTCGTTACTCTCCTGGGCAATGTCACTTAAAAACTCCTTTTGCTAATGGAACATACTGCTGCCAGTGAGCTCTTAAATTTTTTGTTACCTTTGTAAAGTTTCCATTTTTGGTTTCATATTTCTTTAAATGTGCTGTCCCACGAACATGACAGTCATGGGCATTCCAGGCCACAGACATCTCAGGACCCGAAGTCTACCACGGAAGAGCCATCCAGCAGCGGACTTATATATGCCCAAGACTAGCACAGCTCTGAAGGCTCCTCCACACCCTGTGTTCTGGGAACTTTCTGGATAAAGGACAATACTTACTCATTCCTGCTCATCTTTAAACAAAAACATTGAGTTAATGGTCCATAATATTGATCTGAACTGTCTGGAACTTAACACACCCCATTTCGGGCAAAAGGTTCCTGGGAAGTTTCACTCCTAATGACTGAAGCTGTTAAAACCAGATCCTAGGATGAGATAGCACACCACAAAACCCAGGCTCCTCCCCTAGGCTGGGAGCTACCTTTGTGCCCGGCAGGGTCGTTATCAGCCTCTGAAGCTTTCCAATGGTGTAAAGGAGATTTTCAATGACGCTAGGTCAGGATGTTAAATCACTGGTCTTCTGCGTGAGCTAATGGTAATTTGCCCATATTAATCTGATCTTTACATTTGTTTCTAGGTATAGCTTTGCCCCCTGAAATGGGGTTAAATTTCACCCCTCTTTCTGCTTCCTTACTTCCAGCTCCTCTTCAATCATTTACCCTGTCCCACGGGGAGGCTGAGCAGTTAAATGAGCTCAATGGAGTGGCATTTGGTACCTGTCCTGTTCAAACAGCAGGGCCAAACAGGTAGGTAGGGACCCTCAGAGTGTGAACCCCACCCTTGGACATAGGTCACACCATATGCTTCAGGCTATAAAAGTGCTGGAACAACACTTTAGATTTTTAAACTCTTATAATACATGTGAGTTTAACTGAAATAACCAATTACGAGATCATGACCTGAGCCAAAGGCAGATGCTTAACCGACTGAGCCACCCAGGTGTCCCAGCGATCGGTTTTCTGAGGATTGTCATGTATGGTAGGAAATAGTCCAGTCCTGAAATAAGCTCTATTCCCCCCATTTTATTGAGATACAATTGACATCTGGCACTGCTTAAGTTTAAGGTGTACAACATAAAGATTTGACTTACATATACTGATTAAAGGATTACCACAGGGGTGCCTGGGTGACTTAGTCGGTTAAGCATCTGCCCTCAGCTTGGGTCATGAACCCAGGGTCCTGGGATTGAGTCCCACATTGGGCTCCCTGCTTGGCGGGGAGTCTGCTTCTCCCTCTCCCTCTGCCTGCCGCTCCCCCTGCTTGTGCTCTCTTTCTCTCTGTCAAATAAATAAATAAAATCTTAAAAAAAATTGATTACCAAAGCAAGTTTAGTTAATATCCATCATCTCATATAGATATACACACAAAAAAAGGAAAAAAATTTTTCCCTTGTGATGAGAACTCTTGGGATTTATTCTCCTAGCAACTTTCAAGCATACCGTGAAGTTTTAACTACAGTCATCGTGCTCTACGTTACATCCTTAGTACTTATATCTCTTCTAACTGGAAATTTGTGGCTTGGACCACCTTCCTCTATCCACCCCCCACCCCCAACTCCTGACTCCAGTAACCACAAACTCATCTCTTTTTTCCTCTGGGTTTGGTTGTCTTTTTTTGTTTGTTTTAGATTCCGTACATAAGTGGATCTTTTCATATAGCATTTGTATTTGTATGGTATGTCTCTGTGTGACTTATTTCACTTAAAACAATACTCTCAGAGTCCATCAATGGCATTGCAGATGGCAGGATTTCCTTTTTTTAATGGCTAAATAATATTCCATTGTGTATATATTATCACAGCTTCTTTATCCATTCATCTGTGTTGATGGACATTTAGGTTGTTTCTGTGTCTTGGCTATTGCAAATAATGCTGCTAAGGACATGGGGGTGCAGGTATCTCTCTGACACGGTGTTTTCATTTCCCATGAAATACAGACCCAGGAGTGGAATTGCTGGATCATAGGTAATTCTGTTTTTAACATTTTGAAGCTCCTCCGTACTGGTTTCCACAGTGGATGCACAATTTACAATCCCGTCAGCAGTGCACAAGGGTTCCCTTTTCTCCACATCCTCGCTAGTATTTGTGATCTTTTGTGTTTTTGATGACAGACATCCTAACAGGTGTGAGGTGATATCTCACTGTGGTTTTTGATTTGCATTTCTCTGATGATGAGTGATGTTGAGCTCCTCTTCATGTGCCTGTTGGCCATTTGTATATTTTCTTTGGAAAATGTCCATTTAGGTCATTTACCCATTTTTAAATTGGATTGTTTGGTTTTTTGCTATTGAGTTCTTCATAATTTTGGATATTAACCCCTTGTCAGATAAATGGTTTGCAAATACGTTTTTCTCCATTTTTTTAAGCTTGCCTTTTCACTTTGTTGATGGTTTCTTTTGTTGTGTAGCTTTTTAGTTTGATATACTCTCACTTATTTTTGCTTTTGTTGCTTGTGCTTTAGGTGTTATCTCTGAAAAAGCATTGTTAAGACCCATGTCAAAGAGCCTTTCCCTATGTTTTCTTCTAGGAGTTTTATGACTTCCAATCTCACATTTAAATCTCTAATCTATTTTAAGTTAATTTCTGGGAGTGGTGTAAGATTCTTTTATATGTGATATTCAATTATCCCAGCACCATTTACTGAAGAGACTGTCTTTTGTCCATTGAGTACTCTTGGTTCCCTTGTCAATATTAGTTAACCATATATGTATGTGTATATATGTAAACACTTCCCAAATGTGTGCTCAGACTTGCACAGACCTATTTCCTGGGTGTATTTTAATGGTATTTCAGAACCTAAGGTTGTAGTGAGGGCAGCGGTTGGAATGGAGACCCTGAAAGGGTGTGGAATATTGGTGCTAAGTTCTGAACTGAAGCATTTATAACTTGCCCCTCATCATTATGATGTTCTTCTGCATGCTTTTGCTCAAAGAAAAGTCACTATAGTTTTGTTTTGATGACCAATTGGGGTGATATCTGTCTGGCCTAATCAGAAGTTCAAAGTGAAAAGCAGGGTGCCTGGGTGGCGCAGTTGGTTAAGCATCTGACTCTTGGTTTCCACTCAGGTTATGATCTCAGGGCCGTGGGATTGAGCCCTGTGTTGGGCTCCACACTTAGCGTGGGGTTTGCTTAAGATTCTCTCTCTCTCCCCTCTCCCTCTGCCCCTCCCCACTGCTGTCTCTCAAATAAAATAAATCTGAAAGAAAGAAAGAAAGAAAGAAAGAAAGAAAGAAGGAAAGAAAGAAAGAAGGAAAGAAAGAAAAGTTTTGGTAAATGCTTTGACCTGGTGCCATTTGTCAAACAAAAACCACTTAACGTTTTTGCTCTCCGGATAGAGAATATGTGTTCTTGACTCAGAATCTGGAGGAGGAGAGAGCCGTACGATGAGGAAGGTGTGACAGTGGTGATGTGTCCTGCAGAAACGTGGGGAGAGAGTGGTGAGCAGCTCTTGGCCAGGGTGGCAGCGGAGGCTTCACAGACATGTTGACATTAGTGTGAATCCTAATGAATAAGAGGAATTCCCAGGTGGGAAAGGGCACTCTAGGCCAAAGTAACAGCATAACCAGAGACGAAGGGATGCAAGATCAGGGGCCATGCCAGGAAGTGTGAGCAGTTTGGTATGATAAGAATGTATGGTGCTGTGTTCAGAAGAGGACTGGACAAGTAGATAGCGGCCAGAGCAAGAAAAGCCCTGTTGTTATTCAGGTTTTGTTGTCTTGTTTTTTTTTTTTTTTTTTTCAGACTTGTTAATGAACAACTTAGTATGGCTTTATAGACAATAGGGGCAAATAAATGACTATAACAAAACTTTGTAGCACTGATGCAGAAAATCCAAGTGAATTCTCCTAGGCTCCTCCTATACAACAATTTTCCTACCTTGAGTTCTCTTAAGTGCTAAACATTAAAAAGAAAAGAGGAAGAAAAATAAGATGAAAAGGAAGACAAATACATTCATTAAGATCTTAGCTGAACTGGAAAAATGATAAGGCCAAGAGATAGAGGGAGCTAGTTCCAGATGGCAGAAATGGTGTCTATTAATTAGTCATCGCTGTAGTTAATTAAACATTTGGATGAACATAATGAAAGAACATTTGAGGCTCTCAGCTGAAAGGGTTAGTTAAAGCTAACCTCAGCTGAACGAGTTGGCTTTGTTCCATATAAGGAGTCACGCGTTAGAGAAAGTGAAAGTATACTTTTCACCTTTCAGTATGATTGATTGCTATTTTGGGGAAGCCAACAAAGAGAAATAACTTTATCAGACAAAGCTACTGCTTTGTTTCTCAATTACAAACATCTCTGTTCTAGAAATTCATTAAAAAAAAGAATTACAATTAGCAAACAAATATATGAAGAGATGCTCAAACTGACTTCTACCTGAAGTCGTGCAAACTGAAATATCAGGAAAGAATGACTTTATGCTCATTAACTTTACCAAAAACATGGTAATAGTAAAAGTTGGCAAGATTGGTGGTGTCAAGTATTAGAAAGTATTCATTCAACAAAGTTTTGATGGCCAAATTCTGTATATCAGATACTAAGAAAGGCACTAATGTATAGAATAATAGAAACTTTTATTTCCTTTTACCCAGTCGTACTGCTTCCAGGAATTTCCTGGAAATAATCTTCATCCCTACACTACTCTAAAGAAAATCCTGCACTGAGTATATACATAAACAGAAATAGCCAATATATAAATAACTGAAAATTTGGAAGCCATGTAATTGCCCGATGGTATAGAAATGTGTATTAAGTTATTACATTATAATTCATCCACTGCATTTGTTAGATAGAACAGGTTTCTCACAGTAACAAATAATTCCACAAATTGCAGTCACTTAACACACCAAAGTTTGTTTCTTGCTCATGTAATGTCCAGTGTAACTTGAGCAACTCACCAGAGAATCTCTTCTCTACACAGTGAGTCAGGGACCCAGGCCACCCGGTGATGCCACCATCTCAACACTTGGCTTCCAGGAGGGGGAAAAGAGAAAACATGAAAAACTCACACCATTTCTTAACTGCTCTACCTGAAAGTGATGTATCACTTCTGCTCAGAGCCATTTGGGCAAAACCAGTCACATGGTTTCAACCTAGCTACTCATTATTATGTTTTGCCCGTTTTCTGACTGGATTGTTTATTTTCTGCTGTGGAGTTTTAAGAGTATATATATAGTTCTTCTTAAATATATATAATATATAATTCTTTTAAATATATATAATATATATGAAGAGTATATATATTTATATATATAATTTTTCTTAAATATATAAAATATATATAAACTCTTAAATATATATTCTGGAATATATCTGTATATATTCCAGATACTATACCTTGGTCAGGTAGATGGTTTGAAAATATTTTCTCCCACTCTGTATAGCTTGTCTTTTCATCTTCTTGACAGTGTCCTAAATTTTGATGAAGTCCATTTTACCAGTTGCTCCTTTCATGGATCGTGTTTTTGACGTCAAGTATTTCCTTTGCTTGACTGTGCACTGGCTGGAACTTCTAGCAGTATACTGAATATGAGCGGTGGGAGTGTGTATCTTTGCCTTACTCCCAGTCTTGGGGAAAAACATTCATTCTTTCACCATTAAATATAGTGTTAACTGTAGATTTTTTTGTAGATGCTCTTTATCAAGTTGAGGAAGTTCTCTCTTCTTATTTTTCTGAGAATATTTACCTTGAAGGCATGTTGAATTTTGTCACATTCTTTTTTTGCATCAGTTGGTATGATCGTACACAATACTGCAATGCAGTTCTGATGCTAATTACCCAGAGTAGTGTAGACTTCACAGGTTTAGGGCACAGCCCCCCACCAGACTGCCCTCACTTTAGATGCCAGCTACTTCTCAGGTTTCTCAGGTCCCCTGAATTTCTGACCAACTGGCTACGAATTTGGGGGTTCCCACTATCACCTCAGGTTTGGTAATTCACTAGAATAACTCATAGAACTCTGGAAAGTACTATGCTTACTATGAAAGTTTCATTATAAAAGTTGCAAATCAGGAGCAGCCAAAGGAAGAGACCCAAAGGGCAAGATCTGAGAGGGTTCCCAAAGCAGAGCTTCTGAGTCCCTTCCCCAGGGAGTCAGGACGTCTCACCCTCTGGGCCGATCGATATGTTCACCATCCAGGAAGCCCAACCAAGCTTTGGTACCAGAGTTTTTATTGGGATTTTATTACAAAGGCATGGTGGATTGAATCATTGGCCACATGATTGAGTTCAGTCTCCAGCTCCCTCCCTTCCCTGGACATTGGGAGGGTGGGCTGATATCATGTAGTCCAAGGTGCCAACCCTCTAATGACGTAGTTGGTTTTTCTGGTGTAGGTAGCCCCCATCTTGAAACAAGGGGCCCACCGTTAGTTACTGAATTAACATAACTCAGCATTGTGGGTCCCAGGGGCCCACAATGAATAACAAAGACACTTATCCCTGGGAAATTCCGAGGATTTAGAGGCTTGATCCCAGAAATCAGGGACAAAGACCATATCTTGATATACAATGGGGTTACCTCCTGATAAACCCAAATATGGTAAGGCAAAAATGCATTTAATATCCTAATTTAGGGAACAACTTAGCTTAGCCCAGCCTACCTTAACCATGCTCAAAACACTTGCAGTAGACTATGGTTGGGCAAATCATCTAACACAAAGCCTATTTAATCTGAAGTGTTTAATGTCTCCTATAATTTATTGAATACTGTGCTGAAAGTGAGAAACAGAAAGGCTCTATTGGTACAGTAGAGTGGTAAGTGTGTTGGTTGTTGACCCTCAGGATCTCATGGCTGCCTGGGAGCTGGGGCTGCTACCCAGCATCACAAGAGAGGATCTTATGGCATATTGCTAGCCCAGAAAAAATCCAAATTAAAATTTGAAGTGTGGTTTCTACTGAACACGTATCACTTTCACACCATTGTAAAGTTGAAAAATTCTAAGTCGAGGACTGCCTGTGAGGGTGCACCTCCACTCTCCCCACATGGTCTCCACTGACTCTGTGCGGAAGGAGGCCTTGTGCCGGCCAGTGGGGATGAGAGTCCCCACTCCTTACTTGTGTTCTCTGACACTACCCCTGAAGGGGTGTTGGGTGCCACTTCTCATAACATGGTGCGGGTAAAAGTCTAGACTTTTACCAGTGAGGGTGGGAGTGAGACCACAGTTTTTTCTGTGGTTGGCTGAAGTAGAGTGCTTATCGTCTAAAAGTTCTCTGTCTTGCTGGGCTGTCCCTTCCTGGCCTTTGGCTAGAGAGAGAAGCTTCCGTGGGACTATTTGGTTTGTGCCCACTGTCATTTCTGAGTTGCAGGCTTCTTCAGCTCCAGTGATGGGTTATACAAGGTGAACAAACCAAAACCAATAAAAAGACCTGGAGAACTCACGCCATGTCATTTGTTGGGTCCTGAGGCCCCTAACCCATCTGCCTCTTTCTTTCCACCCTCTGGAGGTTTCTGAGGTTTGTTTTATACATGATGTCCAGGGCTTTTAGTTGTATTTAGCAGGAATAAGAATGCAATAGAGATCTACTCCGCCTTCCTGGGATGTCTGCTTACTTTTAACTTTCTGCTCTGCCTTAGCTTCAGATTCTGAGAAATTTCTCGAGGGAAAATCTGGCAGTGTGACAGGTCTACTTCTCTGCCTTTTCATTCTCATTGGAATAATTGGCCTCTCAAGCGTGCACAAAAAGCTCCCAAAGCTCTGTTGATCCTCTGTCCCCAGCAGCAGCCTCTGCTCAAGCAAAGCCCAGATTGTTAGCTGTCGCCCTGTCCTCAGAACCAGCAAATGCCCCAAGGGTTAACATAGCTGCACAAAGTCAGCTCACTTCTTCATGGTTCTTCCCACTTTGGACTCTTTGACCCTCTAGTCCTCTTTGCTTCAATGGCTCTCTGATGTGTGGAAGATGACTTAAATTTTATTTAATGCAGCTTTTTGTTATTTTTGGCAGGAACATTAATGTGTCCCAAGGTACTCAATGATGACTGAAAGTGAAAGCCTGTTTCTCAGAATTCATGTGACAATATTGTACGTGAGTGGCTTTATGTCAGAAGCTCCTTTTTCATTGGCTAATGTATTTCAAGTAGCAAAGGGATAGTGTCACAGAGAGTGGCTAAAAGTGTGGCCTCCTAAGTTGGGGAGCCTGACTCTGAAGGCTGGCTCCACCACTTACTAACCTTGGGTAATTTTTTCGACTACTTAAGCCTTGATTTCTTTCATCTGTAAAACGAGGATGATAAAATATCCATCTTAAATGGTTGTTGTAAAGATAAAATGAGACAATGTGAGTAAAGACGTTAGTGTGCTCTCTAACACATGATAAATGAAGACAAAATTGTTAGCTATTATTTAGTACCAATGTTCTAAATGATAGATTTATATCAGTCAATAGAATTTTATTTATCCAACAAATACATGTGTTGATTAGTTATTTACTTACCTGTGACTCATATCTGTGATTTTTATTGAGGCAGGAAAATCCTCCAGATATCAGAGCCACGTCTCTCCTTAACCTAGAACGGGACAGTCCATCTTTTGGTCAGCATCAACGGATGCAGAATAGGATTGGATTCTATCCTGGAGATAGGATGAGGTAGATAGGACAAAGTGGGCCAAATATCACTTGTTATTGTGTGAACCCAGGATAAAACTGTGTGGAAGGGTATAGCTACTTCAAAAAAATTACATAGAACCGAGAAGAGAGAGGGTCCTCTATGGGTTAAGAAATCCACAAAACTGCTGTGATTGCAATGGGCAATATTTGGACAAGGACAACAAGAGTGGGGAAGAGAATACGTATTTCATCTACAAGTTCTTGTAGTTCTCTGGATTGTAATTGTGACACAGCTTTGTTCATAGAAAAAAGATGAACGATAAAGAGGTAGGCCACTACTTGGGAAAGGACTGTAACGTTAGCAAGAAGCAGAGTCTCTCAATTTCTGTTTGGCTTCTATCTTCTCTGTCAGTGAGAATGGTCCTGAAAACATGAGGGTTATTATGAAAACATGAAGGATGATTAAAAGCAAAATAAATTCCAGGATTGGCAGAGATCCGCCCAGGCAACATTAACTCAAGTGTCTGAATCTAGGATTAACTAAATGAACTGCAAGAATTTACATTTTCAAAATCAGTGTTTGGAAACTTTAAATAACCATTGACCATAGGGAAGCAGGGGAGTATAATGGTTAGGAGTTTGGTTTTGGTATTAGATGGGCCTGGAAGTCCTAACTCTGTCACTTATTAGCTGCCTAACATTGGAAAAGGAAACTTTCTCTGGGCTTTATTTCTTTATCTCTACAATGGAGAAAATCTATGAATTCATAATGATCATCAAGAGAGGAAGAAAGAGATGATTCATTGTCACTATTTGTTGCAGCAAAAGAATCACCTTATCTGAAGGCCATTAAAGCATAATAATTGTTCATCTTGCCTCTCATGTTGACCAGATAGCTTCAGTTGATAAAGGAAAGCTCTACTTTCTTTCTATAGAAGAATGCCAGGCAATAAATGTAGAAGGGATGATAGAATAAGAAAACTGTTGATTTGAAATTTCTAATGAAATTATTATCCAGTAGTGCTAAAGAGGGAAATGTTGGAAAGGGAAAAATGAGCTTTCTTGGCATCAATCTCTTTTTTTTTTTTTTTAAGATTCTATTTATTTATTTGTGAGAGAGAGAGAGCGAGAGCACAAGTGGGTTGAGGGGTAGAGGGAGAAGCAGACTCCCCAATAAGTAGGGAGCCCGATGCGAGGCTTGATCCCAGGACTCTGGGATCATGACCTGAGCCGAAGGCAGATGCTTTAACGGACTGAGCCAGCCAGGCGCCCCTTGGCATCAATTTCTAAACTTCAAACTGTGTTATGAGAACAGAGTTCTTAATTTTAAGGGATGGTGATAAATCAAAGTGTCTACAGCAGGTAAACGAAATGGTAAGAATTCTATACGAGAAATGGTTGCCAAAGGTGGAGCCAAGTGGGAGGAAAGAAGGCTCTGGAGGGAATTTCTTGTCCTATGAGGATCCCTCATGCAGCATACAGAGTAAGTTTACTACCGGGTGGCTTCAGAAGGCAGAACAAGAGCCAGATAAAGGATGTTCCAGGGAGTCAGAAAGGAAAGCTCTGGTTAGTGTTCGAAAGAGAACTGGAGGTGGGCCGAGTGAAAACCGGAGATGGAGTCACTAACCCTGAGGCCTCCGGACTGTGTCCTCAAGACAAGGAGGTGGGCGCTTCACAGATCCAGGCCAGGGTCCGCTGGGCTGTGGTTCTGTGGGTCTTGACTAGGTGATTCCCAAAACGGCCCATCTCAGGACACTTCAGCTGGCTGTTGGCACCCTGGTCAGTAGATGGTGCACAGGTTGCTGGCCCCGATCTCTGCTGAGTTGGGTGGTTGGTCTCTGTCTTGCTCTTGTGAAATCACTTGGGCTTGTTGGCCGTGACAGTGGGGCTCTGTGCCGGCACCAGACACCCTTTCTCCACCTCTGACTGCTTCCTAGGGAGCACTGCTTGGTGTGGGGAACAGGATATCTGCCAGTCAGATGGCAGAATAAAGGCAGACTGAAGCCAAAGAGCTCTACACTTTCTTTGTGGTTTTGGAAAAATGAGAAGGCAAGTGCATGTGATGAGCAGTTGTCTCATCTGAAGCTGGCTGCCTAGGAGGGGAGCAGGCTCACCTTGTACCAGGTGGAGGAGTACAGAAGGCAGCCCTGGGCGAGAGCTCTGGGCTGGCAGCCCCTCACTGGTGACTCAGTGCTGAACCTGGCAGGGTGTGCCCGTGCCCGTGTGTGTGAGCACACATATGCCCGTGTGTGTGAGCACACATATACACACAGGGTTGCTGTTAGTAAGAACTTCTGTGTTTTTATCTCAGCTCTTGCTCTGGTTTTCTGAACAGAGAAACTTGAACAAATACATGGGACCCCAGGGGCTGGGATTGGGATCTGCCGAACTTTCTTGCACCCTGAGCTACCTTGTTACTTTGATTACTCTCCATCTTCCTTCCATTTGGCGGTGTGTTGGCACTATGCATTTCTGCTTTGGGATTAGGCAAAGGAGGCAGGGGGTAGGATGAGAGCTGACATCCGGACTGCCATGGAAGAGCCTCCCAAGAGATGAGGACGTCTTGGATTGTAACTTCTTGGGCAACATCTGGCCAACGGGGCCCTGACCACGACTATCCAGGATGAAGCCCAGAGGGCAAGCCCGACTCCTAGAGCTGCCCAGGAGGCCAGAGCCAGCCTCAGGGAAATCAAAGATCCTCATGAACTCTGCTTCCCTTCTGAGGTCTTGTGCTTAGGTCTAGGGGATTTTCGTATGAGTCATTTTCAGCTCAGAACACCCAGACTGTGGTTAATGACTTGAAATTTTATTGGGTGAAGGATTATTGAACCCCTTGGACTCTTTCTCCAACCTTTTTATTATAGTTCAGCTGACCCACCACGTGCTCCCTCAAGTGGTCCCCTTTGGGGATGTTCAGAAAACAGCCTTTAACACAAGTGACTTTGACCTCTGATATCTTCAGGACCCATTTTTATCTTTTCCCCTCTTTTTGGCTCTAATCTTACTGTGCCATTAAGACTGTTTTTGTTTTAATCAGCTTTTTATTTTAGAATAGTTTTTAGATTTATAGAAAACTATAGCATACCATGCTTAGTGTACTTTTATACCTTTGTACTTTTTTGTACTTTTGTATTCTATAGTATATTTTTACAGTATACTTTTTGTATAGAACCCCCATGTGCCCCAGACAGTTTTCTGTTATTAACATGTTACATAGTAACCTACTACTTATTATTATTTTTTTAAGATTTATTTATTTATTTGAGAGAGAAAAAATGCGTGTGCGGGAGAGTGGGGGAGGGGGCAGAGGCTGAGGAAGAGAGAGAATCCCAAGCAGACTCCCTGCTGAGCGCAGAACCCTGAGATTGTGACCTGAGCCAAAATCAAGAGCTGGCTGCTCATCCGACTGAGCCACCCAGGCGTCCCTACATAGTAAACTACTTATTATTATTAACTGAAGTCTAGACTCTACTCAGTTTTCCGTAGTTTTTATCTAATGTCCTGATTACGTTCCAGTGTGCCATCCAGAACACCACATTACATTTACTTGTCTTGTTTCCTAGGCTCCTTTTGGCTGTGACAATTTCTCAGACTTTTCTTGTTTTTGATGACCTTCACTCTTTTTTTTTCTTTTATTGTGGCAAAAAACAATCATTAAAACCATTTTAAGATTTGGTGCTGAAATGGCCAAAAAGGCCAAAAATGTTGCCAAGTGCTCTGAGTTTTTAGGGACAATCGGGAGAATGTGAATCCTTCTTTTGAGAGAGAGAGCTGCCTACGATAGGTTTTGTGTATCAGGGTTACTTAGAACTGAGCTCTGCCCCATGAGCCAGCGGAAAGGAAGTAGATGTGCACCATTCAGCCCGTGCAATATTCCTCCGCTGAAAATGCCTCTCCTTTTTTTGTGCTAACCCAAATTTTTACTTCACTTAAGGTTCACCTTGATGAACCCACTGGAGAGGCTCCCAGACATCTTCCTCCTATTCCCAATTCCGAAGGCATTTGTAACAACAGTTTGTACCACACTGTCTTGTATAATTCAGCTGTTCAAACTCTCCTTGGACTGCATCAGTTTGGCTTCCCAACCAGACTGAAAGGCCCTTGACATCAAGGACCAGCTCTCTGACTTCTTTTATACCTTTACAATAGTTTTATTATTTTGTAGATTGGACAAATGGGGAGGAAAGCTAAAATGACTTGGCGAAAGCTGCGCAGAAGAGCCACCCAAACCAAACAGTAACATTCATTTCCAGTTTATAAGAGCTGGGGCTGGGGAGGTAAGGGAAGCACTCAGCTCCCACATGGTATTTAAGGGAGCACCAAAGAATTGAGCAATCAAAATGAATAATATTTCAATGCAGTACTTAAAAATTAACACAAAAAAATCCGTGGTGAACAGATGTTGCCGCTAGCCTTATGACCCTACGTTATTGTGCAATGAAAGAGTGGTTTCCAATCAAGCCAGGATTCCCAGGCCTGTCAGCACTCCCTCCCCCACCAGGTGACATACGAGGGTTGACAATGGCAATACTAGCTTTAGTTGCAATCGTGGTTTTTGACTGTAGAGATTTAATTAACTTTTTGCCCTTGGTTCAAACTATGGGAGGATGTTTTGATAGGTGCGTCTGGTGGTGCCATTTTCCTTTTTCCTCAAGGTGTCTGTGAGTCCACATGGCACTGCAATTTACAAAATGCTTTAGCATATATCATTTCACTAATGCTCCAAAAAAAAAAAAAAATATCCTGAAAGGATGGTGTTATCCTCATTTTAGAGAAAAAGAAGCTAGGTCTCAGAGTAAGTCCCTAATACAGCAATATTGGGCTGGCCAGCCGTGGGGCTGGGAGTCTGATGTTTCCCGACCCAGATCCTGCCAGCAGATCGCCTTTGTATACTCCTCCCAACCCTCTGCTTTTCCTTCTGAGCTGTGTGCACTCATGTCTGCCTCTGCCATTTCCCCAGGGAAGTGTGCATGTGCTTGAACGAGTATGTGTGTACGTGGTTGTGTGTGTTTGCTTGTATGAGCATGTGTGTGCATGCACGTGTGTGTACTTTCAGACGTGAGAAGCCATGGCACAGAGGGCTTATAGCCAAAGAGGGCTTACGATGCTGAGGCCAGACAGAGTTCCTGTCTGCCTGACTTTGCCTGCTGAATCACATTTGGAGAGCTGGCTCTAGCCCTGAGAGCTCAGACAGGACTTTACTTCCTTCCCCATCCACAGGAACCATTGCCAGGGCCAGTGGCAAGGAACAGCCCCTCCTGAAGTGCCTCCCTTCTCAGGCTTTAGAGAGAAGGCTCAGAATCTTGGAGGTGATGTAGAAGTTGCCAACCCTATGGCTAGAAGAATAAAAATAACGTGTTATTTGGGGGAACCCCAGCTTGTCTTTTCCAAAGTGAGTGCCTAAAAACCCCCACAAATATGCAGCCCAGCTTCTGCATTATGAATGCAGAAAAGGGGTTTTTCTTGTATCAGGAATCGTTCCATGTAAGATTCACGTTCTCTGAAATGCCATCTCCTTTCCAAACCCAAGCCCGGCATTATAACCTGAGAAATCATTATTACCCAGTCCCTCAATCCTATTCCAATAAACGGAGGACCACACACCAGCAGCTTTCAGCAGTTTTCCTTGGCCAAATATTGTTCTATCCTGTGTTAGTTTTGACAGGATTAGTCGTGGAGTCCTACTAGAAAAGTCCCAGGATCCCTGTTGGCTGGACAGCCTGTTAAAATATTGTTTTGCTTTCTTGCAGTTTGCAAGCCTGTGGCCCCGAGAGACATTTTTAGGTATGTTGCTTCTTGGCCAGCCTGTTTCAGACCGCGACGGCCCAGCCGCGGCCGGCGCCTTGACCAAGAGGCTCTTGAGTGTGTGAAGAAGCACCTTTACAGAGGTCGACCAGAGACCACCTCACCATGCGGACAGACCTAGGCACAGCTCAGGCGGGAGCTGGTGCTGTGGGCTTGGCCTGGGGGTGTTTGTGCACATGGGGAACAGCGGGCAACCCAGAAGGTAGCAAAGGAAGGCCGTAGGAAGCCAGCCCCTGAGAGCCTTGGGGAGGGTAGTCCAGCGCATTTAACGCAGTGCCCTGAAATGCGGACCACATGGTCACTCCGGTCGCTCCAAGCCAGGCTCCAAACACAGGAGCTGACTCCTCCATCCGCCAGTAGCTCTCGTCTTTGTTTACTTTGGTCTTTACCCCGTTATGGGAACCAGAAGGAGGAATTGGTAGGTGGCTGTGCGGCTTGCAGGATCTCTGACCATTTGGGGGGGATTGTTATTTGATTTGAACTCTATGGTATCCCGGTTGTGGGTGTACACATTTTATTGAATTTGATGGAAAAATATTGGCTTTAATCAACTAATATTAATGAATACCCACCTCACCGTCTGTTTTTATTGCAGCATGCTATGTGCTTACTTCTAACTTTTTAGGCTGGATTTAAAGATCACAAAGTAATGAGGTCAAAATTCTACAGTTTTTGTGTCATTTATTTTATTTTTCACTAAATAAAACTCTCCTAAGTCTTGTTATTTTATTTGTTTTCCCTTCCAGCCTCTATTATTCTGTAACATTCCTTCACATTGTCTTGAAATTCTCTTCAGACACTGCTCTGGTGGTGTTTCCGCTCGGCTGTCGTAGGGAACCGGACGCCTTGGGCAGCGGATGGACGTGCGAATGGACGCTGAGGGTCTATGTGGTAAGACCCTCCATGAGGCTCATCCTTACTTATTTCTTGTTCCCACACTCTGCTCCAAGGAAGCCTGCTTACAGTGTCTCACACTAGGGTGTCTACGCCTGGTAGTCACACTGGAGAATATACTTTTACTGACCAGAATGTCCGGAATCTGCCAGTCTATGATTTTAAGATCTGTGATGGATTCACTAGGCTACAACATTTTCTCTGAGTCACCTGGTCTATGATGTTCGTTGATCCCATAACCCCCAGGACTGGGCATATCATTCACCCTAGTGAGTTTGCATTTCTTTATGTATGTCACTACATATTATCTTTTTATGTGCATTTTGCCTTCTTTTCCTTAGAAGGAAGACTACTACTTGGGGCAGGAATGCAGTCTTCTGTAACTCCCCACAGCTTCTAAGAGTGTTCTGCAGCTCAAAGTTCCCTGATAAACAGGGTGACTCAAGCATTTTAATGAACCAGAGTACAGATCAAGGCTGTGCAAGCAAAGGGTAAGAATACTCTAGAATAAGACTGGCATTCATTCCTCAGGTTTCTGTATGTTTATAGAGCAAGAAGGATCCTGGCAGTTTGGGTAGCTCTGTTCCAGTTACCTGACATCCAGCAGGTCCAGGCGCTGACATCTGTCACTCAGCCATGTCAGATGGGGTGACTGGACCAACGGAGACATATGGTGGAGGGGCCTGTTTTTGCCTTAATTTTTTTTTTAATTAATTAGTTTATTTATTTGACAGAGAGATACAAAGCGAGAGAAGGAACACAAGCAGGGGGAGCGGGAGAGGGAGAAGCAGGCTTCCCGCTGAGCAGGGAGCCCGATGTGGGGCTCGATTCCAGGACCCTGGGATCATGACCTGAGCCGAAGGCAGATGCTTAACAACTGAGCCACCCAGGCGCCCCTGCTTTAATTTGTTTTTAACTGGAATGTGTGTGTTTTGGGACCACACAGCAGTGGTGAGAAGCTCCCACCTGCTTGGGACAAAAATGATGAGCCGATGTTTCTAGGCCCATGTTTATTTAATGTACTGTGTAAACAGTGTTGACAAGGGAAAGGAAGAAGTGATAAAGATTAATACAAACACCCTCTAACTTAACCCTCCAGAGATTGCTCTCTAAATTTCTTGGTGTTGTGTTTTCATTTGCTTTCCTGAATTAAAATGGATTTGGAGCCTATGAACACCTGACGCTACATGAGCCTTCTGGGTAAGAGATGCAGGTTTGCATTTCTGAGTTCTGTGTCATTTTGGAATGTCTTACTCACAGTGTCAAAGATTTATGTTAAAATGTAGGAATTCCCATAAAGCCTCTTGTTAAAAATAAGCAAACAACAAAACTTCTCACCGAACATAAAACCACTTTCTATGCTGCTCCCCAGACTAAGGCCAAACTCTATTTTTTTACTCAGTTGTCCCATAGGGAGTTTGCTGTGGCTCATTCATTGAGTCTCTGCAGCTTGTGATTTCTCCTCAAAATGCCTTTCTACTGGGCTTTTCAAGACCCTCACAGGGCAGCCCTGATGATGAATGCTAGAGGTGCTCCCTCAGTCAGGGGAAACTGAGGTCCATGGTTTTCCTCCTGTAGGGCAGTAAGGGTCTAGGGGCTCAGCAGCAGGCCAGACCCCAACCCAGATCCCTCACAGACGCCTTTCCTGCGCCCTCTCTCGCGTACTGTGGGGTTAGGGCCAATCCCACCACTTTACTCATGAGAGCATGGAGGGCCCAGGTGCTTAGCGGGAGAGCTGGAGGCAGGACGCCAGCCTCCCGCCTCTGGGCTGGTGGCTTTTGTTGTTGTCCTTCTGTGGGCTCTGGGCCTGCCCCTGATAGCGCCCTCACCCGGAGTGGAGGCAGCAGCGACAACCAGGCAGGGCTGGGGCCATGACTCCAGCCAGTTAATCTTTCATGAGAGGTCTGGACAGACTCTTCTGGCCTCCTGGGAGCTCCTGGGCAGCTCAGAGCCTTCAGTTACAGAACCAGCTTGAACACTTACAGAGTTGAATGCAGGGAGGCTGATCTGGGTACTGTTCTAACTTCTGTTTTGAGTTGTGTTCAAGGAATAAGCACAGAGAGGATTATCACATGGCGGGAGAGATGAGCAGACGGAAAAGCCAGTTTTAGCTCCAGAGCTCGATGTCTGGGGTTCACAGGAGGGGCATCACGTGGGTACCCTCCATTTATCTACTCATAGCTAGCCGGTCGGTCGTTCCTTTAGCAAACTGCCGAGCTGTAGTGATTACATCACACAGTGCAAAGGCCTTTGGCCGTTATTGCGCTCCGCCTGGCTGTCGGCCAGAGGCTCTGCGAGGGCCGCGTGGACACGTTCCAGAAACAACTAGAGGATGTAGCTGCTTGCTGGGTGCTTTCAGCTTTTGTTGTTTCTTTTCCCCTTCGTTTCTTACCTGTACCTACGAATCAGTCCTCTGTTTACTGTGCGTTGGAACCAAAATGACCTCAGAGGTCGATGACTCATGCTGTTGGCCCCCACGAATGGTACCGAGTGACCCTTACGCAAGGCATTTCCACCATCTGAGGGAAGAGATGGTCTGAGTTACTCTTCAGTTAAAAACACTCCATGTGGTTTTGTTTGGCAATTTAAAAATAGGTGTGTCCTGTGGGCTCAGTTTTCTAGAATCCCAGGTAGGAAGAAAACCAGTTGTTTTCATTCAAGGGTTTATAAAAGATCCCCTGAGGGGTAACTAAGCTCTAACTGGACAAGAATGCTGACATGGCCCCCAGCAACCCCCACAAGCAGCCACACTCAAGGAGGGTCCCAGGCCTGGGTTCTGCACCCTGGGGGCCGACCTCTCATTGCTTATTTGCTCCCATTGTCTTACTTGTTTTAATCCAGTCACACTGCTGTGGTCTGAATGTTTGTGTCACTTTCAAATTCATATGTTGGAATCCTAACCCCCTAAAGGCAAAGGTATTTGGAGATGGGGCCTTTGGGACGTGCTTAAATCATGAGGGTGGGATTAGTGTTTTGTAAAAGAAACCCCATAGAGCTCCCTTGCCCTCCCACCATGTGAGGACAGTGAGAAGCTACTGTCCATGAGCCAGGTAGAGGGCCCTCATCCAACCACACTGGTGCCTTGATCTTGGATTTCCCAGCCTCCAGAATGACGAGGAATAAATTTCTGTTGTTTATAAGCTACCCAGTGTGGGGGACTTTGGTAGAGCAGCGCGAATGGACTAAGACACACACTTACAGGGGCCACACAAACAGACCTTTCCAAGGAAAGAAGGACCTTGCAGAAGAGGTGGTCTCAGCCTGCATCTGACTTCCTTCTGGGACTCAGGGCTGGACTCCGCTAAAAGCTCCGTCATTGGCCCGGGCAGTGCGTGAGGCAGGCGGGCTCCCGCGCGTGTTGTTGTGGTCTCCCAGGCCTCACCCCCCACCCTCTCTGTAGGGCTGGGGTTCTGTATGTGTGCCCTCGTTTGTTCTTCCCTATCAACACCCAGGTCAGGTAGACGATATTCTCAGCCCCAGTTTGCCAATGAAGGAAACTGAGGCTCAGGCAGGTTAAGTCACTTGATCAAGATTATGATTCTGCAAAACGGCCAATCTGAGACTTAGATCTTCTTGCTCCAAAGTGTGTTGCCTCCCACAGAGGCCCACCCCATCTGCTGTTTATTTTTTTAAGTGGTCAGGAACTTAGCGAAGCTGCTGGGGCAGTGGGGCTGTGGAAGACAGCCTGCTCTTTACCGAGGGCTCATGGGGCAAGAGGAGGGCGGCTGAGCCCACCCTGTTTGGAGAAACTAGCTCAGCAGAGAGCAGTCTCATGCCTGCAGTCAGTGGGGCCCGTAGGAGGTGGCCTCTGACCACCACAGAGGGACGCAGGACGAGGGAAAGAGGACAAGGGAAAAAGGGCATCTTAACCGAGAGATTTGTCAAGTGTTCCATGACTGGAGGCGGGGGGAAATCATAGATGATAAATACCTGATCCAAAACCCTCATGGGCTGCTTTTGAAGAGGCCCCTGACCCCTTACTTTGTGCAGACATAGAGGCTTAGATACTCGAACACACACACACACACACACACACACACACACACGCACACCATTTTGTTTTGTTTTGCTATCAACAGGAATTTATTCTTCTATTAAATAAGGCTATATATAGCATGGTAAATTGTCTATCTACAGCTCACTAAGATGCTAATTTTTACATTGTTTTTCTTATACCAAAACTGGGAAGAGTCTGAAAATTTCTCGCAAAAGGAAAATCTTTTAAAGCTTTTAAAAACAATTTCAAGTTCATCCTGAACTTCATAATCCTTATCACAATTGGAGTGAATTAGTCGTGTAATTATTTGTTTGATGTCTGCATCTTCCATAGACTTCATAAAGCTTCAGAAAGACCGGAACCAAGCCTGTCACTCCTTCATTTAACGGATACTTAACGAGAGCCCATGTATGTCAGATACTTGCATCGTGGAGAGGCAAGGGTGAATGAAACACCAGGGATTCTGCAATGAACCTTCTCAATTAATTCGGAGTCCCCAGCACCTGGGAATCCCTGGCATACAGCAGTCACTTAATGAATACTCACTGGATAAGAGACAAACGTGCTTCTGGTGTATTCTTCCCACCCCACATCTTCCCTTAATAAGAGATTCGGGTCCTCACTCTGTCCTCCTGGGTGAGCCCCCACTAGCCAGCACCCCCTGCATTGCCCTCTGGACACACAGGTCTGTGCCTGTAGGCTGGGGTCAGGATCACCCTGCCTGCCCTCAGCACGGACAGAAGACAGACAGGGAAAAGGGACCCGGCTGTCCCAGCAAGGTGAGGGGAGGAGGGAAGAGTGGAGAGGGTTGACCCACTTTTCCTGTCTGTGAAGTTCCCAACTGGGCCCTAGGGCTTTGTGGGGAGGGGAGGGGCGGGGTGGGCGGGTATCCTGGCTTGCCGCCCTGACCCCTGCTCTGTGCTACATTATTCGCAGGACAGTGACGTGTACCAGTGGGGTGGCTGAGTCATCAACAAAGCTGCTGTGTGCTGGCTGAAGAAGGAGGGGCCAGAGAGATTCAGAGTCCCGTGGGCTCAGCCTGGGGGCTGCTGAGGCCAGTCTCTTCATTGCTCTGGAAGACAAAAGGCTAAGGCACCCACTGGTCTCCTTCTCCCTCATCCTGGGGCTCTGGGCAAGTCCATCAACACCCCCCCCCCCCCGCCCCCTGCCTTTGGAGAGGGAGTTGAGAGGACTCAAGCATTAATGAGGGAGAGACATGCGTGCCGGGCCTGGAGCTGTCTCTACCCAACAAACGTGGAATCTTGGGCAGTCCCTCCAATTCTCCAAACCCCAGTTTTCTCGTCTGGAAATGGGTATAATTATATCTACCCGAAGGGTGTGTGGAAAGAGTAGCACTGTTATTCGTACAGCCTGGGTGCTTAATAAATGGTGGGCGACATTTCCCGGGGTTCCCAATTGGAATCTGATCCAATTTCGTGCTCATGATACCGGCATAACACAAATCACAATCTCTGTCCGTCTCTCCCAGCACAGACGGAGGACTATCCGCCCAGACTCTGCCTTTTTGAGGGGAAGGAGGCACAGCGTGTTTTTTCTGGTCCTGCTGGTGTTGGGGTGAGAATCACGACCTGCCTTCAACCTGAGCACGAAACCTGTCCTCTGAGCACAGCCAGCCCCTCCGTGGCCTCTGTCCCTTCTCCACCTTCCTCACTCTTAACTGAATTCCCTGTGTTTCCTTCCCTGCCCTTGGAGAAGTCTCTGAATCTTTCCGCATGTTCCTCTTGGGTACTCCCCTTCTTCCTTCTTGGCTCAGGGGAAGGGGGGGCCCCGTTTTCACCCACTGAAGCCCTCCTTTTCCCCCCTTCTCCTGCTCCCTGCCCACCAGCTCTGCTGCCTCCCTCCTGTTTCTTCCAAACTGTCCTTTCCTTCAGCAGCTCTGTGCTCCTGGGGGCCTGGTCCTGCAGTGCCCTGGGCTTTTTTTTTTTTTTTTTAAAGATTTTATTTATTTATCTGACAGAGAGAGACACAGCAAGAGAGGAAACACAAGCAGGGGGAGTGGGAGAGAGAGAAGCAGGCTTCCCGCTGAGCAGGGAGCCCGATGCGGGGCTC
This sequence comes from Phoca vitulina, assembly GCF_004348235.1. Classification (NCBI taxonomy): domain Eukaryota; kingdom Metazoa; phylum Chordata; class Mammalia; order Carnivora; family Phocidae; genus Phoca; species Phoca vitulina. Next base: position 150,053 of record NW_022589746.1, read on the forward strand.
GATCCCAGGACCCTGGGATCATGACCTGAGCCGAAGGCAGACACTTAACGACTGAGCCACCCAGGCGCCCCTGACCCTGGGCTTCTTGTCAAAATGGAAATCCTTAGGCTTCGTTCCCACCCATTCCAATGGAATGGGGGCCTGGGAATCTGGGTGATGTTCGAAAAATTCTCTCCTTTAAAAAAATACTTTCTTTAGGGGCGCCTGGGTGGCTCAGTTGGTTAAGCGACTGCCTTCGGCTCAGGTCATGATCCTGGAGTCCTGGGATCGAGTCCCGCATCAGGCTCCCTGCTCAGCGGGGAGTCTGCTTCTCCCTCTGACCTTCCCCCCTCTCATGTGCTCTCTCTCTCCTCTCATCCTCTCTCTCAGATAAATAAATAAAATCTTAAAAAAAAAAATACTTTCTTTATAAATGTTAAGATCACAAAAGTGACAGCTCTACAAGTCTCCATTCTCACACAAACATATATATGCACAAGTAAAGAGAAACTCCTCCTGTGGATTTTTAACAAATGGGATCATGCTGTATAAATTAGCCTGCAAATTGCTTTCCTCTTGTATGTACACATCAGACATCCCTCCAGGTCAATCAGTATATGTGCCACCTCATTCTCTTTAAAAGTCATATAATATTTCTGATTCCACACATAAAACCATCACTACGATCCAGGCTTGAGCATATCTATTATTCCAAAACTACCTTATGCTGCCCAGGAATCAGTCCTTCTTTTGTCCCCCACCTAGTCCCCAGGGTCACCATAGGTTAGTTTGTATTTTCTGTAATTTTTAATAAGTGGATTAATAGAGTACAAAAAATAATAAAAGTCATGTACTATTTCATGGTGGAGATGGACGCAGTTATACAACCATGCCTCGGGCTCTAGGTGTCAAGGCTGGTCCTGGTCTGCTTACTGCCCCGCGGCCTTAGCCGTGCTGTATTTAACATCGCTGTGTGTATTCTCACCGACCTGCGCTTTCATTGCTGCAGAACAGCTTCATAAAAATGGGATGGGTCCAGGGGCGCCTGGGTGGCTCAGTCGTTAAGCATCTGCCTTCCGCTCAGGTCAGGATCCCGGGGTCCTGGAATCGAGCCTCGCCCCGAGCTGCATCGGGCTCCCCGCTCAGCGGGAGGCCTGCTTCTCCCTCTCCCTCTGCCCCTCCCTCGCTCGTGCGCGCGCGCGCGCGCGCGCGCGCTCTCTCTCAAAGTACATAAATAAGATCTTTGAAAAAAATGAGATAGATCTGTAAAAAGATATATGTAATTTTTTTTTTTAAGATTTTATTTATTTATTTGACAGAGAGAGAGAGAGCGCACACAAGCAGGGGGAGGAGCAGGCAGACCCTTAACCAACTGCGCCACCCAGGCACCTGATTTCTTGCCTTCTAGAAAACATTAGCTATTATTATTATTTTTTTTTTTTTTAGGTTTTTTATTTATTTATTGAGAGAGATAGTGATAGAGCATGAGAGGGGGGAGAGTCAGAGGGAGAAGCAGACTCCCCGCTGAGCAGGGAGCCCGATGCGGGACTCGATCCCGGGACTCCAGGATCATGACCTGAGCCGAAGGCAGTTGCCTAACCAACTGAGCCACCCAGGCGCCCCTTGCTATTATTATTTTTCAATGTTTGTCAATCACATGACAAGGGCATATTGTCACATGTCACTTTATTTGACATTTTCCTGTAAGTGAAACCGAGCATCTTCTCCTGTGAATACTGAGCTTTGAAATTTCTTCTGTGGGAAGTCTATTCATTACCTTCCACTACTTTGTTAATGAGCTTGTCCTTTTCCTGTGAATTTGTGGCAGTTCTTTAAATATTGACCATACTAAATCTTTATTTACTGTAAGAATTGAAAACGCCTTTTTCCAGTAGATTTTTTTTTTACTATTATCTTAGTTTACTTTTTCTAAACATGCAAAAATCTGTCATTTTTATTTAATCAGATTTGTCTGGTCTTTATGGCTTCTAGGTCTCATGTCTGGCTTAGAAAGGGCACCGAATACTGTAAGATTATACAGATATTCACGTCAATTAAAAATTTTTATTACTTGTATTTTATTTTTAATATTTGTGTTAAAATATCTTTGGGGGGCACCTGGGTGGCTCAGTCGGTTAAGCATCTGCCTTCAGCTCTGGTCATGATCTCGGGGTCCTGGGATCGAGCCCCATGTCGGGCTCCCTGCTCAGCAGGGAGTCTGCTTCTCTCTCCCCCTCTGCCCCACCCCATGCTTTCTCTCTCTCTCTCAAAATAAATAAAATCTTTTAAAAAATAAAATAAAATAAAATATCTTTAGAATTTATTGTATCCCTTTGGAATTTATTTCTGGGTATAGCGTGAGGTAGAAGTTTAGCTATTTTTTCTTCTAGGTAAAGAGCTAATTATGCCAGCATCATTTATTACTAAAACAATTATTTTCTCCCTAAATTGAGATATCCCCCCGGTTATATGTTAAGTGCTTGATGTCTCTTGAACTGATTTCTGGGCTCCAGTCTCTTCACCAGGGCCACTCAACTCTCTGTGCCAGGAGCAAGTTTCATTCCATTACAGGAGTTTTGAGGTCATTTTACCATCTGGTAAACAAGGAGAGAATCTGCCTCTTTCATGAGCTGCTCTGGTAAGTCTCATTACTGACGGTGTGATTTGGGGCAAGGTGGGTTAATGTCTTTATCTGGAAAATTCAAGACCCAAACCCTGCCTTCCTCACAGCTTGGCTGTAGGATGTCATGAGCTTGTCTCCTTCCTTCCCCTCCCTTGGGCCCTGAGCATTCCACCCTGAGGTCAGCCCCACCATCCTGGAAGCCCCAGTTGTCTCTGGGCAGGCTCTTTCTCTGCCTCCCATTTCTCTGCAATAACCCTTCTGAGCAGATGATGCACGACTTCTCACTTCCAACCCTGACTTCTCACCTAAGTCCGCTTCTGAGTTTATCTTTGTTTGTAGAGTTTCTTCATTAGTTTATGCTTTTTCCTTCTTCCAAACAGGATTTGAAGTGACTCAGACCAGGCTTCTGAGCTGCCTGCTGGGCATCCCCTCCCTCCTGCATTCCAAGGTCACGTGTGAGCCACACTTTGCCACACTCGCTTCTACTCCTTTCAGTCTTATTCCTTAGCCTGGTTAAAGCAGCCTCCTGGTCACTCAGACTGGAAATAATGGCTGTGGTGTCCTCTCTCTCTGTCACGTCCAAACAGACACAAGGTCCTTTGGGGCCCCCTCTGCAGCATCTCTCAGCCCCGTGGTCCTGCCTTCAGCTGGGGCCTTCAGCGGCCTCTGCCCTGTGACTGTGGCCCCTGACATCCCCTGTTTTCCTGCCCTTCCACACCTCTTTCTGTGTGACCGCTCCCCTGATCAACACCCCCTATAGCTCCCCATGGCCTGTGAATACCATTTGAGCTTCTTAGAATGGTTATGAAGCTTTCCAGGTTCTGTCTTTAAAACGATACTTTTGGTTTGTTTTCTATTGGTAGGCCTATTTTGTCCAAATGTGTTTTAAAGTGATCACAAAAGGAAAGGTCTCATCTCTCTGAAGGAAGTGTGTAAATCTGATGGGAACATGCAAAGATGAGCAAAACAGCCTTTCTTTGCCGGGGCCCGCTGTTAACGACTAACGTCCGTGTCAGGCGCTGGAGGCCTGGGGTGAGGAAAGCCCCTGCCCTGTGGGGCCTCCAGAAGAGAGGAGCTTGCCCGGAGCCAAAGCCCTTCTCTTTCCTGCTAAAAAGGTACAGGTACAAAGGACCATTAGAACCGGCAGAAAAGCAATTAATAAAGTAAGTGAAAGGCAGAACTGAAACCACAGCACCTATTAAAGAATAACAGATAACAGGTGAAGGCTAGCAAGGGTATGTTCCTATTAATAGCACCATCTATTTACAGCGGTGGCCGCTGGCTGAGTTTATTATCACCGGGTCCTCTGCTAAATACCAAAAGGGCCTTATTTCATTGAGTCCTCCCCACTGGCCAAGGAAGTGGGATGGTTATGGCTCCCATTTATCGGACGGGGAAGTTGTTCTGGGTGTGCAGTAGTTCGCACTGGTCCTCGAGCGGGGGTGCAGGCTGTTCCTCATGCTTGTCCTTGCACTGGTCCTCATGCTGGTCCTCGCACTGGTCCTTGCGCTGGGGTGCAGGCTGGTCCTCATGCTGGTCCTCATGCTGGTCCTTGAGCTGGTCCTCGCGCTCGGGCGCAGGCTGGCCTTTCAGCACCTGCGTGCTTCTCAGGCTGTGAGGCTGCCCTTCTACAAAGCCGGAAAGACAGGCTTCAGCCCACGTTGAGATAATGCCTATGTGGAAGATGAGAGTATTTTTTTTCTAATTGCCTCAGAATTTGCAACCCAGGAGCTGGAAGCTGACACTGCAGCACTGCTCATCTCCCTCCTTCTCACCGCCTTTTCAAATGGCCTCCTGGGATCTCCCAGGAATGAGAAACCAGCCTTTTATGGAGTCGTACAATTGCTAAAGGCTTTTCCCTCAGCTATACAAAGCTTTGAAATGACCAGGTCACCGCCTGCAGGGACTCAGTTATGTTTTTTAGACAAGAAACACCTTCCTTGTAAATATTTCCATTTTCTCCTGTTACTTTTAGACTCGAGGGACGCATTCGCTGAAAAACATAAGAAAGCTCTTATTCATTGCTGTTATGGATACAGATACTCTTATTTTAATAAAACTGCATATTCTTGGAAGCATCTTTTTCTGGCTTTTCTATTAGCTGGCTCAGGCTGTGGTTATATTTGGGAAAGCCTGGACAGTTGGCTCTTTCTACCAGACCCAAGGTGGCTCCGTTCACCTGGACGTCAGGAATGAAGAAGGGGGCGCAGATGGGAACATAATGAGGCAGGATTTGGATAACAGCTCTCACTTCCTTCTTACAGAAGGCCTCCAAACACCTGCTCTCCGCGGTGCAGCCTACCTGTAGCCGAGATCCCTCCAGGCTAAATCACCAGCTGCAATTTCCTTCTTGGTGGCTCTATTGTCCTTCTTTGTAATTATCTTAACAGCTCACTATTTCATCTTGTCCAGTCACCACAGTCTCTTAAAAGAAACCACCTCTACTAAGAACTCGGCAGTGCACGCTGAGTAGCACGGTGTCTCATTTAGCTTGCAAAAAGGAGCTCCTGAGATTTTATTGTTTATAGATGTTTTGTAAATAGGAACCATGTAAATGCTGCCGAGGAACTTTCTACTTAAGTGAACTCCCCTGGGAATCCCTTTGTAAGGCAAAGAACTCTTTTCTGATGTTGAAAATGTGAATTGATCTGTTTTGGAATGTGGGTATCCAAGGTTTTCTTAGCGTGGCCTCTGGTGCAGCGTGTGGGGACAATTACAGTGGCAATGCGAGATGACACACGGCTGGCTGTATGGGCGGCTTCTCCAGGAAGAGAGGTACTTCTGCAGTACAGGACGGCTCCTCTCCACCCAGGTGGCAGGATTTGGATGTGAAGAATAAAATTTGCCGTGATATCAAATACACAATTGTGACAGCCCCCTGCTAATTTAAACGATTTCATGTTAGGCTTTTAAGTCCTTTTGGGGGTTCTTTTCATCCTCTTATACAAGGAATGCTGATTTTGACTCAGTTAATCTGGAGGCGAATTTAAAGATGCAGTTTTCCTACCAGGACTTCGGCTGGGGGAGGACAACACGGACTCCAGTGCTGGACGACATTTGATACAGTTTACGTGATAATCATGTATTTTCAAGAGGTACTATTAATCCAAAGTGGATTAAAGACAGCTCCATATTTTATAACCCTTTCCTCATTTTAGCATTTTTCTATTTTTCTGTCTTCATCATAAGGGAAGCCCCAGTACTCCTCGGCAGTTGTTAAAGTAATAATGAAACAAATCCTAAAGCTGTATTTTTATATCATTCCGCCCTTGCCACGTGCAGGCCCGACAACCAGAGACTCTAGAGACTCAGGCATTAGCTAGGGCCTTATCCACACGTGTGACAGATGAAGCTCCTCATGGAGAGGAGCGGGGGAGGTGGCCTTGTGCACACAACCTCCTGCCCCCCCCCGCCCCCGCACGTGGGCACACAGACCAACACTCACATCCACACACACTTACACACACCGCCTCCCTACTCCCGACTGGCACACAAACCAATATACATTTGCCAACCCACACTCATACTCACACATACTCCCAACACACACCCACATATACACTTTAAGCACTGTCAGAATGCTTACCCGGGCTACCTGGAGCAGGTCCGTGGCTGGGCACCATGAGTGGTGTTCAATTGGTTAAATAAGAAGGCTATTAGATTGAGGTGTCTCTGATGCCCTGGTGGCCTACAGCCTACACAAACCAAAACTTAAGCCTGTAAACGCCTCAGGGTTTCAAAATTGAAAGGTGAAGACAACCAATCACAAACAGCTACCTAGGCTTTAAGCCATAGCCAATCAAATAACTTCCTTTCTTTGCTTCTGAAACTTCTCTTTGTAAGTCTTTCCTCTAATCCTGTTGGTGGAGGCTCCTAACCACTTCTGGCTTGGTGCTGCTCAATTTGAGTCAATTTTTCAATTAAATTAAACATTTTAATATGCTTCAGTTTATCTTTTAATGATAGAGATGAACTAAATGCAAGTCCCAGTCCTGGTGGGGTCAGGCCAACTCTGCCAGGTCATTTGCTGGGTCAAGAATGGTTCTAGGTAGGGGCGTCTGGGTGGCTCAGTTGGTTAAGCATCTGCCTTCGGCTCAGGTCCTGATCCCAGGGTCCTGGGATTGAGCCCCATGTCAGACTCCCTCCTCAGTGGGGAGTCTGCTTCTCCCTCTCCCCCTGCTTGTGCTCTCTCTCTCTTACTCTCTCTCTGTCAAAGAAATAAAAATCTTAAAAAAAAAAAAAAAGAGTCTCTTGGTTTGCCTCTTAAAAAAAAAAAGAATGTTCTAGGTCAAGGGTCTTCAAATTTTTTGCTCCTATACTTTCTAATACCTTTTCCCAATAAAATTATGTGGCTCTTATATATTTTTCAGTTGCCATCTAAAATGTTTCATCTACGTTTAAATAGCCACAAAGAAGATTTTTTAACATATTGTGAATACTGACACTTAAAAATAAAACTGCCATATCCTTCTTTTAAAGGACTCCAGTGGAATCATAGTAATTTGATGATTACTAATAACCACTTTCATGGATACATGACCAAACTTATTTTAATGGTTGGAAATTTTCCATTGTTCCCTTTTCTCTTTGAATAGTTATTCCCATGTCATTCCCACCAATCCTAATCTAATCCTAATCCTAAAATTCTAATCTGATCACAAAAGTATTGTCTTTTGTTGATCATCCCATCTTATGCCTCTGCCAAATAGATGTAAGTTGAAATCTAAAAATTTTAACATTTTGGTGACCATAAATCTCTATTTATTTAAACCTTTTTTCTTTTCTGGATTGCATTCTTATTATAATTGATCAAAACAATAATATAGCACACATTTTGATATGTAATATAACACACATTTAAATAAAAGATGAAACTAAAATTTGATTAAAATTATTTTTCTTAATGAAAGATTAGATCTTCTAAAAAATTATTAGTACAGATGGATGATCCCTATGTTAGAATGAGACACAGTTCAGCATACATTTCTTCTTATTTTTCCTCTTTATGCAGGTAAAGAGTAACAAACATCGGTCAAATGAATGGATTGGAATGAAATGAGTTGTGAATTTTCCTCAATTCTTTGAATTCCTTCTGAGTTACATGTCAATGATTAAATAACAATTTAACACAATGAAAACAGTTTTTCATGATCTATGAGCATATAAGATCCTTTTTTCTTTTTTTTTTTTTTTTTAAAGATTTTATTTATTTGACAGAGAGAGACACAGTGAGAGAGGAACACAAGCAGGGGGAGTGGGAGAGGGAGAAGCAGGCTTCCCGCGGAGCAGGGAGCCCGATGCGGGGCTCGATCCCAGGACCCTGGGATCATGACCTGAGCCGAAGGCAGACGCCTAACGACTGAGCCACCCAGGCGCCCCTAAGATCCTTTTTTCAATTTCGTGGGGGAAAAAAAGAATTGCATGCTCTGCCCCTCCCCCGACTCTTGCAAAATGGTAGCCACTCAACTGTCACAGACATTCCCTTAAATGGTCTCTGAGGCCACTGGGAAGTTTATGTCCCTTGGAAACAATGCACCAAACAAGATGGTGCAAAGGCAGCTTTGGGCAGGGTGGTGAGAAAGGAGAACCCCACCTCCTCTATAGGCCTGTTCTCAGGCAGATCAATTTGAGGGAAGAGTAGTTATGGAAATTGAGGATCTGAAAATAGATTATCTTAAGATGATTACATGTCCACGCAGGTCTCGGAAAGTCTTCTAGTTCCTCTAGGAATATGCATACTGCCATGCAAAGATTGCTCCCATAGGTTTTCTAATGGAAGTGGGTGGGGATTAGTCAGAAAATAAGACCTAAATCTCTAAATCGTTAATATAGACATTATTCCACTTTGACCTGAGGTGCTATTTAAGACAATAAAAATAATAGCTATAATCTATTTAGCATATATATGGTTTTGCAGATTCTTTCTGTATGAGTGTGTCTCATATTGAGATATTTTGTGTTCTGCTGAGTGTGAAGTGAATTCAGAGCCTGAGTTGTCTGATGAACTAGTGGGGGCCCTGAGCCAGCAAAATCTGCATATTAACATTATTTATCTCCACAGGCCAGTGAGGCCTGAGGATATTTGGATTATACTCACAACAGCCCTCAAGATGTTATGACTTCGTTTTTTTAGATGAGAAAGCAGAAGCTCAGAGAAGTCATGTTACTTGCCAAAGAACACACAGCAAGTAAGTACTAGATTTAGCATTTGGACTTTTAATGTCATAGAAGACCATCTTAGAAGACCCTCTGAATGGGTGAGTCTGGGATTCACCATTTGGGAGATTATTTCACCCTGATTTGGCTGCATCCGTCCTACTGCTGTATGCAAGGAAAGGTCACAACCACGTGAGCAAGTCCTGAATTTCAGTTTCACAACCAAGGAAAGATAGAGCTGCAAAACAACTAATCTAAGATCACATGATGACAATCAAATCAACAACAGCTTATGAAATACTAATTGCTCACTCATTTGGAAGTAGTATAGCATAGTGGCTAAGGGTGATCAATCTGGACATAGTGCTAAGGTTCAAAGGTCAGATCCACCACTAACACTCTGTGACCTTGGATAAAGCACTTAACTTTTGGGGTGCCTGGGTGGCTCAGTTGGTTAAGCATCTGCCTCGGCTCACGTCATGATCCTGGGGTCCTGGGATGGAGCCCCGCATTGAGCCCCGCATCGAGCTCCCTGTTCAATGGGGAGCCTGCTTCTCCCTCTCCTCTGCCCCTCCCCCCTGCTCGCGCTCTCATTCTCTCTTTCTGTCAAATAAATAAATAAAATCTTTAAAAAAAAAGTACTTAACTTTTCTGTGTCTCGGTTTTCTTATTTTGAAACTTAGACATAATGATGGTACCAGCTTCATAAGATTATTATGGAAATTAAATAAAGTAGGACAGGTAAAGCATTTAGAAGCGTTCCAGAATGACACGTAGAAAGCACTCAATAAATACAAGCAACTGACAGGAAAAATATTGGAAGACCTTAAAAAAATGATTTACTTTTTATCAATTGTAAAATTTACATATGAAATTTACCACTTTAATCATTTTTAAGTGTACAATTCAGTGGCATTCAGTACATTCACACTCCTGTGCATCCCTCACCACCATCCCTCTCCAGAACTTTTTCATCTTCCCAAACTGAAACTCTAGACCCATTAAGCAACAATTCCCTGCTCCCCCTCCCCTGAGCAATCTCTGAGCCACCCAGGCGCCCCAAATTTCCTTTCTTTTTAAGGCTGAATAATATGCCATTGTATGTATATCACATTTTAAAAAATCCATTCATCCAACAGAGAGCATTTGGGTTGTTTCCACCTTTTGGGTATTGTGAATAAATGCTGCTATGATCATGGGTATACAAATATTTGTTCAAACCCCTGCTTTGAATTTTTTCAGATATATACCCAGAAATGGAATTGCTGGACCACATGGTCATTCAATTTTTAATTTTCTGAGGAGCGATCATATTATTTTCCATAATGGCTACATCATTTTACATTCCTACCAACAAAACACAAGTGTTCTAATTTCTTCATATCTTCACCAATATTTGTTTTTGTGTTTGTTTTGGTTTATGATAATCACTACGATGGGTGTAAAGTTGTATCGCATGGTGGTTTTTGGTTTGTATCTCCCTAATGATTAGTGATATTGAGCATCTTTTCATGTGCTTATTGGCCATTTGTATTTCTTCTTTGACCCATTGTTTGTTGAAGGGTGTGTTGTTTAATATATATAAATTTGTGAATTTTGGGGCACCTGGGTGGCTCAGTCGGTTAAGCGTCTGCCTTTGGCTCAGGTCATGATCCTGGGGTCCTGGGATGGAGCCCCACATTGGGCTCCCTGCTCAGTGGAGAGCCTGCTTCTCCCCCGCCCCTCACCCCGCTCATGCTCTTTCTCTCTCTCTCTCAAATAAATAAATAAAATCTTAAAAAATATGTAATTTTGTTAATTTTCCAGTTTTCTTTCTGTTACTAATTTCTAACTTCATTCCATTGTGGTCTAGAATATTCTTTGCATGATACTTATATTTTTAAATCTATTGAGAATTAATTTGTAGCCTAACATATGGTAAGTCCTAGAGACTGTCCCATATGGACTTGAGAAGAATGTGTATTCTGTTGTTGAGTAGAGTGTTCTGTACATGTCTGTTAGAGCTAGTTGGCTTATTGTGTTGTGTAGGCCCTCCCTCTATTCTATTTCCTTACTTACCTTCTGTCTTGGTTGTTCCACCGAGTATTGAGAGTAGGATATTATTATACAGCTGTCTACTTCTCCTTTCAGTTCTATCAATTTTTGCTTCATATATTTTGATGGTCTATTATTAAATATATGAAAGTTTATATTGTTACATCTTCTTACTGTGTTGAATCTTTTATTAATATATAATGTCCTTCTTTGTCTCTCATAAACTTGTTTGATTTACAGTCTATTTTTTCTGATGTTAGGATAGCCCACCCCGATCTCTTTTATTTCCTATTTGCATGGAATATCTTTTTCCATGCTTCACTTTCAACCTATTTGCATATTTGAATCTAAAGTGAGTCATTTGTAGACAACATATAGTGGCGTTATGTTTTTTAAATCCATTCTAAAAATTCAACCAATTTCATCTTTTGACTGGAAAGTTTAATCCATTTATATTTAAAGTAATTACTGGCAAGGAGAAACTTACTTCTGTCATTTTGCTATTTGTTTTCCATATGCCTCATAGCTTATTTGTCCCTCATTTCTTGCATTGCTATCTTTTTTTTTGTTTAGTAATTTTTTTTTTGTAATAAAGCATTTTAGTTCCCTTCTCATTTCCTTTTGTGTATATCTATAGCTATTTGTGTGTGTGTGTGTGTGGCTACCATGGTGATTGCATTTAACGTCTTAAAGTTATAACACTCTAATTTAAATTTATACCAGGTTAATTCAATAGCATAAAAAAAACTGCTTTGCTCCTATACAGCTCTGATCCTATCTATTTCAGTTGTTGATGTCACAAAATTGCATCTTTATGCATTTTACGCATTTCTGTCCAAAAACAGACTAATTGTTGTCTCTTATGCATAGTCTCTTAAGTCATGTAGAAAACAAAAAGTGGAGTTACAAACCAAAGTTACAGTAATAGTAGCTTTCATTTTTTATTTTATTTTTTAAAAGATTTTACTTATTCATTTGAGAGAGAGAGAGAGAGAGAGCAGGAGCAGGGGGAGAGGCAGAGGGAGAAGCAGACTCCCCGCTGAGCCGGGAGCCTGATGTGGACTCCATCCTAGACCTGGAGATCATGACCTGAGCCGAAGGCAGATGCTTAACCATCTGAGCCATGCAGGCACCCCAATAGTAGCTTTATAATTGTCCTTGTATTTACTTTTATCAGAGATCTTTATTTCTTTATATAGCTTTGAATACATCTAGTGCCCACGATTTCTAATGAGAAATTTGCTGATAATATTACTGGGGATCCTTTGTATGTGATGAATTGCTTCTCTCTTGCTGCTTTCAAGATCCTCTCTTTGTCTTTTGCTCTTGAAAGTCTGATTATAATGTACCTCCCTATGGGTCTTTTTGAGTTTATTTTACTTGGAGTTCATTCTGCTTCTTGGATGTTTATATTCATGTTTTTCATCAATTTTTTTGTTTATTGTTCAAATAAACTCTCTGTCCCTCTTTTCTCTCTTCACTTTCTGGGACTACCACAGTGGGTATATTCATCAGCTTGATGGTATCCCATGGGTCCCTAGGCTCTGTTCACTTTCTTCAATCTTCTTTTTGTTCCTCAGATTCAATAACTTCAATTGTCCTATCTTCAAGTTCATTGATTCTTATCCTGTCAGATCTGCTCCTGAATCACTCTAGTAAATTTTTTATTTCAGTTACTGTAGTTTTCAGTTCCAGGATTTCTTTTTGGTTTCTTTTTTATGTTTTCTATCTATTGATATTTCATTTTGTTCACATGCCATATTTTTTACTTTGTCCATGTCTTCTGTTAACTCTGTAAGTATTTTGAAGACAGTTTTTAGAGTCTTTGTCTAGTAAATCCACCATCTGATATTTCTCAGGGACAGTTTCTGTTGATTTATTTTTTTTTCCTTGAATGGACCATACTGTTCTGTTTTTTGGTATGCCTTGTGATTATTTTGTTGTTGTTGAAAATTGGACACTTGTCTTATAATGTGGTAATTCTGGAGACTCAATTCTCCCTCTTTCCCAGGGTTTGCTGGTTGTTGTTGTTGTTGTAATGTGTCTCTCTGCCAGGGATGTAAGCCTGAGGTATAAACTTAAGGTCTTCTCAGGGCTTTTCTGAGTTTATGCTTTTCCTTGTTATATGTTGTTGCTTTGAATATCCTGGTCCTTAAACGTCCGTCTCTCAAAAGGGAGGAGAAGTGAAAAAAGAAGGGAAAAGTGGATTCCAGCCTTTTAAATCCCCATGAAGTCACTTTAGCAAGAGGGGGAGGGGCTTGCAACAATGGCTACCTAACTATATGTATGAACCTCCACCCTGAGAAGTAGCAATCAGTGAACAGAGCACAGATTCTTGTTACTTGGAGAAGAAGGTCCTTAGTGTCCAACATGGCTCTCACAAGCTGTGTGTAAGCTGCTCCTGGAATATGGAGAGAGATGCTTGTCATGGGGCTGGAGGTTGGAGGATGAGTACCTGGTATTGTCCTAAGAGCTGAAATTAATTTCAATTTATTGTCCAAGCCTTCCCCTGGAAATTGCAAACCTCAGTAGTCTTTTGATATGGACCAAATTATGAACTTTGGGAGAACATAATTAATTGCTTGTGAGCTATTTTACAACTGTAAACTGTAGATAACTGCAGCAAAGTAAATGATTCTTGTTGCTTGACATGCAAGTAATTTCTGTTAGTGAAGAGACAATCTTATTTCCCTTACTACCCCTACCTCTCTTTATATGTTTTAGAATTATTGTATGTTATATTTCAAATTTTTCCTCTATAAAAATTATATTCATTCATTATAAATCAGACTTAACATTCACTGAGTTTTTTTTTTTTAAGATTTTATTTATTTATTTGAAAGAGAAAGAGTGAAAGATGAGTGAGGGCGGAGAGGGGCAGAGGGAGAGGGAGAAGCAGACTCCCCACTGAGCAGGGAGCCCGATGCGGGGCTCAATCCTGGGACTCCAGGATCATGACCCGAGCCAAAGGCAGATGCTTAGCCAACTGAGCCACCCAAGTACCCCCATTCACTGAACTTTTTAGAAAATAAGCGCAATCATTTTTCTTAAAAAAAAAACATTTTGTCTGAACATTTTTTTTTTTTTTTGGAATGGCTTTATTTTCCTTGTTTTATATGCAGAGAAACAACCACATTTTTGTGTCAGATGCTTATTATTATGAACTCTCATCAGACCTTCTATATTTAAAAATTACAGTTACCAAGAGTCATTAAGTCATTAAGTCTTTGTCATGTACAGATAATTTTTGTTATATTTTAAGGTTTGCCTGAGGCTCTGTGATAAAGTACTGACCAGAGATTATGTCGTCAACCAAGATAATCTCAATGACTCATGGAAAAGAAGTGTACCAGGTAGTTAAAACTACTGACACTTCAAAGAATAGACTCTTGGGTATAGGCTTTTAAGCTGACAACGTTTAGGCTACACCAGTAGGCTGAGTCAGGATTTCCAGCATATTTAGCTGAGACACATATGGCTTCATGAAAGTAATAGACCAAGAACCAGCAGAACAGCAATAATTTCATAGGACTGAATGAATTAATGAGAGAAATTTTATTGTGATCATTTATTTGGTGTATTGCATATTGTTTTAATGTTCTATTTTCTGGATATAAAAGAATGCTCTTTTTCTTCTTAAGCTTTCTGTAATAGACAACAATTTAGTAAGTTCCATTTTGGTAACATGAAATAAAACACTTAAAATGATATAAGATTTTCACTGATCTCTCAGAATTCAGACACTAAGTCTCCTTACTACTCTTGGAAATCTAGTTATTTGCATAGGCTCAGTAAGAAACTGTCTTCCTTTCCACAAGGAATTAATTAAAGAAATTGATGGTTCAACCAAGGCTTATCTGGAGTGTCACATTTGAGAACAATGCTCACTAAATCAGGTATGACAAGTCACTTTTAAGGAATAAAGTTTGTACTTCTGAAGATAATGTCTACAAAATCCTGCAAGAAAAACTGATCTAGTAGCTGGCTCACAAGGGCCAGCCTTGTTACTGTTCTGGAAGGTTACTTCCTGGTGGGTTAGGAGGCTTAGGATATGTGGGAGACCCCCAGAAAAGAAGAATTCAAATTTATAGGACTGCAGGAGAAATCTGGTGGAGAGAGTTTCTCGGGTGTGGTTTTCTAGCCTCAGAATAGCAGATAATAGAAGTTCTTAAAATCCAAGCTGATCCCTTATGCAAACTCTAGATAAAAGGTAATTTTGCGGCTAGCTCTAGATGCTTCAAAGCACTCCCAAGGAGGCCTGTGGGGTAGTTAGCACTCTTGTTGCCCCTGTGGAAATAACCAAGCCAAACCTGATGAAAGCCTTATTTTGTGGTCAAGAATAATCTTTCTCTGAGATTTGTATGATTGTGAAGGACAAAGACTGTCAGGAAAAAAAATGTGATAGAATTTGAAGTGACCAAAAATATTCTTGGTCATGTCAAATTCCTCAATGGAAATGTAGTGTTTCATGCATAATTTGAGTTACCTGATTCTATGGGGTTGACAGCTTTCATGGTCTCTGAGCTATTTTACAACTCTGAAAGTTGTAGGTAAATGATAGTAAAGCAAGAAATGCTTGCCTGTAGACATAAATTCTGTGTGGCAGAAGACAATTTATTTCCACTCTCATGAAAAAAGGCAGTTTTTGTACCTATTTGACTTGGAAATTCATTTCATGGCTTATATTTCTGCTCCTGGAACTAGTGTAACATCTTACCTATTCCTAAATGAGTTAAATAAAATCTTTGACCTGTGTTTATTTTTATATTTGTATGAAAGGAATGTTTTTACCTTAAAAAAAATTATCCATGACCTTACTACTGCTTCTCCTACTACATTTATTTAGTCAACATTCTACAAGCGTTTGCTATATGCTGGGCTCCGGGAATACCTAGCCTACTGTCTTCTTCCCAAAGAGCCCACAATTTAGGAAGAGAGAGAAAAGTAAACCAACAATTACTGTGTAATGTTTAAGATGATAGAAGAGGCTGCACAAAGGTCTAGGAGCACAGAGGAGGGTTAGGTGCCATGCTCTTGTCAGGGTATGAGGTTGTGTGTCTGGGAAGGGGCGGGTAAGAAATGCGTTGTTGGGACATAGCTACCGGAGTGTGGCATATCGATAGTTCCCACTAGCAACTTAGAGTGCTCAGACCCTTTCTCCTGAGAGATTTGACTGCTATTGGAATTTGCAAGGACAGTGGCTTTGTGGCTCCTCCTTGACCAGTGCCCAGGGACACTGGCTGCTGTGGTTATTTTTATGTGTCAGCTTGACTGGGCCACAGGTCCCCAAGCATTTGGTCAAACATTATAATGGGCATGTCTGTGAGGGTGTTTTTGGACAAGATTAAAATTTGCGTCAGTGGACTGAGTAAAGCAGATGGCTCTCTCCAATGTGGGTGGGTTTCATCCAATCCCTCAAAGGCCTGAATAGAACAAAAAGGCTGACTCTTCTGCAAACAAGAGGGAACTCCTGCCTGACTGCTTTGAGGTGGGACATGAGTTTTTTTCCTGCCTTTGGGTTCATACTGAAACATCAGTATGAAACATCCCGGGTCTCTAGCTTGCCAACTGCAGATCTTGGGACTTGTCAGTTTCCATAACCATGTGAGCCAACCTCTTATAATAAATCTCCTTCGGTATATATATTCTAATGGCTCTGTTTCTCTGGAGAACTCTGATTAAGATAGCTGCTTTGGTCCTGACTGGATCTCTCTCTTCTCTCCCTCCAGTCCCAGGGAAAAAAAAAAAAAATAGCCCCACTCCTCTTCCATTTGACACTGTTTTTTTCCTGATACACTGTAGAATAAGCCACAAACTGTTCTTTTGTCACTAGAACAAACTCATAATCCCAGTTTTCATATGTGATTTTTACAGTATATAAACATTGCAATGAAGATGGGACAAAGCGATAATCCACCTTTACGTGAGCAGCTCCGGCTCCTAGACTTCCTTCGGATGCACTCTGGATCTTGGCTGACGCATCTTGTAGCTTGCTCATTCACTGTTTTGCCACTCTGGGTTCTCTCTAGGGAGTCCTGCCCAACACCAGCCCTCTTGGATTTGCACTATCCCTCCTACTAGGTCAGGGGGATTGTCAGCCCCTCCCAGGACTTGCCTATGGATATCTGAGTGTGACCTAGACCCCTCTCTGTGCCAGGCTCCTCTGAAGTCCTGCTTCTGCCCAGTATGCCCGCTAGCCATGACCCCTTGCTTAGGGCAACTTTGCCTTCTTGTCCTCTCTCATTAAGGCTTGGTGGTTCTCAGAAGAATGGTCCCCCAAAGATGTCCACATCCTAATCCTCAGAACCTATGACTACATAGGTTACCTGGCAAAGGGGGATTAAGGTTGAAGATGGAATTAAGATTGCTAATCAGCTGATCTTCAGATAGGGAGATTATTCTGGTGGGCCCAATATAATCACAAGGTCCTTAAATGTGGTAGCTGGAGACAGAGAAGGAGATATTGGAGTGATGCAATACGGGAAGGATGAGGCCTAAAGTCGCTGGCTTTGCACATGAAGGAAGGGGCCACAAGCCAAGGAATGTGGGCAGCTGGTAGAAGCTGGAAAATGAGCCTCCAGAAGGAACATCTTGGTTTTAGTCCAGGGAGATGAATTTTTTGACTTCGAATCTTCAGAAGGGTAAGATAATACACTGGTGTTTTAAGCCTCTAAATTTATGGTATTTTGTTACAGTAGTGATAGGAAACTATCACACAGACCCCCTTCTGAAATGGTCCTTCCTAGAAGCTTCTGGCCCCAGTGGCCAAGGACAAGTCTTGATCATGACTTATTCCAACAGCCAGCTGCAGACTGCATTTGGTTACTGTCGGGCATCTTCTTTCCCCGTTGGATGGCCCACTGATCTTCTGTCCTCTTGCCTGAGGGATTTCTATTTCTGAGCTCAATGGTCAGGAGGGCCAGCCTCATGGATGGACAACAGAGTCCTGCACTCAGAAGGGCCCCACACTTGGAGTTTTGTACGCTGCAGTTGCAGTCTTGAAATTCTTAATAATTTTATCTTTGAATTTGTGCTTTGCAAGCTAAGTTCAATGGGACAATGGAATACATGCCAGCACTTGAAGCCTTGGCTTCTACAGGATTCCGCCTCTGCCACCTTTCACCTCCTTGGAATGGGTCCTTGGTCACCGGCTCATCCACCCCTAGTACCCCCTCTACCCACAGCAGGAGCCCGGGTGCAGGTTCCCGGAGGGGCAGACCCCATGTATCTTGAGGGGGTACAGCAGGGCAGTCTCACCTCAGGCTGGCAGCACCTTGGCTACTTTGGTGGGCAGCGGGAATACAGAGTGAGCGGCTCACACATCCCTTATCCAGGAGCCTGGACCGTCTGCTCTATAGGCTGCAGTACCCTTGGGGATTGGGGTATCAGGCCTGCGGGAAGTGAAGATGTCTGTTCACCTTTCCTGCTCCCAGCCAGGGCCAGGTGCCTCCACGCAACGGCCGGTGCAGGGGAAAGCTGGCCCTAAGAGTCCCAGAGAGGACCCTGCCTCTGTGAAGGTCTACACTCACCCTGTGAGCGCCCCGGCCTGAAGGTGCAGCACATGGAATGGCAAATAACACTCCCATGACAGGTTGAGAGAGAGAGCCTGCGAGAGAGGGAAAGGCTTTGTGTGTTAGTGCTCTTCGTGAATCCTGCAGGTTCATTTTGTTCAGGGGCAATTTGTGCAGCTGAGCCTGATGGTCGAGCATAGTTGACAGATCATCCCTTGCCAAAGCAGCACTGACTGGTTCCCTGTTTGGCCGGCCCCGCTCCCCAGCTTCTCCTTCGTGATGCGTTCGTTAGACGGTGATGCCCTGTTGTTAGTGCACGTTTATGGGGAAAGACAGCTTCACGGGCCGGCAGCAGGAAAGGTGTTCCCAGAGCAGGTGGCCTGCTTTGGTAGAAAAATTGACCTAAGGAAAAAACAGTTTGGGATTAATGTGAGCCAGATATCAGCATGGGTTATACTTGTGAGTCTTATAGAAAAACAGAGACTTCAGAAATAGTGACCTTTAGAGGTAGAGTCAGAGAGCTTATCAATTTTTATTATTGTTTTTGGAAATTGCTGAATCCAATTGGAAATTTTAATTTGAACTAAGTGTTATATATTATTTTTAATCTAACCAAGGTGTGAGCAGTGTCCAGCGGAGTAACAAAGTTGTAAACTGTGATGGCTAGATCCCTAGACGAGGTCCTCCAAATCCCTCCTCAGGCCCATTGGGGGTCAGCAGTGAGTGACATGAGGAGTCATATCAAGACCTCAGTGATCCCTGGGCCGGAGGGCAGCTGTGTCACACCAAGGGTGAGGGGGGCAGAGGGGATTTGTACTGTGTGGGTGCAGGGACCAGGCTTCGGGTGGGGCTGCCAGATAAGCAGACCCTGGCTGTCAGAAGCCCTCCAGCCCGTGCGCGTGAAGGGCCTACCAAGTTCTTTCCCACATCCTGTCTCCTTTGGCCCAAGATGCATGGATGCTATTGCTGAACTTCTCTTCCTTTAAAAGAACCTGAAAGAGAAGAAATGTGAGCACAGAGGAATTTCTGATGTAGAGAAGAACAGGAGTGTTCTGGCTGCTGGCCCCGACGTACCCCGTTTCCGATGTTCACAGAGGTCTCCCTCCGTGTGATCGCTGAGGTGCGGGAGAGCAGGGTTATGCAGTCCCCAGCAATGGGGCTCTCTCCACGGGACTTTCTGATACACAGTAGTAAATAGTAAGAGCAACAGCGGAAGTCTAATCAAGCAATTCGGATTCAGCCCCATTACCTTGGTTGCCTGTCTGGATTGATAAGGCCGGGTAGTTAGTGTGACTGCATGCTTGCCATGGTTCTGAATCAATAAATCAATCATTAGGTACCAGCTGAATAAGTGGGGTATAGCAAAGTCTGAGCTGGGTGCCAGACCTTGTACTTGGACTTAGCCCTGCTCTCCTGCTCTTGACCTGTGCCTGCTGGGGCTCTGGGTACCTCCCCGGTGTCCTCAGCCCCTCATGGTGCCACTGCTGTCCTGAAGCTCCCCATCCCGTGAGGCCATCTGTCCTAGCACACTGTCTACAATCTCTAACATCAGAACAGATCCAGAGGGGGAGGGGGGAGGGTGTTTGAGAGGAAGGACAATGCAGGAAAAAAATAAATGAGTGTTGCTCTTGCCTGGATGCGCCTGAGAGCCGACCTTGATTTACAACCTGGTGTTGTCTCAGCAAGATTACGGAAAAGGGGAGAGGGCTGGCTCACGACATTAGTCTCCCTGGCATCATTTCCAGCGTTGTCTTTTACTTTCAGAGGGAGAAGCAGTCTCTGACATTCAACTCGGCCCTTTCTGACCCAGGTCCTACATCTATAGGTCTCTGAGCCTGGAGTCCAAGCCCTGGTCCCGTTACCCCTTATAGTGAATAGCCCATCACCTCTGTAAGAGGAAATGGCCATGTGAAGTAGGAGAAGGCAGACTTGCAGACGTAAGTGCGATGTCAGCTCCAGGTTACATCTGAGAGCTGTTCTGTCCAGTTCATTAATAAATATTAATTTAATATTAATTCATCAACTTAAAAATTTGGTCCTCTGTTGCACTAGCCACCTTTCAAAGTCACATGTAGCAAGAGGTTACTGGACTGGACCTTGCAGATGTAGGACGTTTCCTTCACTGGCGGAAAGTCCTGCTGGATGGTGCTGTCTCACAGACTAAGGGCTGCGCTGCTTACTGGGTGGGGAAACTGAGGCCCAGTGGACCAGGGCTTGGACTCCAGGCTCAGTGCTCTGATCAGTTCATCATTTGAAACCTCCAGCAGACAAGAATTCAAGCCGCACATTTCAGCTGCAAGAAGACGGCTACAGGGAATAATGAGTTCCCCATGGGTTTGGAGGAAAAAGATCTCTAAATCCTTGAGATGATTGTGTGGTTTTCCTAAAAGCTGATTAAGAGGGGGATGAAGGGGGGAAGTTGTTCGTTTTTAATTAGTCTTTTTTTTTTTTTTTTTTTTTGGAGGAGGAGAGTCCATGTCTGAGGCCACAGAGCCAGATCCGAGGGCTCCGTGGCTGGGTCTGCAGAGGGGCTGGTCGGAGGGTCTGAGTCAGAGGCCAGGGCTTTGATCTGCTCTGACTGTCACCTGGCAGCAAGGATGCTCTCCGACAGGTCCTGCTTTGTGTTTGTCGTGTCTGCACTGCACCGACCCTTCATTCTCCCAATCACCCAAACACCCTCAGCCCCTCCCTGTCATGCACACGTTACCCACAAGGGGTGCACGCCTTCTCTGTGTCTCCCCCCATTCCCACTGAACACTGGCTTCCTTGGCTACTCCCAGTGTTGGGACCTCCAAAGTTGGGAGACTCAGCTGTCAGAAGAATGAATCTGGGCTCCCCAACCCTCCCTGCCCCAGCCTTCCCCAAGCTTGTCCCTGGCTGTCAGAATTTCAGAGTGGCCGCAGGTTGTCCAAATACTGGAACAGCCAGAGCGAGTGAGTGAAGCCCACCTTCCCCTCTTGCTATGGGCCTGCTCCTGTCCAGGCAGTGGAGATGCAAAGATGAAGAAGACCCTCCCTGTTCTCAAGGACTTCATCTCCTAACGAAGGAGAGAGAAGCATGAGCAGATGGTTCCAGCTCACTGGGCTAGGGCTACATTTATTAATCATCCACTCATTCCACCATCCTGCAGGTCTCTTTGGAGCCCAACCCTGTGCTGAGGCCTCACACTTAATTTTAGTAAGATCTGCTTCCTTCTTTAAAGAGCTCACGTTAAGAGGGAACCAGACAGCATCCAAGCACAGAGGCTCTGGGAACCACAGGTGGAGGTCTCTAAGCTGCCTGGGAACCTCTGATGTGTACAAGACACAATGGTGTCTCAAAGGGGGATCAATATTGCCTGGGAAGGACACCAGGAAGGCTTCCCAGAGGGGAGGGGACTAGACCCAAATCCTGAAATATGAAGACAGGTTCTCCTGGCAGATAGATTTGGAAGGAACAGCACACACAAAGGCAAGGAAGGGAGAAGCAGTGTGGAAGATGATTGGATGGGTGCAGTACGGGGTGTGTTTGGAAGGATAGGATGGTATCCATTGTGGAGGGCCTGATGTGCTATTTTTGGCTGAATATTTGTGTCCCCCCAAATTCAATGTTGAAGTCCTAACCCCCCATGTGATGGTATTTGGAGGTGGCACTTTGGGGAGGTAATTAGGTTTAGATGAGGTCATGAGGGTGGGGCCCCATGATGGAATTAGTGGCTTTATAAGAAGAGGAAGAGAGAGATACTAGTGTTCTCTCTCTGCCATCTGAGGACATAGGGTGAAGTCCACCATCTTTGAGACGGGATGACAGCCCTCACCAAGAACAGAATCTGCCAGGACCTTGATCTTGGACTTTTAGTCGTTATAACTGTGAGAAATAAATGTCTGTTCTTCAGCCTTCCAGCCTGTGGTATTTTCTTATGGCAGCCTGAGCAGACTGAGACACATACTTTGATGACAATTGTAATTTGACTCAGGAGACCAGAGATTTCAAGCATGAGAGTAGCACTATGAGACCTGCACTTGTAGCCATGCAGAAGATGGCCTGGCGAAGAAGAGAGAGGGCATGGCTGTGGCAGGAGCCCAGAAGGGCCTGGCTGTGGCCAGCCAAGGGCTGGGGATGCATGGACAGAGACTTCTCCAGAAGCCCAGTCCCCAGGTCTAGGCAACTGCCTAGACTTGTTGGTGAGAGAGAGGGTCTAGGACCTGCTAGGTTTCTTACATGGGGCTGGTGTGTAATTAATAACATAGGAAACGCTCAAGGTCATGGTAACAAGTCACACATCCATGGACGAAAGAGCTCATCTTTGGGAGCACTGAGCATTTTGGTGTAATCCAGTGTAAGTTCTATAGAATCTCTATTTGTTCAGGGGCGCCTGGGTGGCTCAGTTGGTTAAGCGACTGCCTTCGGCTCAGGTCATGATCCTGGAGTCCCGGGATCGAGTCCCACATCGGGCTCCCGGCTCGGCAGGAAGCCTGCTTCTCCCTTTCCCACTCCCCCTGCTTGTGTTCCCTCTCTCGCTGTCTCTCTCTCTCTGTCAAATAAATAAATAAAATCTTTAAAAAAAAAAAGAATCTCTATTTGTTCAATAAACTTTTTTCTCCTTTCTCTATTTTCCTTTTAACCTTAAAGGCTGAGGATTGAGTCTCTAGGGTTACTACGAACAGTGCTGTGAGAACATTCACCAGCTCCTCCTGGACCATGTGAGGGTTTCTGTGGATGCGCACTCAGAGCAGAATTGCTCCCGCAGTGGTCTGCATCGCTCTCCACATGCAGGAGGGAACTTTGCCCTCACAAGCCTCATGGACTCAGCACCATCCACCTTCTGAACTCAAATGGCAGTCTAATGACAGGTGTGGAATGGACATACGTTGCTGTGTGTTCATATTTTTCTAATAACTGGTGAGTCTGAATACTTTTCATTTGCTGGTTATAATTTTGAGTTTTCTGTACCTTACTTGTTCGTTTGGGGTTCCTCTCTCTTAATAATCTCTTAATCTGTCATCAGCCTGTTTGCTTTGTCAATAATGTCCTTTGTTGAACCGGTTTGTTTTCATGTAACTAATCTCTTTCTGTCTTTTTGCCTATGATTTGTACTAGTAAAGCTTTCTTTCAGAAGCCTTTCTGCATTGGTAGGTAACAAAGGCATGAATATATATAACTTTATAGTTTTCCTATTAGCTTTATAGTTTTACTGCTTACAGAAAGGTCTTTAGCTGATTGGGAATCCAGGCTCCGTCATCAGAGCCAACAATTATAAAGTGTTTACTGTTTTAGGCATTGTTTTATATACTTTTTATTATTAACTCTCTTCTATTTCACAACCACCAAGAGGGAGAGATGATCTTTATCATTATCACCCCTATTGCAGATGAGGAAATGAGATCCAGAGATGTTAGGTGTCCTCGGCTGAGAACTCGCTGCTGGAACATGCTCTGTAAACAGTACCGCCTTCCCCAAAGGGCTCAGCAGCCGTCGGAGGGAGAGCCTGTTATATGCTCTGCTCGGTCCTGGGTGGTGAGACAGGACCTGTGCCTCTGCGCCCCTTGCAGAGTGTTGGGGTTGGGGCAGATGTCAAATGATCAAGCATGTGGTCTAATACAGATTCATGAATTAGGACATAGTGCATGAGGAGAACTATAGGCGTATGTCAAAGCCTGACCTTGTCTGGGAGGTTGAGGAAAGCGTCCTCAAATGAAGCTGAATTGAAATCTGGAAATTTAAGGGAAGTCAACTGTGCCAGGGAACAAAGTGGGGAGTAGGGGGGACAAAGGAACTTCTAGAAGAAAGGAACCACATATACAAATTCCTGCTGGTGGGAACAATGTGAGCCCTGAAAGATAACATTGATGTGGAGCAAATTACGTGAGGGCTCTGGGGTCTCACAGGCTTGATAAGGAGTCTGGACTTTATTCCAGAAGCAATGGAGGTCTCCGGCTACAGTTAAGAGCATGGATGCAAAGCACCTGGGGTGAGTGGAAAGGCCAGTCGGGGGCCATTGCTGAAGTTCAAGGGAGGGAAAATAGTGACTTGGGCTCAAGATGAGCTTCCTCTGGAAGGGCTTTGCTAGTACCTGGCACAGCTGATCCACTGGGGCGGGGGGGGGGGGGCGGGGGGGGGCGGGGTCCATGCAGGGGCTGTGTGGCTGGCAGGGGAATTCTCCTTGCCAAAGGAGATGGCACGCATGCTCCCCAGTGTGAGCTCAGGAACGCACACGCGGGTCAGCCTGACCACGTGATCCTGTCCCTTAGAAGCCACATTTAGGCTGTATTCCAGCCTGGCCAAGTGCGGATGGCTGGCCCAGCAGTGGGCTTCAGGGTCTCAGCCTCCCGTTGGTAACGCAGCTGGGCATTGGAAGGGTGGGGGGTGGGGTTGGATTACATGGGAGTCACCTGTGTGGGCATAAAATCTCATCTGACTGGGTTCCAATCATATTTCAGGCATTTAAATTCTTATTGACATTTTAAAACAAACCAGGGGTTTAGATTTGGGGATAGTACCCAACAAACCCCTAAATCCTCCATGGAGATAGTGAGCTGGTAAGGTGATGAATTCAGATGAAAGTCACTTAAAAATTTTGGGATCTACCACTGCTTTTTTGTTTATTTGTTGATTAGTTGGTTAGCTTTTCTTGATAACAATCACTGAGTCCTTGGTGTGTGCCACACAGTCTACTAAGAGCTTTCCCTGCGTTGCCATTACTTCTCATAATCTGTTCTTCAAAGGTCCATGTTACCATAATGCTTTTATTTTTATTTATTTATTTATTTATTTTTAAAGATTTTATTTATGTACTTGACAGAGAGACACAGCAAGAGAGGGAACACAAGCACGGGGAGTGGGAGAGGGAGAAGCAGGCTTCCCGCAGAGCAGGGAGCCCGATGTGGGGCTCGATCCCAGGACCTTGGGATCATGACCTGAGCCGAAGGCAAATGCTTAACGACTGAGCCACCCAGGCGCCCCACCATAATGTTTTTGATTTAATTTATTTTTTCACAGCTTGAGAAACTGAGGCTCAGAGGATAATAACATTTATCCCCTGCCTATCTCGCAGGGATGTCGGGGAGGTGAAGACGCTAGGGGTGACCGTACCTCAGCCTCCTCAAATCAAGCCTGTAGGTCCCGAGGTGGCCTTTGGAGGTAATAGCCCTGAGCAGAGCACCTGATATGATGATGCCCTCAGTCAAAGGGCACTTTTCGGGCCGGTGCTTGGGGAGCTGCTACAGGACAAGGCTGCTCAGGGCTCTGGATCTGAGGAAGGAGGTCAGAGTGGAGTTACAGAAAATGGCCAGGGAGGACCCTGCTTCATGCTGCCCTCTACCCACCGCCCCCTTGGGTTGTGCACATGGAGATTACCTGACAGAGGGAGGCCAGGAGGCTCCCAGCAGCTGCACTCCACCTGGCGCCCAGCTCTCCTGCTCTTCTAGGCCACGCCAGGGAGCCAGAGGGAATGCCAAGGATGACGCTTAGTACAAATTCACTTTCACAATATTGCAATGAGTCATCTTTATTCTTGGGCTCTCCCATGTGAACTAAACACTAAGGTCGGTGGAGGTGAGCTCTGATCCGTACAGCTCTGGACCTTTCTCCTGCCCCTGCTCGTCATCCACCCCAGCTTCAGGTCAATTGTGGAG
Organism: Phoca vitulina; assembly: GCF_004348235.1. NCBI lineage: Eukaryota > Metazoa > Chordata > Mammalia > Carnivora > Phocidae > Phoca > Phoca vitulina. The sequence goes on from NW_022589746.1 coordinate 175,969, forward strand.
GCCGAGGCCCTGTCTTCTCACTGCCAATAGCCTGCAGCAGCCCATGTGGGCCATCACTTTGGAACTGGTGTCCTTCAAAGAAAATGAAAGGGGACCCTAGTTTGTTTTTTTTTTATAACCAAGACCCATAATTTTATTTTATTTGTTTATTTTTAAATTTGGATTCAATTAACCTACATGTAGTACATCATTAGTTTCTGATGTAGTAGTCAACGATTCATTAGTTATGTATAACACACAGTGCTCATCCCCACACGTGCCCCCCTTAATACCCATCACCCGGCTACCCCAACCCCCACGCTTTCCCTTCTGTAATCCTGTTTGTTTCCCAGAGTCCAGAGTCTCTCATGGTTTGTCTCCCTCTCTGACTTCTTCCCATTCAGTTTTCCCTCCCTTCCCCTGTGGTCCTCTGCGCTATTCCTTATGTTCCACATATGAGTGAAACCATATGACAATTGACTTTCTCTGCTTGACTTATTTCACTTAGCATAACCCCCTCCAGTTCCATCCATGTCAATGTAAATCGTGGGTATTCATCCTTTCTGATGGCTGAGTCATATCCCATTGTATATATGGACCATATCTTCTTTATCCATTCCTCTTTTGAAGGGCATCTCGGCTCCTTCCACAGTTTGGCTATTGCGGACATTGCTGCTATTAACATTGGGGTGCAGGTGAGGGGATCCTAGTTTTGTAATAAAAGCCACTTTTTTTCACATGCATAATCTCTAACCCAAACTGTTTTGATAAAGTCCTTCACCGAGGAGGAAGAACAAAAGAACAGGAGGAGAGGATAAAAACTAGAGGAGAGCGAGACCTCCTCCCTTCCCAGAGGAAAACCTGTGAAAACATCTGCGAGCCTCCAGCTACCCCTCACAGAGCAGGCTGGGTGTTTATATTCAGGCAGAGCTGGAATCCTGACAGATTATTTTGCCTGCAGGGTCTCCACAACATTTTGTAGGTGGTCTTGTAAAGGAAAGCAAATATTTAAGGCTTTTCTCCTTTCCTCTCCTTGATTGTTTATGTGGGGAGAGAGGTACCAGTTGTTCCTGATAAGAGCCGGCTAGGGCGGCAGGCCGCGGAGCCGCACGCGGGAACACGTCTCGGACCTGCTGGCCATTCCCTTCCCAGCAGGGAAAACTGCCTCAGGACTGTTGAAGTAGATTGCTTCTAGACCACAGCGTTTGGGAGAAACATCTCTAAAATCATGTATGGCCCAGATGTCCTTATACGCACTGCCTAGCAAATCAGGGGTTACACAAAGGTACGCACTTCTGCATCTCTCAGGATGCTTATATCATATTTGTATTCTGTGCACCTTGAAAAAGAAAAGCCAACCAGTTATATGGCCCATGTTATAAGTTTACGTATATGGCTGTCATCATAAAATATATCTATTGAGCACTTATGGGGAGTTCAATTAATTACTGTACAATTTACATAGCCCTCTTTAGGAATTTATGATCCAGGGAAAACAGTGTTACATGAAAGGGGATTAGAGACCATATCATCTGTAATAAGAATTGAGATCTGTATATGGTTTTACAAGGTACCAAGTACTCTCACGACATTATATCATATGGTCTTCACCAAATCCTATGAAGGTTAAGTGTCTGGCTCAGGGCCACACAGTTGTTGAGAGCAGAGGTGAGGGGATCACCAGGTCTTGAGCCTCAGTCCTGTTTCTGCTCCAGGCACTGATGTCTTCAGGCGCAGGCCTGGGCTGTGTGGGGGCACAGACTGGGGAATTCGGCAGCAGAGGCCGTGCCATGAGTTGTACAAGGGGCTCCTCATAATTTCTGTGGTGTGAGGAACGGTGAGCGTGGGATGGAGTGTAGGGAGGTCAGTGAGCCCTGGGGTTGAGCGCTGGGTGAAGGCTTTGTTGTGGCAGAGAGGGGCTCCCCTCCAGGCCAGGCGCAGCAGAGCAGGGGCCGAGGTCCACCTCAGTATGTGTTTCTGCAGGGAGTCAATGTTGAACAACGGTTCCTTGTCGGAGTTGTGCCAGATGGTGTGGTCGAGGAGAACATGCCGGGGCGGGATGGGGGGTACTGAGAATTTACAGTGCGTCAGGCCCACAGCAGACACCGTCTCACCTCACCTGTTCTTCATAGGAGCTTTCACCAGCCCAGCTCCGCCACTGCGGGGACAGAGAGAGCGGTTGCAACCACGTCCGAGGTCCCACAGTTGGTAAGTCAGGGCCAGACTCCAACCCTGCCTGCCCCCCCTGCAGCCCGAGTGCCTACCCACTGTGCAGGCCGTCTCCCACGGTCCAGCCACTTGGGATGTGAAGACAGAGGGGAGCTCATAGGTGGAGGACAGAGGAAGACCTGAAGCCTGAAGGTTTGAGACTGAAATTCAGGCATAGTGAGATCTAACACTGGGGAGTGATTTTAAAGCCTATGAAAAATGGCAATAATGCACTCTTATAGGAAGCATGGAGGAAAAATGAGTGTTCCCTACATTAGTTTCCTCCGGTGATCCTTAGGTTCCTCATCTGTAAAAGGGGGTCACAAGTGTTTTATGGTGTTATAAAGATAAAATCAAGTAATACATCTTAAAGTGCTCTGTTAACTGCAACCCGTAAGGCAGATGTAAAGTAGTTTTCTTATTTTAACTCTAGGAATTTAATTTCAGTATTAATATAAGTGTAAATGTTTCATGATTAAAAAGTGGCTTCTGGGACCATCTCATACACATGAGGATGACTACCATCAACAGCAACAACAACAACAACAACAACAACAACAACCACCAGCAGGAAATCAGAAGCATCAGCAGGATGTGGAGAAACTGGGGTGTAGCCGCCGTGTCGGCAGGCATGGGGCCCAGGGCAGCTCCTGTGGAAAATGGTGTAGCCGTTCCTCCGACAATGCAACAGACATGACCATGTGATCCAGAGACTCCACATCCGGGTATGCACCCGAAAGAGTTGGAAGCAGGGTCTGGGGGCATTTGCACACCCATGTTATCAATAGCACTATTCACAATAGCCACAGGGTAGAAGCCACTCAAGTGTCCATCGGTGGATGAAGGGACAGGCAAAGCATGGGATGCACTCACGATGGAATGTTGTTACTCAGCGTTAAAAAGGAAGGAGATCCTGACCCAGACTACAACCCGGATGGACCTTGAGGACATTATGTAAAGTGAAATAAGCCAGTCACAAAAGGACAAATACAGTATGATTCCACTTACAGGAGGCCCTGAAGTCGTCTGACTTCACAGAGACGGAAAGTAGAATGCTGGTGGCCAGGGGCTGGGAGGGTAGTGGGCGGGAGGTTGGAGTGAATGGGGACAGGGTTTCAGTTTTGCAAGATGAAAACAGTTCTAGAGTATTTAATACCACTCAACTGTACACTTAAAAATGGTTAAGATGGTAAATTTTATGTTGTGTGTATTTTACCACAATTAAAAAAAAAAAAGAGGCTGCTGGGAGCCACTCTGGAGGCTCACAGAGCAGAGACCACAAAGAGTGCCTTCCCTGCCTTGGGGTCCTGGGCATGAGGTGGGATCCTCCCAGCAGGGGAGTGGCCACACCACACAGGGACCCTGCCGATTCTCTGCAGAGTCCGAATCCTTGCCTGTGATGGATTTGCTCATCTTGGGTTCTGCTGTCGCTGGCCCAGCGCTGGCCCTGAGAACTGATCCCCAAGTGAGGCGCGCCTCTCACTTGGCACAGCGTTGGTTTAAGTCCTGTACCTATTTTGTGCAGTTTTTGAAATCAGAGAATGCCTCAGAGTGTTTGGACTTTACTGTTTCCCTTTTATTCTGAGAATGGCCAGGGTGTGGGGCGTTCGAGGATATACTGAAACTTTTCAGAAATAGCCATATTTTGTGCTCTTTAAGAGAATACTTTGTGTGTACAAAGTGACAACCCAGGCTTTGGAGAAGGAATCTTTATAGGCATCTATTTCAGTCCCAAATTGGGGCCCTCCGCAGCATTTCAGAGGATGGGAGTGTGTGCTGGGAGCTCCCAGAAGTCTTTCCACCAGAGGAGGTCTTGGGCAACCAAGCACTCCTGTGTCATCACAGCCCCCAGTGTGGTGGGGAAGGGGGGCAGGACAGCTGGGTCCTACAGCAGAGGCTTTCCGAACCTTCCCCGGGGACGGGCAGAGAAGATAGCTTTTCGAAAGGGCTGCTTAGAAGGCTCAGCTGGAGGTGCTCAGAGGCAGATCTTGAATACAGGGCTCCAGAAGGCAAGTCCAGGGGACTCCAGGGCCTTGGGCATCGTGCCCCCCCCAGGGAGGCCAGCGTTCATAGAAAGCAGGGTACCTGAGGTCTACGCCAGCGCCCTGCTGCTCACTTGTACACATCTAGGCCAACTCCTCAGCCTCCCCGGCCTCTGTCAGAGGAAAGGGGGAGCGCTTCCCTGCCTCTGCCTCACAAGGTTATAGGGCCAAATGAGACCGTGGCTAAGAAAGACCTTGACAAGGGAGAGGGCCCGTCAGGCGCCAGGCAGGCACATCATCATCGCTTGGAGTACTGTGACAATTTGCTAAGGAGACCCTGCAGCTCTGGGACCGCTCTAATGTGGGAGCAAAGGGCCAGTGGGGAGTCGCCTGACGGCCCCGGCTCCCAGGTTGTGAAGAAATGCCATCTGTTCTCACAGCTGACAAGGCCCTTCTGGGGGCAGGGAGCTGAGACAACGAACAGAGGAGAAGCTTCTTGACCGAACTGTCTAGCGTCCTTCTCTAAGATGGACTCTTTGAGCAACGTGCTCCACATCAGGCCGTGTTTTCTCTTTTCCGGAAGTTCAAATTCCTCTTCCTTACAATGTCAGCCATGGTGGTCTCCAGCTGACCCTTGTGTTCGCTCCAGGAATTATCTCAAGGCTGGTTTCCTGATGGTTCATGAAAGCAGTTTCGCTAAACCACACACTGTAAATCAAGTGCATTTCTCTGGCCATTTGCATTGAAATTGACTTTGGCATTTGGCCATGCACTTCTGGAAGGGCACGCTGGTTTGCCGCCTTCGAGGAGGAGCAGAGCCAGGAGCCCCGGCAGGACAAGAGAGCACGGACTGGGGTGGGCAGTGTGGGAGGAAGGACACCCACATCCACAGAGGAGGCTGGAGGAGTGAAGACAGATGGTTGTCTTCGGATTCCCTCTGCAGAGCTGTCAAGTTTGTTCCACGTGCTGAGATCATTGAGTGTCTTTATTTTTTTTAAAGATTTTATTTATTTATTTGAGAGAGAGACAGAGATAGTGAGAAGAGAGCATGAGCAGGGAGGAGAGAGAGAAGCAGGCTCCCACTAAGCAGGGAGCCTGATGTGGGACTCGATCCCAGGACCCTGGGATCATGACCTGAGCTGAAGGCAGATGCTTAACCGACTGAGCCACCCAGGTGTCCCGATCACTGAGTGTCTTGACGGACTCTAGACTGCCTGGGGGCTCAGGGGGATGGGAGATAGTAGGGTAAATGGGAGCATAAGACAACACATGTGCTCACAAGGAAATTCACCCAGGAAGGCAGAAATGACTTGAACACAAATAAGGGAAAGAATGACTGAATACATAAAGGGCTTCCTTTTTCCCAGAGAAAACCCAACACTCATAAAGGGCTTTGACGTGTTCAAATGCCCAACTGATTTCATCTCCTCAGCCTTTTGAGGGGCCCCTTGGAGATGTCTTTACACACCAGAACAGTGAGCCTCGAGTTCACAGTGCTGGAAACTATAGGCGGGGACCAAAGTCTCACCTTGTAAATCCAGCCCCCGTGGCAAGTGCTATGAACAACAGTTCCAGAACCCAAGCAGCCAGGGTTGATATGGGCCTCAGGAGAGGCCTTTCGAGGTGAGAAGGAAGAGGGTCAGGGCGAAGGGTCTTGCTGCCTGGGTCGGAGGGAGAGTGGCATGTAGGGTTAGGGGCCCTTCCATCCTGGAGGCTCAGGGCTTCTCTGTGTTTTTTCTGGTTGTAAGAATCTGGGGGAGGGGAGTCAAATAACACTGTACTACAGGGAGCAGCACCCCTCATTCCGCCGACTGTTCTGGGGACTCAGCCTCTGACCTCCATTTCCCATGCTTACCTGCTGATTTATGCAGACATGGGCCTGAGACAAGGGTAGTTCCAAGGTGAGGTTACGACAGGCAGACCTGGTCAAGGAAGAGCCAGTGTGGGCCTCAGAAGGAGCTGAACCTTGGCTGGATTGGGACTGGGCAGGGAGGCAGGGAGGCCCCTGAATGCAGCTTTTCCTCTTCTTCGTGGTGTCCAGCGCAGTGGGCTCCCATGTCTCTCCCTGTCTGGCTCTTGGAACCTACCCCCAGACCTGGGGCTCCTGGCACAAAGACTTGGTCATGGGCTTTGGTGGTCCCGCTTTCCGTGGTGGACTGAGTTCACGCCGTCGATCCACTTTGCTCAGCCTGGTGACGGTCAGACCAGCTCCGCCAGCCCTGAGGTTCCCCAGGGTGGCTTCGGAGAAGTTACAGTAGGCAGGCCCCTGCCCTGTAAACTGCAGATGGACACTGCACGCTGTGCCGTCCGTGGTGGGTCAGGAGGGGCCAGCGACGGCCCCTGCTCCCACTTTGCTCCCACTTGCCTCACTACCTTGTGCCCTTTTACAAAAGTCTAGCAGTTCAGAGGCCATTGGATTTCTTCAGAAATGAAGGAAGTGCAGAAAGAAAGAGTCCGTGGCCCCAGGCAGTTCCCTTCAGGGTTCCAGGACGTTCTGAGGCCTGTGGGCAGCAGGCAGTATCCCTCAGAATTCAGAGAGGCCCAGGGAGGCCCAGGGAGGCCCAGGGAGGCAGAGAAATAGGGCCCTGTGTGGCCATCAGGGCCCAAGGAGTAGCGGCCTGGTGGTGTGGGCCTGCCTGGGGCCTCTCTGTGGTTCCTGGAGCATTCTCCTGTTCCGTGTGGTATGAGGATAAGCCCTTTGGAGAAGGGTTATGGGCTGAATTGTGTCTCCCCACCAAATTCATATGTTTAAATCCCAACCCTAAGACCTCAGAATGTGACTGTATTTGGATAAACAGTCTTTAAAGAGGTAATTAAGGTAAAAAAGAGGTCATTGGGCTGGGCCCTCATCCAATCTGACTGGTATCCTTCTAAGAAGAGATTAGAACACGATGCACAGAGGGAAACCCATGTGAGGACATAGGGAGAAGACAGCCCTCTACAAGCCAAGGAGAGAAGCCGCAGGAGGAACCAGCCCTTCCAACACCTTGACTGTGGACTTTCAGCCTCCAGAACGTGAGAAAATAAATACCTGGTGTTAAGCCTTCCAGTTTGTGGCACCTTGTTATGGCAGCCCAAGCAGACTAATACAGGAAGCTTTCAACTGGAAAGCACCATGTCCCATCTCCTGCTGGGCTCTGGTGTTTTGGCTGCCATGGGCTGGTGACCATGGTCCTACATGGACTCCAGGTTGGGCCTTGTCTCTCTGAGGCTCTGGAGCTTTCCATAAAGTTACCATCCCTCTCTGAACACCACTTGTTTCCAAACTATGCTTTGGGGCTCAGTAGAGGTGTTTCAGGGCCCCTGGGAGTGTAGAGGCCCTGCAGGGCTTGACCCCTCCCTCACCTCAAGTTATGCTGTTAGAGTGTATTGGTTCTAAATATTGGGTTTTACATAAAATCTTATTAAAAGAAATAAGTGTTTCCCTCCCCCAATCAATCTGTAAAAAGCCTGACAACAGAGACCATTTCTTAATATAATAAAATTTTGGTCCTTCCAGAGTGTACACTTAGTGCTTTCTGTACGGAACTGGCTTTGACATCTTTGTTAAGTCTTCATGATCTTCATTCGTATGACTTTATTCTCATCACTGCTCTTACTGTCTCAGAAAAGAGTCCCCTTCCCTGGGGGTAGGAGTGAGATGCTCTCCTTGTTCTTCCTTGGAGGCTGGGATGAGGCGGTGACAGGCCTGACACACTGGAACCCGGAACCTGCTGTCTGCCCTTTCCTCCAGCTTCCTTCCCACCTCCTTTCTGGTCTTGATCACTCACTAGAAAAGAAAGCTGGGCTGTTATTAGTCATTCCGGGGAGTCAGGCTAGTGCGAAGTCGGCAAGGCTGGACATTTTTCCTCCAAAAGTTTTTGGAGAGGAAGGAATTTGTAGGCCAGCTCTGCCAGATCGGGCTGGGGGATGGTGTTAGCCAGGACCCAGCCCACGTACCGTGTGGGAGCCTCTGCCAAGGAGAGGGCACAGCGGACCAGAGTTCATGGGAGTGCCCTGGAGGACTTGCAAAACTGCAGATGCTAGGCCCCATCGCAGCGTTTCTGACTCAACAGGTCTGCAGTGGGCCCTAGCATTTGCATTTCTAACACGTGTCCAGGTGCTGCCACGGCTGCCTGGGACCTCACTTTAGGGACCAGTCCCAGGGACCCCGCAGAGACAGGCAGGCAGCGGGCACAGTGAGGTATTCCTTGAGATCTGAGGTTCCCTGAGCACGTCTAGTGAGCCTGTTCATTGGATGCTTAAGCCCTCAAGGTGGAGGCGGTGGGGCGAGGCAGCCTCGAGAGTGCGTGCTGCCCTGGCCATACCTTAAGTCTCCCCTTCTTAGCCTGGTGCACAGTGACTGCTCTGTGGATGTTTAGCAATTGGCTAGCTTGTCTAATACCCCGAAAGGCCTCCAACCCTTCAGCCATAAGCCCCTGCTGCTGTCCTGCATGGACCTAGCCCCTTGCGGGGGGGATGTCCTTATCCTTGCCCATAGAGCCCCACTATGCAGGAATAGGGTCTTTTTTTTTTTTTTAGATTTTTTTAAATTTATTTTTATTTGAGAGAGAGAGAATGAGAGACAGAGAGCATGAGAGGGAGGAGGGTCAGAGGGAGAAGCAGACTCCCTGCCGAGCAGGGAGCCCGATGTGGGACTCGATCCCGGGACTCCAGGATCATGACCTGAGCCGAAGGCAGTTGCTTAACCAACTGAACCACCCAGGTGCCCGGAATAGGGTCTTTTTCTGGGGTTTTAGAACCCTGTCCACATTCGATTAAAAATCCACAGAATTATTCAGCTGCCTCCTTGCTGAGTTCTGAGCCCTGAGTGTTGAGGACCAGGAGGCATCAGGAATATAAACAAGAACATGAAGATGGCCCCTCCAGGAGAGACCCTTGGTCCCCGGACCAGGTCCTTGGCAGACCCACCCAGAGCTGCCTCCACCCATTGATGCCCTTCGGATGACCCGGGTACAGAGGGAGGAGCTCTTAGAAGTGAAGCCCTCTGGTGCCCATAGGCCATGTGAGCTAGAAAAGCCCATTTCTCCATGTGGTACTGCCTTACGCATGTCCTCTCAACCTTTTCAACTTGCCACTGTCATCATCCTCTTCTTCATCTTCACTGCACATCGCAGTATGGCGTACTTAGCACTCACCACTTGACATTTTCGTTTTGTGTGTATGCACATATGCATGTGTGTGAATATGAAATCTATCTCCCTCACTAGACCGTCAGCTTCATGAGAACCAGTCTTTGGACATTAGCTCATTACTGGTACCTATGCCTGGAACCATGTCTGGCCTCCCGAGGCATCCAACAAATTGTTTTGAGGGAATAAATGAATCGCAACCATCCTCACTATCATTTGTTCATGACTCTTTGCTAATCACCAACCATCAGCATTTCTTGAATCTTATACTTTCTTTTAATCTTTTTTTTTCTTTTTTTTCTGCTGAAAAGACAGAAGTTGCTAAAATGTTTGATAAGCATTCAGGAGTCTGCTTTCCTTTTTCTCCGCCAAGCAAACAAATGACAAGACCCTTCCCTGTTTTTGGCTTTGATAGGAGGAAGTGTTGGATTAGCAGTTCTCTCTAAATTTACTTATAGTTCCAAAACATTAACATATAAATTCTAAATGACTGCAACTTTGACTATCTGTGCCCAACATTTCCTTATAAATTCTGATGACTTAATGAGTTTGTGTTAGTTATAACAGGTTTAAGAATTAGAGAAAACTGGGTTATCTATGAGACTTTAGTTTAGAATCACAGCATAGTAAGGATGTGATTTCTTAAAACCAATATGCTAGCATGGGCTTCATCTTGAAATGAAACCATCGCTAAGCTTAAATTATGAGGGAAAATGGAGGGAAGTAGAAATTACATTTCTTACGAACTTAACACTTAGGAAACACAGGGATCATGCCTAGGACTCTTCCCTCTTTGGCTTTTCCAGGTTCTCATCACACACCAAATATTGTCAGTCTTGTCTTCAGAAATCCTCTTGCCTGCCTTGTCTGTTCTCAGTGATAACCACATAGCTCCATCCCTAAAAGGTTACACAGTCTCCAGTCTCTGTCCCATTCAATCCATCCTTTGCTCCCCGACCTGGTTAGAAGATGCCTTGCCAATGTTGGTAGCCGACTGAAAAGTCTCCATGGCATGCCCACCTCACAGACTATGGTTCATTCTCTTTCCTGAGACTTTGCAGCTCAGTATGGTGCCAACTTTATTTCTTACTACCTACCTTTCCCACTACTTCTCACCCAGCCACACTATTTCACTCTTTATTCCTTAAATCCTCTGTGAACATTCCTGTTCCTCAGTCCAGAGCCGTGTCATTTCCTTTGTGAAGGAAAGCTGTCCTTCATTCATTTAATAAATATTTATCATTATAAAGTGATATTACTGTATCTTCCTCCAGTGACTTAAAATTTCAGCTCCATGCTGCTTCCCATCTAGTTCTAACTCTAGCTGAGTGAGTTTGGGCAAGTGACTTAAACTTATTTTTGCCTCAATTTCCCCATTAGTAAGATGAGATAACAATAAACAACAAATTCTTGATAAGAACTAGACACCATCCCAAATGCTTAGGGATGTTAACACACTTAATCCTCACATTTAATCCCCCACATTTAATGAGGAAGGTATTGATGTTTATTCCCATTTCATGGGTGAGGACACTGAAGCGAGCTACCACGTTACTTACTGAAGATCACGTGACCAGTAACGGATGGAGCCAGGCCTGTGACTGGTGGCCACGCTGCTCATCTCTATAAGGCGCTGCCTCTTGAGGAAGAGGAAACTCTTACCCAGTGGTTGGGGGTCCAAGACAGCTACTGCATATGAAGACCATAGAACAGTGCCAGGAACCATGAGCCATTCTGGTTAGTCTCATGCTCCTTTCAAGGCCCTGTTCGGGTTTGCCTGCTCCCTGAAGCTGTCCCTCATGCCCAGGCATGGTGACATCACATCTTCCAAATGTAGATTTTCTGAACTATCTATTTGCATCTTAGGCTATTTTTTTTTTTTTAATTCTGAGTTATCTTCTTATATTCATGACTGATCTCTCCATCCAGAATTCAAGCTGTAGGTATTTAAAAATACAGTTATTAATAGAAAAATTGAGGCATAATAAGGCCAACAGGAGATGATTGACATTGAAAAGAGAATTTGTTACTCACAGTTCCCAAAAGGAGGGGGCACATCATGGCACAGGAGGGTGGGGAGAGGGTAGGGGTACATGAGAAAGTACCAGGGCTGGTTAGGAGGCAGAGGGAGACAGGGGAATGTGGGCAAGAGCCTTTATTGTGATTTCTGCAAAAAGGAACAGGTTTAACTAGTTAGAACAATTTCAGTGGGCTCTGGGGCATAGCAGTTGTCCCTAGTTCTCTGGCCCTGGATGATTAGGGCAGAGGTCCTTAAGTGTGGTTCAGTGTGGGCTCTGAATTTGTTGGTTTGCATTTGAAAAGCAGGCTTGCCCATGCATAGTTTACTATCTCTGGGAAATGACCAATGCTGGGAGGTCAGTTCCTCCAGGATCAGCAAGGTCCCAGATGTTAAAGCATCAGAAATACAGAAAATTAAAGACATGGTTTCTATAGCATTAAACAGATTTAATGCTTTTTATCTCTAATCCTAACTCAGTGTTTCTCAAAATGGGGCCTACAGAACATTTATATCAGACTCACTTGAGAAACTTGTTAACAATGCATGTCCTGGGCCCTGCCCTACACATAACGCATCAACATCTCTGGAGATGGGGCCTAGTTATTTGTCTGTTTAACAGGTTCTTATGGTGATTCCCAAATTCACCGTGGTTTAAGAACTATTGCCATATCTATCTTGCCTCCACTCTGGGCTATCTAAATCAGCTCTGAGTTGAGAGAAAGGCCAAACTAAACTCTTAGGAACATAAGCAACGTTCCTAAACAGAAAGCACACCAGTCTCTCATCGTCACCTCCCTGCTTCGGCTAGAGAGAATTACCTCTGGAACTGTCGAAGGCTTCCTGGAAGACAGACAGAAAGGGTTTCCTATCTCACTAAAGGAGGAGAGTGGAATCCTGGAAAAAAGAGAGCTCTAGTCTGGATTGTGGTTGGAGCTACAGGAAACCAAGAAATGAAAGCAACTTGGTGAGTTATGTCCTGTCAAGTTGTTTTCAGCAATGGGCAGTGGAGCCCTGCTTGTGCAGCTGTGAAATGTAACCATGTGCCCAAAACCCACCTACTTACCTCTGGTTTGATCCCAAACTATTGCAGCCAAGTAGTTCTGAGCTCCAAAAGGCCAATGGAACTTTTTTTTTTCCTTTTTTAAAGTCAGATTATATTTGAGAGAATTATCAGTAGGAACCTACAGTCCCAAGCATGGGGCTCTGGTGACCCACCTGGGCTTTGTCAAGAGGCAGGGACAATGTGAACAGCCATATGGTCTGGAAAATTTGGTCTGGAGGGCAGCAGGGTACCAGGATGTCAGAAGAGCACATAACAAATGCTATGGTATGGGTCTGTGGCCAGGATGAGGTTGGGGCACATGGCCAGGGGTAACCATTCAGAAATGATCAAGTCCAAGTGGGACAAAGGGGAGAGACCCAATTTATGGGGCAGTTTGGGCCCCAAATCTCTGGGACCAATCAGCAGTCCAGATAGGAGCACTGGAGTAAGCAATGGGGCACCTGGAATAATTTCCTCAGAAGAGTTTGTTCTGTCTATATTGCCAATCTTTATGAAGGTTGAATTGCTTACCTCCAAGGTTCAACCTATTTTAATCCCCTTTAAAGGCTTAGAAGGTACTTCCCAGAGGGATTTTGTGCTGTGCTGGGGGTACCGTTTCTGGATGCATGCCCTTTTGGCATGACCCTCCAAGGGCTTCCGTGAGCTACCCCTGAACCTTTGATACATCTCTGCAACAAAGAACCCAGACAAAGAACTCATCCAGTGAGCTGACCACTGATATTATTGAGTAGATTCCAAATTATGTGGGGCCCACCCAAATGTGTCTTTTGTTGTGACTTTGCACACAGCTCCTGCTCTCTCCATGCCTTGATTTTCCCCCTTCACTCCCCTGAAGAAAGACCCTACACTACCTTTGAAGGTTCCTACCCAAGATGTTGGAATGGAAGTTGCTGAGAAAGTTTAATGTTGCGTAGCAAAGACAACACAACGCATCGCTGTATTACTGGCAATCTCCTCCACTCTTCCTAATTGTTTTGAATTCCTGTTCTTTGCGGCGCTAGCCTGGGTGTGTCTAATTTAGGCCACTCTGCTGCCCAGACCCCACCATTCATGTGCAAATGATGGGTTTGGGAAGTCAGAGACATTTGGATCTGTAAGAATAAAGTTAGAAGACAATGGAGAAAGAAATGTTCTCTCATCGCAGCAACCCCAGTGCAGTCCCGCTGGGGACTCCTCAGTATCCGGCCAGAAGCCAGCCTTTCCCAGTTCTTTACAGTCTTCAAATTTTAATATTAAAATCAACAGCTCAGCTTATTTTAAACTTGAGAAGTCTGCGGGGTTTTTTGGTTCTGTTCAAAGCAAATGAGCATTTTCCTTTTAGTCTTGTTTAGACAGTTGTATAAATGGATCTGTCAGTCAGATGGAACAAAACACACAGCCCCTTTTCCTCTAGAAGATGATAAAGATTGTAAGAATGATAATGATGATTGATGGCCATGGAGCTGCCTTATCTTGGCTGCTCCCGCCAAGGGTTGCTAGGAGTTTTGCGGAGGAACATTCCTCCTCCTTAGTGAGGGAGGAGCTGGGCGCAGCAGGTACGAAGGAGACAAATTATGAGTTCCTTAGAGTTCTGCTTGATGTCTTGGAATGCCACCTAGGAAAAGCTGGAATTGGTGATGCTGGCACAGAAATCTCTACTCCGTCCACATTCTTGGGGATACCAGGGTGAGTTCTTGCCATTTGGCACCAGGGCTGCTGAGGGGGACGATCCGGGGCTGGTTACACAAACAGCCGTGTTGTGACGTGGGTGTGATGGTCGTGCTGGGAGTCCTGAGCTGCACATCACCCCGTACCTCAGGCTTCTTTCCTTGTGAGGTATTTCTGCTTCCCTCATGGTGCTTGCAAAAATCAAAGGAAAACATGCTCTGGGAATACCAGGTGATGATGAGAATATTAAGTATTTAAAGCTTTTTCTAGAAATGTGCTTCAGTATTTTCTCATCAACAACTGAAACTAAGAGGCCTCGGATGACTCAAGTTCGTGGGAGTGGCCAGGCAGAAAGAGAGTCTTTTCTCTCTCCAGGTCTCTGTTCGAAAGCATTCCGAGTGCCATGACATTGACTCTGATGGATAAGCGGCCTTCTCTCTGAACTTGCCCTGACTGCTGGTTCCTTGAACTTCTCTCTCTCCTTGGAGAGCTCTTAGAGTCTGTAACTCCCCCCGATTTGGGCCAACTGCCCTGTCCCACTATTTCACATATGTGTTCTCTTTTCTTTCCAGTTAAATCATAAGCCATGCAAAGGACACGGCGTCTGGCTTAGTGTCTACACACCTTGCCTCCCAGAAGTGCAGCTGTTGCTGGAGGATCTGTTGCCTGAGGATCCAACAGCAGGGCCCTTGGAAACCTTGAGTGAGGTCCAGCACATTCATCCTACAGTGGGAGAAAATTCACTGAAGAAAATCTGAGCATTCACGGTATGTGATGATGTTTTTAAGCTGCTGCTTAGGGCCAGGAGACTTTAATTATTGGGTTGTGTTGCTTAGCACCTTTCTCAGTGGTTGGGAGTCAGGGGTAATAAAAGAAAAGGCACATTTTCTAGGGCAGAGCTTCTCAGACTTTGCTGTGCATCATTACATGGGGGATCGTTGTATGTGTTGAGTTTTTTCAGGGGTTTAGTTTTAGGACATGGCTAAGTGCAAGAGTGAAATATTCCTGCTAACTTCAGAATTAGGCATCGTTCTCAGCCGGGCACAGACATCATAAGGACAGACCAGGCTTCTCTACTTCAAGGGGTCTGCCCCGGCAAGACTCAGGCATAGAAGAGCAGAGAATGCACGCTCTCTGCAAGTCAGCTTGCCCCACGAGGAAGAACTCATGAAGCTGAGAAGAGAATTCATCCCACATTTACTGATCAAATTAAATTGCTTCTCCCCTAGGGAAGAATGAGAATGTACAGGGGCCAAGAGAGGCCAGGATTGTTATAGCTGTTGGAACTCCAAAGACACACAGGAGAGGGATGGAAGTGTCCCCTTTCTAATATTCCTGGGTTTTGTCTTGGTCTCTTAACCCACCATGCTTATTCTCAGAAGATAGGAGGCTGTGGAGACAGTCCTACCCCCATCTTTAGGAGGTCTCTTTGGCCATTTCTGAAAGCCACGGCAGCCAGGCCACACTTCGTAAGCTATGATCCGGTGCATTTGGGGCAGGGAGAAGGTATGGTACGGTTCCGAGGGCAGGCTCTGCAGTCAGATTTATTGGGTTCAAATCTCAGCTCTACTCATTTCTAGTACCGTATTAGCTTACTTGGGCTGCTATAACAAAGTACCACAGACAGGGTGACTTAAAAATAGAAATTTATTTCCTCACATTCTGGAGGCCAGAAGTCAGAGGTCAAGGTATCAGCATGGCTGGTTTCCTCTGACGCCTCCCCTTGGCTTATAGATGGTCATCTTCTCCCTATGTCTTCACTTGGTCTTCCCTGTGTGTGTGTGTGTGTGTGTGTGTTACTCTTTTCTTATAAGGACACCACTCAGATTGGACTACCATCCATTCTGAGGGCCTCATTTTACCTTAGTTACCTCTTTAAAGATCCTACCTCCAAATAGTCACATTCTGAGGTACTGGAGTTAGGACTTCAACATGGGAATCTTGAAGGCAGGGGACACAATTCAGCCCATAACAAGTACCTTCTCTAGGCCTGTGTTCTCATCTGTAAATGGAGATCACACACTGCCCACCTCAAGAGGCTGCCCTACTTCCTAACAGAATATTATCTATCATGACACCTGGCCCTGTCCTGGAGTGCCCGTTGGGCTGATGGTGGAGGCAGTCACCCCCTTTCTCTCCGAAGCTCTGGCCCGTGGACGGGATGCTCTGGAGAATTCTCTGGGATTCTTCACATTGACTGTAGCCACAACCCTGGGAGGCAGGTCTGTACTACTTTTTCACTATTTTTCTTTGGCGCTAAGGGAAACTCAGAGAGATCGTATTTGTCTTCCTGAGGTTAAGAGTTGTTACCCTAATGGTTTCCCTTCCTGTTGCCAATGCGTCCCTGCAGGACCACTGCCTCAATCTGCTCCACAGAAACAAGAACCATTTTCCTGTTGGTGACTGAGACTTCTGGCTCTTTCCTCTTTCCCTACAAGCCCTTATCTCTAAGCCTGAAGGGATTTGCTAAGTTGAAGGAAAGCAGCACGCAGTACTGTAGTTACAAGGGAGAGACCAAGTGACGGAGAAACAGGATAATCCCACCTTGTCTGTCAGGCATTAAGAGTGCAATTTCAAAAGAGGAGACACAAATGAGTCCTCTGAACCGATTTTGACACCCACTCTTCACCACAGATCAGAGAATATCATTCACGCTCATTTACTGATCTTGGTTTCGTAAGATACGTGAGTAGGGAGGGTACGTTCTATCCCTTTTAGGAAAAAAGTATAATTTGCTGTCCTTGAATAGTTATTTTAGAACTTGGGTAAAATATTCAAATGAGGATATTCTCTCAGTTAGAGAACATCATTTGTTCATCTATTTACTATTTTATGGAACTACTTTATGCAAAAAATAGAACCAATCCCATGAATGATGTATAACTGAATAAGAATGCCTGCATTCAAAAAGGAGATATTTGATTAGGGGAGACAGACAACACACATCAATGTTAACATTAGAAACTATAAATAAAGGGCACCTGGGCGGCTGAGTCGGTTAAGCGTCCGGCTCTTGATTTTGGCTCAGGTCATGATCTCAGGGTCCTGAGATGGCGCCTGGTGACCCCTTCTCGCAGCGGGCAGAGCCTGCTTGTTTCTCTCCCTCTGCCCCTCCCCCCGCTCACTCCGGCATGCTCTCTCCCTCTCTCTTGAAAATAAATAAATAAAATCTTAAAAGAAGCTATAAATAAAATGCAGACCGTCAGAGGGAAGGTGCTTATAGGGTGGGTGGGCATGCCAGTGCTGTGGCGAAAGGCGCCCTAGAGCCGGGCACGGGAGGGAAGGCAGAACTCCTGCAGGTGCAGCCTGGTGTCTCAAGCGGGACTGTGCGCACAGGGGCTACCGCGAGGCTGGGGCAGGGGGGCTGGGCAGGCCGAGCAGGGTGCAAGATGCGGGCGGCACTGGGGACGAGCTCAGAGATGCTGGTCAGGACCCAGTCCCGGAGGAATGAGAACATCAGGCCCACCACAGTGTAGGTAGGAACCATGGCTATACATCCCTCAGTGGAGTCCCTCCGTTGGTATTTCCCTTCTAGGGGGATTAAGCTGGTAGTGAGCTGTAGGATGGATTGTGGTGCTTTCAGATCAAGGATGGGGTCCACTGCAGTATTTTAGGCAAGATGGCTCAAGGCCTGCACTAGGGACTAACAATGCAGAAGCAAGGTCACAATAAAAACTTTTTTGAAACAATAACTTTTTGTTGTGATAAAAGCCTGGCCCACAAGCCAGCTGTCTGGCATACTCTTTCTCTCTCATGCCCTTCTGCTACAACCTGGAAGGCCATGTGTTGGGGATGGTGGTTCTCCAGGATGGAAGGAGCCAGATCTTCGAGCAACTGTGTATAGCAGAGTCCTTCCCAACCTCCAAGTACATTATTTTTTACATAAGCTGTTGCATGTGTGCTTTGTAAGGACTAAGATTTTTTTAAAGTTAAAAAACAAAAACGTGATAAAAATAATATATTCCCACCACTCAGATATCACACTTTTAACAGATTAGGCTTATCCTCCTGGCTCTTCTTCTATATATGTATGTGTGTGCACATATATATATATACTTTTTTAACCAAAATAAGATAATGCTGTATGCATGTCTGTATTAAATAGGTAAAGATACATGCATATATACAGAGTACCTATGTTTTTTACCAAAATGAGATTTTACTGTAATACTATCTGTGCATACATATCTTCACTCACAAATGCACATACATGTAACCCATGTGTATATATGTATCTTTAATGAAAATCAGATCAAATTGTACATACTGCATTGTAATTTTTTTCAGTCTTCACTCCTTCATTTCAATAAATTTTGAACTCCTAAAGAATAACCAGATCATACTCAAATTTTTCCAATTAGCCAAAACACTACTTTTATTGCTGCTTTATCTAAATGGCATGAAATCCAAGATGGCAACTTGTTTTTTATGTCCCTTAAGACTCCTTTATTCTAGAAGAGCCCTTTTTAAAATTACACTGATTTGCTGAAGTGACTAAGCCGGCTGTCTGCAGGATATCCTATTTTCTGGTGACTATCTGCTGTACTTTATGGAGCTTATATCTGAACACTGTTAGCTAGAATAGGTCATAGGTGGTCAGAAGGCCCATAATACCTGCTTGACCCATGACTGGATTAGAGTGATCAAAGTCTAATCTCTCTATTTCACAGTTGTATTTTCCCTTTATGACCACGTTCTGTAAGGTATTCCTGGATGTACAGTTAGTTCTCCATCAACTCTTCCCATAATGGCTTTAACATCAACTGACAAATCTAAAGCTTATGAAGTGATTTTTAAAAATAATTCTAGGGGCGCCTGGGTGGCTCAGTTGGTTAAGCGACTGCCTTCGGCTCAGGTCGTGATCCTGGAGTCCCGGGATCAAGTCCCACATCGGGCTCCCTGCTCAGCAGGGAGTCTGCTTCTCCCTCTGACCCTCCCCGCTCTCATGTGCTTGCTCTCTCTCATTCTCTCTCTCTCAAATAAATAAATAAAATCTTTAAAAAATAAAAAAAATAAAAATAATTCTATAATTCATCCTATATATATGAGTTGGCATTATTAAAGTATCATTTTATCTCATCACTGGGACTGCTCGAATATCTCCAAATCCATTGCCTACTAAAGACAAGAAAATGCTTACCTCTTTCCCCTAATTACCCATTTTCAAAGTGAGACATTATTTTAATATCTACCTCAAATGGGGTGGTAAACGAGTTTTCCTTACTTTTTGTTTTTGTTTTTTAATTTTTATTTATTTATTTTTTAAGATTTTATTTATTTATCTGACAGAGAGAGACACAGCGAGAGAGGGAACACAAGCAGGGGGAGTGGGAGAGGGACAAGCAGGCTTCCCGCGGAGCAGGGAGCCCGATGCGGGGCTCGGTCCCAGGACCCTGGGATCATGACCTGGGTGGAAGGCAGACGCTTAACGACTGAGCCACCCAGGCGCCCCTACTTTGTTTTTTTAAAAATATTGTGAATTAACAGATTTTCATTGATTCAATATATTTCAAGCATCATAATTACTATACTTTCTGATGTTTAAACTGTTGTGACTTTGGCAAGTGAGCCCTTGTCAAACGGTCTCTTATGTCCTTTTGATATGACCCCATTAATATTTGAAAGTTTCCTTACTTTCTAGTAAAACCAGGTCTCCCAAGCTCATCTTGGACCTGATTCACACAAAAATTAGCCATTTCTCCAAGAAGCTCTGATTCCTTCAGGGCAAATGGTGACAGAGACCACATTCTGGTCTTTTTAAATCACCTTTATTTATGACATAATTTATATTCTTTAAAATGCATCAATTTTTAACAAATGTATATGCATGTATACATCACCAGAACCAAGATACAGAACATTTCCATCAGCCCCAAAATTTTCCTCCTGCCACTTCACAATCTCTCATCCCCACCTCCCATCCCCCACCCCCAAGCAACCACTGATCTGTTTCTGTCACTACGGATTAGCCTTGAATATGTTCCGGAATATAAGTGGAATCATATAGTAGCTATTCTTTTGTGTATAGATTTTTCTCTCAGTAAAACTTTTCCCTTGGGTGGAGGTAATTTTTTAAAAACTCAGACAAAAAGCTTGTAGAAAATTGTAAGTATAATCCAAAGAACATTTTAAAACCATTTCAGATTGAGTTGCCAACAGGATGCCCCATTACCCCAAACACTTTTAGTGTTTCCTATATTATACCATCAAATCAGGATATTAATATTGATGCATTTCTACCATCTAATCCTCAGATCCCATTCAAATTCCAGCAATGTCTCAATGCCAAAAGAATACAAATCAGAATTATATGTTCTGTTTAGTTGGCATATCTTTTTAGTCTCCTTCATTTTGGAAGTTTCTCAGTCTTTAACTATGATATTTTAAGATTACAGGCTATTTCTTTTTTTTTCTTTCTTATTTTTTAAAAAGAGAGAGCACTTGTGCAAGTGGGGGGAGGGGCAGAGGGAGAGGGTGGGAGAGAACCTCAAGCAGACTCCCCACTGAGCACGGAGCCTGACGTGGGGCTCCATCTCAAGACCCTGAGATCATGACCTGAGTCGAAATCAAGAGTCAGATGCCCAACCGACTGAGCCACCCAGGCACCCCCAGGTTATTTATTTTATACAATAACCCTCAATGTGTATTTGTCTGAATCCATATTTGGATTCAGATGGTGCAACTCTAGCAAGAATATCACAGAAGTAATGCTGTGTTCTTCTCATTGCGTTGTATCAGATAGCACAGGATTTCCATTTATCTCATTACTGATGAAGTTCATGTTGTTCATCTGATTAATGTGGGCTCTCCTACGTTTCTCCACTGTAAAATTATTTTTAACAGAATGATAATAAAAACACAACATACAAAAATTTGTGGCACGTAGCTAAAGTTTATCAGGAAGTTTATAGCTTTAGGTGCTTATATTTGCAAAATAAAAAGGTCTACATCACTGAGCTCAAGAAGCCTAAAAAAGGGGGATGAAGTATATTCAAAGTAAGTAGAAGAAAGAAATAAGAAATCAATGAAATAGAAAAAAGACAACTAAAATAATTAGTGAAACCAAAATGTTGGTTCTTTAAAATGACCAGTAAATCTCGAGTTAGTTAGATTAAGAAAAAAAAGGAAGGCATGTTGCCAATAACAAGAGTGAAAGACAGAACATCACAACTGGATGCTACACATATTAAGAGGATACTAAGAGAATAATATAAACAACTTTATGCCAATTAATTCAACCACTTAGGTGAAATAAGCAAACTCCTTGAAAGACATATTACCAAAACTGTAAAAAGAGAAATTAGAAATTCCTAACACACCTATATCTATTGAAGAAATTGAATTTAGAATGAAAACCCTTCCCCATAAAGAAAACTCCAGGCCCAGAAGGCTTCCACATTGAAATTCATTAAACATTTAAAGAAGAAGTAATACCAAGCCTACACAAATTCTTTCTAAAAACAAAGGAGGGGAGACCATTGCCAAGTTAGCTTCCCCCAATTCCAAAACCTGACAAAGACATTAGGAGAATAAAAAACTGTTAACCATTTTCCCTCATGAATATAGATGTAAAAATCCTTACCACCATATTAGCACCACATTATGTGGAGGACCGTATAATTATCTCAATAGAGGCAGAAACAGCATGCAAAAAGACTCAGCCTTTTGGGGTTTCACAGTGTTTACCACGTGTCTCCCTTTTTTTCTGGTTGGGGCTTGAATATGTCCTGGCCCTGTGTGAGTTCAGCTGACTGCACCCTTATAGTTCCCTGCCCTGCTCAGGGATCCACAGTCCTCCTGCCTATTGTCCAATGTCTGAAAATAGCCATTCCATATATTTTGCTCAGATCCCCATTGGTTTATTCTGACATGGTCAGAAGTGAGATTCTTGGCTAGGGGTTCCAAAGGTAGAATCACAGTAACGATTGAGTAAGGGCTCAATGAGAATTCAGCTATCCAGGTGCCTTCAGAACACAGAAGGAATAAAATATCCCTTAAGAATAAAGGAAAGAGAAGATTTTTTAAAGCAGCAAACATTTGAGTTGGATGCTTGGAAGAGAAATGCTGGAAAGCGACTAAGGGATGTACAAGAAGTGTTCAAATGGTCAAAAATGCAGCCCTCTGATTGGGAGGGTATCCAACGCAGAGAGCTCTGCTTGGGATGGGTGCATAGCTGTGAGACAAGCCATTGGAGGGCAAGGAATCGCCAAGGAGACAGGAGAGAGAGGGCAAAAGGAAAAGAGGGCCAGGGACAGGATCTTGTGAAGGACTTAGGCTGTGTTGAGAGGGAAAGAGCCAGCCAAGACACAGAGGATAGAGTTTCACGGGGAAGTTAAGGAGCTTTCGAGGAGCGTTAAAAATTGCATCTGGCAATGAGAAGGTCATCTGTGGTTGTGGAAAGCCTTCCAGTAAATGGTGGGGGTATGACCTTGACTGCAGTGGGTTAATGGGGAGTGGGTGTTGAGGAAGTGGAGGCAGCTAAAGAGCAGGTGAAAGGAAGAAAAGAGAGCTCAGGGCAGCTGGAGGGTGGTGAGTAGGTGTCCTGCAGTTAGGGGAGACCGAAGCAAGCTTTTTAGCCAAGGGAGTCATCTTTCCCGAAGTCCTGCTATAAATCTAACTCTCTGGTCGTGTGGGTGTTTGGATAATAGAAATTCCATTTCCATTTATTCATGTATGCATCTGTTTACTGCCCGCCTTGTTCCAGGGGATCCCAGTTGACTCAGTTCCCAGTCTGTCTTGGACCCCCTAGATCCAGCCTCCCTTATGTGTCCATGTTTCATTGAGCTGTAAAAGATGGCACAGGTCTGTGCATAAATCGCCAGTTTCCAGGGTTGATGTAGGCTATCAGAGCACAGAAGAAGAAGGGATTGTACTAAGAACATGTAGACTCCATCTTTCCCTCCTTGGAGAGCATAATCTTAGCAGACAGAAGGAATCCTTTAAGACTCAGCTGCCGGCCAGATCAACACCAAATTCTTCCCTTTGGTCTCTCAGGAGCCTCAAAAGGACTGGTAAATGCCATGTCCTGGCTCGTGTGGTATCTCCCCTCCTGCTGCATGGCCCTGGGCCAGTGTCCCTGCCATGATGAGAGACCCCGACCCCCCAGATGCACCTCACTCTATTTCTGGCTTCAGAGCTTTGTGACCTTGTTGTCCTGTGGGCCCCTATTTTATGTCAGCTGTGATATCTGGACAGTGTCCATGGGCCAGGCACAGGGCTATCTGAAGAAGACACTGTTACCTCAGCAGATCCCAGGTCTCTTGAACAAACTCTAACTTTTAGGGCTTTTTTCACCCAGGAGACTTCCAGATCCCCACACAAAGGCGCCATCCTTCCTGGACCTGCTGAGATAGCTTTAGCTCAGCTTTTAAAACACCTTCTCTTAAAAATGCAGGCAGTTGCTAAGAGCTCCTTTGCTTTCTTCTAGTCAAACTCCCCTGCCCATTCCCACTGTCAGATGTCTGGCACAAGCCTTGAGAGGTCAGATGACATGTCCAGAGTCACACAGACACACTATGATGGAGGAAGGCCTGGCTTCTCACTGAATTCTATGGTCTTGCAAAGGATCTGTATCTTGCTGTGAGATGCCACGTTCTTCTAAGTCACCCACGTACTATAAATAACAGCCAATATACGCCAAATCTATCCTCAGAGCCTCAGAGGTGCTTCGGGGAATTCTGTACATTTGAAGAAACCAAATGGTTGATTGTCGAGTCCATGGATATCGCTTGGCTGGGAACCCTGAGCTTACCCTTGGTGTCGCTGGACTTTTTAACTTGCAGAGACTGGACAAAGGGACAAAGTGTCCAGTGCCGTACCCAAGTGTTGCAAAACAGATACTTTTCTATTTCAGAATCTTTCGTGGTTTATACTTTGTGTATTTCAGACTTCTTGGTCAGCATCCACTAATTATTTCTCATAGTTTTTTTTTGTTAGTGGGTTAGGATTATTGCCCCTTATCTGAGAAATGGAAAAAGCCAACAGTCTGTACCAAGGGAGTGTCTGTGTCCCAAACTGAAGAGAAAATCAGGAGCACAACTGGCGAAGGGCTCAAGTTGGCTGACTTTGGGCCAGAGATGCACGTGGGCAGTGCTGACTTTTCTCCATCTCAGAGGGGGCTTTCAAGGCCAACCTCAGAATGACATGTTGGGCCCAAAGCTGTTTGGAATGAGGATATCCATTTTTCTTTTTTTTTCTTTAGGATTTATTTATTTATTTCAGATCTGTGTTATCTTGTCCTGTGGCATGTTCAGGAAGATAATAGTGGCTCACTGAAGTAAAAAGAGTGTGTGGGCTGGAGGAGGAGCAGAGGGAGAGGGAGAGGGGAAACAGACTCACCACTGAGCACGGACCGGACTCAGGGCTAGATCTCAGAAGCCCTAGATCATGACCTGAGCTGAAACCGAGAGTCGGATGCTTCATGGACTAAGCCACCTATGGGCCCCGAGGGTAACCATTTTTAATAGAAGCGAACACCTTTAGCTCCCAAGTACTCCCTTGACTCAGCAGGTCAGGCCAATCACCTTCTCGGCCTGCTCCACCCCGCTAGACACACAAAAATACTATTTATCCATTCCCTCCTCTGAGCATCCTGAAGAAAACAGAATCTATTACAGAATGAATGCTTGAGTCCCCCTGCCCCCCAAACTCATATGTTAAAACTCTAACACCCAATGTGTGTACTTGGAAGTGAGGAGGAGACAGAGGTTAAATGAGGTCACAGGGCGGGGCCCTGATATGCTGAGCAGGTGCGCAGATAAGATGAGGAATTGACACCACAGCTCTCTGCCCTATGAAGATACAGCAAGAAGGCAGCCTTTGAGGAGCCAGGAAGGGGGCTGTCACCAGGAACTGACCCAGGCTGGGCCTTGATTCAGACTTCAGCCTCCAGAATGTGAGAAAATAAATGTCTGTTGTTTAAGCCCCCCAGTCTGTGGTGTTTTGTTACGGTGGCCCGAGCTGGCGAATGCAGCATTCTAAAGCTAAAGGAGACCTCGGAGAGTGTTCATTTAAAATCTCTATTTTGTGGACACCTGGGTTGGTCAGTCGCTTGAGCGACAGACTCTTGGTTTCGGCTCAGGTCGTGATCTCAAGGTTGGGGGATCGAGTCCCGAGTTGGGCTCCACACTCAGCATGGAGTCTGCTTCAGATTCTCTCTCTCTGTTTCTCTCCACGATAGGTAAACAAATAAAATCTTAAAAGCAAAAAATCTCTATTTTGAAAATGAGGAAATTGAGGTGAGATATGATTTGGTGGATGTCATGCTGCTTTTAAGTGACAGAGCCAAAACCAGAACCAAAGCATCTGATTTATAAGGCAGATCATGTCTTACCATGCCCTACTACATCTTGTAACCCCAGCTGCCTGCACCCACACCCCTGATAGGCTCTGCTGCTCCTTTTATTTCAGTGAGCCTCTGTTATCTTCCTGAACATGTCACAGGACAAGGTAACACAGAGCTGAAGCATTCATCAAACACTGATTTCCATCCAAAGCTTTTTAGGCCTGGAAACTCAAATGTTTGATGGAAATAGGCAGGTAAACATGCAAAGTGGCTGGGTATAAAGCAATAGGGAGTGGTGGGGATTGTGGCAAATGAGCAAGCATATACTGTAGGGCATTTAAATTCCAATTTAAAAAATTTTTGCCTGGTCCAAAACAAAACACATCTGGCCTATAGGTTACCAGTTTGCCCCCTCTATCAGAGTAGGCCAAGCAAGGCCACCGAAACAAAGAAATTCTGAAATCTCAGTGGCTTGTCGCAATAAAACTCTGTTGCTCACTCATGTCACATCCTGATGTGGTTGAAGGTTAGGAAGGGCTCTGCTATACACAGTTGTTCAAAGATCTGGCTCCTTCCATCCTGGGGGACCATCAGTCCAACACATGGCCTTCCAGGTTCTAGCAGAAGGGGATGAGGGAGAATGTACAGGAAGCTGATTTATGGGCCAGGCTCAGATGTGATATCCCTCATTTCAGCCCTCATGCCACTGTCAAGAGCCAGTCCCATGGCTCATCCTAGACATAGAGGAGCTGGATGCACAACCTTGTGAGCCAAGGGTGAACATGAAGTGGTTTGTGAGCACAGAGCACTGTCTCGGTCTGAGCTTCTCACAGGTGCTGTGACGCCCTTCATCACATATGAGTCTATCAACTCTGGGAGGCAGGCGTGGTGACCTCACTTTACTGATGACAGAACTGAGGACCAGAGAAGTCAATCTCTATCTCCCAATCACACAGCCACTATGAGAAGGACAGAAATCCTGCTCTCCAGCCCCTCCAACATGCCCTTCTTTAGTCCGGTTCCCAGAGCCGCTGAATGGGCAGAGATTTCCAGCTTCTGGCTGTTCCCCTGAGAAGGGGGTTATATGGTGGCCACGCCAAGTCGAAAGCACCAAGTACAAAGCACCCTTCCTGGCTAAAAGGTCCAAAAGCCATCAGAAAGGTCATGGCTTCTCCTCTGTGGACTGAGGGTGGCTAGATATGGGGGGAAGGGCTGGGAGCCAGGGCCGGGGACTGGAAAGTCTGCTAAAGCCATCGGGGTGCCATGCTGGACACCCATTGATGATTAAGAAGAATTAACTTAGCATCTGCCCGTGTGCTACCCAGGCTGCTGGGGCGTCCCAGGGGCAGAGGTGCAGGTTTACGAAGCGAGATGTGGGATCCACACCAGGACAGCTAAGATGGGGTGGAGAGAGTTGCCAGTGACGTTGGGGGTATGGAATGAGAAGTGCAGTCAAAATGTAAGCACTAATTTGTAGGATTTTGGAAATAGGAAAGTGACTCCCAATGGTATGAAACTGGAGAAGGCAAACAGATCACTAGCCCCGTTTTTTATTTTTATGTTTTATTTTATTTGTCTTGATTTCTTTCCTGTGGGAATCTCAAAGACCCACCTATAGTAAATTTCTCATCAAACAGAGTTTGAAAGCCAGGGGGAGCTAAGCCGTCGGTGAGCCCAGGACCTCAGCCGGGAGCGTGGGCAGCGCGGAGCCCGGGCCGGCCCCGTGGCAGCTTTGCTGAGGGGACCCTCCCCTCTGCCAAGGAGAAGCCCCCTGCCCGCAGCCCTGGCCCCGGGACAGTTGGGCTCCCTGCATTGTGCTCTTCAGACTCCACTTGTTGAGAGGAACCAAGTCTCATTCAGGTCCTCTCAACTCAGGGGGTGGAAAATGTTACTTTAAGGACATATGTGACCTTATGGGAATGTAGAAAAGACAAAGAAGCAGGCCAGTCATGAGCACCTGGACCATGGTAACAGGCAGGCCTCAGAAGCTGGCCTGGAAGGTTCTCCTGCTCCTGCAGGCCCTGTTCTCTGTGATGCCTCCACCTAACCTCCTCCTGCCCATTTCCCGGGCGGGGTGCGGGGCGGGGGTGCACACGGAGTGGACCATTGCCACCTCATTCAGCAAGAGCAGGTGGCAAATTCCCTCAGTGAGAAACCAAGGTCATGGTAAGCACTGTGCCCGATGCGTTCACATCAAGACAGAAATGTTATTCTAGTGACTTCTTCAATAATCCTGAAGGGTCTTTGGGGGAGAGGAGTGACATAAGGAGAAAAAGTGTCACTGATCTAAAGCCAGGGGTCTTAATTGGAGGGGCATGAGGGCCTGGGACCTTCCTGAAGGTGTGGAAGAAATACATGTTTAGGAACAAATACGTTTTGTCCCCCTGGGGAGAATATCCATAGTTTTTTTGTTACATCCTCAGAGGGCCCTACAACCTAAACATGATCACATGATCAGGGACTTCTACTGCCAGGCACAAGGGCGCTCCCAATTACATTGTTAAATACATGTTTCATTGATTTTTTTCTGATTTGAAAAGCAGCCGATGCATCTGTGAAAACAGGAAAATAATGTGATAGAAGAGCAGAAAACACAATTGCTTCTTCACTATGCAAAAACTGATTTTCACTGAGAATAGACTAGACATCCTGGTTGCTGAGGATGCAGCAATGACGAGGAAAACAGACCCAAATGTCTTCCCTCACGGAGACTGCTGTCTGGTGGGGTCGGATGGACATGGACAACAGCGGCACAAAGGAGGGAGCGTAGAGGATGTTGGGGGGCGCTGAGCCCTACGGAGGAAGACGAGTGAGGTGGGATAGTGGGAAGGCCTCGCTGCCGATGTGAGATCAGCTGGGCGCCCGCAGCGGGCAGGGCAGGAGCCCCGTGGCTATCTGGGGAGGCCTGTGCGGGCAGAGGAAGGAGGCCAGGGGCAAGTGCAAAGTCTCTGAGGCAAAGTGCAAAGTCTCTGAGGCAGGAGCCTGTGGATGTATTCTCGGGGCCGTGAGTGAGCCGAGTGAGCTGGCTCACAAAGCTTAGATGGTCCCCCGTGGAGCCTGATGAAGGGTCGAGAGAAGGCACAGCGCCCACGGGCTCCCCGGCTCACTGGGCCGGTTGGTATGTGCCATCTGACCCCACGGGGTGGCCCGCTCTCGGATCCTCTGGCAGCCTGACCTACCCACGACCCGGAACATGGGCAGAGTCAGGGGTGAAAGGAAAAGAAAGGCGTGTTTGTTATGGAAGATTTAGAAAACACCCAGGAGGGAAAACAAAGGACGGGTCTTGGATGCAGAGGCTCACTTTTCTGTCCGGCCACGGGGGCAGGTGGAGGGATCATTATCTGGGGCTGCTGGTAGTGAGCCCGGACTATGAGCCCATCTTTCTGCTTTCAAACAGCTATCCCGTGGCTCTCCTTGACCTCCGGAGCTATTGTTAAATTCAACCAGACACGTGATTTAAAAGAGGCTCCGTTGTCATTATTTCGTGGTGTCGTCGAAACGACGCCAGGGTGGCTCCGGGGGGGTGTGGCAGGCTCATTTTCACAAAGACCCGGGGCCTCCGTGGGCTCTCCGCTTGCAGCCCTCCTGTGTCTGATGGGGGCCCGGGCTGTGTGTGGGGTGGGGATTTGCCTCATTCTAGCAGCCGGTCTGTTTTTACTTAAGTTACACGAGATCATTATTTAACAGCATGGCCACAGGGGAGCGAGCATTTTCCAGGTTCCTGACGTGATAAAAGGCCTCTTTCTTGATGAGTAACGAGTTAGAATAAAGGGGCTGCTCGGCCATTCCTGCACACTGCAGTCCCAGGCCCCGGAAAACCCGGCTACAAAACTGGATGGGGATCTAGAAGTGTGCAGAGGAAGAAAACATTCTGGCCATCTAGAATGTGGCTTGTTTTGACTTTAAAGATAACTTTTGTGGTTGAAATAATAGTGGCATTTTTTGTCACTAACATAAATGTGCACAACTTTAAAGAGGCCCAAGCAGGGCACCTGGGTGGCTCAGTCATTAAGCGTCTGCCTTCGGCTCAGGTCATGATCCCAGGGTCCTGGGATCGAGCCCTGCATCCGGCTCCCTGCTCAGCAGGAAGCCTGCTTCTCCCTCTCCCACTCCCCCTGCTTGTGTTCCTTCTCTCACTGTCTCTCTGTGTCAAATAAATAAATAAATAAATAGACCCAAGCATCAAGGCACACACAGCATTTACTGAAATGCAACGACTGGCTGGTTCAAGTGGATACAAAAACTTTGTGCATAAGGCAGTTCTCCCCATGCTCGCCCTCCAGAAAAAGCCCTGAAAATCCAAAGGAGTTAGTGCTGGGCGTTACTCCTTGAAGGACACCCGGAAGGCCCAGTGCCACGTGGAGTTGGTCCTTTTGCAAGTTCTAGATTGGGTTTGGAAAAAGAACCATGGGGCTTTAGCCAAAGCATAAGTCACTAGTTCTTCTTGACTTTGGGTCCAGTCTCCAGGCAGCCACACAGAACAAACAGCAAAAGCCAACCGAAAGAAGGAGTTGAGAGATGTTTGCTTAAACAATCTGTGTGTTTTTCCTGACCACTGGCACGAAGAATTTCCTAGTGGGCTGACAGTTTGCAGCATTTAGAAAGCATCTTAGTTTCCTAACAGGCCTGTTGTGAGGTTTGGCCATCACTGGGCAGCCCCAGCTCTCTCTGCTGCTGTGGCCGGCGGGGTGTGCACGGAGGCTGGGCTGAGCCAGGCCCACAGGCTCAGGCTGGAGAGCCGTGCACTAGGAAGATTTGGTCTGTCCCCAGCCCCTGTAAGTGGCAAGGGCAGGACATATTATGGCAACTCTGTCAAATCTAGAACGTTTCCTGGGTCTGTGTACTCATGCCACAATTGAGACTTACACTGGGCCTTATATTCAATGCAACCTTCTAGAAAAATACAAAAACCCGTTGCCAAAGCAAATATTTCTCTCTGCATCTTGCCTTTCCTGCCCTGTCATCTCAAGCCAAACCCGGGAAGGAGAATGCCCTCAAGGGCATGTAAGCACTGCTCGGTGTTGGTGTCTCCTGGGCTGGCCCCTGTCTTCAGTTTGGATCAGGTGATCAGTCCTCTGGCATACTGGGACCTGCAGAGGTGTGGGCGCTCCTTCATCACCCCCACTGGAGCGCGGGTAAACTGGTCCTGGAAACCCTCCTGACCCGCTTGGGTCTGCGGCTGAACGCAGTGCCACCATGCATCTTGGTCCCAGGCCCAGACACGGGTCTCATTTGGGGTTTAGAAAAGATACTGGGCAGAGGAGGGGCCCGAGGAGGGTGGCACTGTCATCTGGCAGAGTTGCAGACTGAATATGGCAGCCTAAGGCCAGCTCTTTCCCCAGCCCCTCCACCCCTACCTGCTCTTTCCCAGCTCCCCCTGCCTGCCCAGAGGCTCAGACCTTTTCGTCTCCTCCAGCTGAGCCAATGGAGGGCTTCTGGCTTAGCCTGAACTGTGCTTTCCGACAAGCTAGCACACAGGAGCACGCTCAATAGCCAGGGGACCCGCGCACACAGACCTGCAGGTAGTAGGGGCGAGGAGGGGTTGGGGGTGGTGGGGAGAGCACTGGCGAGAAGGACTTGGGGACGCACCCCGGCTGTGAGCTCACGAGGGCCCGGGGCCGCAGGCAGAGCCGTGGGGAGAGGGGCCGCAGGCAGAGTGAAGGGGGTGCTTTCAGGAAGCTCTTTGCAGGGCTCAGGGAGTACGCCCCCTTGCTTCAGGGCTCAGACGAGGAAGCGAGACAGACGCGGGAAGAGGCACTCGCTTCTGCAAAGGACACGGCGTTGCTTGGGGCTGTGAGACTTGGAGGGATGTTGTGTCCTTAGGTGCACTGGGGGTGCTCTGGTTGTGGGAACGCTCAGACACGGGGCCCCAGAGGGGCACTAGCAGGGGAGGGAGATGGCCGCAGCAGCCCTGCGAGGTTCCTGATGCCTCCAGCAGCTTCTGAGCAGAAGCTCCTACAAGCAGCTGGAGGTGACAGGGAGAGGCCTGGCGGCAAGCACGTGCATGATTGTTCAGGCTTCCCGAAGACCCGATGCCGTGACATCTTCACATCTGTACCACTGTCTGTCTGTCACCATCATCGTCGCGATCACCCGGACCTCTCATCTATTACCCATCGGTATGTACCATCTACCTTTGATCTTGGTCAGGTGAGGTCAGCAGAGGACTCGCTGTTCCGCACGAGGAAGCTAAAGGCAGCACATTTTAGGAATGCCCGTGTGCCCTCACTCACCGGTACCCACCCCCTGGTGATGAGTTTGGGAACACTTCTGCAACGTGGCAAATAGGCCTAAGCCCTGACTAATGAGGGAGCCTGTGCTTTATCGGTGACTTTCAATCAGAGGGGCCGTTAGAGAAGCAAGCAAGCAAACGTTGTTTCTCAAGAGCAGACATCACTGCACCCTGAGTGATACTGGCAGTAAGCCAGCAGCAAGGGATGGCAAGGCGCCCACAGCGGGGCTTTTCCCAGCCTCTCTTTTCACATGTCGCAGGAGATGTTTGCTAGAAGAGGGCCTCAGTTGGCACCCCTCCACTGTTTACATTTGGTCATTAATTCCCAATTCCCATGAGTCAACCAGAGAGCCCTGCTGGTGGTGGCCATTCTGCTGTGCTGTTTTATCTGGATTAATGCCATGGACTCTATGCAGATATATTTTCCTTCAAGGAAGAAAGGGAAAGATAGCCATACGCAGGCAAAATATGTACATGTATCGTTGGGGCAGCCACAAAACCGGAATCAGTGAACTAGTTCAGCTAAAACAGGAGCCAACACAAACATGAGACCAACACGAGCTTAGGAAATGTCGCTGAAAAGGAAAGATGTAAAGCAGAAAAAGAGGACGAGGCAGCATGCACTTTGCAGTCTTGGTTCAGATTCCATTCTGATGACCGTCATGCCAGGGAATCGCCTTCCGAAGTGGTCCTACTGGGGCTTCGGGGTAAATCTTGTCCACCGATGATGACTCTCAGCACTATGGGCTAATTACTCACTATCTCTCCCAGCACTCTCCTGAGAGCTTTCCTTCACCACTACCTTGTGCCGGCCTGAGTCCAGATGTGGTTGGGTTCTGCCAAGCACCGTCCCTCCTGGAACACCTGACTTCAGAGCTGAGCTAAGTGAGGCAGGAGGCTGGACGTGAGCATTCAGTTTTGGGGTGTGACATCATGGTGGTCAAGATCATGGTTCTAAGTCCAGCAGCTGTGGCACGGCTTTTGGATTTCTTGAAGGCAGCTTTCTAGTGAGACACCAAGGTGGGGGAGGGGAGGAGGGATAGCTCCAGGGATTGCAGGTCTGGGGCTGGATTCTGGGTTCAGTGAGCAGCCCCCCAAGAGCAACAGCAACTGCAGCAACTTTGGTGGCCGGGTCTGGAGTGTGGCTTTGGGTGTTACTCCTAGAAGCTTGGCCTCCAGTTTGTTTCCTCAGCTCTCCCACTGATCCCGTAAACCATTAAAAACCCTAAATAAATCCTTCTTTGCTTAAACGAGCAAGCGTGCATGTCTTCTCCATGACTCTACCCTGCTTAATGCAGACTACGAAACAGAGTCGCCATGTTCCCTCCACAACCAACAGGGTGGCATGGAGGCAACTTGGTAAGTTGCTCAATTTGAGCAGAATTTGAATGATAAAGGAGAGCTTGTTGAGTTTTCAACCTTTCTAGTTTCCAATCCTGATATCTATCCCCTTTGAGATCCAGGGGGGCAGTCTCAGCATTTTAAACCAAGCTGGAGGTATGAGGCACAGTGGAGCTGGTGCATCTGCTGTGGGAGTGACGTTCTTGGAAAGCAAGAGGGCCTGGACACTCTTGTCACAAACCTAGGTCACTGACAGTGACAGGTTCGTGATGTGCAGCAAATACCCCCAAGAAGAATTCTGCCGTAGCTCTTTCCTGTGTGTGTGCTTGGGCCGGGAAGCAGTTCTCATGTGGATGCTCTCGCTCTTCTCCATGCCTGCCCAGTTCCCATGTTATCCAGACTGAGGAAGCAGAATAATGGCCCCCCAGAGATAGCCATATCCTAATCCCTAGAACCCATGAATGCATTCTGTTTCGTGGCAAAGGCAAATTAAGTTTGCAGATGGAATTAAGGTTGCCAAAAAAATGACCTTAAGCTGGGGAGATTATCTTGGATGATCTGGGTGGGCCCAATGCAATCATGGGGGTCCTTAAAAGTGGGGGAAGAGAGTCAGAGGGAGATGTACCTGTGGAAGAACAATGAGAGACGCAACATTGCTGGCTTTGCGGGAGGAGGAAAGGGGCAGAGAGCAAAGAAGAGCAGGTACCTGGAGAAGCTGGAAAGTCAGGAAAGATTTCCCTTCTAGAGCCTCCAGAACGAAGGCAGCCCTGTTGGCACCTTGACTGTAGCCCAGTGAGAACTGTGTCAGACTTCTGACCACCAGAAATGTAAGATGATACATTTGTGTTGTTTAAGCCACCAGGTTTGAGGTAATTTGTTGTAGCAAGAGGAAAAAACCAACACATAGACCTTAAGCCATTCTTTCATGTGACCCCATCAAACGCCATATGAGTTCATAGCTAAGAAAGATGTCTCAGGCTTGTGGCGGCTGGAGAGGGAGAGTTTGAAAGCAAATGTTCCAGTTGTGAAAAGACTCACCAATAGAAAAATCATGCTTCCCTTGACTCAATTATGAATGGAAGAAACAATGTGTAAATGATATGTAAAAGCAAATTTCTGAACATTTGATAGATGTTTTACATAATTTTATACAAAGCAGGCTCATTCGGGATCCTATTTCCACAGGATCTATAATAAGATGAGAAGGTAACTGTCCTATGTTGAAAACTGAATCCTGAATCAGTTATAAGAGGGGAAAAATTACAGTTGAAATGCTGTAGAAATAATATATAAAATAATTATGAATTATTTCTATCAGAGCTACCAAATACATTATTAAAATTTAAGAGTGCTATTTCAAACACTGTCCAAGGACTTTAAAAATGTCATTGTGCACTCTTCTCATAGTTGGGGGTATGCTCTAATGAACATTCCTGGAGGACCAGGACCAGGCGACTCAGCTCTGGAGGGTCCCTTTAGGAGCTCTGCTCACACAGCCTGAGAGCAGGAATTTAAGAAATATGTGTTGGCCAAAAGACACTACCACTTGATAAAATGTTCGTCTATGCATTAACTCTTGCATTCAGTACTAAGAAGCTAGCAAAGCTGCATCAGGTAGTCAACTAACAAGTACCTAAGGGAGGCCAGGCTCTTAGAAGAGTCTGAGCAGTGCTGTGTGGGGCCTCCTGACCCTGAGATGTGTTCCAACATGGGCAGGCACATTGGGACCAGGAGAAGGTACCTAGCTTGGGTTAGGAGGCATTATTGCTGAAAGACAAAATGGAAAGTGAGCATCGTCTACAGGGAGTAAGAGAATAAGGCTCAGGCAGTGGCAACATCAGGGAGCCCAGATGGCTGGAAGCCATGACAAGAGGGGCAGGAGGGGAGGTGGGGGAAAGTGAGGAGGGAGCAGGAGGGCGGGGTTTCTACTGCACAGCTGGACACAGCTTCTCCTCATCAAGGACTGGAGCACCTGAGCCTCAGCCCAGGCCCCAAGGAAGAGCCAAGGAGGTAAGAATGGGAAAGAGGGGTTATAAGACAAAAGGCCTCAAAGCCCTACAGACTGGCTGCTGTAGAAATAAGGAAACACCAAAAATTTGTGAGCAGGTCCTCATCGACCATATTTTATCTATTTTAAGATACATGGGGGTTTTTTTCCTTTACATTTTAGCATCCTGAAACAAGACTGTATGTTACAGTTGATGGCTTTTAATCACTGCCACTGTCTAGGTGTGAATGTGGTTGTTATTCTTGGCAGCACTTAGTTGACCACTGTAGGATTTTAATGTTCCAATCAACAAAAAAGTACAATCTGAGGAAGGAAGAAATATGAGTCCCAGGCATTGTCTAAAGCCTTTCCATGGAATTGAATTTTAGTGGAAAACATTTTATAAACTCATCATTTCTGGTGAGGCCATGGAAGTACCAGAATCAAAACTTGCAGAATAGGTCTTAAGCGCTTGGGAAAAGATCCTACAAACAATCATGGGGCACTTTCTAAGAAATGATGCATCACAAGCTTGAGAAAAACACAGTCAAAAACTGAGTTAAAATGACCCAGAAGAATCAGACTCTGGCTGCAAAGAATTTCTAGGACCATTTTTAACCATTTTATTCCAATCATGTTTTCCTTTTTATGCTTGCACAAATGTGATATTTCAGTATAGATTTTTAAAAAATGTGTAAGCTTCAGGAAGTATAAATTAAAAATTTTGAGAGAAGAAAGGATTATGCTATAGTTTAATTGGGGACATTTGTTTTTATTTCTTAATGTTTGTGAAATAATGATGCATCTTATGTTGTCTTGGATTTTATGAAATCTAACCATTCTCTCTTTAGTTGTGTTAATCCACTGTTAAATCTACCAAAGTGATTTAAAAATTTGGACATTGTTTTGTATCGCTAGAAGTTCCATTTGTTTCTTTTCCAGATATGCTGGGTCATTTTTTATAGATTCTTGTTGCTTGCAGATATTTTCAAGCCTGTTTTATTTCTTTAAACACAGGAACATTGTTATTTTATAAACTTTGTCTGATAATTCCAATATCTAAATATTAAAGTCATTTTTGTTCTGTTTATTATTTTGGCTGTTTTTTGTTTATAATGTTTCATTTCCTTGTGTGCTTGGTTATTTTTGACTGTATACTGCTCATTGTCCCTATAAAAGTGTTTTTGGACCTATGTTGAGGAAACTTCCAGGCACTACCACTTGATAAAGAGTCCATATTAAAATGAATTCACAGTGTGAGGTTTTCTGTACCACCCAGGTAATGTGAGGCCATGATGCACATCCTTATGAGAGTCAGCTTGCAATCACAACTTCTTAAAGAAGTTATTGTTTTTCTTTTCTTTTTTCCTCTGCTCTGCTTAGCACCAAGGCAACCTTATCTGCAGTTTCTGAGAGGTGGAAAGTGGAGGTGGTTTTATTTCTAGTTTATCTTTACCCCAGGGTTATAGACACCTGAAGTCCCAACTTCTGTGGAAGAAGTATCCTTAGATTCTCATAAGATTTTGGTAATTCTAAAACTAGAAGGTATTAGACTTCCCACCTTAGGTCAGCACTGGGCCTTGACTTCTGGGTCCTTGTCCTTCAAAGCTTCCAAAACTGAAGCCCAGGCATGCCCAGCCTGGTAAAGGACCAAGGGCAGAAGCAGCTTCAGCACTCCTGTTTGTTTCTGAGTTTCCCTTTTGCCATAGGCTTTGGCCTGGTAGTTAGTTCCTCACTATTTTATTAGTTATTTCATGTTGTTAAGGATGGGCTTTTAATATTTAATCTAGAATGTTGATTGTTTTCACAAGGAGAGTTGATTCTAATAACTTGGCTGAAATTTCTGTAAGAAGAAATCTCTATGTTATTTTATTATTTTTCAATTTTCCTAGTCTATTGGTACTTTGGCCTTCTACATGTGGGGTGAAAATCAAAATCAGAGAAAAAAGCAGAGTGAAAGAGTAGTGTCTTTGTGAAAGATTTGGGGCTTACAGAGCTAGTATCACAAAAGGGATTAACTCAATGAACCCATGCCTGTATTTTCCTGCAAAAACATTTCCTCACTGTTTTAAGAAGGAAAGAGACCTAGGTGTTCTCTCCTACCTATGATTTTGGTTCTATGACCCTTGGTATCAATAACATCAATTTGGTGTTCAGTCAAATAAATTGTAGTATCTCTTCACTCTCTCATAAGTGATCCTTGACCATATTGTAACTCTTGGAGGGAGGGGCCATATCTTGTCTTTATTTTTGTATTTCCTTCAAGGTCAAAAAGAATGCTAGGCTCTTGATAGTGTTTCACAAAAACTCATTGAATAATGAGTTGGTTTGGTTGATTTTCAGTTTCTACTAAAGCTGAATTTAAAGATAACCTATGATCCAGTAATCTCATTTCTAGAAATATTCCCCCAAAATGCTTATTTATGTTCCCAAAGACATGGATAAGAATGCTGTGGGAGGACTTGAAATGATTCAAATTTCCATCAATGGTAGAATGAAAAAGTAAATTGTGGTATGGTCACCCAATGGAGTACTATACACCCACAAAAGTGGACAAACTACTGCTACATGCAAATCGTACAAGAATCTCACAAATACAATGTGAGCAAGATACATCCGAAATAAAAGAATTCATAACTGTACGGCTTCATTTAGATAAAATTCAAAAAGAGGCAAGTTTTATTAGGTATTAAGATTATGGTTAACTTGGTTGGCAGGGAGGGAGGAAGTGAGTAGGAAAGGGTCAGGAGAGGGCTCTGGCTTCTCTTTCTTGGTTACATTTCTGTATACTAATCTAGTTTCTTTGGTGTATTAATTTTGTGAATACCTATTAAACTGTATATTTTTGATTTGTGCATTTTATGTATCTTATATTTTAATGAAAAATTTCAAAGTTAGAAAGCATAGTTGAATGTTGTTGGTTTTTTCCTAAGAAAGACCATATCTCTTCAATTATTTTTTGGCTGGGTACAGTGGACTTTATTGATGGTATGTGACAAAGTTGTGCTCTCTAAACTCCTCCCCTTCTCTCTGGGGGTCTTCGATGGAAAGTGTGCAGCAGTCAGGAGATTCTCATTGTGTTGGGGAATGAGTTGGGGCAAGGACTTCCCAGCTGTGGGAGCCTTGCTCTTCCTCCTCATATCTGTTCAATTTTTAGATATAGAAAAGTACAAAGTCCTTTTCCAGATGGTTTTTGGGGTCTTCAGGAGTTAACACTGGGTTAACACAACCTCAACCCTGAAAATCAGCACCAGGGCCTTGTATCACTGGGGCAACTCAGAGCAATTTCAGAGAGCTGTGCGAGAGAACATCACTTTACAAACGCACTCATTATTTCACTTTCCCCAAGTGAATCAGATCGTGTTTTATTCATTGAAAATATAGATTTTTATTGTTTGCCTTTCTTTCTCTCTGAAGGCGGTGATTATGGTGATCTGTCACCAAAATCCGGCCTTCATCCCACGGGGTGGCTGGGAGGGGGGCTTTCTCTGCCTCCCCCCGCCCATCCGAGCTCTTGATCCCCCTGCCAGCTTCCCCCCACCCCCCCATCTCCTTTAGCCCAACTGCTGGGAGGCAGCTAACAGGGCCAAAGGGAAGGGGCTTTTGTTTCCCATTGTTCCAAGGATGGGAGGGTGTCTGGGTAGAAGGATGGTGTTTAAAGGGAGAAAAGGACATTAGAAATGCACATGGATTATCCATAGGCTTGCTGCTCAGGACCCAGTTTCTCTCTGCATGGAATGATCTGATTTATCCTTATGTCTGTGGATTGAGAGCAGCACACGTGTGGCCCTACCAGGGTGATGCACGCATGCGTGCAAAGGACAAGGAGGAGAGGGGGTGCCGGAGCTCCCTCCCCATCCAGTTTGCCAGGCCGAGATAGGAGGACAACTAGAATTGAGGTGATTTTAGGAGACACTGAGCAAAATTTAAAAATCCAACAACAGATTCTCATCTCAACAGAGGCAATTGTCTCATTTTGTTGTTGTTTCATTTTTGCTGAGCAAATCTGTTTTTGAAAATGTTCTATAAACAGTGGGAAAGATTTGGAAAGGGAAATGGGGGTGTAGCAGGTGTGTGGGGGGTAGTAGGAGATGGAACCATTGACTCGATGGCAAAGGTTTTCCGCATTTGTCAGATGGAAAAAACCTTTAGAAATACTTGAGAAAAGGTATCTCAGGCTCCTGGCTTTCCAGCTCAGCCCTGACTCATAGACAGGGCAAGTCCAGATTTTGAAGGGCTTAAAGTTTATAAAACCTGTGGACTCTCATTAAAAAAATAATACAAAACTACAATTACAAAACTGCTAGAGCTTCTTTCAGGGCTTTGGGAAGGTTCAAGTAAGTGAGGGACCCTGAAGATTTAGCTTCATTAGCTTTGCAGTAAAGCCTCCATTCACAGAACACGTTCTTTATGAAAGCAGAAAACTCTATGCTGTATTGTGCTACAAACAATTGTATGTAAAGTAAGTGGAGAATCTAGGATGAATTTGAAGAGAGAAAACAATATGTCATATACAGAACAGAATAGAGAGTAAGTACTATAACCACCTGACACTCAGTGATTGGGCAATTCTACCCATTTTGAGAACAGTAGAAATATCAAGTAGGAAATATCAAGGAGAAAAAGAAGACTCTTAGGAGCCAAAATGAAAGCCACAAAATCCAGCTATTTGATTTTATCCCAAAGCCCCAGGATCAATATGTTCTATGAAGCATATACTTAGTTTAGAGGCTTATTAGGATCCTGCTTAATCCTCTTTTATATGCTTCTAATCAACTACGATGCCTGGTTCCTTGTGCCCACAGATGAGCTGTCTTGGATTCTGTCCTCTCCCTCATTTCCACTGTCAGCTAACTTCCTAATCTTCAAACTCCTCTCACATCAGCCCTACCCCTCCTGTCTCAATCATGTACATCCTTGGTAAGTCTTTTCTCACATCTTAATCTCAATAATTTAAAGAACTCCCAGTGGGTCCACAGATTTTAATCTTGGCCCAATCTCTACATAGCTGCTGGTGGTAGAATTAAGGGGAGGGTTTCATGGGTTGGTTAGATGAAAAATTCAAAGACTTTCAAGTATTAATCCAACTTACTAATACAGTTTGAATTTTGACCTTTTTTTAATCAAAATGAAAGAAAAACAGTTTTTGCTGGCATATATTAAGTGCTATTAGAACAAAATTTTCATGAAAGGAAATAAGGCCAGTGGGAAATATCTGATTTAAATTTGCAAGGGAAGCAACGCAAATGTCCATCGATAGATCAATATGTGGACAAAATGTGGTCTATCCATACAGTGGAATATATTTAGCCTTAAAAGGAAGGATATTCTGGGGCACCTGGGTGGCTCAGTTGGTTAGGCGTCTGCCTTCGGCTCAGGTCATGGTCCCAGGGTCCTGGGATCGAGTACCATTTCGGGCTCCCTGCTCGGTGGGGAGTCTGCTTCTCCCTCTCCCTCTGCCGCCCCCCCTGCTTGTGAACCTGCTCTCTCTCTTTCTCTCTGTTAAATAAATAAATAAGTGAAATCTTAAAAAAAAAAAGGAAGGAAATTCTGACACATGCTACAATATGAATGAACCTGGAGAACATTATGTTGAGTGAAATAAGTCAGTTGCAAAACAACAACTTCTGTATGATTTGACTCATGTGGAGTACCTAGAGGAGTCCAATTCATAGAGACAGAAAATAGAATGGTGGTTGCCAGGGTCAGGGAGGAATGGGAGTTGGAGTTTCATGGGGACTGAGTTTCAGTTTTGCAGGATGAAAGTGTTCTAGAGATAGATGGTGGTAACAGTCACACAAGAATGTGAATGCCACTGAACAATTAAAATGGTTAAAATGGTAAATTTTGTGTTAAATATATTTTACTGCAATTTAAAAAAATTGCCGTAGAGATTTGTAGCTACAATTCCTACCACTTCCTAGCTGGGAGAGACCTTCCAAAAAGAATTCCTCGGAGGCTCAGAACTTTCCAAATAAAACATCCTCAAACATGGAAAATTTCAGAGACATGCACTTCTGTCTGGTTTGGGGACATCAAACTGTGGTTGACCTTGTTTAAATTCTAAAAAATCAAAAGACTTTTTGTTTCAAATGATTAGGAAGTAACACAACACCAGAATCTGATTTCGCCTCAGAGGCACACATGTGATCGTGAGTAGGGAGCTCCATTTCTGCATGAATAATCCAAGCAGGCAGCGGGGGAAGGCTGGTGGCTCCCAGAACACAGCTGTGTGCTCTGAGATTTGAAAGGCCGGCAAGACAGTCCTTTCTTTGCTGCTAATGGTGGCAGAGTGATGGCCACTTCCTTCTCCCCAACCCCAACTATAAATCCAGGTCTGGGCTAAT
The DNA here is from genome assembly GCF_004348235.1 of Phoca vitulina. NCBI lineage: Eukaryota > Metazoa > Chordata > Mammalia > Carnivora > Phocidae > Phoca > Phoca vitulina. The sequence goes on from NW_022589746.1 coordinate 217,191, forward strand.
TGCACCCTGCCCCTCCAGCTACCTCAGGGGGATTGGAGAGGATTAATGAGAAATGAGGTGAGAAACCCAGGGAGCTCGCTGGCCACAGGCTCGATACAATAAGAGGCATTTTTGTAGCTGGTCTGTCATAGTCACGGCCCCACGATCTCTGAATCCAGCCAATAAAAAAAGAACCACAGAAAGACTGAGCAGCGCTAGATCCCAAAGAGCGAGAATTCAAAACCTGAGTCATTAAGGAGCTGGCTGTTCTCTGCTAATGCTTCTCCCAGGGTGAAATGTCCAGGGGAAGTCCGATCTGAGAGCATCAGCTTTTCTAAGTGGATTACCTCCTGGGAAATGGGTCCAGGGTTTTTACAGCGCTTAGAGTTAGGATTTCTATTTAAAATGATGTACTGGTGAGAAACCATTATGAAAACCATCATATATACATGTTTATGATACATATAACTATGTATATATATTTTATATAATATAAATATGATATAAAAATATACATATTTTTATTATTTTATTATAGTGTTTGTTATAAAAACAATATTTTATTATAAAAATAAGAATAGCTTTGTAAATAATGTGAAAATACTCGTAGTCCAGGTCAAGGTTGATTTTGGTTTGTTTTTGGTGTTTTTTTCTTTCTTTAAAAACATTATTATTATTATTATTATTATTATTATTATTTTGCTTTTGTTTGTTTTACTAGCTTGCTCACATCCAAGGTTGCCGGTAAAAGAAATAAAACCTTTGTTATTTTTGCAGCATAGAATGACCATATATAGAGATTACATTTAGAATTAGAATCCTAGGATTTCTTGTAGAATTACCTTAGAGGTTATTCTAGCTTCCTCATCCCCATTTCACAGATGAATACACTGAGGTTGAAAAGAATAAAGAAACTTGTGAAGACACATACACATGGAGCAGGAATTAAAAAGGGACCTCCAACCTGAATCTTGCTTATCCCATTCTGCACCCAGTTCTGTACACCCTCTCCAGCTTTTCCATTATTTTGAATCTGTTTTTACTTTTACCTTCACACCCAGCCCACCCTATCCCACTTTTGACCATTTCGCCAATGGCAAAAAGGGAAGTGGAGGTGAGGGTGCTCTATGGTTTGAGAAAACAAATACTGAAATGATCAGTAAGTGAGCCTTAAATTTTTAGGATAACATATTATTGTATCCCTCCTTATTAATGTTAAGGAGTCAAAGTTGGCTCACTTAAGTCTCATCTGTCCCTCTAAGGCAAAGACAGTTAACATTTACTGAACATTTATTAGATGCCAGTTCCAGGCACTGGTTTAAGTGCTTTATGTATACAGGCATACCCTGGAGATATCGCAGCTTCGGTTCCAGACCACTGCAATAAGGAAAACATTGCAATATAGGGAGTCCAATGAATTTTTTGGTTTCTCTGTGCATATATCAGTTATATATAGACTATACTGTGGTCTATTAAGTGCGCAGTAGCATTATGTCTAAAAACTAATGTATATACTTTGGGGCGCCTGGCTGGCTCAGTCAGTGGAACATGTGACTCTTGATCTCGGGGTTGTGAGTTTGAGCCCCATGTTGGGTGTGGAGATTACTTAAAAATAAAATCTTAAAAAAAAAGGTGTATATACCTTAATTAAAAAACACTTTATTGGTAAAAAAAAGATCACAGATCACCAAACCAAACATAATAATAATAAAAAATGTTGAAATAGTCTGAGAACCACCAAAATGTGATGCAGAGACATGAAGTGAGCAAATGCTGTTGGAAAAATGGCGCTGAGAGATTTGCTCAATGCAGGGTTGCCACAAACCTTCAATTTGTAAAAAAATGTAATATCTGCAAAGGGCAGTAAACTGAGTGAGATATGCCTGTCTTAACTCCTTTAATTCTTGTACCTCCTCCATGACAGAGACATAGGTATTGTCATCCTAACACCTATTTTACAGATGAGGAAACTGAGGCACAAAGGGGTTAAAGCACTCTCTTTATTGCCCCACATCCCCTCACACACACATATAACACTGAGAGTTACCACTGTTTCTGCCCAATACAAAACAACTGAGGTAAGGTATTCTGTGCAGTGGGGAAGGCTCTAGAGATACAGGGCAATTGAGGCAGCACTGGTCTCAGAGCTCACACAGCCCAGCAGAAGAGGTGGGGGCACATGTACAACCGTAATAGAGGAGGGACTGGGAAGGTGTAGGGGCATGGACAAGTTCCTATGGGGCCCCAGTGACTGGCTGGGGGAGGGCCGTTCCACACAGTTGGTAAGAATTTAGCTGGGTATTAAAATGAAATAGGACTTACATGGTCAAGAGGGGCCAGGCCAGTCAAGATGTGGAAAAGGGCATGTCTGGCAGAGAACACAGCATAGGCAAGAGTTTGGAAGTCTGTACGTCATACCTTTTCACCCAGGTCCCCTGATATACTTATTCACATGACAGTGATTGTTGCTTCAACAGGGATACTGAAGAGAAGGAGGAGGAATTGTGTCCTTCTCTCTACATGCAATATCCCCCAGCCACCCCGGGGCCCCCTTTGGATGGGGAAGCCACAGGGGGTGGGATAGGGATTATGGATCAAAGGATGACAAATGAATGATTTGATAGGCAAATGCCTCCCCAGAAAGCATACAATGGTAGAGAGTAGTACCACGCTGGGCTGAGCAATCAAAACTGGATTATGTTAATGCTCCTTCTAAGTAGAAAGAATGGGCCAAGTCAGAGTTTAGGGTAGGAAGGAATGGGGCTACTGGGGAAGACATAGAAAATATGGAGATCAGGGACGCCTGGGTGGTTAAGCGTCTGCCTTGGGCTCAGGTCATGATCTTAGGGTCCTGGGATCGAGCCCCTCATCAGGCTCCCTGCTCAGCGAGGCGTCTGCTTCGTCCTCTCCCTCTGCCTTTGTCCCTGCTCATGTCCTCTTTCTCTCAAATAAATAAATAAATAAAATATTTCTAAAAAAAGGAAAATCTGGAGAACAATAACAGAAGGGGTCTTCTAGTAGAGGGGCCATGAGGGAATGCACTGTGTGCAGAGAAGAAAGTGACCGTGTAACAGAGTTTTGTGGCAGAATTCGGGGCAGGTATGAAAAAGGTGACTGACAGAAAGGGACACTCTGGGCCTGGGGTGGCACTGACAGGGCCACAGACACTGAGGGACTGTTCTGACAGCAACTGCAAGTGACCACACATGCAGGCGAGACTGGGCAGTGACCAGGGCCCCTGGGGCACATCTGACGACTCTCCCAGGGGAGCCCCAGATGGCCGCGTTGCAGATGCAGGTGTGGTCACCTGAGAGAGCCACCTCCAGAAGGGGAACATCTGTGCCAGGCCCCCTTTGACCTCCTTTCTCTTCATCTTTACCCGCTCTGTGCTTCTCTTCATAGGGGTAGACTGCCCTCGTCTATGTCCACCCACAGATGTTCCCAATGTAGTCACTGAAAGTCTTACCCTCCCATGAACGAGATTGTTAGAGGAGGCGGTTTAATCATTACACTTATTGAAACATGGATTAACCAAAGACCAGAATGGGTTGAGGTTTGCTCACAGTGGGAGATCGTTGATAATGGGATGACATTGGTCAGGGCCCATCTGGCACCCTACTGGGAGGGGCTGGGGAGAGTGGGGAGCCACGAAATGAAGGCTTGTTTTCTCTGGAGCAGACAAGGGCCTCTATCTACCATCTTTCCAGCCACTCGGTAGGGAAGACAATGCTTTCCATTATGTTTAGCCATTCCCCAGACCCTTCAGTGAGCCTTCTTCCGTGGGCATGCATCTCTCCTCACAGCCTTCCACTAGCGCAGGTCGGTGGGCACAGCGCTGCTCCTGGGTACGGTTCTGGCCGCGGTTCTGAAGGTCTGGAAGTTTGGTTGTCACCTCTGTCTGCAAAGCAAGGCTCTGCCATTTGATTCTAGTATTTACTTAGCAAATGAGCCAGGCTACAAAATCATGGAATTAGCTGAGCTCCCGATTGCTGGGAGAAACGTACAGGATGGGGCTGTGGAGAAATCACCAGGGCAGCAGTTTGGGACTGAATACATGGCGGGGCTGTCACATCAAAGCTGCTCCCCGAAAGCCATCAGTGCCATTCCACCTCAAGCTGTGAGGTCTGTTGGACTCTGCTGACTCACTCTTTCAGAAAGGCGTGAAGTGGTGTAGCTGATGAAGGCTGTCACATTGACCTGATAAACCTGGCACTCCAGAATCCCAGGGAACCTTAGGAGGAGCCTGGATGGGGCAATACTTGTATGGAGAGAGGAGATACACTGTGATAGAGTATCTGCTGTCTTCAGGGCCCATTTGGGACCAAGGTGGATTTCGGCCTGGATGGACACGTAAGTCCCCACACAGAGGTAATTTCTCTCTTCCATGCTAGCCATGATGCCAACAAGAACAACTTCATGGTTTTCCTAGGCTTCCTCACCACAGGATTTCTGCATGCTAAGGAGAGATGCAAGGGAAAGACAAACAAGATAAATGTGAATTTTCAGACGAAAAGCAGGCTGATTTAGGATTTTCAGTAAAGTTTTGATCAGTTCACATTTTATTATCTCGTAGGCATCATCAAAGTCCCTCCTCTGTAGTAACCACAGTCTTCTTCTTCTTTTTTTTAAAAGATTTTATTTATTTATTTGACAGACAGAGACACAGCGAGAGAGGGAACACAAGCAGGGGGGAGTGGGAGAGGGAGAAGCAGGCTTCCCGCGGAGCAGGGAGCCCGATGTGGGGCTCGACCCCAAGACCCTGGGATCATACCTGAGCCGAAGGCAGACGCTTAACGACTGAGCCACCCAGGCGCCCCTAATCACAGTCTTCTATTTTCTATATTCTGATGCTCTGACTTCTTGGGGACATGCTGATCATGGAAGGACTGCCCCTCCCAGGCTTAGCCAATTCCTAGCGAGAGTAAACAGCTCACCTGGGAGCACATTTTTCACACGCAAACCAGCCAAGCCAGAGCCCCTTACCAGCCCCCTTACTGGGCTCTCACACTCTGGGCCACTATTCCCTCATCCTAATCACCCAAGGGCTAGGTACCAGACAGCAAGGGACAGCCCCTATGGCTCAAAGCCCTGAAAGTGTTCAGATCAGCCAATCCTAAACCTGCCTGCCCTGCTTCATTCTTTCCTTCCCACAAAAATGACAACAAAGGCTCTTGCCCAGTTTCCGCCTTACTCCCTCTGCCTCCTGCCTGCCCCTGGTGCCTCCCCATGGGACCCTCTCTCATGGCGTGGTGTGCTCCCTCTTCTCAGGAACTGTAACAAACTGTCTTTTCAAGGGCAATCATCTCCTAATCTGTTGGCTTTACCACACCTGAATAATAATAAAACCTACACTTACCACACTATGCTGAGCCAGCCAGGGGGCGCCCCTCCCATGTGGAGTCCCCCCTTCCCTGCCCCCTGCTCTCACCCCTTGCCCACTCCCTTCAGTCACATATTCTCCCATCAGCCATTTGAAGGTGATAACAAGCAGTTCTTCTCCTCCACTAAGAAACCCAGAGGAAAAACCAAGAGAAACACGGCCTTCCTCTGCTTCCCTGCTATGAGGGAGATGGCTTTCATTTGGGTCACTTTGTACGCCTGGAGGAGCCTGACGGGTCAGCCTAGTTTCAGAGCACTTGGAACAGGGTGGGATGGAGAGGATGGTGGAGATGGAACTGTGCTGCCGACCCCCCTGGGGAGCCTCTCTCTCCTGGTAACCCGTTTAACGCTCACATGGCTGACTGCGGCTGTTCCTTCAGCAGGTCCTAAGTTAAAAGGAAGGATGTGGTTGCATTAAAAAATCTCTACTATTTTTTAAGAACCTCTCTGTTAATTCCCTATTTTCTCCTACCCATCTTGAAATCCTTTCGTCAGATCAGAACCACCCCCTTTGCAGGTGAGGTAGGTTCTCTCCTCTCCAACATGTTGAGGCAAGGGAGTCTGGAGGGCATGACTTAATGGGTTAAGGGATAAAAAAAAAAAAGAACACCAAAGATGCTGTGGATGAGTCGGTCACGTTCCTGTGAGGCCAGTGACGGGACATGAGCCATCTGACCTGCCGCTCAAGGATGGCACCTTGCTAACTGGCCTCAGGCTCTCACTTTAGCAGGGAGAGAGGTGGAGGGACTCCTGGTGTCATGGGACTGTTTGGCCCAGGCAGGTGGCTAGGGCCTTCCCTCAGGTGCCCACTGGGTGGTGAGTAAATGGAAACTTCTCAGTGCTCATCTCTCAGGGAGAGTGAAGGGGTTTTTAGTGAGAAGCAGTGTGGGAGCCGATGGCAAGTGTCACTTGCCGTGTCTCTTTCTACCCTCGTTGCCCTATGTCTGTGGCATTTCCCCCCCTCCTACCATCCTCCTTGTGTTCCTTCAGCGTCTTCATCTTTTTCATATTTTTTCCTTTAGGTGAGGGTGCTACTGAACTCTGGAAAGCCAGCGTGAAAAGGCCCTAGCCCTTACCTCAGCTTTAGAGACGGTCCTAATGACAGACAGCCCCATTGCCACTCGGCCCAAACTCAAGTCAACAGCAAGCATTTCTGAGAGCCTGCCCCATGTTGTACCTGCACTCGATGCCAAAAATGCGGGGACAGTCAGGATGCTACTGCCGCTCTGAGGCAAAGACTAGCCTGTGTTGGGGCAAAGAACCCAGGGCCCAGGCCATGGTCAGGTCAGCAAGGGTCCTGGAGGCAGGCCATGTGCAGAATGAATGGGCAAAAGGAGCGGAGAGTTTTCTTATAGAGGAGAAATGTGGCTATATCTTCAAACATTTGAGGGCCAAGAAGGATAAGAGGGACTTGACTTGCCCTTTGTCCTCTCAAGGTTGAACACCAACCAAGGAAGGCAACCTTGGGGGATGCCTTTGGCAAAGAGGAGGGGCTGAAATAGGCTTTCCTCGTTAGCATGAGTTCCCTGGCCCTGGAGATGTCTGGAACAGAATTACTTCAAACCCTGGCTCAGACTGATGGATTGTGCCTTATTGATGAAAACTCAGGGGTAAAAATAATTGATCAGTGGAAGATATGGCTTCTGCTTTATGAATCCAATAGTGAAAGGGAACTTAAAAATACATTTCCATATCTTAGAAAACCACCTTGTGTGTGTGTGTGTGTGTGTGTGTGTGTGTGTGTGTGTGTGATTATACAACTCGTTAGGTGAGTTCTAGGGATGGACTAATGTAACTATAAACCCATATACTAATAGGCTGGGTTACAGTGATGATCTGTGTGATTTTACTCCTTGATGTAATCATGGGAAGTAATCAAGATAATAAAAATCCTAAGTCTTGACATGTGGTAAATGCTTGATGAATTGAAATAAATTGGATTAGAGAGTCCAAGATGGCGGAGGAGTAGGAAACCTTTATTTGGTCTGGTCCCAGGAATTCAGCTAGATAGCTATCAAATCATTCTGAACACCTGTGAACTCAACAGGAGATCGAAGAAAAGAAGAGCAACAACTCTCTGAACAGAAAAGCGACCACTCTCTGGAAGGCAGGACGTGCGGAGAAGTGAATCCGAGGCGATATTCGGGAGGATAGACGGCGGGGGAGGGGGCCTCCGTAGGCAGCTTCTGGCAAGGGATAGAGCCACGGAGCACAAAATCGGGACTTTTAGAAGTCGGCTCCGCTGAGGGACGTCACTCTGGTGGCGAAGTGGGGGGTGGAACCCTCGCGGGACAGTGTGGTCTCAGGACCCTCGGGGTCACAGAAAGACCGGGGGTGCCTGAGTGCGGCAGAGCTCCCAGGTATCGGAGCAGGGAAGCTGGCTGCAGAGACGGAGCCGAGGCGCGGGCTCTCAGCTCGGGGTTGCCATAAACCATGATCCGCGGCACAGTCGGGCCATTGCTCCTCCAGCAGGGACCCAACAAGCGGCAGATCCGGGGAGACTCCCCTTCCTCCCCTGGGAGGAGCGGCGCGGGAGCGCACCGCGGGGATCTGCTGGGTTTGGAGACTCCACCCGGGGTCGGGTGCCAGAGATAGAAACCCGCGGTCACAGGCCGGGTGAGCACGGAGTGCGGCCGGAGACCGGGGAGACGGGAGTGACTGACTGCTTTTCTCTGGGGGCTCGCTGAGGAGCGGGACCCCGAGTTCTCGGCTCCGCTGGGGCGGAGACTGGGAGGCCGCCATTTTCACTCTCCGCCTCCAAAGCTGTACGGAAAGCTTGCAGGGAACAAAAGCTCAGGAGAGCAAACCCGAGCAGATTACTTAGCCCGGACCGGCAAGGGCGGGGCAATTTTGCCTCCGGCAAAGACATTTGGGAACCACGGCAACAGGCCCCTCCCCCAGAAGATCAGTGAGAACAGCCAGCCAAGACCAAGTTTACCTATCAATGAGAACGGCAGAACTCCAGCGCTAGGGGAACACTGTACATAGAATCCATGGCTTTTTTACCATGATTCTTTAGTCTTTCAAAGTTAATTTTTTTTCCTCTTTCCTTTTACAACCAATTTCTTATTTTATCAACTCTTTTTTAAAAATCTTTTTTTAAGTTTTTGTTTATTTATTTGACAGAGAGAGAGAGAGCACACAAGTAGGCAGAGAGGCAGGCAGAGAGAGAGGGAGAAGCAGGCTCCCCACTGAGCAGGGAGCCCGACGCGGGGCTCGATCCCAGGACCCTGGGATCATGACCTGAGCCGAAGGCAGACACTTAACCGACTGAGCCACCCAGGCACCCTTAAAAATCTTTTTTAATTTTCATTTTTACAGTTACATTCTATCTCTTCACTGTATTTAATTTTATTTTTGTATATATATGTTTTTCTTCATTACAATTTTGGGATGCAGTTTCTTCTAACAGACCAAAATACACCCAAAATCTCATGTATGGCTCTGTTCTATTCACCTGTCTGATCATATTCTCTTTTTCTTTTCTTCCTTTTTTTGTTAAAGTCTTTTTTAATTTTCATCTTTACAGTTACATTCTATCGTTTCAATGTATTCAATTTTATTTTGGTATATATATTTTTCTTTCCTTATAATTTTGAGATATAATTTCTTCTAACTGACCAAAATACACTCAAGAGATAGTGTGTTGTTCTGTTCTGTTCACCTGTCTGTTTATATCCTTTCCATTTTTTCTTGTGTTTTTTTTCTCTTTTGTTTTCTTTTGTCTTTTAATTTTCATTTTTACAGTTACATTCTACCCTTTCATTGTGTTTAATTTTATTTTTTACATATATAAGTTTTTCTTTCTTTACAGTTTTGGAATCTAATTTTCTAACAGACAGACCAAAATACAGGATCCAGTGTATTGCTTTATTCTGTTCACCTGTCTAATTATATTCGCTTCCTTTTTTTTCCCCAATTAATTAATTAATTAATTTTTTTGGTTTTGGGTCTCTTCTGATTTTTTAGTTTATATTTCTTTGGGGTCATTGTTGCCATTTTAGTATTTTGTTCTCTCGTTCATCTGTTCTTCTCTGCACAGAATGACAAGACAAAAACTCACCTCAAAAAAGAGAACAAGAGGCAGTACTGATTGCCAGGGACCTAATCAGTATGGACATTAGTAAGATGTTGGAACTAGAGTTTAGAATAATGATTATAAAGATACTAGCTGGGCTTGATAAAAAGCATAGAAGACACTAGAGAATCTGGAGAAATAAAAGAACTAAAATCTAAACAAGTCGAAATGAAAAAGGCTATTAATGAGGTGCAATCAAAAATGGAGGCTGTAACTGCTAGGATAAATGAAGCAGAAGAGAGAATTAGTGATAATAGAAGACAAAAGGATGGAGAATAAAGAAGGTGAGAAAAAGAGATAAACAACTACTGGATCATGAGGGGAGAATTCGAGAGGTAAGTGATACAATAAAGCAAAACAATATTAGAAAAATTGGGATCCCAGAAGAAGAGGAAAGAGAGAGGGGGGCAGAAGGTATATTGGAGCAAATTATAGTGGAGAATTTCCTTAATCTGGGGAAAGAAACAGGTATCCAAGTCGAGGAGGCACAGAGAACCCCCTCAAAATCAATAAAAATAGATGAACACCCGACATATAATAGTGAGACTTGCAAATCTCAGATACAAAGAGAAAATCCTGAAAGCAGCTCAGGACAAAAGGTCCACAACCTACAAGAGTAGAAACATTAGATTGGCAGCAGACCTATCCACAGAGACCTGGCAGGCCAGAAAGGACTGACATGATATATTCAGGGTGCTAAAAATGAGAAAAATATGCAGCCAGGAATACTTTATTCAGCTAGGATGTCATTCAAAATAGGAGTGATAAAAAGCTTCCAGGACAGAAACTAAAAGAATTTGTGATCACCAAACCAGGCCTACAGGAAATATTAAAAGGGTTCCTTTAAGTGAAGAGAGAGCCCAAAAGTAACATAGACCAGAAAGGAACAGAGACAATATACAGAAATAGTCACTTTACAGGTAATACAATGGCACTAAATTTGTATCTTTCAATAGTTACTCTGAATGTCAGTGAGCTAAATGCCCCAGTCAAAAGACACAGGGTATCAGACTGGATAAAAAAGCAAGACCCACTGATATGCTATCTGCAAGAGACTCATTTTAGACTCAAAGACACCCCCAGATTTAAAGTGACAGGGTGGAAAACCATTTATCATGCTAATGGACATCAAAAGAAAGCTGGAGTGGCAATCCTATATCAGATAAATCAGATTTAAAACCAAAGACTGTAATAAGAGATGCGGAAGGACACTCTATCATAAAGGATCTATCCAACAAGAAGATCTAACAATTGTAAATATTTATGCCCCTAACATGCAAGCAGCCAATTATATAAACCAGTTAATAACAAAATTAAAGAAATACAGTGATAATGATACAATAATAGTAGGGGACTTTTTACACCCCACTCACTGCAATGGACAGATCATCTAAGCAGAAGATCAACAAGGAAATAAGGGCTTTGTTTTTTGTTTTGTTTTGTAATTTTTTTATTTTTTATTAACATATAATGTATTATTTGTTTGAGGGGTACAGGTCTGTGATTCATCAGTCTTACAGAATTCACAGTGCTCACCATAGCACATACCCTCCCCAATGCCCATCACACAGCCACCCTACCCCTCCCACCCCCCTTCCCTTTAGCAACCCTCAGTTTGTTTCCTGAAATTAAGAGTATCTCATGGTTTTCCTCCCTCTCTGGTTCATCTTGTTTCGTTTTTTTTCCTGTCTTCCCCTATGATCCTCTGCCTTGTTTCTCAAATTCCACATATCAGTGAGATCGTATGATAATTGTCTTTCTCTGACTGACTTATTTCACTTATCATAATACCCTCTAGTTCCATCCACGTCGTTGCAAATGGCAAGATTTCATTTTTTGATGGCTGCATAATACTCCATTGTATATATATATATATACACCACATCTTCTTTATCCATTCATCCGTTGATGGACATCTGGGCTCTTTCCATAGTTTGGCTATTGTGGACGTTACTACTATAAACACTGGGGTGCACGTGCCCCTTCGGATCACTACATTTGTATCTTTTGGGTAAATACTCAGTAGTGCAATTGCTGGGTCATAGGGTACCTCTATTTTCAACTTTTTGAGGAACCTCCATACTGTTTTCCAGAGTGCCTGCACCAGCTTGCATGCCCACCCATAGTGTAAAAGGGTTCCCCTTTTTCCACATCCTTGCCAACAGCTGTCATTTCCTGACTTGTTAATTTTAGCCATTCTGACTGGTGTGAGGTGGTATCTTGTTGTGGTTTTGATTTGTTTTTCCCTGATGCTGAGTGATGTTCAGCACTTTTCATGTGCCTGTTGGCCATTTGGATCTCTTCTTTGCAGAAATGTCTGTTCATGTCTTCTACCCATTTCTTGATTGGATTATTTGTTTTCTGGGTCTTGAGTTTGATTAAGTTCTTTATAGATTTTGGATACTAGCCCTTTATCTGATATGTCATTTGCAAATATCTCCTCTCATTCTATCGGTTGTCTTTTGGTTTTGTTGACTGTTTTCCTTTGCTGTGCAAAAGCTTCTTATCTTGATGAAGTCCCAGTAGTTCATTTTTGCCCTTGCTTCCCTTGCCTTTGGCAATGTGTCTAGGAAGAAATTGCTGCGGCTGAGGTCGAAGAGGTTGCTGCTGTGTTCTCCTTAGGATTTTGATGGATTCCTGTCTCCCATTTAGGTCTTTCATCCATTTTGAGTCTATTTTTGTGTATGGTATAAGGAAATAGTGCAGTTTCATTCTGCATGTGGTTGTCCAATTTTCCCAACACCATTTGTGGAAGAGACTTGTCTTTTTTTCCATTGGATATTCTTTCCTGTTTTGTTGAAGATTAGTTGATCATAGAGTTGAGGGTCCATTTCTGGGTTCTCTATTCTGTTCCACTGATCTAAGTGCCTGTTTCTATGCCAGTACCATACTGCCTTGATGAGTACAACTTTGTAATAGAGCTTGAAGTCCGGGATTGTGATACCACCAGTTTTGGTTTTCTATTTCAACATTCCTCTGGCTATTTGGGGTCTTTTCTGGTTCCATACAAATTTTAGGATTATTGTTCCATTTCTGTGAAAAAAGTTGATGGTATTTTGATAGCGATTGCATTAAATGTGTAGATTGCTCTAGGTAGCATAGACATTTTAACAGTATTTGTTCTTCCAATCCATGAGCATGGAATGTATTTCCATTTCTTTGTGTCTTTCTCAATTTATTTCATGAGTGTTATATAGTTTTCTGAGTACAGATTCTTTCTTTGCCTCTTTGGTTAGATTTATTCCTAGGTATCTTATGGTTTTGGGGGCAATTGTAAATGGGATCGACTCCCTAATTTCTCTTTCTTCTGTCTCATCGTTAGTGTATAGAAATGCGACTGATTTCTGTGCATTGATTTTATATCCTGCCACTTTGCTGAATTCCTGTATGAGTTCTAGCAGTTTTTGGGGTGGAGTCTTTTGGGTTTTCCACATAGAGTATCACATCATCTGCAAAAAGTGGGAGTTTTGACTTCTTTGCCAATTTGGATGCCTTTTATTTCTTTTTGTTGTCTGGTTGCTGAGGCTAGGACTTCTAGTACTACGTGGAATAGCAGTGATGATAGTGGACATCCCTGCCGTGTTCCTGACCTTAGGGGAAAAGCTCTGTTTTTCCCCATTGAGAATGATATTCGTTGTGGGTTTTTCATAGATTACTTTTATGATATTAAGGTATGTTCCCTCTATCCCTACACTGTGAAGAGTTTTAATCCAGGAAGGATGCTGTACTTTGTCAGATACTTTTTCTGCATCAATTGAGAGGATCATATGATTCTTGTTCTTTCTTTTATTAATGTATTGTATCACATTGATTGATTTGTGGATGTTGAACCAACCTTGCAGCCCAGGAATAAATCCCACTTGGTTGTGGTGAATAATCCCTTTAATGTACTGTTGGATCCTATTGGCTAGTATTTTGCTGAGAATTTTTGCATCCATGTTCATCAGGGATATTAGTCTGCAATTCTCCTTTTTGGTGGGGTCTTTGTCTGGTATTGGGATAAGGGTGAATGAAAAGGTAATAATTTCAAACACAGTGGGCTCTGAAGTTGCTTTTCTTTCTCTGAAACAATAAGAATGATAATTAACTGTCACTTCACAATGTTTTCAAGGCTAAAAATTCATATATCCCGATATTATGCACTCATTCGTTCCTAGGTCCCGAAGTTATGTGTGCTGCATAGCACAGCAGAGTGGGAACTATGATAGTCCCGGGTGGCTTGAGCTACTTCAAAGGCCATGAGATATAGACTCTGCTCCCTAGTGCATTTTAACTTATTTGGAAGAAAACACATATGCATTCTGGAAGGTGATTTCACTGAAACTGTAAATATGATTATAATAAATCACAAAAGGCAAGTGGGAAGGGGCCTTCAGGGTCTTCTGCTTGAAACTGAGCTGGGGTCATCCCCCACAAACGTGCTCCTCTCCTCTCTCCCATGTGCTAGAAAATGACAACTCCTTTCATCAGTCTGAAACCTGGGAGCCCTTCTTGACATCATTTTCTACCCCCTCTCCATGCAACCCACCACCACATTCTATTTGTCCTATTCATTCTACCTCAGAGGCATTTTGTTCTTCTGTTTCACTGGGTCCAAGCTCTGCTCTTGCCGCACGCACTCCCTACAAGTCTCCTAAGGTCTCCTGGCTTTCAGGCCACCCTCTCGCTGGCTGCAAGCATGATCCATAAACCCTATCACAATCTAGAAGGCTTGGTGTGGCCTAACCCCTGCTCCTTGCTCTATTCTACCTCATGTCTTTTTCCCTTGCGTGACAACACTCCAACCACCCAGGTTTATGTAATTCCCTGCAAATGCCAAGATGTCCTCACCTTGGGGCTTTGCACACCTTTTCCTTTAGTCCTTCCCTATTCATTTTCCAAGTGTCAGCCAAATGTCATTTCCTCAAAAACATCTTCCCTAACCCTACCCCCCATCAAAACCTGTTTTTCCTGTCCAAGCTTTCACTGCACCCTTTGTTAGGTTCCATGAAGACACAATATGCACATCTTTCTTTATTGGAGGACCACCTGTTTACTAGAGTCCTGCCACTGAAGCCATGGCTTGTTGTGCATGACTATTTTCACAGTGAAAGGATGGTTCTTAAGGAGAGAAGATTGAGGTGGGGTAGTCATCAGGATGCCTCATCCTTTAGGTAGTGGCTGTGAGGAGGGACCTGGCAGAAGGGCAGCACACAGAGATTATGTAGGTGAGCCATGTGGATGTAATCGCAGGAAGATGTAGCCAGTTAGGAACCCATTGTGGTTTGGGCAAGTGGTGAAGAAGACCTGGGGGGCAGCGGGGGACGTGCCAAGAAAGCACATGTTTCCTGTGTGTTTAGTGAAACAACAGTGAGAGAGATTCAAGGGAAAATGGCCCTGGGTACAAGAGAAATGAGAAGTTAGGCACGGAAAAGAAGACAATGAAAGCACAGGATTTAAAGGATTTTTAAAAATCACTCTAAGGGGGCACTAGGTGGCTCAGTCAGTTGAGCATCTGACTGTTGGTTCTGGCTTAGGTCATGATCTCCCAGTTGTGGGATAGAGCCGCGTTGGGCTCTGTGCTCATTGCGGAGTCTGCTTCAGATTCTCTCTTCCTCTCCCTCCCGCTCTCATGCTCGCTCTCTCTCTTTCAAATAAATAAATAAATAAATAAACAAATACATAAATAAATAAAATCTAAAAAAAAATCACTCTAAGGTTAAATTTGTTCATGAGTTCAGAACCTTTCTCAACATCATTTTGCAATTTTTTTTCGTAACTGGGCTTTTAAAAAAAAGAGTTCACTTTGTAACTCATCAAATGGCAGTACACCAGTTGCAAGTTGGTGGGCAAGAGAAAGAACCATGGTGGACTCAACAGGCACAGACAGCAGCTTCCCAAGATCTTAGACAGATCGGGCCCTTGGCAGTGTTCTTCCAACTCGGAGACTGTTCTTCTCCCTAGTTTGTGTATCTCACAGATTCCTCCTTCTCTGAGTCTCCCCTTCCCTGAGAAGTCTCTCTGCCCGCTTTGGGCACCCAGGTGTCCTCTCCTCTGTGCGAGGGCCCAGCAGAAGTGTCTCTAGTGAAGCATCTACCTGACTCCATTGTAATGTCCCCTTGTCCACAGGCACACCTGGGGCCTACATGTATTGTCTATATTTATTAGCTGGGTGATCTTAGTGGGAATTCTTCTGGTTCCCAGCCCTGCATCCACCTGTTGGGGCTGGTCACTGCACTAGATGCGTTTATTCATTCATTCAAGAAATACATAGCGAGCTCCTACTATGTGCCAGGTACTGTTCTAAGGGCTGAGAACATAACTGTAAACACAATAGGCAGAGTGCCTGCCTTCATGGGGTTTTACTGGGGAGAGGCAGACACTGAGCATGTTTACAGACAAATCATCTATCAAGCTCCGAGGGGAGGAGGAAACAAGGGGCCGATGTTGCCTCCCTCAGGAGTGGGGGTTAAGCAGAAACCTCCCTGCTGGTACCTCCAGGAAGGGATATTTGATAGCAAATGAAGGGTTATTTTTTAATCAGGGGGAAAGCTCTCTAAGGTAACACAAACCAAAACATTGGTCTTTTCCTGCAAAAAGCTAGAAGAACCCTCTAGCAGTGAGGAGCGAACAGGCGTCACCAGGCGACTGCCCCTCCTTGACATCAGCCGAAAGGAAGAGCCATTATGAAGACTCTGCCTTAAAGACAGATAATTATGGTGTCCTTTCTGATCCTGCACAGGATTTGTCTGATGTGTTGGAGCGGGTCAGAGTGGAGAGTGGAAACAGAAAAGGAGCCAAGGATAAGAAGTAAAAATAAAGAGGACCAGGACATGCCAGGACAGGGAGATTTCCTTCAGCCCCATCTGGTTGAGTCCCGCCAATGCCATTAGGGAGGGATTAAAAGTAATATGGGCACATGCTATTTGCAGCTTTTGCATGTATGATTTATACTTATGGTAACAGTTGAATAAATGGTGTATATTTCCCTTTATCATGTGGTTTAGCTATTCCCAATAAGCCTTTCTTGTTTATATATGATACTGAATTAAATGCAAAACATGGGTCTAACAAAGGATGTGGATCTGGGATGTTTTGAGAACATTTAAAACTCAATTACAAGAAGGCAAAAATGGCCCAATTTTTTAAATGAGCAAAGATTTGAGCACACTTTACCAAAGAAGAAACACAATTGGCAAAAGGACATGAAAAGATGCTCAACATAACTAGCCATTTAGAAAATGCAAATTAAGATCACAAGGAGAAATCACTACACGTGTACGAGAGCAGCTATCGTTTCAAAAATGAACCATACCAAGTGCTGGCAAGGATGTGGGGAAACTAGAGCTCTCCCACACTGCTGGTGGGAATGTAAAATGGTATAGCTACAGAAAACAGCCTGACAGTTTCTTTCTTTCTTTCTTCTTTTTTTTTTTTTTTAAGATTTTATTTATTTATTCCACAGAGGGAGACACAGTGAGAGAGGGAACACAAGCAGGGGGAGTGAGAGAAGGAGAAGCAGGCTTCCCATGGAGCACAGAGCCCAATGCGGCGCTCGATCCCAGGACCCTGGGATCATGACCTGAGCCGAAGGCAGACGCTTAACGACAGTTTCTTAAAAGTTAACAACACACCCACTATATGATCCAGCCATTTCACTTCTAGGTATTTACATATTCAAGAGGAATAAAAGCATACCTCCACTCAAAGACTTGAAGATGAATATTCATAGAAGCTTTACTGTACTAGCCCCAAACTGGAAACAACCCAATGTCCTTTAACAGATGAATGATTAAATAAATTATGGTATATCCACACAATGGAATACTACTCACAAATCAAAGGAATAAACTGTTGATATATGCAACACTATGGATGGATTTCAAAGTAATTATGCTGAATGAAAGAAGCCAGACAAAAGGAGTACCAACTATGTTTCCACTTCTGTAAAATACAAACGAATGGATGTGACAAAAACAGATCAGTGATTGCGAGGGGAGCGGTGGAAGCGGGGCAGGAAGGAGGGATTACCAGAGGCACTAGGAAGCTTGGAAGTGATGGTCATGTTCATTATCTTGATTGTAGTGAGAGTTTCAGAACTGTACACAAAGGTCAAAATTTGTCAAGTCATATACTGCAAATATGTGCAGGTTATTTTATACTATCAATAAAGCTGTTTTTTTTTTTTTATCATATAAAACGTGGGGTGGGGTGGGGAATAATAGTGCGTGAATGGCAGGAAGCAAGCAGGATTTGTCTTTAAAGTTCTGACACCCCAGAATGAATGGATGGCCCTGTTAAGTGGCACCCTGCAGGGTGATGTCTGGGCAGCCCTGTTTCTTCCTGGGGTGCCTATCGCACACTCCCCTGGCATCCTGGAAGGCCCAGGAACTTGAACACTCCCATTAATCATCTCACACTTGGATTTCCGTGTATGGCACAGCTTTGATTTTCCAGTCCGTCCGCGGAGTGAGCAGGGCTGGAGACTTCGACGCCTTGTCTTTATGAATGTGTGTTCTGCACGTGCACTTCTGTCACCGTGGAGATTTACAGCTGAGATTCAGGTTTATAAGCAGTGAGAAGGATGAATTAGGCAACAGTGCATAGAATAAGAAGCAGTAGGAATCCAACTCTTGCAGGATATTTCTATAAATGTTCCATGTGCAATAGTGACATGTGGCGGGAACAGATGCCCAGGATTTTTACTTTGAAGTAGGTTTTTTCATAAAAGGGAATGGATAGGATAGTGCTAGCTGGAGGAGCAAGGGCCGGCTTGGGTCCCCCAGGTCAGCTGGGTTTTTCTGCTGCACAACAAGAAGTAAATGACTCTTTTAAACCTCAGTTCCCCCATCTATAAAATGGGCATAATATCTTACAGGGTTATTGTAGGGAATCCAAAAGAAAATAGCTACGAACATGTTTCCTTTAAAATATTTTAACTGTTCTTCACAAATGTTAAGTATTTCCAAGTTTGACTTAAGGGAGAGGATTGGTCTGCTCCGGCTGCCATAGCCAAGTACCACAGACTGGGCGGCTGAAACAACAGAAATTTATTGTCTCACAGTTCTGGAGGCGGAAAGTCCAAGATTAAGGTGTCATCAGGATTGGTTTCCTTCTAGGGCCTCTCTCCTTGGCTTGCAGAGGGCTGTCTTCTCCCAGTGTCCTCACATGGGCTGGGACACCATCTATAAGGACACGTATTAACCAAGTGGCACCTCTCCTCCTGGCACCCTCCCCTTTCCCAGAGGCGGGCCGGAGCAGGCTGCAGGCAGCGTGACACTGAGACAGGTGGGCAGGGTGGAAACGCGGGGCCAGGGCTGTGAACACTGGCTTGTGGAAATTTGTGTCATGCAAGCCAGGGAGTGACTTCGTTCTTCCGGTTTTAGTTACGAGGGGCAATGAGTGATTTAGGATGGGGTTGGTCCAGGGTGGGTATTGTCGCCTGTGCTGCAACCTGGTACAGCATCTCCAGATGAGGTGGGGTGGAAGAGAACTGGCCCGGGGCCAGGCAGGTGACCCCTCCTGGGCCAGTGCCCCCGACCGGATCTCAAGTGTAAGATGACTGTTCGGGGCTGACTGGGGAGTGGGGTGGCAGCCTTTTCCGGGACCTGCTGTTCATTTGCTCTTGGAGCAAATGAAATGCAGGCCCCTGAAGGAAGGGCCCCGAACAATGAGGTGGCCGTGCTATGTGCTGCAGGAACACACGAGGCGGCTTCATCTGGGCGCCGCTCACCCCGCGCCAGCAGAGACCCATGCCACCGGGGCACCAGACAGCGGAGGGCAGGCACCTGTGGGTCGGCTCAGACGCAGGCCTCCTGCTCACCTGGTGGGGACACAGGCCTTGCACGGTAACCAGGCCAGGGCCAGGGGCACAGGATACACGGGTTTGCAAGCATCTGCATCAGTAACCCGAGTCAGGATGAGCACCAATTTCCTCTGGGCACATCCTTAATCGCCGGGGATAACTTCCTGCATCACTCATCGCAAAGGCCTGTTGTCAGAGTGCTCGACACAGGTCTGAGGTCTTCCAGATTTGGGTGGGCACCTGCTGGCTTTCACTCTCAAGTTTTTGTGGGTACATCACACAATGAGCTCTTGCTCTGTTTTCCCTGACTCTTTACATTATTAGTGTCCAGGCACGTGCGCCCCTGAAATTCCCGCAGAGCTCTGTACCTGTTTGAGTGTGTGTGGGGGGGGCATTTTTCTGGGGAAGAGATTCATCAGGTTCTGCTCAGCCAGGAGAGCCAGCGTGCGCCAAGGCACCAATGACTCGTTACCATGTCCCACGCGGAACAGAACTAACACCAATTGATGGGGGAAAGCCTGGTCATAGTCTCAGGAATCACCTGTCGCATCTATTTCTGAACCTTCATAATTTACATTTAATCACTAGCCTAGAGAGAGCCTGATGCGGGGCTCAATCATGGGACTCCAGGATCATGACCTGAGCTGAAGGCAGACACTTGACCGACTGAGCCACCCAGAAGCCCCATGGCTTTCCCCTTCTTATAAGGAAACCAGTCACACTAGAGTAGGGCCCACACTACTGATCTCATCTTAAATTGATCATCTGTAAAGACCCTATCTCCAAATAAGGTCACATTCATAGGTACTGAGCATTAGAGTTCAACATCTTCTGTGGGGACAGGACTCAACGCATGACAACCCCTCTCTGTATCACCACCATCAACACATGCTTATTCATGAACCAAGGTGTTGAACAAGGATGGCCTGAGCTGTCTGGCTCTGTGTGGACGCTTCTGTGGATTCTGAAGGTGTTCCTGCCTGGCCTGTGTGTACTGATCCAATCACATGATCTATCATTTGGGACCCCAGGCTGACCTGATCTTGAAAACGCATGGGGAGATCTGCTGAGGAAGTCAGGCTCTTCACAAGCTGTCAACAGATGTGACCAGCCTTTCTGAGAAAAATATCTGGCTATTCCAGAAGCAGGCTGGAAATCCATCTCTCTTTTCTTGTTCATGTGCTTTTAGTAATACTATTCCCTCCCTCTGCCTAGAATACGCCTCTCTGAGCCTTTTCTGTCTCTACCCCCCACCATCCCAATCTCTCTCAACACTCAGAACCCACCCAGCCTGCCCCTCTTATGGAGTTTTTTTTGGGTCCACAAACTGGATGTGACTCTGAGTCTTCATTGGACTTCGGACCTGTTGCTTGGAATACATATTTGAATGTTAACTCATGTCTTTCAGGCTCTTAAATCCCAATCTGGCAGAGGATAAGGTTGGTGTCTCTGGGACATTTGCCCCCCTGCATTGTCTGGTCGGGGTGTTCTGAAGCAGAACCACATCCTGGTAAGTGGGCCTGAAGCTTCAGATGGTGGCGTGGAATTAATACTGCCATCCCAGGGAACTTCCTACAATCAGCTGAGCATCCTAACTCTCTATAGGGCATCACACAGACACCTTGACCAAGAGTTCTTCTTACTTTCCAGACCATCCCAAGGCACACCTGGGGGGTGAGAGTCTTCTTTCAACATGGCTGAGTTGCCTGTTTGCACCTCAAACCCCCACTGCCATATTGCACTTGGGGCCCAGTCCTTTGGCTGCTGCACACTGCTCCAGACTGGTTTCCGGCAGTGAATAGGTATGTGCATGGTTAGGGTTAAAGGCTCCGTGGGCAGCATCTTCACCGTACTTTACTTTTCAGACAATGGTCTTGTTGAAAGGATGATACAGAGGTATTCTCCCCAAGTTCCTGGAATTGTCAAGCTTT
Organism: Phoca vitulina; assembly: GCF_004348235.1. Classification (NCBI taxonomy): domain Eukaryota; kingdom Metazoa; phylum Chordata; class Mammalia; order Carnivora; family Phocidae; genus Phoca; species Phoca vitulina. The sequence continues at coordinate 238,342 of NW_022589746.1, forward strand.
TGTGCCACTATTTGCTCTATCCCTTTGCCCAGAGTGTTCACTCCACTTAGTCTGGCAGACTCCTCATCCAAGGACCATCTCATCATTTCTTCTACAAGCAGCCTTTCCTGGTTCCCTCTCCCACACGCCACACACCATCCTCTACAATTTCAGCTGGAGGAATTCTTTCCGTCGCTGCGTTCCCGCACTGCTTTGTGAGAACCTCTGTTAATACAGCTGTGGGGCTTGTCTGTGTGTCTGTCCCCAGCTTGAGGACAGGGACCACACTGATTCACTTCTGTCTCCACTTCACGGGCAAATTCTGGTGCTCAGGGCTGTTCTGTTTACTTTAAATAATCCTAGCTCTCCTTTGTTCATGGGTCAGATGGAGGTATCGTGTTTTATTGAAGAACAGGCAGGACTTTGGACCAAATGCAGAGACGTCACAGTGATCAGTGCCAGGGAAGGGGACAGCACTCGTGGCCAGGTGCCCTTGGGATCCAGGTCAGACACATCACAACCAGGAAGCCTGAGGACTCTCTAGGGACCAGCCCTGGATGGCCCCACAGATGTAAGATCAGCCTAAGGCCATGCTGACTAGAGAGGACACGCAAATGGCAAAATGAAACAAAGGGCATGAAAAGGCTCTAGAGTGGTGATTTTCCAGTATTGGGTCATCTTATGAGTCCTAAAATGCCATTTCTCTGAAGAGCTGGAGGTGACTGTAGTGAAAATTGTCTTTTTTAACACCTGTCTTTGGCCAAACAGAACACGGACTACCCAAGAAATCCAGAAATCTGGGAAGGCCTGTGGTTGACAGCCCTTGTCGCATACACTTATCTGGTGCTCCCAGTATTATTACTACTACTATTATTATTATGTTATCATCTCCCACTATCGGGCATAACCAGAACCTGTGAGCAGGGTGTCAGGGCTGGGCTCTCAACACTCACGAACTCTAAGACAGCCCCTGCCTGTAAGGGTTTACAGTTCAATGGGAGACATGAGCCCTTGCAGTCCCGGAGGAGCTCACCATACAGAGTGGCATGTTAAGGGACACCCACAACAGGCATCCTATGAAGATCAGAGAACACTCGGCCTCTGGGAACCTCTGGTGACCAGCCCCGGGGGCCTGGTTCCCACTGTACTGGTTGGTTCTACTTTGGTTGTTTTTATATACTGGGGCTCTGCATATTGTTTAAAGAAAAGGTTCTGCCATTTTTTTTTATAGGTTTTATTTATTTACTTATTTATTTATTTGCCAGAGAGAGAGAGAGAGAGACAGAGCACAAGCAGGGGGAGCAGCTGAGGGAAAGGGAGAAGCAGACTCCCCGTGGAGCAGGAAGCCGGATGTGGGGCTCGATCCCAGGACCCTGGGATCATGACCTGAGCTGAGGGCAGACGCTTAACCGACTGAGCCACCCAGGTGCCCCGAAAAGGTTTTGCTTTTAAAACAAAAACTGAAACAAACAACAAACACAAACCCTAGAATCGATTGGGTCTGAGCTCCTTGTTCCCCAGTGAAGAAACATAAACCCCGAGAGGTCTGAGGGGCTGTCCGGTATCATACAGCTGCTCAGCAGGAAGGTGGCAAACCCAGGCCCGAGCCAGGTCTCTTCACGGTTTTTACTTGTCTCTCCCCATTTGTGTCATATGTGTCCTTTCCTTTTGGGTCAGGGACTTACACTGCCTTTTCACTTGTGTTAAACACCGGGTAGAGAAATGTCCCTTCTGGTTTGCACAGCAGACAGCACGGTGTCTGTCACAGCTTTGTGCCCCAGGTAGCAGACTATCTAGCACACGTAGAGAAGGGCAGTCATGCCACTGAATCCTCACTTTCCAAATTCAACATTTTTATTGGACTCCTAAAGCACTGTTTGTATAATTTGTATTCCACTAACCACTATAGCTGGCTAACTATGGTTGGGAAATACTTCTGTGTTCCCCCTCTTGGAAGTCCTGCAGTAAAGGATGACGTGCGAGGTTGTACTTCTTCCCGCCTCTACTCTTATTTTCAGGGAGCCCGCATAACCCTCTTCCAAGACAGTCCCTCCCACTACCTCTGCGGAGTAGGAAGTGGGTCACGTGGTTGCCTCCCCCGACAGCTGATTGGTCCCCGGCACTCAAGCTGAGCCAATCAGTTTCAACCTCCTGACTCTGCATTTTTAGATTTAGGGAACCTGACTGACTGACTTTGGGTCCCGGAGCTATAAAGCAGCACAGCCCGGGCGTGAGGGGGACGGGGAGGCTTCCATGCTGAGGAGCCATTTTGGAGCTATTTGCAGTAATGAGCAAGAAGAGAGAATTGGTTTCTAGGGAGAGGAAGAGACTGGAATGGATTTGCAGAGAAAATTTAAGGGAAGAAACCACACGAGGATGGAGACATCACAAAATGGTGGAGTAGGCAATTCCGAGCTCTCATACCACCACAGAAACATAAACAAACAAACAAACAAACAAAACAAAAAACCAGGCAGCAACCGCCAGAAGCAACTTTGTCAGAACTCCAGAGAACAGTCAGAAGTCTACAGCAACCTCGTACATGCTGAATCAAGGAGAAGGCAACTTCAAGACGGTAGGAAAGATTTGTGGCGTTTTACTTGGTCTTGCCCGACTTCTCCCTGCCTGGCAGGGGCCTTGGAGATGTCGCCTACCTTTGCAATGTGGGACCCTGGTTCCTGTTTTTGGAGGGAACAGAGCAGACTTTATTTGCAAATAATTGTGGATGTCTGTTCTAACCTGTCTGGGGGACACCCGAAGAACAGACACAGGAGAAATAACCTCTGTTTCACTTAAATCGGAACTCAGGTCAGAAAAGCAACAGGCATTGCTTGAAAACGTTGAGAGATGAACTAATAACCCACAGATGCTCAGGCAAAAGATTACAGTGGAAACATACAATAGACGGCTTAATACATACCATAGACTGTCTCAGACCGGGGAGCAAACCCTGAAAGTTTCTTTAGGAAATTAGGACATTGGAAAGTACCCTGTAGCCTATGCACGTACTCAGGGAAAGAGAGAAAAGACCCGAGAAGACCCTCAGCTTTCATCGCGGACTGATCCCTAAGCTCGGTGCAAGTCTGGCTATGTGTTGAACCAGTGACCTGACATAGAGCCAAACTGCAAAGACTAGGAGAGGTGATTTTCGTGTTTGGTGTGGTTTGATTTTGGTTTGTTAGCTCCTAACATTTAAGGAAATCTCTGAAAATACTAGTCGCATGAAATTAAGGAACAGAGAGACTCCAGGGGCCACACATGGCAGGGAATACAGCATCAGAGTCTGCAGAACTGGCTAGGGTGTGTTTCTAAACAAATGGACTACTACAGACTTTAAAATGGAAAACAAACAAACAAACAAACCCAAACCAGAAAACCTTAGGGAACTGAGAGAATCTGATTTCCAGATTTACCTCTTTATATGATTCAAGTGTTTAGATTTCAACAAAAAATCGTAAGGCATATGAAAGAACAGGAACACGTGGCCATGAAAGGAACAAAATAAATTGATAGACACCCCAAATAGCCAAAACAGTCTTGGAAAAGATGAACAGAGTCTCATACTATCTGATTTCAAAGAAGATTACAAAACTATAGTAATCAAAACAGTGTGGTCCTGACACAAAAGCAGACTTTGAGTGCAATGGAATAGAATAGAGAGCCCAGAAATAAACCCTCACAAATAAACCCTAAACTCCATTGATTTGTGACAAGTGTGCCAAAACCACTCAATGGGGAGAGGCAAGTTTTTTCAACAAACGGTACTGGGGAAAATGGATATTCACATGCAAAAGAATGAATTTGGACACTGACCTCACACCATTTACAAAAATTAACTCAAAATGGTTAGTGGATCTAAATGTATGAGCTAAAACCCCAAAACTCTTAGAAGAAAACACGGATAAATTTTCATGACTTTGGATTTGGCAATGGATTCTTTGATACAACACCAAAAGCACAAGCAACAAAAGAAAAAGAGATACACTGGATTTCATCAAACTTTTTTGCATCAAAGGACCTTATCAAGAAAGTAGAAAGACAACATACAGAATGGGGAAATACATTTGCAAAATGTATATCTGATAAGGATTTAATATCCAGAATATCCCACAACACAACAACAAAAACAAACAACTCACGTTAAAAAAATGGACAAAGGACTGAACCGACATTGTTTTCCAGAGAATAAATATAAAAGGCTAATAAGCATATGAAAAAGTTCTCAACATTACTAGCCATTAGGAAAATGCAAATCAAAACCGCAATGCAATGCCACTCCATACCTACTAGGATGGCTATAATTAAAACAAACAAACAAAAAACCAAGATGGAAAACAAGTGTTGGCAAGGCTATGGAGAAGTTGGGAGCTCTGTACATTACTGGTGTGAATACAAAATGGCACACTCACTGTGGAAAGCACTATGGCGGTTCCTCAAAAAGCTAAACGTAGAAGTCCACTTCTGGGTATATACATCTACCTCCAAGAATCGAAAACAGGGACTCAGACATCCTTGTAGTATGCCGGTGGCCAGAACAGCACTGTTACTGCAGAGTGGTAGAGTTTCTGTTCAGCGTAAAGAAGAAGTTTCGGGACTATTTAGTGCTAATGGTTGCGTAGTACTGTAGATGTACTTGATGCTACTGGACTGTGCACTTAAAAATGATTAAAACAGTTTCTGGTTCCACATGGAAGGAGCTTGGAAGTCACCTCCCCACCCCAAGAACAAGTTAAAAGCTGAATGGACCAAAAAATCAACAACTCTTCTGGATCCATGAAGGGGAGGACACAGGGCAAACCATTGCGACCAAGATTGGAGAGACAGCCAGGCATAGAGGGAATCCTGGCTTCCTGGAGTAGAACCTGGGGTAGGGGGTGGGGGGGGAGGGGGGGAGGAAACCAACCTGAAATACACTAGGACGCTGTTCTTTTTAACAATTCCTGCCCTCAGGGGAAATTAGTTAAACAGAGACTAACCTGCTAAGCTAGGGTAGCTGACCTGGGTAAGGGAAGCCTCCAACTGCAGTCAGCTCTAGCTTTGCCCATGGGAAAAGTGAAATACCCAGTTCCAGCCCACTTGGGCCATCCTGTCCACCTAAGGGTGAGAGAAACACTGAGATGCATGCCTGAGGCTCACAGTCCAGAGACCCTGGCTCACTAAAGGACAGAGACCTAATCATAGGACTACAGAGCACCTACCCTCTCCACACCTCATCACGACCTTGCTAAGCGCCTGTTTGCAGCAGTGGTACATTATGTCTGGCTATCAAGAAAAATGACAAGCCACATCAAAGGGAAAAACGTGATCGGAAGAGACAGAGCAAGCATCAGAACCAAACATGGCAGGGATGTTGGAATTAAAAATAATTAAAGTGACAAATTTTGTGTTATATGCATTTTAGCACAATAAAGAATTATGAAAAAGCAATCCCACAGACAACTAGTATCATAAACACATTAAATTTATTTATTTACTTATTTTTAAAGATTTTATTTATTTCAGAGAGAGAGAGCACGTGAGCACAAGCGGGGGAAGGGGCAGAAGGAGAGCAGACTTTTTGCAGAGCAGGGAGCCCAATGTGGGGACCCTGGGATCATGACCGGAGCCGAAGGCAGACGCTTAATGACTGAGCCACCCAGGCGCCCCAACACATTAAATTTAAAAAGCAATAACCACATGGCCTCTGAGAAAGTGAGTTCTCAGTTCTGGAAAACTTTCAATTCCTGGTTCTAGTCCCTCATGGGCTCGTCACTATTTCTGGCCCTTGGGGTCTATAAGACACCCCCGTTGCTCAAATTATGTTAGTCTTTACTTGAGCTTCCTCCAACAGCTTCCTGTTTTTGTAACCAAATGATCCCTGATTTGGAGTGACTTCCTTTAATCTGGCCCTCTCTTTTTGCATTTGTCCACAGGGTCCCCGACACCTGCTAACATTCACTGGCTCCACAGGAACATTTTTAAGGGGGGACTGCCTGGTTGTGTATAATGTTTCGAGATAACAGCTTATCATCATAGTGTTGTAGAATGCAGAATGAATGTCTCACTTGGAAGTTGTTAAAAAGCTTTTTAAAACTAATTAACTTTACAAATTAACTGTAAATTATACATTATAATTTCTTTTAGAGGCATAAACCTCTTAGAGTACTGAATTCTGGTCTTATTTATGTAGGCTTTTTTTTTTTTTTTTTTACCAGCTGTGTACAGTACTTCATTTTATTTCAAGCTTTCTCAGAAATCAGCTTAATTCTAAACACCCTATATGGCCCACCCTCAAGCACAATGCATGCAGCAATTTTCACAGCATGAAACCTTCTTTAATGTAATTTATTTGTTTAATTTCCTTGATTGATGCATGCTGCCCACCCCAAGCCAGAATGTAAGCCTCACAAGGCCAGGAGCCTTATAATCTCATTCACCTCAATATTATTCCCAGCTCCTAGGCACCAGGGACTCAATAAATATCTGTGGAATGAGTGAATGACACTTCCCACACCCATCCCTCCTATCACTTTTCCTGAGGTCTACCAACCTGCAAGCCCTCCAAGTTTGTTCCCAAAACACAGACATGGACTTGGCTGCCCTATAGCTTTATGGCCCAACTCTTTCTTTCTTTCTTTTTTCTTTTTAAGATTTTTATTATTATTATTATTTATTTGAGAGAGAGAGAGAGAGATCATGAACAGGGGGGAGGGGTAGAGGGAGAAGCAGACTACCCTGCTGAGCAGGGATCCTGATGTGGGACTCGATTCCAGGATCCCGAGATCATGACCTGAGCTGAAGGCAGACGCTTAACCGACTGAGCCACCCAGGTGCCCCTGTGGTCTTACTCTTTCTCTCGTTCTTTGAACCAGTTGGCCCTGCATGTCCCAGGCCACCTCTTATATTTAGCCCATTCAGCAAGTAGCTGCTCTTGTTTTCCTTCTGAGAAACACGCTCTGCTCAGAGATGGCAATCAAATCTTTGCCTGCCAGATGTTTAGAACTTGTTGTACCCTTGGGGATGAGGAGGGAGCCATGGCAACCTGCTCCACCTGGCGACACACTTTGCACTTGGGAAGGGCATCCGGCATGGTGCAGATGCAGGGGGTGGGTGAGGGAAGGAGAGCAACAAGCCTGCGTGCCTTTGTTGCCTCCATTGAACAGGACGCGGAGTCCTGGGGGAGGGAGGTACTAGCTAAGACAGCATTTGCTGGGAAGACACCATTTGCTAGGAGTGCTATCTTAGAGGAGTGGCCAATGGCCCAGCATGCTCACTGTATACGGTGGTGGGGCAAGGATGCCGTGGTGCATCTTCACCCAACACCTTCTCTGCACCAGGCCCTTCCTCTGGGTTAATTTGCTCTCATTTGGTCCTTCCAGTAACCTTGAGGCAGCGGGTGCTCTCGGGAGCAAGGAGGGCCCGAACAGAGCACCCTACCCCAGAGGACCCATTTTGGTTTTTGAGGCAGAGAAGAGTTACGTGCAGCCTGGCCTTTCTCCACGTGGTTTGTGGTTAAATGCCAAAGACTGAGGCCAGAGCCCAGGACGTGCCAGTCACCCTGGCCTCAAACCCACAAACGACTGTACATAGTCACTGGCGGGAGAGACCACATCCCCGGCATTTTGTACCTCATCAAATAAACCCAAAGAGCCCCACCTTCAGTTTGCTTCTAAACTGCAGGGTCCCTTCCTTTCTGTCCAAACAAACTGGGAGGGAATCCTGGACAGATTACAGAGAACCACGCATGGGGTGCGATCCCTCTCCCTCCTGCCTCGGTGGTCTGGACAGCAAATCTAGTTGGGACGCTAGTCTATCTGTCTGTCTATTTCCTTCTCTCTTTGCTTATGTTGGATCATAGCATTGGAAAAAGAATAATAGTGTTACTAAGCATCTCCTGTGGGTCAGGCATTGTTCATTGCAGCATTTTAAGATTTTTATGACACATACATGTGTAGATCATGTCGCCCTCATCTATGGTGGGGGGAATTAGAGGTTCAGGAAGGTTAAGTGGCACACTGGCAAGGGAGAGATCCAGCTTCTTTTCACAGCTCATACTGAAGCTTCCCCGAACTCCTGCTCCACAGATGCAAGGCTTGGACCCCCCTCGAACCCACCAACACCCAGGGCTCTGAGAGCAGAATGTGGAGGTCTGAGTTCTCACTGTTCTTCCGGCTGCATAGACGCATGAGCTTGGGGAGTGGCCCGATGTAGAGCCATCGTGATCCACTCTGGGTGGACGGGCAGGGCAGCAAACAGAACAGACTTTTCCGAACTGTGAGGAACCGGGCAAGAGCAAGTAATCCGGAAACCAGCCCTTAGTTGATGTTCTCATCTCCCTGCTGCCCTAAAAAGTGGGGTCAGTGCCAGGTTCACACTATAAATAGCTGTCCATGGGCAGATTATTACAGGGCTCCATGGTCTGTGTTGGAAGACACAGGTTCTGGTAAGTCTGTGACTTGGTTGTTTCCTACCCCAAATTCAGGGCACAGAGCCTTTGTTGGACTAAGCAACATGTTAGGAGGCCAAGAAGAAACTTTGGGAGGGATCGGCCACCCAGATGGACTGATACCATTTGATGATCCTTTCCACCAGCCGTTGGTGAAAAGTGGGGGCAATGAGGTCACAGAGCCAAGCGGCCTCCCTCAACCTTCAGGGGACTTGGAAATCTGAAGAGGGCAGTAACGCACCAAGACTCACAGTTCTACGTGCGTGTGCTAAGATCCGGCTCCTTGCAGCAGCACAGGCTGGAAAAGTTTTCTTCTAAATGGTTTGCTATGTGGGGTTTATTCCCAGACAGATGGAAAGTCATGAAAATAATTCAGTTAATTCATGAGTAGCTTCTATATTCTTTACAGTTCTCCAAATGCTTTATGTACCTCTACTTTCCTGAGCCTCACGCCATTGCTGTGAGTTAGGTAATCCTCTTATTACTCCCATTTTACAGATGCTAAGACAGAGGCCCGAGGATGCACAGACGGTAAACAGTACAGCTGGGCCTCACACCTGGATCTGCCGATCTTCAGCCCCTGGTTTGCCCCTCAACTCACACCAACGGCCATGATGTGATAAAAAAAGGAAACCCTTTAAGAGCCGGCACCCCCTACCTGACTGAGTCAGCGGTAAGCCGTCAGTAGATCTTGCTGTCTGCTGAGGTTCAACCTGGTCCACCTGTATGTTGACGAAAACCATAGGGAGAAGGGTGGCATCATGGGGGGTTCTGGTAGGTTGAGATGAAAGTGGCTATGAGGTATGTCCCGTCCTGGATGGGATGGTGGTCCTTTCTGAGCATGGAATAAGAGACCTCACTATAGTGCCGGAAGTGGTGCCCAGCAGGGCCACTGCCCTTGAAACAGTGGGATTGGGATGGCAGCTCTGAGGTCTGTAGGCAACCTGGCAGGCTGGAAACTCAGGCAGGAGTCAACTTTGCAGTCTTGTGGCAGAATTTCTTCTTCTCTAGAAAACCTGTTTTGACTCTTGAGGCCCTCAACTGATTAGATGAGGCCCACCCACATTATTGAGGTTGATCTTAAAGTCAACTGATTGTAGACACCAACCACGTCCACAAAATATGTTCACAGAAATGCCTAGATTGCTGTTTAATTAAAGAACCGGGTACCGTAGCCTGGCCAAGCTGACACACAGAACCAATCACACCCCTCGAACACGTCTTTGGCTTCCTAAGGTGCGGTGGTACCCCATGGAGGGGTTCTCCAAACTCCAGTCTCCAAAACAAATCACCTGGGCCAATTTTTTGTTAGTTTCTGGGTCTCCTCTCTCCTTTTGTGACGTGTGCAACGGTGGATTCCCGTTACATGGATGGTTTTAGGATGGAAGAAAGGAAGGCGAGCGGCTCTGTGCCCCTCCCCCATGCTTCAGTGAGCAGCCATCCCCCCAGGTGGCTGCCCCCGGGAAAGGTCACGCCCAGCTCACCTTACAGGGCTGTGTGAACAGCCACAGCTCTGCAACAGGGCCGCATCACGAAGGCCGTGGACGTGAAGGGAACAAGGGCAGCAGACAAGACACAGGGCAGGTAAAAGTTCGCACAGGAGTTGGTCCCTGGAAGCTTCCCTCCGCTTCCCTTGCAGACAAATCCATGCATCAAAGCTGCATGTTCTCCTGGTTGTAGCCCAGCGGGTGTTCAGCTTGTCATGGTCGTGTGACAGTCTAAAGAGGAAGGGAAGGCTGGGAAGCCAGGGTCTGTGATTTCTGGAGGAGATGGCTGTGCAGGGGGGACCCCGAGGGCAGCTTCTTGACTGAGCCTGGGAGAGGTTGCTGACTTAGATTTGGCCCCCAGAGGCTTCACTCTGTGTCGCTTCGGGGCTGACAACACTAAGTGGAAAGCGAAACAAACACTAAGTGAACATGATGGGCAGGGTGGGCCAGGGTCCTGGTCTGCTTTCTGAGAAGTGCCCACTGGTGATGGTGGTGCCCCAGGGAGGGGGTCCCAACGTCCATGAAATGGGGGGTGTGGTGGAGGTGGGAGGAAGGGCCCCCGAGCCCCTTCACCTTTGCTGCCTGATTGGAGAGGACACTCCCTGTCTGCAGCTGGGTGGGGTGGGGCCGCATCCCCTCTGTGTCTCAGACTCAGACGCTGGGACTCTGCCTTCACCCTGGACTTTCTGTGATTCCTAGGAGGAAGGGAACAACGTTTCTATGCTCTCCTGTCCCCACTCGCCCACTCCTGGCTGGCCTACCCTGTTTACATGAGCTATAGGATGTGCAACTCAGGCCTCGCAGCAGAAATCCCTGCATGCTATAATCTCCAGGGGTGGAAGGAATGATCCTAACTCCATTGGTTTAGTTTGTAGATTGTGTTAGGATAATGTGATAATGAATTCCCTCCCTAATTTGTTTGGGTAATGCTCACACCTGTCTGGGTGATGTTCATACGTGTCTGCTCTGCACTGATCCCTTACCTACCAATAGGGACAAGCGCACAGAAACTGTAGAGAAACACCAATATGAGAAAGCCTAATTAGAATGAATGACTTAAAATTCTTGGGTATTAATTATTGAACACTTTATGTTTGGTGCTGTTTCTCATGCATTATTTCATTCACTTCTCCCAGTAACCCTTGGGAGGTAAGAACAGCCATTACCCTCATTCTGCAGGAGGAAAAGGCAGCTTGGTGATGTCAGATCATTTGCTTATCAGAGGCTGAGGCAGAACACCAGCCCAGGGCAGACAGACTCCAGTGCCTCATGCAGGTAACTGTGTTCTTTTATTGAAGGACAAGTTTCATCTAGGAAATCCCATTTCCTTATTGTTTTTGCTCAGAGAATCAGCGATTCGTCTCTGTGGATGGAGCAGAGACGGCCAGCTCTGTGAACACTGATGCTGGTCTGTGGCTCTGGTTGAGAACACCTGCTTCCTCCTTCCTTCCTCAGTCCCTCTGCTGTGCAAAGCACTTTCCTCTACCTGAAGGCGCTGGTGAGATACTGAAACATGGCCCATAAGACCTAAAGACCCTCCAGATGGAAAGCCAGGGTAAACATAGGGACGGTCTCATCAAGGTGGTTGTGACTAAGCTGCTCATGGAATAAAAAATGCTGTGTAGAACGCCACCAATCAGGCGAGGAAAATAAGGTGCTGGGGGAACAGGGAAGGGTACCCTGAAGCTTTGTGTACATGGCAGAAGGGAGTCTGGAGGTTCGGATAATCAACAGATCCTGTGATATCCCGGCTAGACAATTGGGAAGGAGTCCTAAAGGAACATTCCAGGTCAGTGGTTGATGGAGTTACACACACAGACAGAGCTTGGGAAGCAGGATTAGAGCCTCTTCATTCTGGAATGATTTTCTTAAAAAGCAATTGCTTACGTTAATTGATTTAAAGTCCTGGGCTCATTGATGCTTGTCCTTTCCCTGAGTACACATGCACGCTGCTCTCATGGCGATTCTAAGGCAGGAGCTCTGCTCCTACTTCAGTAACTCATATTTTGGAATATGGTAAAAATTAGTCGTTTGAAAATTTCGGGCTGTGACCTAAATCTGCAGCGTCTTCCTGGAGGGCAGGCCAAGTTGAACTGAAACCCGGCCTCCATGATTTCTCAGCTGCAGTTCTCAAAGCTCGCCTTGGTGCTTTTCCAGAAGGACACCAGGGCACTGGGGAGGCAGAGCATGTCCAGCCTTTCCCTTCGTAGAGCCCCGTGATTGCCCCCCAGAGAGACCTTGCTGCCGTTTCCCCCAGGATGGGCTCATCATTTCTAACGCTAGATGAATAAATAATGATGAAGGGTACTTAACATGTTAATGGGTTATTAATTATTGCTGAAAGCCAGAGGGATTCTGGGGGAAACAAACAGCGAAGCACACAGATAGGGAGTGAAGACATTCAAAATCACCATGATCACAATGAAGATGACATAAGTAGATAATAATGGGATGTTTGAAATTACTTGTTGCTTATTGCATTTCTAAGGCTCTTGTTCTGCCTCTGGCACCTTTTATGTGAGAGGGATCTTGAGGGTTGAGGCAACTTAGCTTTGTATTTGGAGAAAACCCTTATTCTCTTGTATTGTCTGATTTAGTCCCTGCATACGGGTCAATCTCAATGTAAAAGAGATTTGAAGTGTTTGTAAGAACAATCCTCCCCTCAGGGAACCCAGTGAAGGCTCCCAGAGAATGTTTTAATCCTGCTCTTGCATTTTAATTTTTTTTTAAGTATAATACTACTGAAGAGGGTCAAATAGAGGTGATTAATGGTCACCACTGTATGTTAGCAAGTGTTCTGGTTTCCCTTCTTCTAGAAGTTTGGATTGCACACCCTATGCCCCCTTTGAAGTCAGGCCATGTGATTTTCTTTCTTTCTTTTTTTTTTTTTTTTTAAATTTTATTTATTTGACAGAGAGAGAGACAGCAAGAGAGGGAACACAAGCAGGGGGAGTGGGAGAGGGAGAAGCAGGCTTCCCACGTAGCAGGGAGCCCCATGCGGGGCTCAATCCCAGGACCCTGGGATCATGACCTGAGCAAAAGGCAGATGCTTAACGACTGAGCCACCCAGGTGCCCCTGGGCCATGTGATTTTCTTTGACCAATATAGTGTGTGACATGTGTCACTTCTAGTCTGAAGCTTTATGAACAGCGTGAGATTTACTGTAGACTTCTCCTGGTTTGGTACACATGGAAGGGTATGTCAAGACGGAGCCTCCATCGTCTTCAGTCCCTGAGCTGTGACAATGACTAGAACCCCTCTCCTAGCCGTGTTACAGCAAGAGTGGGAAAACTTTAGAGCAATAAGCCACTCAGATTTGAGGGTGGTTTGTTTCAACAGCCCATCTTGACTGAAACAACTTCAGAAACAGTGGCTCTGGGGCGCCTGGGTGGCTCAGTTGGTTAAGCGACTGCCTTCGGCTCAGGTCATGATCCTGGAGTCCTGGGATCGAGCCCCGCATCGGGCTCCCTGCTCCGCGGGAGGCCTGCTTCTCCCTCTCCCTCTGCCTGCCGCTCTCCTTGCTTGTGCTCTCTCTCTGTCAAATAAATAAATAAAATCTTAAAAAAAAAAAAAAAGAAACAGTGGCTCTGTGTAAATCCGAGGCATGGGACCTGTCCCGATGCTTGCTAATAATAGGATGATGGTTTTAAAATATGTTCCTAAATTCCTTTATACTCATCCTTCAAAAGGTAGAGCTCAGTTTTCCTCCTCTGAGTATGTACTGGATTCAGTGACTTGCTCTAATTAATGAGACCAAGGCTGATGCCACGCTGTAAAGTCAATGAGGCTTTGGGCTTCCTCTTTGTTCTCTCTCCAGGTTCATTTGCTCTGGGGAAAGCCACTGACATATCATGAAGACATGCAGGTTACCCATGGAGAGAGAGCTCATGTGGTTAGAAACTGAGGCCTCCTGCCACCATCCATGTGAGTGCGCCATCTTGGAAATGGCTCCTCCAGCTCTGGTCCAAACCTGAGATGATGCAACCCTCGCCAGCATCTTGGTTGCAATGTGATGAGAGACCATGAGCTCAGCCATTCCCAAATTCTTGACCCAAAGAAGCTGTGAGATAGTAAATGTTTGTTATATAAGCTACTAAGTATCGGGTAATTTCTCATGCAGCAATAGATAACTAACACAGTAGGGAGAGGAATAGACCCCAAAATTTAGGAATTAAAATATTTACTTCTGGTGGTGCTGACACTACATATTATTTTGCTTATGGAGGTCTTCAGTCCTCTTTCCCCCATAATCTCCAAGATCTCCCAAAGTTAGTCCAAAAGAACGTGAAATAAAGTTTAAAAAGCAATGAACTTGCTAAGCAATCACAGCTTTACGACAAATCCTTTAATGCCCTTGCCCAACCCGATGGTGACCCTAAATTCCTCCTCTGTAGCAATTCTAGAATCACCACCAACCACTTAAAAACTCGGATTCCCAAATAATTATGGGACTATCTCTAACATTTCCTCTTCATCTCAACAGAAAGCAGTTTCTTAAATGCAGTGGTTGTTGTGAGTCATGGGAAGATCATCTTTATGACAGATAAACTATATTTCTGTATTTATTTAATCATTTGTTAAGCTCCAGTCAAATGCAAAATAGTTTTTCAAGCAAACAGCAAGTCTTAGTAAACACCTACAGTCAGCTCAGGACCAGAGTTGGGGGAGGCCTGAATGTGGTACAAGCCCAGTCCTTGGCCACCAGGAGTTTAAGATGTAGTTGGAGAGACCAGACCCACATGAGACAAACCACAGCACATGTAATGAAATTCAAGGGGTGAATAGTGTGATATGGACTTGGCCTGTTGTAATGGCCACACTCGCTACCTGCAGAAGGGTTACGTTCTCAAGCCTGAGCAGGATTGCCCTGGCCTGTGGTTTTATTCCCAGGAGGTGGGAGAGGTGGCTGCATGGAAAGCACAGGGCCCGAGCAGGGCAGAGAGGGCAGGAGCAGACCCCCTGTCTCTCAAAGTGCCAGGGACTTTGGACAAGGATAGCTTAGATGACCATTGGCGTTTATTCCAAATGAAGATTCCATGCTGCTGAGACTCATTCACATTTGATTTCACTTCATTTATTATTTTATTTCCTCTTTCACATTTGAGAGTTTCTTTTTGTGTTGGTAATACTACTGATAGCTATTATTTCCTGAGCCATTTACCATGGGCCAGAGTATACTGACCGCTTCATATGCATAATCTTAATCTTTATGATAACAGAATAAAGGAAGACAGGATGCTTTTCATTTTATGAAGGAGAAATCAAAACTCCAAACGTTTAAGTAACTTGGTTAGGTCACAGAGCTTGGATGTGGCAAGAATAGGACTTGAGTCTACTCTCTAGGTAATCAGATCTGCCCTCCTCAGCGCTGACAGTCGGGCGATTTCCCCACCCTGTCCCACTGTGGAAGTGGCAGGAGAATTTCAGAGAAGAAGCAGACACTGCTCCATCAGGACCCCTAGGAGAAAGAGCCACTTGATCCTCTCAGCCCAGGCAGGCCCACTCCTGGGTGGTGGTCGCAGCAGTTTCAGGATCTCTGGGAACTTCCCTCCTTCTAGAAACTGGCGATCTGCTCATGTGCTGTGCAGGTGACCTTTATCTGATTCACCCCAAATGCATTGCCAAGTTAAGTCTGGAGTTCTGTTCCTTAGCTCCTTGACTTGACAGCCTGCCCTTTGTTTAGCTTTTCCAGTGGCCTGTAGAGCAAAAATGGGAATATGCCACCAGGGTGGAGGGGAGGGCCCTATTTTAGGTCCCACTGGGCAGTGGGAACTGAGAAATCATTGCATTCTGGGCTTGGGGAAGTTCTGAAAGCTGCTTTCATGTAAACAATAGGACCCAACAGAAAATGAATTTCTGGTCCATTCTCCATGACTTCAGTTGACGTTCTAAAACATGAGGCCAAAGACCCGAGCAGTACAATAATCCCCAAGGAATGCACTGCCCTGAATGTCTTATTGCACTTACAAAAAGGAATTTGTAACCAAGACTGGGAGAAGGACCAAGGCCAGAGCCTGTGCTGGGAAGAGCAAAGTGTTATTGCAAATCATCATCAATAATGAAAGCTCTATACAACTGCGCTTACCGGAAGTCATCTAGCGATTCCACTGGCAGTCGGAAAAAGAGGTCTAGCTCCCTCAGCCTCGTTCCCTCCCACGGAAGACAGGAATACAATCTGTTTGACTATAATGACTCCCTTTGCTTCTTCCTCCCTCCTTCCACATAGACTTGCTTCTCTGCCTTTGAGCTAGAATCTGTTTCGTTCTGTCTACAAAATGAAGTCCCTGGTGGATGCTGGCTCTTTGAATTCACGTGCTGCTTAAGCTCAAGAGAAACAAAGGACAGGAAATCCCTCCCCAAATCTGATGTTTTAGTATATATGCATTTGCTTCTATTTTTCTTAGAATTTTAGTTTTAGTATCCACTAATGACAACCTGGTCCTACCGGGGATTACTAAAGGTATGTGGCAGGGAGGGGCTGGGAGATAAGAAAGAGATTCAGAAGAAGGTAGGGATAGGAAAAATGTTCCTACAATGAAATTTAGGGATGAAGATTGGAAACTGAGCTCAGGAGGGTCTGTCTGACAGGAGCAAGCAGGCTTGACCGGGCTCTGGGGTGAAGAGATCACAGAGAATGCTCAAGCCCAACAGCCCCTGCCCCTGCCCCTGTGCCCTGGGAGGGACCCTGAGGAGTACCCTCACCCCTGATTAGCAGGTTGGGTAACAGTCAGGTCAAGCTCATCAGACCCTGGCACCATGGGGGTCCAAATGAGTCAGAAGTTAACAACTGAGCCCAAAACCAGAGCATGGCATTTTGGATAGGGGACACACACACTCAAAAACAAGAATGAAGAGAGAGAATGGGGGGAGAGAGGAAAGAAGGAATCTTCTAAAGTGAAATTATCTGGAACAAGAAAAAAAAATTAATACATAGACATGCTGAAATTTAAAAAAAGGAAGAGACTGAAGATTTTTTAAAAGATTTTATTTATTTATTTTAGAGAGAGTGCATATGTTAGCGGGGGTGGGGGTGGCCAGAGGGAGAGGGAGAGAGAATTTGAAGGAGACAATGAGCTGAATGCAGAGCCCTACATGGGGCCTGATCCCACTGCCCTGAGATCATGACATGAGCTGAAATCAAGAGTCTGTTGCCCAACCGACTGAGCCACCCAGGTGCCCCGCGACTGAAAATTTTTAGTAAGTAAAACATGATAAATGGAAAGAAGATAAATGGAAATTAATTATACAGTACATATTTCTTATAATAATTTAAAAAAATATAAAACATTATTGGTAGCCTCTTCATTGTGTGTGTGTGTGTGCGTGCGCGCGCGCGTGCGCGTGTGTTAATTTCAGTGAATGCTGAAAAAGAAAGCACATTACTTCCTGCCTCAGGTTCCCACCCCCTGCATCAGCAGCTCCCAGGAGGTGGGTGCTGAGAACAGTGAGATGGAAAAGGCCTGGTTCCTGTCCTCACAGCCAGTGGGACAAGAGAGGGGCCAGATGTGGTATGAGGACTGAGAGTGACGCTCAAGTTATGTGGCAACACAAAGACCTTTCTCTTCAGCTGCTGCTGCGTTTCCATGCTTTCCCTCAATTTCCGTCCTGTCAGGTGTGTGTCGTGCTGTCTTCTTGAGGACTTTCAGGATGCCTCGCCATGTCTCACTGGTGCAAACTGACCTTGGCTCTCCAAAAGCAGAACTGAGCAGGCCAGGTAACTCTGCACACGGCTGATATGAAGGGTTTTGTTGATGTTTTGTGGAAGAAGGGCATTTGTCGTGTCACTGAAAATATGGAGCTCTCATGAAAGATTTCGGCAGATGCCTGAGCCCTTTCATGAGATGTGGATGCCCTTGAATTTCACCCCTCTGTTTCAACCATGTGGCTGGTCTGGTGGGGCCTGGGCCTGGTGGGGGGGATCAGAGATATGGAAAGGTAACCCCAAATCATGGCCAGATGGGCCTCACAGCAAGAAGATGTCAAGCTCAGCAAGAAAATGAGTGTTTATGGAGCATGGGCAATTCATCAGGAACTTTCCCATGTGCTTTTATCTCTTTTAATTCTGTTAGGAGGCCAATTAGGCAGGATGGAGTTAGGACAGGACATAGTCAAACATCCACCCGTGCTCTTGACTTTGAGACCTGTGTGCTTTCAGGGACATCGGGATTTTTTCAAACCCCTGGGAGGTCATAGGTATATTCTCAGGGAGTCTGTTTTGAAAATGTACCCAGGATTTGTTTTTCTCAGGTATGGTAAGACATGCAGACATGGAAATGACTCCTGAAAGAAGTTTTTATGCTCACATTAAGTGGGAGGCATGCCATGCAGGGATACACAGAGAAGCACCAGGGTTAGTCAGGGAGGCAGAGGTGGGGGTGGGGGAGGGCGGCTTATAGGCAAGGGTCTTTACTGTGATTTTCATGGGAAGGAAGAGATGACACAGGGTTACTAGGCTCAGGATTGGCTAGCTAAATAATTTTCAGTGAGCTCTAGGGAATTGGGGCTGTCCTTAGCTGTCTGGTTCCTGGCCCTGGGTGCTCCAGGCAGGGGAATGGTGGCCCAGAGTGTGCGAGAGTGTCATAGAGGGGCTCATTGTGGTGTGGCTTGCATTTGAAAAACTCCTTCTCCGGTGATTTGTTTACTACTATCTCTAGGATTGGGCTAACCCTTGGAGGGGCAGTCCCTCCAGGGTCAGCAAGACCCCAGATGTCAGAGCATCAGAATACAGAAAACAAGAAACTATAGTTAATATGGAGTCTGACTGTTCTCAACAAAAATGTTAAAGTTATACTTTAATTTCAAAGATCAACTTTATATATATGTATGTATGCATCTGTAGTTTTTCTTTTTCTGGATCATCAGGGTGACAAAAGTGAACACTGCCACAGAAACTGTATTTCTAAGCCTTAGCCTCCCTGGAGAGACTTACTGATGCCCCCGTTCATAACAAAATGATAGAAGGAACTGTCTTACTAGGCCAACTGAAGGCCTAGTGACATCCCCCCAGGCTCTGCAGATAGGAAGTGGGCAGTAATTCATGCAGAGAGAACGATGGGAGAACTGAGTGAGTATACGGCAGGGCGGACATACCAAATCGAAAAGAACCTGTAAAGCTGGGGACCATATTCACTCTGAGAATATCTATGTAGTGTCTTCAAAACAACATCTGACATGTTAGTATTATTGGGGCTAGCTTTATAGATACTTTTCATCTTATAGCTTTTTTAATATTCCTATATTTGCTAGGTTTTATAGTTGTATAAGAGCTAGACACAGAATGTAAACCGAGCTTTATGTGTGTACTTTGTAAATAAAATACACACATAAAAAATATAAAGACAAAACAAATCCACATCAGAGAACTGTCAGAATTTCTTTTCACAATAATAACAAAAACACCAGTGTGTTCCTCAGTTTGGATCTCAGCTGATTACAGGTCCTCCACGAGGCCAGCATGGTTCTCCTCTGAGGGGGGACTGCTCAGTGAAAACACAGTGTCTGGTCCCACAGAACAGTCTGGGTTGAAGACGTGCACAGATGCATGTTTGACTTTCTCCTGTGTGTGGCTCGTGCCAGTCCTGTGACGGCTGCAAACACAGTCAATGGGACAAAGATTATTGTGGTAAAATATACATAGTATGGTATTTACCATTTTAACCATTCATGAGTATACACAAATACATTAAGATTGTTGTGTAAAAATCACCACTACCTATACTCAAAACTTTTCCACATCTCTAACAAAAAGTCTGTACTCATTACACTCTCCCCACCCCTACCCCCCCAGCTTCCGGTGACCTCTATTCTTCCTGTGTCTCCAAATTTGCCTATTATAGGTACCTCAAAAAATGGAAACTTACAATATTTGCCTGTGTCTGACTTATTTCACTCCGTATAATGTCCACAAGTTTCATCCACGTTGTAGCACGTGTCAAAATTTCATTCCTTTTTAAGGCTGAATAATATTCCATTGTTCATTTCTGACACTTGCGGTCACCAAATGTGTGGAGGTTTTTCCCCACACCAAGCAGTTCTCCATGACACCAGCTGGGTGTCCTACAATTTAACTCAATTCTGACACTACGTGGAGACAGCATTAAATCCCAAAGGTTGGGACGCCTGGGTGGCTCAGTCGGTTAAGCGTCTGCCTTCGGCTCAGGTCATGATCCCAGGGTCCTGGGATCGAGTCCCGCATCGGGCTCCCTGCTCTGCGGGGAGCCTGCTTCTCCCTCTGCCTCTGTCTCTCTCTCTGTCTCTCATGAATAAATAAATAAAATCTTTAAAAAAAAATAAAAAAAAAAAAATAAATAAATAAATAAATAAATCCCAAAGGTTAAGGGCTCAGCCCCACAAGACCACCCTCACTTCAGATGCCGATTGCAAGTACAAGGTTCCCAGGTTACCCACAACTTCTTTCTTACTTGGTTGCAATTTGAAGGTTTCTACGAACCCCTCCTCAGGTTTGATTAACTTGCTAGAGTGGCTCACAGAACTCAAGGAAACACTTACTTACATTTACCAATTTATTAAAAGATATGATCAAGGATCCAGATGAATGGCCAGAAGAAGAGATATAGAGGGTGAGGTCCGGGAGGACCCCAAAAGCAGGAGGTTCTGTCCCTGTAGGTTTGGGGTGTGTCACCTCCCAGTGTGGATGTGTTCACCAGCCTGGAAGCTCCTTGAATCCTCTACTATTTAGGATTTTATGGAAGCTTCTTCACCTAGGTGTGACCAATCATTAACTCCATTTCCAGCCCCTCTCTCCTGCCTGGACGATGGGGGGGGGGGGGGGTGGTGGGCTGAAAATGTTCAAGCTTCTAATTATGGCTTGGTTTTCTGGTGACTACCTTCCATCCAGGAGCCGTCCAGGAGCCCACCCAGAGCCACCGCATTAGAACAAAAGTTGCTCCTAGTGCTTTTATCACTTAGGAAATTACAAGGGTTTTAGGAGCTCTATGCGAGGAACTGGGGGGCAGAGGCCAATATATATTTTTTCTATTATCTCACAATCCCACATTTTGTTTATCCATTCATCTGTCAATGAACAGACGTTTCCTCCTTTCAGCCATTGTGAATAATGCTGCTGTGAACATGGGTGCGCAAGTGTTTGTTCGGGTCCCTGACTGCCATTCTTTCGCATATACACTGGGAGTGGAATTGCTGGGTAATTCTATGCTTAACCTTCTGAGAAACCACCAAACTGTTTTCACAGCATTTTCACCATTTTATATTCCTACCAGCCATAGGCAAAGGTTCCAATTTCTCTACCTCCTTACCAATACTTGTTATTTTCCTTTTTTTTTTTTGTTTTGTATAACCATTAGGATGGCTATAAAGTGGTATCTCATTGTGGTTTTGATTGCTTTTCCCTAATGACTAATCATCCCGAGCATTTTTCATGTGCTTATTGCCCATTTGTGTGTCTTCTTTGGAGAAATCTCTATTCGAGTCCTTTGTGCACCAGACATTGTTTTGCCTTCTCCCAGATGGTCCTTCATCTTCTTTGGTAACAGAACCCAGCCTTGTTTGGGTCTCCCCCTCTGGGACGGTGATCCTGTCCCCAGCTCAGGGCAAATCCTAAACTCTAGTCTACAAACCAGTCACAGCCAACCATATTCCTTGCTGATTATTTCAGGATGGGCAAGTTCTGGCCAAGGAGTTGTGAAAAGAAGTTTGCTGGGGTGGGGTGGGGGACTTCTGAGAAAGATTTTTGCACAACTAAAATGTGCACAAGGAGAAGACAGTCCTTTCTCTTCTGGAGACTGTTGTTTAGGATGAGATGCAGGCATCCTAACCACCATGAAAGTGGTTGTCCTGGAGAAGATAGCAGAGCAGGAAGAGGAAGGTCCCTGGTCCCCAGAGATGTTGTTGAGTTGCCAGATTAGCCAAACTTGGAGCTGTCCCACCTTGCGACATCTTTTTTTTTTTTTTTTAAAGATTTTATTTATTTATTCATAAGAGACAGAGACAGAGAGAGAGGCAGAGGGAGAAGCAGGCTTCCTGCTGAGCAGGGAGCCCGATGCGGGACTCGATCCCAGGACCCTGGGATCATGACCTGAGCCGAAGGCAGACGCTGAACCATCTGAGCCACCCAGGCGCCCCCACCTTGCGACATCTTGTCATATGAGATCACACAACCCTAACTGACGGGGACATTGGAGTCAGAGTTTTCTGTTTCTTGCAGCCACAAACATAGTTTAGTCACCAAATATTTATGCACCAAGTGTTGGTTTAATCTTTGTTAGGACTCTAATAGCTCACAGTCTTCTGTAGAAGATGAGCAGAAGTGATATAAACCTTACATTTAAGTATCAAAGGAAATCCACAGACAGTAAGGTGTTCAAAGGGAGAAGTGAGACTGGGGGCTGGGGTGGGGGCCCAGGTTGAAGTGGAGGTCACATCTGGGTTTGACCTTGGAGGCACACAGGATGGGAATAAAGGGAAGGCAAGGGAAGGGAAGGACTTTTTTCCTGTCCTCCTTAGTGACTTTTCCTCCTGAAAGAAAAAAAGAAAATGCACATCTGCCAAGGATTGACGGAGGAATGTCTGAGAGCGATCGAAAGCAAGACTCTCTAAGCAAAGATCAGTTTGAAAACTTCACCCTCCCTGTGTTCCTTCAAACACAAACCATTTTCAAAATATTCTAGCACATTTTTTGCAAACTGTTTTCATCATCTGGGACTTGCTATCTCACCTAAAAGGAATGTGGGTTTATTCAGTTCAGAGGTTCCAAATGTGATAGGAGGAAGGCATAAACTGAAATGTGAGAGATGAAGAAATCTGCCCAAGGGGCCCTCGGAAAGATCTTCACGCTTGTGATTGTGGGTGGGATCCTTCAGATTCTACCATGTAGCGCTTAAAAGAAAAAAGAAAAATGACAGCGAAACCCCAAAGGAGTGCCTTCCTGCAGTGTTTGCTCAATCCATTTGAACCTGGTGGAGAAGCTGGAGAGAGGTAAAAGATGTGTTCCCCAGTTCGGAGTGGCCAAGTGTCCCCTTCTCGTGTTAGGTCCTGTACCGAGGGACAGCCCTGAAAGGCTGCATCCTGCTCTCTGGAAACTTGGCGGTTGTGTGTAAATAATTATCATTCCCAGGAAGGGCGCACCTGGGGAGAGCCTCTTGATCCACAGTGAGGGGCAGTAGGAGAGGGCAGAGAGCCAGGCTTGGGTCTGTGCCAGGACCTGGAGGGTCACTGAACCTCCCATTTACTCAACATTGAAATGGTAACAAAAGCGCTCTGCTCACATAGTCTCCGTAAGCAATAAATAAGATCGTTTCTGCAGAGCTGTCGTTGGCAATGGGGCCGTGCTAAGTGAGGGGAGGGACATCAAGCTTCGGCATTTAACTGTATTTCCAAATGAGATCATCCACAAAATCAGTGTGCTGTGTGTGTGTGTGTGTGTGTGTGTGTGTGTGTGTGTGGTGGGAGGGAGAGGTGTTAAAAGTATGAATTTGTTAAATATGAACATTAAAATACACCACTGATTCTATTTGGATATACATATATATACACACACAAATGGACCCTAAAGGTCACCTCTTCTTTTTTTTTAAATAAACTTTCGTTGACGTATCGAAGGCACACCAAAAAATGCACAAGCCAAAAGCATACAGCCCAGAGCATTTTCACACAATGAGCCTACCCATGTCATTCCACCCAGATGCAGACAAAGAACATGCCAGAGACTTCCTCATGCCCCGCCCCACTCAAGACCACCTCTTTCCAAAAGTAACTGCTATCCTCACTTCTAGCATCTTGGGTTGCTTTGGCCCGTTTTTAACCTTTATGTAAATGAATCATACAATTTGTGTTTCTGGCTTATTTTACTCAACATTATGTTTATGTGATTCATTCATATTATTGCACAGAGCATATTTTCATTGTTGTATATGATTCCATGGTATGAATACACCACAATTTGTCTGTTCTATTGAGGGTCATGTGGGTTGTTTCTGGGTTTAACTACTATAAAGAAAGCTGATAGAAACATTTTCCATGTATGCATTTCAGGGAAGAGGCAGATAGATATAGCTAGGAGTAGAACTGCAGGGTCATAGGGTAAACGTGGGTTCAGTTTCTGACGAACCATTATCCCAGACGGGCGTACTCCCCACCAGCGCTACGTGAGAGTTCCTGCGGCTTCACATCTTCACCAACTTGGGGTATTGTCGGTCTTTCAAACTGTAGCTATTCTGGTGGTCATGAGGTGGTCTCTCATCTCATACTATTCAATTTGAAGTTCCCTGGTGGTTAATAAGGTTCACTACCTTTTCATATGCTTATTAGGTATTTGCATAATTTCATTTGTGAAGTGCTTATTCAGATTTTTGCTAATTTTTCTATTGGGTTGTCTATCCTTTTCACATTGATCTGTAGGAGTTCTTGATATAGTCTCAACATGAGCTTTTTATTACATGTTTCAGATACCTTCTTTTTATTTTTTTATGGTATGTTTTGATGAACAGAAGTCATAAATGTTAATACAGTCCAATATATAAATCTTTTCCTTTATGGTTAGTGTTTTTTGTTGTTGTTGTTGTTCTTCTCTACCTCAAAATCATGGAGACATTCTCCAACGTTATATTCTATAAACCTTATTATATACCTTTTTCCTTTTGATCTATAGTCCACCTGAAACTGCTTTCAATGTGGAATATTGATCAAGATTATTATTTTGGGGATATTCAAATGGATATCCAATTGACCCAGCATCACGTATTTTTTTTTTTTAATCCTTTCCCCATTGTTTCATGTGCCACTTCTATCATTAGTCATGTGTCCCTGTAATATGGTTCTATTTCTAGACTCTCTGATCTGTTCCACTAGTATACCTGCATTTTCCATTGCAGTCGGCACTGTGTTACCGGCACATTATGGTAAGTCTTAATATCTAGTCCTGTTTGTTCTCCAACTTTCTTCTTCTTTTTAAAGTTTGTTTTAGCAATTCTTAGCCCTTGAAATTTCAATATAAATAATAGAATCTGCTTGTAAGTTTCTACTACAAATGCTGTCAGGACACTGATCAGACTTCCATTAAATCTGTATAGACCACTTTGGAAAGAACCATCAACTCCAAATATTTAGCCTTTCAACTCATGAATGTGGTATATTGTTCCATTTGTTTAATATTTTAGTTTCTCTCAGGAATGTTTTACAGTTTTCCATGTAGAAGGTTTATGCATCTTTTGTTAGATTTATTCCTAGCTATTTGATTTAAAAGAAAAAGTTTTTACTTCATTTCATAGCTGATGATATTATGATGAAATACAATTGACTTTTGTCTATTAGCATTGTATCCAGAAACCTTGGTAAATTTATTGATTAATTCTAATAATTCATATATAGATTCTTTTGGATGTTCTGTGTATAATACCATGTCATTTGGGAATAATGACAGTTTTATTTCTTCCATTCTAACTTGTATACATTTTATTTCTATGTGTTCTTTATATGTTTTATCTCACTAGCTGAGATCTCCAGTATCATGTTTAACAGAAATTCAGGTGGTAAGCAAATGTGTCTCATTCTCAACCTCAGAGGATAAAAGTTAATTTTAATATAATGTTTGCTATATCTTTAATGAGATAAAGAAATTTTCATTCTATTGCTAGTTTAAGAGCTTTTTAAAAAAAAAAATCATGAGGGGCGCCTGGGTGGTTCAGTCGGTTAAGCGTCTGCCTTCGGCTCAGGTCATAATGCTGGGGTCCTGGGATCGAGCCCCGCATCGGGCTCCCTGCTCCGCGGGAACCCTGCTTCTCCCTCTCCCACTCCCCCTGCTTGTGCTCCCTCCCATGCTGTATCTCTCTCTGTTAAATAAATAAAATCTTAAAAAAAAAAATCTGCCTAAATAAAGAGGACAACAAAACTTAAGGAAGTCTTTTTCAAAATTGTTCAAGTAGCAAGCAACTTAAAATTGCAGAACAATTCCTTCTTCGATAACTCCATGAGACAGTAATAATGAAAGCTACCTTTGAACACTTGCTCGTGTTCTGGGTACCTTCTTCATTGTCTTGACCTTCATAACAACTTGGCAAGGTGGACCTCGTTAGTCCCCATTTTGCAGTTCACAGACTGAAGCCTTGAGAGGTAAAGTGATGTTCACGGAGCTCTGATGGTGATCCATCACCTCTGAAGCCCACATTCCTTCTTCCTTGGTGTGCTACCCTCTCCCATTCTGATACTTTCAATTTCAGTACATGAAGGAGGAATAAAAGTACTAACAGAGTGCATCCCTATATTCTAAGTATCTGTTGTAAAATGATAAGCATATGAGCACATAAAAAATATATGATTGAAGTCAGTTTAATCAGCTATTTATCATTTTGTCCGTGTATTAGTTTCATCCTGTTTCCATTTGTTTTGTTCTCTGCTACCTCTTAGCCGATAAGTAGTAGGAGGCATTAAAGTTTCAAGAAAACTTTATGGGAGGAAATTGAAAATAGAGAATGTTCTCTCTGTTAATTTAATTTTAGTTTAATTGGGGCGGGGGGAATCCCTGTATTATTCCATTCTAGCCCAGGGAAGCGTGGGTTGAGGCCAGGGGCGATGGGAGCGCCATCTAAGAAGCATGAGGTTGTGCCTCTGCTATTCTGCCCCCCATCTGACCTTGCTCCTCCCCTCCAGCTCCAAGAGAAGACAATTCAGTCAGTGGGTGGTTGTCAGCCCTTGGCTTCCTGGAGAATGTCCACATGGATGGGCAGCTTGAATTGAGCCTTTTTTGTGATGTTAAACCCTGGGGAATCTTCTAACTGGGTTTGGGCCATTACCTCATTTCACAAATACTGTAAGGGTCAGAGAATTGACCCAAGGGCAGAACTGATATCCTGGCCTCCTTCCTGCCTTGCCCTTAGCTCTTCAGATAATCTTATTTTAGGCACCTATCCGTTATGCCACACTCTTGGGGCAGTTTTCCTATCAGGTTTCATAGACAGCAAGCTCCAGATTCAGGCAGGCATTCACTTTCTGGCCTTGCCTCTCACCAGCTCTGTCCTTGGGCAAGTTACAGGGCCCCATTAAGCCTCAATCATCTTTTGTTTTAAATGGGTGATGATAACACATAGAGTTATTTTAAATATTGAATGAAACCATACCTGGTACATAATAAATACTCAGTGACTGTTAACTGCAATTTTAACATTGTAAACTCTTTCAGAAACTGTGGAGTGACAAGTTTAAAATGCCCACTCTATGCTAATTGTGCATGTAACAGGGTTGACTTAAAAGCTTCATCCGTTCATTCAACAAATGCACAGTGAGCCCCCACCTGTGTCGGGCGCTGTGTGGCCCACACACCTACCTGGCTGCACTGATGAGCCGTAGATCAATGGGATTCTTCAGTGTGACACAGATCCAACACTGGCTGAGGTGAGAATGGCAGGGCCATATTGGCTTCAAATGTGGGCTGGTTACTGGCTACCATGTCAAGAGCAACAACGAGCAAAGTTTACTAAATTCCATTGGTGGAACATGACAGAAAAATATTAAATCCAGGGTTAAGGTCCTTCAAAGCTGAAACCTGATGCTACCTCACGTAACATCACTTAATAAGTAATGGCCATGAAATACCATCGGTGATATTGGAAAGATAGTAGAGGAAACATGAAGAAAAGATTTATTCAGTAGGTGGTAATTGTTCTCCACCTTCTTGACCTGTGATGTGCATGTGTGTTTGACCTGTGACATGTGTGCTCAATGACACATGACCTGAGTCCTCACTACTGGTGACACACGTGCCTGATGGTCAGCTTCCCTGGGACTCTTCACTGCCCCATTAGAAATTCCTCTACTTTGGCGCAGCTGGGTGGCTCAGTTGGTTAAGTGTCCAATTCTTGGTTTCACCTCAGGTCATGATCTCAGGGTCATGAGACCGAGCCCCACTTTGGGTTCTGTGCTCAGCAGGGAGTCTGCTTAAGATTCTCTCTCTCCATCTCCCTCTGCCCCCCCAAAATAAATAAATAAATCTTAAAAAAAAATAATTAAATTGGATAATGTAAACCCTTCCAGAAGCATGAGCTTTCTTCCCTTGGAAAGAAGAAGGACACCATATATATCCCAATGGCCTTGGCCAACTAATATATGACTCTTCCTGAACAGAGAGAATCTCAAAGAAGGAAAGAGAAGGTAGGGAAAGAATCCAGTGGAGGATGAAAGGTGTCAGTGAGGAGACAGTTTAGAAAACACACAAGTTGGGGCGCCTGAGTGGCTCAGTCGGTTAAGCGACCGACTCTTGATTTCAGCTCAGGTCATGATATCAGGGTCCTGGGATCAAGCCCCACGTCAGGCTCTGTACTCAGCATGAAGTCTGCTTGTCCTTCTTCCTTTGCTCCTCCCCCACTCTCTTTCTCTGTTTCTGTCTCTCTTAAATAAAAAGAAAAGAAAAGAAAACACAAAAGTTGAAGTCCACGAGTCTTCTACCTAATGAAGGACACCTGGGCACCTTGCCCTGGCCTGGTAGTTAGCTCTGATTTCCTGTCCCTCCTCAGGCTGGGTCTTTCCTTCTTTCCCCCTCCTTGCAGCTTCCAGTAAAGTCTGAGAGGCACAGAAGCTCCAACAAGGGGCTGAGTCATTCTCATCTGAGCCTCTGCTTTCCTGAGGGCCCCGGGACCACCAGTCCTTCTAGAATAGTCCTCAATTTCTGCAGCAGCCAAGACTTGTCCAGCTTCTCAGGTCACATCCTGAGTTTCTTGCTTTTATTTCCTTCCTGATGCCCTATTCCAGCCCAATTCCAGTGACCAGAAACAGACTGTGCTTGGGCTGCCCACTCTCTGTTGTCTGCACATGGTCACCCTGTCAGGGACAGTCTGAACTGTGGGTCCTGGTGGGGAGCACCTGTTCTCCCTGCCTCTCACCTGGCCTCCCGCCTTTTCCTTCTCTTCTGCCTCCCCTTTCCGCTTCTTGGTCTGCTTCACACACAGCACCCCCAAACGCAATTTTTGTGTCTGCAAAATTCCCGTACCGTCTGTATTATTCACACACTAATTCTGCTTCTGGGCTTCATTAGTTCTCTATCAGCGTGTGAGGAAAGAAGAAGAACAATGTATTACCATTCTGGTTGTGTACGGGGCATTCAGTAATTGTTTTCATAAGTTAATGAGTAAGTATTTATCTCATGAGCTTAAATAAGGAATTACTTCATTCATTGTTCATTCATTCATTCCCAAGTGCCCCCTCCGTGCCAGGACTCCTCTGGGTCCTACGGCAGAGACTTGCCCAGGACACTTTAGGAAGTCGTGCACCAGATGCCCTGCTGAAGATGCATGTGGCCTCTAAGATGTGGAGTTTGGAGGTGAGTTTTTAGGCTAAAAAATAGCAGCCTTGGACATGTCACCTGGGGAAGTATATTTCAGCTGCCCGGGCTGAAAGGACACGCTTCTGAGAGACGATCTTTCTATGCTTCCCTCAGGCACTAAGCAGTGTGCGCTGGGGTCCAGATGTAGCTTCTCCAGCAGTTTGGCTCTTTTCACACGGACGGCACTGCTGGGCTCGCTGACACCTTGGGCGTCTGTCCCATGTCCTTTGCGCTCTCCCCGCCGGGCAGGGTCTCTGGGAGCTGACGGCTGCTGGGGGTGCTCTCCTGAAGGGACTGCACAGACTGGGACGTGTTTATGCCACGTTGCCACACCAGGGCCTGGGCTCTATTAGTAGAGCATTGCTTGGGTGTCTTGTCAGCGAAGACCATAAATAATTGGTTTCTCTAAACCTGACAAGCAAGTTGCTGGCGCCATCTTCCCAAACAAAGTCTGGGCCTTTGAATGCCCCTGCCTGTGGCGCCCTGGCCATCCCCCAAGGGCCCACTAACAAGGCCCGGCTGGGCAGACCTGCACGTAGCCTGAGAACAAGGTGAGGGGTTCAGGCTCAGTTCTGGAAAATGACTTGTGTGGCCCCAGGAGAGTCTTGGCCTCAGCACCCATCCCGTCTCTGTGACTCTCTGTCCAACTGGCAGCACAAGCCGAGCCTGCCTCTGAGTCTGGCTGTTGCTGGCTCCAGGACACCTGGTTCCCTGCTCCCTCCCGACGGGTGGGCCCTCCAGGAGACGCTACAGTGAGCCTGCTGGGTCAGCTGTTCGTCCACTCTGGATCTAACTGCCACCAGAAAACCCTCCCACAAACTTGCAATTGAAATCTGGTGCTTTATTTCTGTCATTTTCTGAAGGGTGGCGGCAGATTTTCTATTTAAAATTCTGCCCCTTTATTTTTAAACCTGATTCTTTTTAAGGGTGGGATGATAGGATCTGCTCCTTGCCATTTGAGGTAGCTTCATTGCGATTTGCAAGATCTAGGCCTGGGTTACTGTTACCTAAGCTTCTGGTCTGCAGGGCTATCCCGGGCAGGAGGGGGTCTGGGTAGGTGAACAGGGCAGAGGCGGGTGGGGAAGGAGCATTCCTGCCCCCCCTCCCGGGACATGTGCCCGTGGCTCAGCCTGCTTCCTCATTCGTATCCCCTCTCTTCTTAGCTCTCCTGTAAACCAGCTCCCAGGAAGGGCTTGGCAAACATTCGTTTCCTCTCTGGGTTATACCGGAAAAGTCTCTATGTGCAACTCCTCAAACATTTTTTAAAAGGGTCAAGGCCTCCATTTAAAAGAAAGTATCTCTGATTATGGAGTTTCAGGCCCTGGAACATAATGAGAATATATGTGTGTGTGTGTGGTATTTGTGTGTGGTGTATGTGTGTGTGTGGTGTGTGTTCGTGTTCGGGTGTGTGGGGGTGGTATGTGGTATGACGGTTATGTGTGTGGTACGTGTGCGTGGTGTGTGTGTGAGAGTGTATGCGGTGTGTATGGGGCCTGGGGCTGCATATGGTGTCTACGGTGTAGGTGTGCGGGGGTGTGGTGTGGATTATAATGTATGTGGGGTGTATGGTGCGTGCGGCATGTGTGCGTGGTGTGGGCGGTGTGTATGATTTTTGTGGTATACGTGAGCGTGTGGTGTATGGAAGGGTTGTGTATGTGTGGTATGATGTATGTGTGCGGGGGTGTGTGTGTGAATGTGTGTGTGGTATACGTGTGTCAATGGGACAGGGTGGGGGTAGGAGACGGGGATAGGAGGAAGCTTTCTTCAGCCCTGGAAACGAAAATGTCCTCATTCATTAAACGTTTATTGTGCATGTACGTGCCAAGCATTGTGCAAGCACTGGAGATGTAGAAATGAAAGCCAGAATCCCTAGACGCATTTTGCTCCCAATTAATTAGACCACTGTAGCTCTTTGGAACATTTGTGGTTTTCATTTGTTTGTTTTTAATTTATATCTTAATTGCTTTACTTCAGGAGACACATTCATTCTGCTTTTCTGGAATCAACAGACCACTTAGAAGTTCTGCTTCCTAAAGATACTTTAAAGGTCATTCCTTCAATCAGTAATCATTTATTACATGCCATCTGAATGCCCAATGTGCACGAGACTGTCCACAGCCTGTATGCTAAGTGTAGTAGACAGCAAACGGGAGACATCATCTATACCTTCCAGAAACTACGAAAAGTCTTAGTCCAGAGGAGAGCCCATCGGCTAGCCCTGCTCTTTGCTTCCTGTGACCAATGTGTGTTCCCAAAGCTTTCTTTCCTCTCTGGCTGAATAGCTGTCAAGTCACTATCCCCTCCACTCCTTCCCTGGGGGAGGGAAGCTCTTACAGGAACCCTGGGGAAGAAACCCGGCCGGGGGCCAGTTTCTTCTGGGCCGCGGTCACTTTGCTCTGCTTGGATTTGCTGACGCCGAACATCAGGAGTGAGTCTGGCCCAGGGCCTAATCTCAGGTCAAATGTTTGGCACCAGTTCAGTTCCCAAAGGCTCTTGGAGTGAAAATCATGTGATAAATGGGACCAATCAAAGTGGAAACGTTTTCTCCAGAGGGAAGCTTGCAGAGACTCAGGAAGGGGCAGGAGCAGTGCAATTCAACACGACATCGGGGTTTCCACCCAGAGAAGCATTTTTAGCCAGATAACTGTAGTATCCTTCTAAAGTCACTGCCTTGAAAAACCAGCTTGTCAGACTC
Source organism: Phoca vitulina (assembly GCF_004348235.1). Taxonomy (NCBI): domain Eukaryota; kingdom Metazoa; phylum Chordata; class Mammalia; order Carnivora; family Phocidae; genus Phoca; species Phoca vitulina. The sequence continues at coordinate 270,216 of NW_022589746.1, forward strand.
TGGACTACCTCCCGGTGAAGCACGGCCTTCCCAGAGCAAGATCAGACACCTGGCAAAGGAAGGGCAGTGGGGCGCAGCATCGCGTCTAGAAGACCTTTCCCCTTATCTGTGCAGATGGGGAGCTGGGAGGTGCTCAGCATAGGTACTGCGTACCAGGCACTGATAGACCCCCCCCACACACACACACACCCCACTCTGCAGGGTGCAATGGAGGCAGGCTTCAGCTTTGCAAATACCCAAGTGGCAGGCTGGGCTTCTGCACCTTCCCTCACAAATGCAGTGTCAGTGTGTGAATGCAGTCACAGGAGGGAGGGACAGAAATTAGAAGTCTCAGAGCAGAGGAAGTGGAGAAGAATAGGCCACCAGTCTGCCTCTCTCTCAGTTTAACTCTTTGTTGCTATATGAACTCACGTATTAATTCAATAAGCTTTGACTGGGCTCAGACACTTTGTAGACACTGAGGGAAACAAAAGGATACGAAAATGCCAGCCCTCTAGCTCAGGGCTTTCAAATATTTTTTTTTTTTTATCATAATCCACAGTAAAATGTACAAAATGTATTTTACATTGTGATCTAGTACACACACACACACACACACACACACACACAGGAAAAATAAAAGTTCTACAAAATGAGTGAATCCATACTATGCATAATCCATGCGTGATACATCCTAATATGTTCTATTCTGTTCCTTTATTTTACTACTGATCACAACTCACTACACGGATTTCATGATTGACTAAAAGGCCAGGATGAGAAGTTTGAAGGATGCTAGAGCCCTCAGTTTAATTGGAGAACCAAGTGAACAAACATCCACAATGGCAAATTCTCTAGCAGAGTTGCCTGGAGCTGGGTTCAGAGGAGGGAAACAGGTGCCCCAGGGCATCTGAAGCCACACAGCAAAGGAGGTGGGGCTGAATCCAGAAAGCAAGCTGGAGATGCCACATGAGAAGCACGTTTGTATGCTAGGGGGAAGATGTAGCAAAAAGGTTCCTGTGTGTCTTTACTACCGAATTTATGGAATGCCTAGTACTTCTCTGGTCCCCAAAGCTTCAGCATTTGGTCTCCCGTGGAATGTTTGTGATTTGGGCTCCATTTAGATAGAGTGAGCTAGTCTCACAAGTATCATTACATATATCTATATAGTGTCATATTCTACATATTGAGCTATATAGATGGTCCATATTGGACATTGCTGTGTGTATCATATGATGTATTGTATGGCATATTATTATATAGTATGCTGTCAATTGAAGATTGATACTTCATCTGCTCAAATGCAATAACGATATGATAATCTCGTGAGCTGCTTTAGGGCAAAGCAGTGATTTTTACACCTTTCTTCATTCAGACACGTGACCCCAATGAAAGATTGCTCCTGACATGCTCTTCTCCCAATTTGTAAATTAGATCAATATCCGTGCACAAGGTCAGTGGTGTTTCATGGCGGAGGGTACAAGGCAAAACGAGCAAACAACAAAAACAAATGTGTCTGTTCCAGACAAGAAAAAAATGCCAAGGGCACAGCAAAAGATTCACGTCACCAGGAAGGTGTTGCCAGAAGCCGGCCGGGTGCTGGACCCCATAGCTGTGACTGACCCAACGAGGGCGGTCCCAGGGAATCCACCCCGCGACAGATGTCTTCTCTTCTCCCTTAAGATCTTCCTTAAGACAACTCCTAACTCAGGCCACACTTCCTTTCCAACCTCCTAAAGCTGTTTCTGTTTCAGTCCCAAACATGCTGTTGCTTCTCTCCCTTTCTCACTTAGTTAATTAAAAAAGGAGTAATGAGCTGATCTGGGACAGATAGTAAAGAGAATGCTGAAGAAGTTGGTGTTTGACTCCGGCTTTTAAAAGTAAGTTGGAGGGGCGCCTGGGTGGCTCAGTTGGTTAAGCGACTGCCTTTGGCTCAGGTCATGATCCTGGAGTCTCCGGATCGAGTCCCGCATCGGGCTCCCTGCTCAGGGGGAGTCTGCTTCTCCCTCCGACCCTCCTCCCTCTCATGCTCTGTCTCTCATTCTCTCTCTCTCAAATAAATAAATAAAATCTTAAAGTAAAAATAAAAAAATAAAATAAAAGTTGGAGAAGAAAGAGTGCTGTGATCCAGACCAGTAGCTGGCAGTGAGACCTGTCGCTTGAATACATTACTGTCCCCGGGTGACAGGCGAGGAAGTGCCAGCTCAAGAAGCCACCCTCCCGGGCTGCTGGATGTTCACACCTGCGTCAGGGGCAAGTTGCACCCCCGTGTGCCTGTAAGCACACACTAATTGGTGTATATTCTACAGCTAGAATTCATTTTAAGGTTAGATTTGCAAAAAATTGCCCCAACAGCCACATCCTGCTGGTGCTACAAAAATAATACATCCGATGTACTACATTGCCAATCCAAATAAAAGTCACCTGTTTTCTCCTCTGCTCTCTTAAATGATCTGCTTTAGCCAGGGTCCCCACGGGGAGGGATGTGCCTCGCTCATGAAGCATGGGGTGCGGTGGGGGGGGTGAGGGGGTGGGGGAGAGCTGCGGCAGACGCAGAGCTGGACTGACAGGACACAGAGGCAGCAGGTAGAGGCCACAGGGAGCTGTCCCTGAACACTCAAGGTCCTGAGGGCAGGTGAGCCCGGCCTCCATTAGATCCCACTGGCCTCAAGGATCCAGAAGCATCAAGGAGGGGCAGGAGACCTGAGGGCAGTGAGGGCTCACGGCAAAGAGAGGTGGCCAAGCCTCCACAGGCCAGGGGTGAACCAGGCTCCCCAAGGGGCATGGGGAGGGGGATGAGAGAGGCTTCTGTGAATGAGCCTGGGAAAGCCGAGAAGGTGGGGGACTTGGGTTCTAGTGTCTCCCCTCCTGGGGACTCAGCGCTCAGGTTATAGCACCAGTGTTGGTATCTCGCGGGGCCCGCAGCAGGTGCTGAGAGCCCTCCAGGAGTCTGGAATCCAGACAAATGGAGGACTAACAGGGTCTATAGTCTGCACTGTCAGAGGGGGCCTGAGTGATGGAGCTCAGGAGAAAGGTTACCAAAGGCCAGCACTGAGGTCATAGTTTACACCTGCACAGGGGTGTCTCTGTCCAGGACAGATAGCACAAGGATGTGTGTTGACACCAGGAGGAGGGTCTGGGGACCATGGGCAGGTGAGACGGTGCTGCTGGGGTGTGGTCTGTGGTTCACCTGCTTCAGACTCCCGGGCCCCGCCTCAACCTCTGACTTGGAATAGGAAGCTGCATTTTAACTGGCTTCCCAGAAGCTCCCCCTGGTCAGCCTGGAGACCTGCAGATAGGAGGGGTGGAAAGAGGAGGAGGAGGGACGCGTGAAGGAGACAGAGGAAAGCCCCCCAGAGGGGTCTTCAGGCGTGGAAAGCCCCGTCTCACAGTGCCCACCTGCCTCTACGACCCTTGGAGTGTGGTGGGTGGACAACCCACGAGTCCTGCCTGGCAGATAAAATGTCCCGCATCTGCTCTGTTGCCAAGCTGCGCCCTGTGGCAACAAAATTGAGTCTTTGCCCGGCGTCGGCACCTCCCTGGGAATCCGACTTCTGGAGGAAACGCGAACCAGTGGCCTGCTTACTCTGGGGACGGAGGGTTCGTGAGGGACCAAGCTTATGGCTCCTTCCAGAAATGTAATGAGCACAGTATTACAATTAGTCAAGGTCTGCATGGCCCCTGGCCGACCTGGCTGCCTGCAGTCCTTTAATTAAGCTGTAGCGATGAGCCCCCCAGGTGCTCCCACAGAGCGGCCAGCAGATGAGCTCATTTGCCCTGAGCCATTAACCTGAGAGGGCGTTAGTTCTCCGGGAAATGGCCTTAATGGGAATCTGCCATCCTTGGCTGAGATAAAGAAGGCTCTGTGCCGTCAGCTCTCGACACTCGGCTCCTCCTGAGTCGGAGGGTGGCTGGTCTTGAGTCAAATGGCCATTTTGTAGAGTCGGGAGCAGAAAGACAGCAAATAAGAGAACTTCATACACAACCGAATCAGTTCTTCCTCTCTTCAAACACCATGGGCCCTCACACTCACCAGCGCACAGACACACACCGGCACATGCGCTCGTGCACACACACACACACACACACACACACACACACACACAGAGCTTCTGGAGGCCCACGCGGTAGACATTCTCTTCTAGGACCTGAATTATGGGACCTGTTGCCGCATTGGCGGCCTCCCTGACTGAGTTCTGCTGGCCCAGATTTGTGATCATTTGGTCTGAATGAGAGCTATGTTTGGGTGCTATTTGTCTTTACGTTACTTACGAAGAGAGTGTTAGAAAGCTAATTCCTAGTCTATACAAGATTGGGGCAAATTAAATGTATTAGACCGGGCTGCCTGTTTCATGCCATTGGTGTTTGCTACAAATTACAAGTGAATCGATGCTTTTCCATCCATGCTCCCCGACTTGCCTGCTTAGAGATGTTTTATAAACATGAATCTGGTTACTTTCATTTGAATGGAACAAAATGGCATTTCTAAAAAAAAGAAAAAAGAACTGCACGTCAGACTTGACTAATGCAGATCACCTCCTCCCCAGCTTGTCCTGACTGGTGGGAGTTGACTGTCCCGCTCTGGGTTCCGCTGCCTGGCTCTGAAGAGGACTTTCCATGGCAGTCTGGAGCTGGGGGTGCCATGGAGGAGCAGTCTGGAGCTGGCCAGCATGGCTAAGCGCTTTCAGACTCAGGGCGCCCCTGTGGGCCAGCTGAGAAGGAGGGGGGCTTCCTGCATAAGGCTCAACTCAGGGCAGACCCCACCTCTGCAGCCACACCTGTCCCCTCTGAAGAGTGGGACATCAGCTGAGACTTCCTCAAGCAGGCAAGACAGAAATACAGTTGACCCTTGAACAACACAGCCTTGAACTGCGTGGGTCCACTTATATGTAGATTTTTTCCCCCAATAAATACCGTACAGTCCTGTAAAGGTATTTTCTCTTACTTGTGATTTTCTTTTTTTTTTTTTTAAGATTTTATTTATTTATTTGAGAGAGAGAGAGAGAGCACGAGCAGGGGGAGAGGCAGAGGGAGAAGCAGGCTCCCTGCTGAGCAAGAAGCCTGATGCAGGGCTCCGTCCCAGGACCCTGGGATCATGACCTGAGCCGAAGGCAGATGCTTAACCAACTGAGCCACCCAGGTGCCCCTCCTTATGATTTTCTTAATAACATTCTTTCTCTAGCTTACTTTATTGTAAGGATACAATATACAATACATATAACATACAATCAATTGTTTATGTTATTGGTAATTCTTCTAGTCAAGTGTAGGCTATTAGTAGTTAAGTGTTTGAGGAGTCAAGAGTTATACATAGATTTTCAACTGGGCAGGGGTTGGCACCCCTAATCCCTGCTTGACCAAGGGTCAATTGTAATTATATAATATAAATTAACTCAAAAGCCGAAAATGTGGTAGACCCTGTAGTAATATAAAGATGAGTGTGAGTGGGGCGCCTGGGTGGCTCAGTTGGTTAAACATCTGCCTTCGGCTCAGGTCATGATGCCAGAGTCCTGGGATCAATTCCAGCATCGGGCTCCTTGCTCAGCTGGGAGTCTGCTTCTCCCTCTGCCTCTCCCCCTGCTCATGCTTGTGTACTCTCTTATTCCCTCTCTCTCTCTCTTTCCCCTCTCTTTCTGAAATAAATTTTTAAAAAATCTTAAAAAAAAAAAGATGAGTGTGATCTATGGTGATTTTTTGATCTTTTTTGCGATTGATCAGGGAGACAGACAGACACACCATACAGAGACAGAGGTCTCAGAAGTAGCTGCAGATGACTGCCCAGCATTGTGGAGGGATCCCCAGGAAACACAGAAGGCAGAGAACTTTCTATGCGGGGCAGGAGTCAGCAAACTCTTCCTGGAAAGGGGCAGACGGTAAATGTTTTTGACTGTGGGGCCACACCATCTTTGTCTCAACTCTGGTGTTGTAGCACGAGGTCATCCATAGGAGGAGTGTGGCTGTGCGCCAATAAAACTTTATTCATAAAAATTTGTACTTGGTTGCATCTATTGTCAGGAAACTTTAAAGGTAAATTGCTATTACCAGCCTTCTCTCTTTTTTTCATGGTATAAATCTACTGGAATATTTTTTAATAATATCGTTATTAATAATTTTTCTTTTTTAGAAAATTATGAAAGAAATACACAGTCATTATAAAATGATGACAAAATAGAGGTAAGAAAAAAGAAAAAGATGGGATTACTGGGCTACTCTTCACCTTGCTTCTTCCTTCACTCACAGACGTCCCTCACCCTCCCATGGCCACCCACAAGGAGGGTTGTTCAGCCAGGCAGAGAGGGACGGAGAGCATGGTGACCTCAGCTAGTCACTCATGAGCTGCTGACCCATAAGTGTGGACTGAGCCTCACCCACGTGTGATGTGTGTCTCTCCACAGGAGAGCTCGAAGATCTCTGTTGAAATCCAGTGTCACCTGCCTCCAGCAGGAGGGACCTTCATGCCTCAGCCTGCCCTGATGACCTCGGGATTCTTGTGGGGTGAGCTGTTCTTCTCTAAATGGCAGGAATTCTTACTGAGGCGAGCTGACATCTGAAAGTAGAACCTAGTCTCCTGCATTTAGCCCCCCTCACTGAGTCAACAAGTGTTGGTCAGGCATCTAGTGTGCGCCACGAGATGTGGTCAACGAGAAAGTCCCAGGGAGCTTTTGTTCTCATCGCAGAGGTTAATTTAAAGCTAATAAATACCATAAAAATGGTCATTTTTATTTTGGATAGTGATCGCTGCTGATAATAAACTGCAAAGTGTTTGGCAGAAGCATGGGTGTGGAGGGGCTATTCCTCCCTTGGGTGGCCAGGGAAACCTCTGAGGAGGGGATAAGAGCACGCCAGCCCCAGGGACACTGGAGCAGAATGTTCCAGGCAGAACAAAGAGCAAATGCGAATGTCGTGTGGAGTGGCCGGGACTGTGGGCTCAAAAAGAGACAGGAAGAAGCCCCTCGGGTTGGAAAAAACAGACTGATCAAGAATAATAACAGATGGAGTCAAGGAGGGAAACAGGGCATTTGACTGTGGGAAGACCTTAGGATTTTCATCGGCAGCAATGGGAAACCAGGAAAGTCACGTAATCTGACTTATATTTTTGAAAGTGGCATCCAGCTGACAAGGGAGAACAGGCTGTGAGGGCAGAGAGAACAGGCTGTAGGGCAGAGAGGGCAGGCTGTGAGGGCAGAGAGAACAGGCTGTGAGGGCAGAGAGAATAGCCTGTGAGGGCAGAGAGAACAGGCTGTGAGGGCAGAGAGAACAGGCTGTGAGGGCAGAGAGAACAGGCTGTAGGGCAGAGAGGGCAGGCTGTGAGGGCAGAGAGAATAGCCTGTGAGGGCAGAGAGAACAGGCTGTGAGGGCAGAGAGAACAGGCTGTGAGGGCAGACAGAACAGGCGGTAGGGGAGAGAGAACAGGCTGTGAGGGCAGAGAATAGCCTGTGAGGACAGAGAGAACAGGCTGTGAGGGCAGAGAGAACAGGCTGTGAGGGCAGAGAGAACAGGCTGTGAGGGCAGAGAGAATAGCCTGTGAGGGCAGAGAGAACAGGCTGTGAGCGCAGAGGACAGGCTGTGAGGACAGAGAGGACAGGCTGTGAGGGCAGAGAGGGCAGGCTGTGAGGGCAGAGAGAACCGGCTGTGAGGGCAGAGAGGTCAGGCTGTGAGGGCAGAGAGAATAGCCTGTGAGGGCAGAGAGAACAGACTGTGAGGGCAGAGAGAACAGGCTGTGAGGGCTCGAGGGCAGGCTGTGAGGGCAGAGAGGACAGGTTGTGAGGGCAGAGAGAACAGGCTGTGAGGGCAGAGAGAACAGGCTGTGAGGGCAGAGAGAACAGGCTGTGAGGGCAGAGAGAACAGGCTGTGAGGGCAGCGAGGGCAGGCTGTGAGGAAAGAGAGAACAGGCTGTGAGGGCAGAGAGAACAGGCTGTGAGGGCAGAGAGAACAGGCTGTGAGGGCAGAGAGGGCAGGTTGTGAGGGCACAGAGGACAGGCTGTGAGGGCAGAGAGAACAGGCTGTGAGGGCAGAGAGAACAGGCTGTGAGGGCAGTGAGGGCAGGTTGTGAGGGCACAGAGGGCAGGCTGTGAGGGCAGAGAGGGCAGGCTGTGAGGGCAGAGAGGGCAAACAAGGGGGCACGGCTGCAGGGGTCTGGTGCTGATAGCGTGGGCTCACCGGGGGTGATGTCTGCCGGGAAGGGGAGCCACGGGACCCCCTGCAGGCTGGAGAGGTGAGAGAGATGCCCCTCAGCCCAGCTGGAAAGATGAGGGCGAGCTTGGCCCAGCGGAAGCAGAAACCAAGCATGGCATCCAGGTGGACAAGCCAGAGGGGCTGTCAGCCTCCACCGTGCAGAATACTCTGCTTCGGGGGACTCAGGAGCTCTGGCAAGAGGAGGATTGTTTTTCTTTTTTGTCCTTTTTAAGGTTTTATTTATTTATTTGTGAGAAAGAGAGGGGGTGGGGCAGAGGCATTGGCAGAGGGAGAAGCAGACTCTCCCACAGAGCAGGGAGCCCGATGCAGGGCTCGATCCCAGGACCCTGGGATCATGACCTGAGCCGAAGGCAGTCGCTTCACCGACGGAGCCACCCAGGCACCCCGGCAAGAGGACTTTTTAACAGTCTTGACCAGACGCCCTCGGTGTGCCAGTCCCAGGCCTGCCCCATTGCATCCTGGCCTGCAGTGATTGCCCGGGTTGAGCTGAGCCCTCCCTTCCTCCCACCTAGGTACAGCCTGACCAGGCCACCTGCTGGCCCCAGATCCTCAGGCCAAGAGAATCAAACATGCAGCCTTCACGACCTTCAGCCCTGCTGAGTCAGTGCCAGGCAGGATCTGACATCCTTGGGTAAACAAGAGAAGGGGAGATTTAGGGGCTCTCTACTGAGCATTTGGGCTCCCACATGGCCCTCACAGGCCCAGCCGTCTTTTTGGAAAGATGCCACAGGCACTCTTAGTGGGTCAGACATTAGCAGTGACACTTCAGTCTTACTCCACTGCGTTTGCAAAATAAGCAAAGTTTCTAGAGGTCTCTGTCTTCTGTGTGTGTGTGTTTTTAATCAACTTACCGCAGTTGCAAAATCATCCAATTAGAGTTGTAAAATGTGGACTGGCCTCTGCATGAACAGTTCTCCTCAGCTCCGACCCGAGGTTGCTCCTGGGACATCCTCAGAGGGCCGCTCTGGAGCCCACTGCTTTGATGTAAGAGCTAGGCTGGGGATGGGGTGGAGGTGCCGAGAGGGGGGCTGGCTGATGTCCTCTGCACGGAACACCCGCCCTGAAGGCCCGAGCTGCCCATACACAATAGAGGCAAATGTTGTGGTAGTGGTAAGTAGGGTGACTTGTGAGTCAGGCGCCCCGCACACCAAACATGGGTGGGGGAGGTGGGCCAGGGGCTTCCTGCATTTGGGCCAGCAGATGAGAAGGAAGCTGGAGTTTGGCCTGCCTGTCCATCAGCTCCTTTCTAATAGGCAGGTTTGCCCTTTCCCCACATTTGGCTCTGACTCTGGGTTTATGGGCCACATGGCAGGAAGTTCACAATTGCCGTGCTGATGGAAACCAGAAAAGAGGCTGTTTTTCCAGAGCCATGGCCTGAACAAGCCTGACAAGAGGTGGGGGGAAGGGCCTTTATGGGACCATGGCCATGCAGACACTGGGACTCCCTGCTCAATGAAGTTATAGATCATAAATTCAAAGAACTCCAGAGCTGGAAAAAATTATAAAAATCATGTCCAATGTCTTCATTTTATTATGAAGAAGACCCAGGAAAGTGAGGAAACTTTCTCAGAATAGTGACAAAGGCAGGACTAGAACCAATTTCCTGATTCCTCAGCCCCAGGACAAGGACACATTGCCCTCTATCCCCTCCTGTGAAGACTCCCAAGCCTCCTGGGCAGGACTTTGCAGACCTCCTCAGGCCATGGCACTCAGAATAAAGAACGTTTTGCGCAACCACCTGTGAGAAAAGGATAAGGCTGCCTCAGGAGCAGGCAACCTACCTGGGGACCCTTGCCACCTCTGTCAGGCTTCAGCACACCAACCAGGGAGCTCTGTACACGTGTGCGTGTGTGTGAATGTGTGCATGCACGTGTACGTGTGTGCGCGCGCGTGTGGGGGGGTGTGTCCAAGTGTGCATATGTGATTACAGAGAGCTGGTTCTGCAGCTCTTCTGCCTTAGTCTTGGAATGGTTTCTAAGAATCGATTATTTTTAAAATTAAAAAAAAATTTTTTTTTAATTTAAATTTTACTTCATTAACATACAGTGAATATTTGTTTCTGGTGTAGAATTCAGTGATTCATCACTTAACATACAACACTCAGTGCTCATCACCCCAAGTGCCCTCCTTAATGCCCATACCCCGTCTAGCCCATCCCCCACCCACCTCCTTCCATGAGCCCTCAGTTTATTCTCTATTATTAAGGGTCTCTTATGGTTTGTTTCCCTCTCTCTTTTTTTCTCTACCTTCCCATATGTTCATCTGTTTTGTTTCTTAAATTCCACATATGAGTAAAATCATACGGTATTTGTCTTTCTCTGACTTATTTCACTTAGCATAATACACTCTAGCTCCATCCACGTCCTTGCAAATGACAAGATTTCATTCTTTTTGATGGCTGAGTAATAGTCCATTGGATATATACACCACATCTTCTTTATCCATCATCAGTTGATGGACATTTGGGCTCTCTCCATAGTTTGGCTATTGTTGATAATGCTGCTATAAACATCAGGGTGCATGTGTCCCTTTGAATCTGTATTTTTGTATCCTTTGGGTAAATACCTAGGAGTGCAATTGCTGGATCATAGGGTATTTCTATTTTTAATTTTTTAAAAAGATTTTATTTATTTATTTGGGGAGAGGTCACAAGTAGGTAGAGCAGCAGGCAGAGGGAGAGGGAGAAGCAGGCTCCCCACTGAGCAGGGAGCCTGATGTCAGACTCCAACCCAGGGCCCTGGGATCATGACCTGAGGCGAAGGCAGATGCTTAACCAACTGAGCCACATAGGTGCCCCTATTATTAACTTTTTGAGGAACCTCCATACTCTTCTCCAGAGTGGCTGCACTAGTTATTTGCATTCCCACCAACAGTGCAAGAGGGTTCCCCTTTCTCCACATCCTCGCCAATACCTGTTGTTTCTTGTGTTGTTGATTTTAGCCATCTAAGAATCCATTATTGATTGAGGACTCTGAAAAGGACAAAAGTCATTTGTCGCACCACAAAACTCTTTACACTTTCTTATTATAGGAGATTAGTTCACATGAATTTTCTTAGGTGGAAGGAAAGAAAACTATAAACAGATCAAATAATTTTCTTAGGTCACTCAGGATGTTTGTGATGAGCTGAAATGTGATGAGTTTTTGTGATGAGCTGGACCCATGTCTCCAAACCTGGAAGAAAAGATAGCCACTATTAGAAATCAGACAAGTATAAGGAAAATAGAAATTAAGGCCCAAAGTATCCCCATTGTATTATATGGGTACGTTGATCACTCTCATCAGACCCAACTGCTGAGGTATTAGATCTAAAAAGTAGTCCCAGACACTAGACCTGTAATTTACCTTTAAGGTTGGTACAGTGTATTGTGAGGAGCACTAACTAAGGGGTTTTAAACAAATTTTTAAAAAGCAATTATGCAGCAAAATATGTTTAGGGAATGCTGGGTAAACAATATTAAGCAAGATTTTTAGAGCAGGACTTCTTAGAACCTTGAAATGCTAGCATGCATTGGGAGTCTCCAAGAATGATATAAAGCAAAAAAAAAAAAAAAAAAGAAAAAAAAAAGAAAAAGTTTCTGAATGTATTTGATCATAGACTATTTTTCACCAAAAACCTAGTTGATCAAGTGTTTTTCCAAAATGCCTTTATGGAGGGCAAAATGTCTTAATATGGCTTTCTAGTGCAACAAAATACTGATGCTCCTATTTAATAATGGAAGAGGGGCAGGACTTACAAAATGGCATAGTAAGGACCTCTATAAATCTGCTCTCCTATAAAAACAAAAATACTGGGCAAGTGGTCAAAATAAACTTTTTCAGAACTCTAGAAATTAACCAAGACTTGCAACCATCAGGGGAGCATTTGTTCAAGAAAAACTGCTGAGCTTTGGTAAAAGAAACAGGGTTGTGGTATTTGAATACCCATCCCGTTCTAATCAGTTCCATGTTAACCTTGATAACCAGTAGCCGGACAATCCAAGTAATTGTGAAAACCACCAATCTTGCAGCCACAAGAGGAAACAGACTGGATTTGAGGCTCCTCAAAATGTCCCATCCTCTGAGCATTGTCATTGTTAACTTGTCATGCAGACTCTTGGCAAAAACTCATTATAAATGAGGGCATTGTTGATACTTGGTCTCAGAGCTCACTTTGCAGGAAAAGCTTTATCCCAGGGCATTTGTCAAAAACTATCAAGAGCAATTGTTAAACACTGCATCTGCCTGATGCTGCAATACCAGTTAGAACAATCAAGAGTCTGAGTAAAAATTTAAAGGAATATCTGGAGAATGAGATGTCTACAGGGGGGATTTGAGAAGATCTGATATATTCCTGGGGATTGGGAAGGCTATGCACATGTACCAGGGTGTTCATATGCTCAGGAAAGAACTGAGAAGGTCCTGATCTGTTCATCTGGGCTGATCACGAAGCTCAGCACAAGCAGAAAGTACATACGAAAGCAGAGTTGTAAACTGCTTAAGCATTGGAGGGATGCTTCAACACACAGAGAGCCCCTTGGCAACAGGCAGAAGACTTATTGGTTCAAGGCATTTAAGGAAATCTCTGGCCAATCATTAGCTGACCACTAAGCTAACAGAGCAGAACTTCAGTGGCTGCACAATATAAGGAATGCCAACTTTATAGAATTAGTCCAGGAAAGTCACTAAACAAACTAACCAGAAACTAAAACAAACAAACAAAACAAAATGAAAAACCAGCAACAGCAAATCCCGAGGAGGTGTATGTGTCTTATTTTGAAACCTGCCACATTATATTATCAAAAATATTCTGTTTTCAACAAAAAGTTTATGATATAGGAAAATAAAGAAATTTATGGCCCATATATGAGAAAAGAAGCTCTGAGCAAGTCCAGATGTTGGACTTACTAGGCAAAGATTTTAATTCAGCTATCTTAAATATGTTAAAAGAACTAAAGAAAATGATGTCTAAAGAATTAAAGGAAATTATAACAATTATGTATTACCAAATGAAGAATATCAATAAAGATACAAAAATTACCAAAAAAATAGAAATTCTGGAGTTTAAAAGTACAATAACTAAAATGAAAAGTTCACTAGAATTGGAAATTTGAACTATCAGAAGAAAGAATTAATGAACTTGAAGATAAACCAATTGAGATTACCCAGTCTGAAGAACAGAAAGAAAAAAGAATACAGAAAAAGGAATAGAACGTTAGAGGCCTGTGGGACATTATCAATCATATTGACACATAGTGGGAATCCCAGAAGGAGAAGAGAAAGAGAAAAAGGCAGAAAGAATATTTGAAGAAATAGTATCAAAGAACTACCCCAATTTGATTGCAAAAATTAACGTATATATCCAAGAAGCTCAACAAATTCCAAGTGGGATAAACTGAAGGAGATTCACACCTAGACACATCATAGTCAAACTGTCAAAAGCCAGCAAAAAAAGAGAATCATGAAGGCAGCAAGAGAAAATAAGTTACCACATACAAAGGAACCTCAATAAGATTAACAATTGATTTCCCACCAGAAACCATAGAGGCCACTGGACAACATATTGAAAGTGCTGAAAGACAGTCAACAAAGAATTCTATAAATTCAATAAAGCTATCATTCAAAAATAAAGGAAGAATACAAACATTCCCAGATAAACAAAAACTAAGAGAATTCTTCACTAACAGATCTGTCCCACAAGAAATACTAAAAGGGGCCCTGCTAACTGAAAAGATCCTAGGCTCAAATCCATATGAAGAAATAAAGAGCTAACCATTTAGATACTTATAAAAGACAGCATAAATGCATTTTTTACTTCTTTTCTTCTCCTATCTGATTTAAAAGATAACTGCCTAAAGGAATAATTATAAAACTGTGTTGATGGATTTATAATATACAAAGATAAAATTCCTATGACAATAATAGGCAATAAAGGAGAGAGGAGGGATGGAACTATGTGCTAATGAAAGTAAGTTAGTGTCAATCCAAATTAAATTGTATTAAATTAAGCTGACAATTGTAATCTCCAGAGCCACCACTAAGAAAATAACCAAAAATCATATAGTATAAGAATATACAAGGGAATTAAGATGACACCTAGAAAACATTTAACACAAAAGAAATTAGTGATGAAAGAATACAGAAGCAAGGATATAAAACACAGAAAACAAATCTCAAGATGGCAGATGTAAATCCTGCCTAATCAGCAATTACAATAATTATAAATGGAATAAAAAATTTTAATCAAAGTCTGAGATTGACAGAATGGATACCAAAGAATAATCCAACTATGTGTTCTCTATAAGAGACACACTTTATATTAAAAGATATAAATATCAGACAAAATATATTATATTATATTATATACTAATATCAGACGAAATGAGTTTAAGTTCAAGATTATTACTAGAGACAAAAGCTATAATGATAAAAGGGCCCACTTACCAGAAAGATACAATGATTATATGTATATATGTATGCATATAACAACAGAACCCCAAAATACATGAAGCAAAAACTGACAGTATTGAAAGGAGATATAGATAATTAAAAAATTATTAGAGACTTCAATACTCCACTTTCAATAATGAATAGAATAACTAGGCAGAAGATTATAAGAAAATAGACTACAAGAACAATAGTATTCTATATTCCACCTAACAATAGCAAAATACAAGTTATTCTTAATTACATGTGGAACACTCTCCAGAATAGGCCATATGCTAGGCCATAAAACAAGCCTAAATAAATTCAAAAGGACTGAAGTTTTACAAAGTATTTTCTCCAACCACAAATAGAAATAAAATAGAAATCAGTAACAGAAGAACACTTGAGAAATTCACAAATATGTGCAATAAACAACACATTCCTAAATAACCAATGGATCAAAGAAATCCATTGAGAAAAGAAGAAATCACATAGAAATCACAAGAGAAATTAGAAAATATTTTGAGATTAATGAAAATAAAACTAAAACATATCAACACTTAGGAGATACAACTATTACAGTGGTAGGAGTAAAATTTATAGTTGTAAACACCTATAGCAAAAAAGAAGAAAGATTTCAAATCAATAACAAACTTCTGATTTAAGAAACTAGTAAAAGAAGACCAACTCAACCCAAAGAGAGCAGAAGAAAATAATAAAAGTTATAGTGAAAATAAATGAAATAGAGAACAGAAAAAACAAACGAGGGGGCACCTGGGTGGCTCAGCTGGTTAAGCGTCTGACTCTTGATTTCAGCTCAGGTCATGATCTCAGGGTTGTGAGATGGAGCTTAGCACTGGGCTCCATGCTAGGCATGAACCTGCTTAAGATTCTCTCTCTTCCTCTCCCTCTGCCCCTCCCCCTGCTTGTGCTCTCTCTCTCCCAAAAACAAAGAGGATATCAACAAAACCAACAGTTTGATAAGAACAACAAAATTGTCAAATCTTCAGCTAGACTGACCAAGAAAAAAAGCAAAAAGAAGAATGAAAGAGGGAGTATAACTGTTGATCTTACATAAATAAAAAGAAGTATGGTAAATACTATGTACAAACTGTTTACCAATATATGAGCTAACTTAGGTAAAATGGACAAATTCCTGAAAAAACTTACTCAAGAAGAAATAGCAAATATAAATAGATATATGAAACAAGCAAAAAGATTTAATTAAAAATTTAAAACTCCCCACAAAGAAAAGTCCATGCCCAATTCTACCAAACATTAAAAGAATTAATACCAATCCTTCACAAACTTCTAAAAAAATAGAAGAGAAGAATACATCCCAACTTGTTCTATGAAGCCAACATTACCTGGATAGCACAACCAGACAAATAAATCACAAGATATAACAGGCTTATACCTCTCATGAATATAGAAGCAAAAATCCTTAGCAAAATTCTAGTAAGCTAAATCCAACATATATACCATGACCAAGTGCGACTTATTTCAGGGATGAAAGGTTGGTGTAATATCTGAAAATCAATTAATGTAATATAACATATGACTAGAATAAACAATAAAGACTTTTATCTATGATCACCTCAATGGATGTAGAAAAGTATTTGACAAAATCCAAAATCTTTTCATGATAACAACACTCTACAAACTAAAAATTAGGAAGGAATTTCTTCAACATATTAAAAGGGCATCTATGCAAAGCTCACAGCTAATAGCATATTTAATGTTGAAAGATTGAATGCTTTCCCCCTATTATCAGGAACAAGACATGTCCACTCTTGCACTTCTATTCGACAATGTGCTGGAGGTTCTAGCCAAGGCAGTAAGGCAAGAAAAAGAACCAAAAGATATCCAGATTGGATGAGAAGTAAAATGGCTTTATTTGCAGATTGCATGATCTTATACACAAAAAATCCTAAAGAATCCACCAAAAAACTCTTATGGCTAATAAACTATTAAAGCTAAGTATCAGCAATATTGCAGGATAGAAAAATTAGTATACAGATATCAATTATATTTCTATATACTAGCAATGAACAATCAAAAAATGAAAATGAATTCTAAAAATGAAAAATTAAATTAAATGTATAATAGTATCAAAAAATAAAATTCTCAGGAATCTATTTAACAACAACAAAAAAGACTCATACACTGAAAACTATAAAACATTGAAATTAAATACCTAAATAAATAGAAAGACTCCCCAAGATCATGGGTAAGAAGACTTACTATTGTTAAGGTGACAATCCTCCCCAAATTGACCTGTAGATTCAATTTAATCCTTACCAAAATCTCAACCAGCTCTTTTGCTGAAATTGACAAGCTGGTCCTTAAAGTTCATATGGAAATGCTAGGGACCCCAAATAGCCAAAACAGTCTTGAAAAAGAACAAAGTCGGGGGTCTCACACTTCCTGATTTCAAAACTTACTATAAAGCTGTAGTAATCAAGACAGCATTATACTGGGATGAGGAAAACAGATCAATGAACTAGAACTGAGTGTCCAGAAATAAACCCTTACATTTACAGTCAATTGAATTTCCACAAGTTTACCAAGATAATTGAAAAAGAGAAACAACAGACTTTTCAACAAACAGTACTAGACAACTGGATATCCACAAATAAAAAATAGAAAGTTGGACCCTCTACCACACACCATACCCAAAAATTAACTCAAAATGGTCATGGACATAAAGGTAAGAGCTATAATAAAACGCTGAGAAGAAAACCTATGAGTGAATCTTCATGACCTAGGGTTAGGTGGTGGTTTCTTAGATATGATGCCAAAAGCACAGGTAACAAAAGAAAAATGAGATAAATTGGACTTCATCAAAATTAAGATCTTTTGTGCTACAAATGATACTATCAAGAGAGGGGAAAGTAACCCACAGAATGGGGGGAAATATTAGCAAATTGCATGTCTAATAAGGGAATTGTATCCAGAATATATAAAGTACACAACTTCAATAATAATAAGACAAGTAACCCAATTAAAAATGGGTGAAAGGATTTGAGTGGCTATTTCTCCAAAGAAGAAATACAAATGGCCAATAAGCGCATGAAAAGAAGTTCAACATTACTAGTCATCAGGGAAATGCAAGTCAAAATCCCAAAAAGATAGCACCTCGCAACCTCTAGGGTGACCATAGTCAAAAAACAGACAATAACAAATATTGGCAAGGATATTGAGAAATTGGAAACCTCATACAGTGTTGATGGGAATGTAACATGTGCAGCCACTTTGGAAAACACTTTGGCAGATCCTCAAAATGTCAAACCAAGTCACCATGTGACCCCACCTTCCACTCCCAGGTACATACCCAAGAGAAATGAAAACATATGCCCACACAAAACTTGGACACAAATATTCATAGCAGTATTATTCATAATAGCCAAAAATGAAAACAACTAAAATATCCATCAACTGATAAACAGATAAACGAAATGTGGTATATCCATACAATGGAATATTGTTTTTGAATTAAAAGGAATGAAATACTGATATATGGACGAACCTTGAAAACAGTGCTAAGAAGCCATACACAAAGAATCACTTTAGGCCTATTTATGTGATAAGTCCAATACAGGCAAATCTAGAGAGACAGAAGTAGATTACTGGTTACCTAGGGTTGGGACTGAGGTTGGGGATAGGGAATGACTACTGATGGGTATGAGGTTTCTTTTCAGGGTGATGGAAATGTTCTAAAATTAGATTGTGCTGATGGTTGCACAACTTTAGTGAAAGAACCAACAGCCACTGAATTGTACATTTTAAATGGGTAGATTTTATGGTACATGAATTATATTTCAAGCTTTTTTAAAAAAAGCAATTGGAAAAGGTCAAACTAACCCATATTTTCCTTCTGCTATGCATACATGCTTTATATCCTACTGTGGGAGAAGAAAACCTCTTTGCTCTTTTGTCCCACACTCTGAAATCATAGTGCCCTTGTTACCTGAGACTTGATTAGACAGTGGTCCTGGAGCCCACCAGGAGAATCAGCAGACAAAAATCACACTTTTTCCCCTCATGGTTCTTTCACTGGCACTTTACTTTTTTCTCCTCTCTCTCTTTTTTATCTCAAGTACATAATAACTCTATTAATTCACACTAAGTACTTCCAAGTATAAGTCCTGCTGGGCTTGCTTTAATGAAAAGAGTTGATTCATTTATAATTAGCAGCATTCACCTGAAATAAATATTTTCTTGTATCTTTTAAAACCTGGCTGAAATGAACTTTCCAGAAAAATGTCCTCCTAAGTAGGTGATCTTAAATGTAATCATTTATTTATGCTTCATACCAGTCATGTTCACATGCACACCTTATTCAGTATTAATTTATATTTACTGAAAGGGTTCAAATTCTACACAAACACACACACACACACACACACAAATCAATAATTACAAATTGTTACAGAGTTACAGCCAAAGGTCTATAATGGTGGCATTTTATTGATTATAATGCAGCAAAATTCTGTGCTCCAAATCATTTGATATAAGAAGATATCTTTGTTTTCCATAGCTATTTACTATAAAGAAAAAAAATCCAAAACAATGGCACAAGTCTTATTTCACAGTCTTATTAATCCTTTATATGTGATAATTTACTGCTTGAGACACAAAAAGAGACTGTGGTGGTTCTGAAATATGGCCGTAAAAATTTTGATGTTCTTCCTTGAGAGGCAGGGGGGTCTCTGGCCCCCTCTTTGAGTGTGGATGGGCTTGTGATGCTTTGCCTAACTGACGCTTCGGGACTTCCAAGGCCAGATCCCAAAAAGCCAAGTGGCTTCTACCTTGTCCTCTGGGACCCTTGCTCTTAGAGCTCTGAGCTATACACAAGAAGCATGACTTCCTTGAGGCTGCCATGCTGTGGGACCTCAAGCCTCATGAAGAGACCACATGGAAATGCTCTGATCAGGAAGCCTCGCTGAGCTCAGCCTTGAGACATCCCAGCCCAAGCACCAGCCCTGTGGGCTGTCAGGGGACTCCAGCCCTTGGCCATTTGACTTCTCTCAGCTGAGGCCCAGACAAGATGGATCAGAGACAAGTCAGTTCTGCTCCGACCTATCTAAATTACTGTACAACAACACTCATGAAGATAATAAAATGGTTATTGTATTAGGCCACTAAGTTGTGGGGTGTTGTGCTGTGCGGCAGTGAATAACTGAGGGCACGTGAGAAGCGCTTCTCCAGGTGAGCATGACGCAGATGATGCCAGGAGAATGGATGGGCTGGTGGCCATGGTTGACCACCACTAAGGCCCGTTTGAAGAAGCTACCTTTGTTAATGGAATTCAGGTCCATGTGCCACAAGGAAAGAATCTGCGTTCTTCCCTGTAGTTTTGTATAATTGGATATGACTTGTAATTTGCCAAGCATTCTTAGATTATTTATGGAAGTCTGTGCAATTTTTCCAACTAGATTTCAAGTGAGTGGAAGCTGAGGGATGTCTTCTGTTTCCTTTGTTCGCTGACCTTCTTGCAGCAAATAAGGTCCCAGGGGGCCTTGATGAGCATCATCTGAATGCCCGGGATCCTTCTGGAGCAACTGGCCTCACGACTTCGGAAGGTTGCTTGTCAGGGTGGGCTTCTATGCCCACTACTTTTTTTTTTTTAATCTTTCCAGTTTAATATAAACAAGAAGAATGTTTCCTAAAAGAACCTTGTTTTAGAAAAACAAAGATTTTCAAGAGAAGGCCATGTATAAATACTAACCTTTTACTGATATGATAGTATTAATCAAGTCTTTTAAAAATTTTTTTCTTTTTTTTCTTTCTTTCTTTCTTTCTTTCTTTCTTTCTTTCTTGAGTATAGCTGACACACAATGTCACATTAGTTTCAGGTGTACAACATAGTGATTCGACAACTCCATATGTTACGCTGTGCCCACCATCTGTCACGGTAGAACGATGCCCACTGCTTTTAATTTGGGGGAGTGGCATGGTATAGCAAAAGGGGAGTGGAAAAAGCACAGGGTTGGCCATCAGGAGACCTAGAGTTAAATCAGGTTTCTTGCACTTAACACTTCTGCAATCTCATCAGGTAGCAACTTCTCAGAGCCTGGTTTCCTTGTCTGAAGAATGCGGATCACAATTTATCCCGGGGTGGTTCTGAAGTTCAAATAAAGTGATATAGGTAAAAAGCCTTTTCAAATTGAAATCACTACGCAAATAAAAGTAAAGCATTATTATTATCTTCAGTATGCATTTGCATAAATTACATCTTCTCTAGGCCTCCGTGAAATGGGGATAATAATAGTTATTACCTCCTGCCAGGATTACAGCAATGCCCTCCTAACTGGTCTTCCTATTTCTATTTTTGCACTCTTAAAAGACATTCTTCACACAGCAGCTGGGCAATCTTTTTAATATGCAAATTAGGCCATGTGCCTCTCCCATTTCAAATCCTCCAATGGCTTTATATTGCACTTAAAATAAAATCTGAACTCCATATCAGAGTCTACAAGGCCCTGCACCATCTGCCCCGTGCCTACCGTTCTGACCTTGGCTCATTTCCCTCCACCACAAACTCCCTGCCCTCTAGTCACACAGCCTTCTCTAGGTTCCTCCAAGATCTTCACAGTCCCAGGACATTTGCACTTGCTATCCCCTGACATGGCTTATGGTTCTGGTCTCTGTATGCCAGCCCCTGGAAGAGGCCTTCTCTGACCCACTCTTCCTAAAGTGGTCTTCCACTCATTATTTACATTACCCAATTTTAATGTCCTGATAGTGTTACTTATTTTCTGAAATGATACTGTTTAATGTTTACTTACTTGTTTGTTATCTGTCTTCTGCCACTAAAATGTAAGTGCCCCCATGAGAGCAGGGCCCTTGACTTTTGTCAAGCGTAGCACCTGACACAGTTGACCTTCAATAAATAGTTGTTGGTAAACAAGTGAGTAAGTGATCGAAAACTTCACAGTCCCCTCTACCCGCCCCCACCACGGTATAGAAAGTTCACATCTGTGTATTGCTCCGTGGAGAAAAGCCCTGTGGGAGAAGGGAGTGTGGCGATGATTGCATGAGATAGCATTATCTGAACCAGATGTGAGAGCTTTGGGCCTGAAAGCCACCCCCGCGCTCTGTGGCAGGACTGCTCTCATTGGCCGAGATCACCCTTATCAGTCAGCACAACATCAAGCAGATGTTTTTCAGTAACACCGGAGCCTTCCCGGGTCCTCGGTTGCAATGGCTAATTTTCCAACGGCTTATGAGTGAACACGAAGCTGACTTAATGTTCTGGCTTCTACTCAAGGCCAGAACTTCTTGCCCTTGTTCTAGCACAGTGTACTCCTCACAGTAATTCCTCCATAGATTTTTCCATGTCCTTTTACAATGAGGACAGGGCCATTCTCCTCAGAGAGGACCTTGCTAGAACAAGTAGAAAATGGGTCAGGAAGTGAAGCAAATGCCTGTGGAGGGAGCAGGAGACGTGGATCCTCACACCCACGTGTAACTTCTTATACCCATTAGCCTACCAAGCTCAGCTGCTATAACAAAGGGGTCCAAAATCACATGGCCCGGAGCATGGGTAATGCTGCTTATCCAGGAACTGGTTCCCTTCTACAAAACCCTAGGGTATTGTCTTTGATCTCATGAAGCAGGGCGAAGTGCAAGCATGTCCTTTTAAGGACATAACTCAGAAATTGCTCTCCATCTCTTCTGCTCTCATCCCTTTTGCCCGAACTTTATCCCAGGGCCGTAGGTCATTGCAAGGAAGGCTGAGAAATGTCATCTCTATACAGAGAGCTATGAGCCCTGCCCCTCAGAGGACTCTGTTATCAAGAGAAGGAGGGCATGACTATCGAAGGTCAATTACAGTCCCTACCACACTCGACTCAGACAGTAGCTGACTGGCACTACACCCCCAAACTTTGAAGTCCCTGGAGCTGTTTTCAAACATACAGAGGAGACTTTCACAATGCAATCAAGAAAGCAAAGAAAAAGATGGGGGTGGTTTTTAGAAAACTCAGAGATAGTCAAGGTTTTTTGGTTAAACTTCTCCAAAATAGAGAATACCTTTAAATATATTTTTTTCCTACCATGACAGTTTTATTTCTCACTGCAATCCGGCACATTCACAGGATCACAACCTTTTAGAATTTTATCCTTTTTGGACTGAATTCTTACATTTTGGATTTTAGTCCCGAGGCAGGTCTTTTTTTAAGATGGAAAGTTTGAACAAGCTCCATTTGGCAGTTTCTAGAGCAGAGAAATAAAAATCTCTCTTACGTAACATATTTTGGGATTTCTTTGGTTAACTCAGGAGTCGCTGCCTTGTTATGAATGTTGGAGGCACAAGGACAGGCGTGAGAGTTTGTGGCTCGTGTTATGCAAACCATCCCTACTAAGAATTCCTGAACAAAAGCCTCATCATTCTAAGAAACAACTGGGCATCATTTCAAACAGTATGTCTTGCTCTTTCATTTAACATATGGGAGAGTGACACAGAATGGAACATCTATCTGCCTGACATGCCATGTGCAAGGCTGCTGCTGGCCCACGGGCTCGTATGTAAACAGCAGCTTGCTCTTGGGTTTTTTGCCCTGTCCTTTTTGGGCCCTCAGTTTCTGACTCTGTGCCATAAGGTTAGTAATAACTGGTCTGCATCTCATAAACTTCAGCTGCTTTTGTGATCTGGCAGAGCTCATTCTTCTCCTTCATAAGATCGACGGGGGTCATACTGCACTGGGAGTTGTCAGACTGTATTTTGGGGATCCCCAGAGTTCTGTGGAGGTCCCTCGGTTCCCTCTGGTTAGTTGGGGGAGGAAGGGAGCTCAAGCTTCACCTGAAACAGCTTGACTTGTATCTTTAAGATCATTTCCAATTCTGACATTACGAGAGTCGGAAGGGTCAGGGAAGTGAGCCTAGAAGATAATGTCTGTCGACAGCTGTGAAGTCCTCAAGGTAAGCAGGGAAAGTAATGGGCTATGGATGAAGGCTGTGGGTGATGTGTGGATGAGAAGGTGGTGTCCTACAAGGAGCTGAGGGAGAGCAAACCATACGGGGTGGCCCTTGGGGCACATTTGAAAAGACAGACCTGGAATTAGAAAAGCCCAGCTGGTCTTCTATGAGGCAGATGATCCCTGATGAGCAGCTAACCCCCTGAATCTTGATTTCGAGTTAAAGTCGGGAGGCAGAGACAGGGTACTAGGTAAGTCTGTCATTCCCTATGCATAGTTCTGAAATCCCCAGAACCAAGCAAATATTTTTCCATCTAGCACAAACTCATTTAGTGGCAAAATCTGACCTGAACAAACTCAAAGTTATAAATATATATATATTCTTTCTTTATCCCTCTTAATGCAAATATACATCTATATCGAGATATCTATCTACATATGCTGTTCTGTTTCATTTCAGAAATGTTACTGTGTTTGATTATGGGTGCTCTCTCAGACCTCTAGGTGTGTTAGATGACATGTGGTTTATGCACGCAGATTCTTTCCAAAATGAGGAATTCTGAAGTCCAAACACATCTGTCCCCAGTAGCTTGGATGAGGGACTACATGTCTTGGACACTTCCCGCTCTGCCCTTTAGGCCTCTGCAAGGATCATCTAAGCCCCCAGCCAGGAGTGCAGTTTGTGAATTGTGACATGTCACCAGTACAAAGGGCAGCCTTCCCCAGGCCTACCGTGGTCACTGTGTCGGTCTGCTGGGGCTGCCATCACCAAGCGCCACAGACTGGATGGCGTGAATAACAGAATTTTCTTTCCTCACAGTGGAAGTCCACGATGAAGGTGTCAGCAGGATCGGTTCCTTCTGAGGCCTCTCTTTGCCGTGCAGATGGCCACCTTCTCCCTGTGTCCTCCCATGGTCTTCCCTCTGTGTGTGTCTTTATCCTGTTTTTCTCTTTTTATAAGGACCAAGTCAGATCAGGGTCCATCCTAATGATCCCTTTTAACTTTAATCACCTTTTTAAAGGCCCTGGCTTCAAATATGGTCACATTCTGAGGTACTAGGGGTTAAGACTGACCTATGAATTTGGGGGCTGGGGGACACAACTCAGCCCATACTGGTCACCGTTTCGGTCATTTAGCAGCTAGTGCACACCTGGCTTTGTGTCTATATCTGTGACTTTCCACATTTTATACATAAAAACATACCTGAATCCGAAGACTGAATTATAATCGGAGACTGGTAGGTCCGAGTTGCCTTTCCTGCTTTTCCTCACCCTGCTTGTCTGATTGACCTACAGACGAGCCTTTGCACGCTTGCAGGGTCTCATCAGAAGAACTGATTCCCGCTGAGAGAAGTTCTAATAAATAATTAGAAGCACATCTGTTGACTCTGTGAAACTTTAGCCTGGGCCCCCTGCCAGGCCGGTGTGAAACTGGAGGCCAATAATCTGACACCCACATGGTGTTTCCCTTTGTCTGTCCTGCCTCGGGTCAGGGGAGGGAGCAAGGGAAGGAGGAGAGCCCCGTCCCTGTTGCCCAGCAGCCTGTCGGAGGCCACGTACCCCTTCCTGCACCTTCAGTGAAGGCCCAGCTGGGGAGGGGCCGGCCCAAAGGAAGGTGGTGTCACTCCCCGGACAGACCATCCGTCTCCATTTATTGTCTCCTGTTTCTGACGGGGCCACACTGGGGGCTCACCAGCAGGGACAGGCCTTGAAGGGTTTCTGTAATAAATAAGACAAGAAGAGGAGTCTGTCAGCCAACAAATATTTATTGACCTCCTGCGGCCACAGGGCCCTGGGCCATACTCCGGAGAAGACACTCTGGCTGCACCCACTGTTAGTCATGACAAACACCAAGATGGGGGAGGCCCTCGGGGTCCTTTCCTCCCCTCCAGCCAGGCAACAGCCCCTCAGCTGGTGGCTCCTTTCTTGGGCCTTCCTAAGGCTTCAGCTGTGCTGGGGCAAAACCTGAACTAATGGGTCACTTTTAATGTGTGTCTTGGAGCCTGGCACAGACCCTGGTTTGCCGAAGCTACGCAAGAAATGAGTCAGTGCCCTTCAGCCAATGGACGCTCTCTCTGCCTCTAAACCAGCCTTCGAGCCAGCAGATACTTCAGATGATATACCCTCTCTTGGGGCGTTGTGCTTGTGAACGGCATCAAAACAATGGGACAATATTTTTCCTGGTCAGCATTTTGCAGGCCATAAAACAATATCATATCATGCAAAGAAAGCTCTCATAGTCACACACACACACACACACACACACACACACACACACACATATTATTTTCTTCCTAAGGTGTGGACTTCAGTTTTGCATTAAGGGAAGACAGGATCAGTCAGCCCTGAGATAATTGTGCATCCTCAGCGGCTTTCAGTGTGGCTGAATGAGATAAGGAAGGCCTGGGGGAGAACGGTAGCCTTCCCCTCACCTCCGCGATCCCCCTCGCCTCAGCATGATGGCTTCTGGTTCTGCAAGTAATGCACTCTCAAGACAAAAGAAAATACTATGGGAACAGACAGCTGGCTACTCTGGGCTGTTCTGTGTTCCCACCCCACCGCCCTGGGAAAGCCTGTGGTCCTCGTGCCCCGGCCCAGGTCGGCACAGGGATTCTGCTACGCGTTGTGCGGACGGGGCAGGAGGTGTGCCTGAGGGGCACGCGCAGGAGGCTCTTGCCCAGACATGCGTTCCTGCTTGATTCAGCTCCTCTTGTCCAGTGAATCAAGACACAGTGTGAGCAAGTTCTTAAAAGTCAAAGGCACATGCCAGTGTGTTTTCATGTTCTCTTCCTGTTTCAGCTTCCTATAGTCCCTTTGACCTTAGGGTGGGGAATCCTAAGAGCCTTGCCACCCACCCTCGGCACTGGCCATTGGCGCCATCTTTTACTTTCCAAATGCTCCCCAAGCATGGTGCATATACCAAGGGAATAAATTGAATTATTCTGAGTGTGTGTGTGTGTGTGTGTGAGAGAGAGAGAGACAGGGACAGAGACACAGAAAGACAGAGAGACAGAGAGAGACTCACACATTACCTCATTTTATCATCACACAAGCTTGTCAGGTAAGTATTATTATTCCCATTCTACCCACGAGAATTACAGGACTTCTAACTTGCTCAAGATCGTGCAGCAGATAGTCAGGTGTACTGACCCATTGACCAACAGCAGGCATGTCCACTTAGAAACCCACCCATTCCCATTTACGCAGTAAAGTATTCTCCTCTTCCCTGACTCAGTGAGCAGAAGATGGGTTTGAAAAGAAAGAAGAACAGCTTTGCCTTCCAAGAGTTTGGAACCAGGGATGGAAAAATCATGGCAGGGTCCAAGCCCTCATCCCAGGGGCCCAGAGGCAGGAGACGGTGGAGCCGAGCATCCTTGAAGCAGCCCCATCCCATGTTGTTGAGGCTCCTCTGGTTTCCTGGGTGCTGGGTGTCCGGAGGGTACAGCCTCCAGACCCCAGCTCCCAGGCAGCACAGCTACTCTCTCCACTTCGTGTTGCTTTGTTGACTGGGATACATCCTGGTTTCTCTTCGTCTGCAGGGACTTCCTTGTCCTGGGGAGTATCACCACTGTCAGCTTCCCTGGGGGGACACTGGCTCTTCCCCCTGGTTTCCAAAGAGCAAGAGTCAGCCCTATAGATGGGAGGCATATGTGGCAGGATAAGAGGGAGACTCATGGGTGGGACACAGACCCCATACTGGACAGTTAGGCTTGAAGTGGGACTTCACAGTGGCCCAGTGGCATGACCTTGGGCAGATTACTGAACTCACAAAGCTTCCATGTCCACATCTACAAGATGGGGATTTAGAATCTATTCTGTAAGGTTGTCTTAGGACTAAATGAGAACATACACGCGAAACACTCAGTAAGTTTCCATCCCTTTGATGCCCAGTGTGTCCCTTATGACATAGACCACCATATCAGTCCCTCAACCATTATACAAGGCAGCCACTCAGGGATGCTTCTCATGACCCATTTTCCTACACACGCCCTACCATCCTGCCTTGCTTTAGCTCAAAGTCCAGTAGTAAACACTAAATCAGGAACCACACCTTCAGGTTCTGATGCCAGTGAGCTCTTCCTAGTTTCCTGAGCTTTGGCCAAGCCCCAGATCTCACCTGCAGAATTATGACCAGCTCTTCCTAACTCAACTGAGATCATATATGCAAAAATACTTAACTGTAAAACCATGGTCAAGTATAATGTCATAAGACTATCATTAGCTCTTAATGCTATCTCCCTGGCCTAACTCAAAAGTTGGGGAAAGTGTAAAAATGCAAACAAATGATGAATTTCCCCAAAGGCATCACTCAGTTAAGAAATAAAGGGTAGACACTTCACCTGTCCTCAGGAACTTAAAACCTCAGTAAGGAAATTAGACTCAAACATAGGAAAAATTTCTAAGAATACCTGAGAAGTGCCTAGGTGGAGACAGCAGGCTACTACACACCCAGAAGAGAAAAGGACATTTAGAACCAAAGTGGTCAGCATCTACCTGAAAGGGGCATTTGAAAGAGACCTCAAAGAATGGGACATCAGGGCCCAGAGTCCCTACTTCTTTAAACTCTTACCTCTTCTATTCCAATAAATTTTACATTTTTTATAGGGATGGATTCCATTTTAAAATAAACTCTTATGCAAAAGCCCAAAATATAAAACCAGAGTTGATGTTTTATGGGCACAGATTTATGCTACTTCAAATTTATTACATTTACTAATTACAGATTCAATCAATAATCGTTAGAAATATTTTATTCAACAAAAAGTTCAGAAATACTAAAGAAAGAAAAAAGGTCAGAAATACTAATAACAGTCCTACCAACTGATTTATTTCTATCTATTGTTTTTAGTTTCAGAATGTTGAGAAAGGTGTGGCTTGCTCAGATAAGTAGTTGAGCATGCTAAAGATTTTTAAATAATTTACTTTGTAGCTTCAGGATGTTCTTTCACCAAATTCATTGAGATTGGAGGTTGGCAGAATTTTTTGTAAAAGCTGAGTAGAAAACATTTTAGGATTTGTAGGCCATATGATCTCTGTTACAACTACTTTGCTCTGTATCTCAAAAGCAACTGCCAGCCATGTGTAAATAAATAAGCCTCTCCGTGTTCCAATAAAACTTTATTTATAGACAATGAAATTTTCATTTCATGTAATTTTCGCATGTCACAAAACAGTATTCTTCTGTTGATTTTTTTTCAGTCAGTTAAAAAAGGAAAAACCCCTCTTAGCTGATTGGGCCACACAAAATAGGTGGTGAGTTGGAATTTGCCTGCTATTTGCTGAGCTCTGATATAGACACTCAAGAGAACAATAGTAGAACATTTTTGTTCCAAAGCTGAATCACCAACCAAAAAAAGTTCTAACTGATTGTTTCACATCATTAATTAGTAAATATGCTATTTGAAGGAAATCTAAGAATGTTTTTCCATGTCTTGCAAAAATATTTTTCTAATACATCCTTGAAGCATTTTGAATGTTAAACCATGCCATTTAGAAAACAAAATCTTAGGATAACCCAATACGCATCTCTGGAAAATATTTAAGCAAAGTTTTAAAACAGTCCAATTTATTTAATTTTGTAGATCAAGTTCAGATTTTTCTTTGTTTTCTCATTGCCAACGATTTCCCTGCAGTTGCAATCATCGTAACGTTGTAACTCTCGTGGCCTGAATTGAATTTGTTCCGTTCATTAAAAATATCAGCAAAACATGGAAAGCTAGAGTAACCATGTTATATCTGGCAGTATTTAGCTGGGTAGAGTTTCTCCATCAGTTAAAAAAAAAAAAAAAGCACTTTTAATGCATATATGTATATACACAAAATACTTTTACGTGTATATGTATATGTATACACACATATACACACATAATATATACGTGATTTTGTGTCTCATTTAAATATTCAGTATTACATCTTCTCTAGAGATAGACTTCAGACTTCATTAAGAAAAGGCAAGTTCTTATATACGATTACAAATAACTGTTAGTAAAACTGACAATTTCTATATCATCATTCAATACCAGTTTGAAAGATCCTAGCAGAGTGCTTTTCTATGCAACTTATTTATCTATGTAACCTGTTTCACCAAATCAAAGGTGCATATGTAAGCTAACATCATTATCTTGAGCACCACTAAGAAAGGAAAAACATTGCCAAAGACACAATGCTTTTTTATCTCCTATCATGTAATTTCGTAATTGCTAGACGTATTCTTTTTAACTTACTCATATTTTTAAAAATCATATAACATTCTTTCATAAAACAAAAAATATAAGTGGAATAAAACTGGTGAAGCTGTTTATGAAACTTCACAAAGTTAGACCCATCCCTGTGTTTCCTACAGGACATCTTCCAAGCTGCCTGGGTGTGGATGACTCAGGTCCTAAAAGGATACTATCTCTGGTCCTCAAGACTGGGCAACACTGAGCCTTGTCGGGCAAGGGTGAGCAATGACCACCACCACCTGGAAGCAAGCTGGCCCGTGGGGATGATAAAGTGCAAGCCCACCTCACAGATCTTCAGATGTGGAGACGACATGCCCCTGGAGCTGGGAAAGCACAAGATGGCCATGTGGCTCCTCCTCCTGAGACTCCTCCTCTTGGGACTGCCAAACCGGGGCTGCAGATGTTCCTGCCTGTTCTAATTTACTTGATGGTGTATTAAAAACCTACCTGAATGGAATGTTTTCTTTGTGGCTGTTGTGAATGTGTCAGGTTTTACATAAGACAAACTTTGCTCACCTGTGTCAACATATTTTGCAAAAATAAGTAAAATGCTGAAACCCAGAACATGGGCACCCTCACCCAGCTGATGGCACAATGCCCCTGATCTCACACTTTTTACTAAGCCAAGCTTCCTGGATCCGTGTCTGGGCTCTGTCACCAGATGGTGGCACGAATCGCATTTCCCAAAGCCTGCTCATTTTATACACTTTATGTCAAGTGTCCCCAAATAAGGAAAGTTTTCTTCTCACATTTTACAACTTCAATCTCTTATGTGTAATAGAGGTAACTTCTATTGCACATCCCTATATGTGTATTTCATCTTCTCATTTCATTTGTTTTTATATTTTTTCAGTAACTTTCAATTTGCCCTGAAATAAGATGAAAACCATATTCTCGTGTTTCTTCTTTTTTTTATTTTCGAAAGATATCTTAATTTGGCAGGAACAGCATAAGCATACCAAGAGCATGAGAAGATCTTTGTCACAATAAGCGATGAGCCCTGCCAACAGGTTATTAGGACATCGCCCTCTGGACCCTGATTCCACCCCTCTGCCTTCCTGTCCTATGGGGTTGTCATTGTGGGTGGCATTGGGCGAAACATTGATTGGGAGATTGCTGTGATGTCATTTTGCCATAGGCTTAGCCAATTTCTTTTTTTCATTTTTCTTTTATTTATTTATTTTTCTATTTGAGAGAGAGAGAGAGAAAGAGAGAGAGCGCGTGAGTAGGGGGAGAGAACCTTTCAAGTAGGCTCCCCACTGGGTGTGGAGCCCGACGTGGGGCTCAATCCCATGAGATCATGACCCAAGCCAAAACCAAGAGTCAGATGATCAACCGACTGAGCCACCAAGGCACCTCAAATTTTTCATTTTTTAACAAGTAGTCAAGTTTCAGTTTTTCCACTTTGCCAAAAAAAAAAAAAAAGCATTTATAAATGTAGAAGTAAAACAAAAAGCATGCAAAACTCACAATAACCACAAAAACCACAGTCATGCCTTGACAGGACCATGTGCCAAGCAGACACATACTACAACCACAGTAACAGTTCACAGCAATCTCAGCCAACGCTCACTGACCCTTCCCACGGGCCGGCACGGCTCGAAGTCTTTGCATGAGCTAGCTCATTCAGCCCTCACAGCTACGCTACCTGGTGGGCGTGATTCGTGTCCATTTCACAGGTGAAGACACTGAGGCAGGAGAGAGGAAGCGAGGTTGCACAGAAAGGGGATGAAAGCACAGGGACCCACCTAGTGACCTGGACTCGGAGTCACAGCTTCTCTTGTCCAGGGCTGCAGGCGCCTTGACGTGTGGCCCCAGACAGACCTACAGGCTTCCTCACCATCAGCTCCTGTATAATGAGCCTAAATAAAGGCACAGAGGAGGAGAGAGCTTTATTGTGAAGTTGTCACAGAGCTAGTCTGTAAGTATGTATACATTTGTATGTAGCCTGCCTGGGTGTGTGCTACTTTTCATACTTTCATAATTAAAATACATATTATATGTGTGTGTGTGTGTACATGTACACCTGTGTGTCTATTTATCTGGAGCCATACATCTAAAGTTTTCTAAAATCAACATTTATAAAATCTGTTTGATGGATACACGAACATTTGCTGTATTATTCTTTGTACTTTCCTGTCTGGTTGAAATGTATTTTTAAAATATTTTCTAGAAAAGAAAAGAAATGCGAATCGAATGTTTGCAGGACCTCTGAAACTCTGCAAGAGCTGAGGTCACCCCCCGCCCCCAGGAGCCAGAGATCCAGATTCGGAGAACAAACTGGACTGCGTGGAGGCCCCCTTTCCCCGGGCACCTCCCCACATCACTTCCCGGGGAGCTTCTCCACCTCAAGCCCCATTTCCCGAAAGACTCTGTGCACTGCCTCTTTCCTCCTTCCCTCCTGGCTATGGTCCTCCCGTGGACTGTGTTTATTTACTCACCACTGTGCGCTCCTCTGTGACAGGCCTCTGGGAGTCCACGTCCCGCATGACAGCAAGCACCCGTGACATCCATGCTCAGTGAAGAAACCAGTGCCGGTGACCTGGTACTCGGGTGGGGTGGTGGGGCTGGAAGGAGGAGAGCAGGACATCGGGACCCCACCAATGAAGGACAGTGCCTCAGCAGGGCAGGGATCAGGCCGGGGAGGTGCTTAGAAAACATAACAAGGAAGCTTATCACTTGAGGGACAAATGGTGCTGGGGTGAATACATGCATGCCAAGAAGACACAAGTCACCAAGGACAAGGTTATGAAAGTGAGTGTGGCCAAACGATTCTCAAGGCCCTGGGAGAGTAGGGACAGCGTGACCAGGGTGGTCTGAGTGTGGTGGAGGTCAGGGAGAGAGTGGTTTTGATGCCAGCCGAGGAGTGGTCTGTTCTAGATTGTTCAGACTATAATACCTAGTATTTGAAAAGCACAAAGCCCCTCCACGTTACCTTATTTAATCCTGGCACCTGACCCTGTGGGGAGAGTCACTGCCCCGACTTTACAGATGAGTGTACTGAGGTCTAGAGAAGCTAATAGACCTGATCAAATTCACATAGATAGGATGTAGATAAATCTGAATGGAAGATATATATCTTAACTCCAAGACCACTAGAGAAACATTCCTTCTCTTCTCGGTCTCAAACAACATTTTATGGGACGAATTCCTACAGCCCATCCCTTTCTCCTCGGAAGAGGGAATTCGCTTTTGTACTTGGGTTGGGCACAGGATTGATTCAACACAGTGACAAACTGTGACTCAGGAACCGGGGACATTCTCAAATCAGAGACAGAGTTAGCTCTGGCTTTTGGACAGCTGGGAATGCCAGCCAGGTCCCCATTCAGGGCTGAGGCTATAATTATGGTAAGTGTGGCGAGTTATGGTTTATGCACTCTGCTGAAAGCCTACAGGCCCCCAGGGAGGATGTCAGGCCAAAGGTAGGTGTGAGCTGGGACAGAGTGTTTGCGCCCCTCACAGGCCCCTCAGCCCTCTCCATCCGTCTCTGCTCTGCCAACCTCCACCTTGGGGAGCACTGGCCCCCACAGCACTCATCCTTGACGGGCAGTCAGAGCTCGTGGCTAAGCCCAACCCGTCAGTGCATTGATGAGAACAAGTACCTCCCTTGCTTTTCTTGGCCTCATGCATATTTACCATATGAATTCTGCCTCTTTAGGGGTCGCCCCTGGTCAAGAGAGATGCTGGGTATCAATACCATTTCGTTTGGAGGTAAGGAGCCCTGCACCGTGAATACACAGCCTCCACATGAGTGCGCTTGGAAGGGATCTGACTCCCGGCTGATTGCTTTGAGCTGCGTCTGGACAATGTTAGCAGAATCTGGAGGACCCACCCCCCATCGTTCCCTCCAGCCCAGGAAAGCCTTGACATTTGCACCAGGAGGAACTTAGAAAGAATGAGGCCATGTTTAAGGAACAGCAACTGGGCCAGTTCAGGTGGGGGTCAATGGCGGCTGTCTTTTGCTTCCAGGCTAGAAGACTCTCAAGATGGCACAAGAGGCTGAAGGGAGAAATGATGCCCAGAAGTGGGCCTTTTCCTTCAGCCTCTGAAGAGACAGGGTACAAAGACCCCAGGAGTGGGTCAGAGCAGTTGCGATCAGTCACGCCTTGAAACTTCTGTTGCTCTTGCACTCTGCAAGCACTTTAAGAATTCTCTGGGGGTGGAGGGTGCTGGGTGGCTCAGTCAGTGAAGTGTCTGTCTTTGGCTCAGATCATGATCTGGGATCGAGCCCCACATCCATCGGGCTCTCTGCTCAGTGGGGAATCTGCTTCTCCCTCCCCTTCTGCCCCTCCCCCGGCTCTTGCGCTGGCACTCTCTCTGTCTCTGTCTCTCTCAAATAAATAAATAAAATCTTAAAAAAAGGGTGCCTGGGTGGCTCAGTTGGTTAAGCGACTGCCTTCGGCTCAGGTCATGATCCTGGAGTCCCGGGATCGAGTCCCGCATCCGGCTCCCTGCTCGGCAGGGAGTCTGCTTCTCCCTCTGACCCTCCTCCCTCTCATGCTCTCTGTCTCTCATTCTCTCTCTCAAATAAATAAATAAAATCTTTAAAAAAAAATAAAAATAAAAATAAAATCTTAAAAAAATAAAAAATAAAAAGGAATTCTCTGTGGGACCCCAGTCAAGTGAATGCCCTTCAGCTGAAAAATGGGGCAACAGAACTGGGCTCAACTTCCTTCTTGCTTTGTGACCTTTGTAATGTTGCATGGCTTTCTCTATTTATAAAAATGTAATTCGGGGTGTCTTCTCATTGTCTCCCTCACCTTCACTGGAGGTGAGGCATCTCCCCCTCCCCCATTTGCCTCCTCCCTCACAGACCAGAGACCTTGGGGCAGGCAGAGGTTTGGGCTTGGGAAGGTGGGTGGGAGGGAACCCACACTATGAGCTGGGAAGACTGGGAGTGGCGCACCATGGATCTCTAGTCTTACAGGAGCATCAAGGACATTTAAACATGTCTGAGGTTCCTGTTGACCAACCAATTTGCTATTGCAATTTGCTATCTCTACTCCTCACTGCCTGTACCCTCCAAAACTTAACCTCCCCAAACTTCAATCCTATGTGAAAAATGTACAATTTTAAGACTTTTAGAACTGTCCTCCTTTATGCCTCATGGGAGGAATATCTTCTTAGCTATGCACAAATGTGCTTCCAGTGATGAATATATTTATATGATTTGTTTGCAAATATTCCCCAATATTCAGTCCTTAGAAATCTCTCTGCACCTCCCCCCTCCCTTTGGTTTCCTACCCACTTTGCTTTTGTTTTCATACAGAGAGTTGAAAGTTTCAAGGACTTTTCCACTCTTAACTCCTAAATCCCTTTTCCTGCTTATCTTAAGTAGGATTTAGATAATGTGTGGCTAAGTAGACCCAAATACTCATAGAAAAGAAAGAGGAAGAAGGGAAGAGGGAGAAAGGAGCATGAAAAGTACGGAACAAATCTCCTGGGGGTGAAAAACACCAACAGCATAAGAAAGCGGAGACCCGCCTATGCCCACAGAGCTCTCTTCCGAGGGTGGAGGGTGCTCCCGTTATCTCTGGAAGATTCAACCAAGCCAAGCTTCCCTTTAACAGAAATCTGAAGAGGGAGGCCTCAGCCCTTGCATTTTACAGGACCCCCCTTTGAAGCAGGCGGGCTGCTCTTTTATCTCCGTATACTTTGCCGAGAACACGTAGTTTTTATATTTTTGAAGTCATGGTGATTGAGTGATTGAGATTTCACCAACTAACTTCTTTTCCATATAAACACTTAATAAAGCCCTAAGAAGCAAACTGTCTCTCCAGAAGTTGTCACTCTGGGTCCTGGTGGGCCCTAGCATGTTACCTTTCTATACACGGGATCCCTGGCAGGGTTTCTGGGAGCCCACCCAGGATTAGAAGGACCCGAATAAGCTGTAGTGCCCAGAGGTCTGCTGGACTCCTGAGTGAAGCTGGATAGGACTTTGTTCAAGTCTTACCCAGGTTCTGGGGTGAACTCAAAGTCCCCCTCTTCCTAGGAGTCTCCCTTCCCTGTTCTCCACCTTAGAATTCATTGCTCCCTTGGAAGGATTGCCAGAGACCTATTTTTAATCTTTTTATTGCACTTTCCTCTTTCTGACTGCTTGCCTTTCTTCTCCCACTCCTTCAGGACCTAGTTTAGTATTGTGTATAGAGCAGACACCTAATACATGTTTGCTGTATCAATAGATCTGTTTCTAACTTCTTTAATATCATAGGAATCTGAACTGGGCATTAGAAGTGGGCAAATTCCTACTAGCTCCTGAGACACACTCAGCCGAGGGGTGGCCCTCCCGCCTCCCTGCTCTCAGCCCCTGACCTTCCTGCATCACTACGGTCACCCAGGGCCCTGTGCTCAGAGGGCCCAACTCTTGGTTTGATGCTCTGTGCTCACCACTTGAAACTCGTAATGTTTTGTGGACAAGGGACCCACATCTTCATTTTGCATTTCTGTCTATAAACTATGTAACCCATCCCGATCTCTCCATTTATAAACGGAAGCATGTACCGACTTCCCTAATTGTCCTAATGGCCGGAAAGGACACATTTCAGCATAGGAGACTTTTTTATAAAAGATGTGGCTGTGTTAAAAAGATAATTTTGTACTATTAAGGAAGTGATTCCAAAGAGAGGTCATTAGGAAGCTGGTCACAGTAGATTAAAAAGCAGGGTTGGCAATAGCGAGAAGATAGAATGCTCACAGAGCTTTGCACTATTATGTTGGATATTTTATTTTTCCTGTTTACACTCCTATGATACACTGCCTATAAACAATGCTATTTTTATTTGCATAACTCTACAGTTTACGAAGGTTGTTCACTTTCATTGTCTTGCTGAATCCTTACACCTTTGGGAGGTACACACTTCTATGATTTCCATTTTACAGACGAGAATACCTAAATCAGGAAAACCAGTGGCCTCATGGGAAAACTTCTTGGTATAACTAAGAGTTGAACCCACCCACTTTGGATCCTAAATTTGGGACTCTTCACCTTACCGTGGTTTTCTTTTTTAAAGGTTTTTGTTTGTTCGTTTTTTAAAGATTTTTATTTTTCAGAGCAAGAGTGAGCACAAGCAAGGGGAGTGGCAGGCAGAAGGAGAGGGAGAAGCAGGCTCCCCACTGAGCAGGGAGCCTGATGCAGGGCTCCATCCCAGGACCCCGGGATCATGACCTGAGCCAAAGGCAGACACTTAACCGACGGAGCCACCCAGGCGCTCCCTTTTTACGGTTTTCACTAACATATTCTTTGTCAAGGCTCAGAGACATTGATCTGAGTCCTGTATGAATTACAACATTTCAAATTATTTAAATAGAAATTAATAAGATCTGACTATAGTTAACTCATGAGCTAAAGAACAAACCCACTTGAGAGAAACAAGCAGCGACTCCCGCCCATGGTCCTCCTGTTTTGTGGAGGGAAAAGAAGAAAAATACTAAAATGTTCTCAGTTGCTCTGAGTTACATGCCTTGTTCAGTAACTTCAGATAACCTGCGAGAGACAACAAACCTCTGAAACCGCTCTCAAATTATCTCAGGCTGTTTCACTTGTGTGATGACTACATACGTAAACTGGCCGCCTTATTTCTGTGATAACCCGCCCAATGAATAAAAGAAAGCTGTCAGGAATGCTTGGGAAGAGCAAAGGGAAAGTGCGAGATGCCTCGTTCCCATCAGCGTGGCCTGAACTTTCACACACCCAGCACAGAAGACTGAAGGGCATTCAGAGAGCTGCCCCAGGTCTAGCGGCCAGCTCAGGCAGAGTGCAAGACAACACCGTGTCAGGGACTGAAAACCCTCTTTCTGTCCGCATGAAGGCAAGTCTGTCCTGGACGTTCCCCACAGGGGCCACAGATACCTGTGGGAATTCTGTGGGCATCTAAGGACAGGATCAGGATCGTGGCGGTGGAGGCGAGGGGTGCTAGTCCGAGCAGCTCGTTGTTAAGACAAAAGCCAAAGCATTGATAGGGCAGGATTCCATTTTAGTTTATTTTCTTGAGCAAACACTTACATAGTGGGGGCCAGTCTAAGCACTGCACTGATATGTATCATCACTTCATTTAATCCTCACCCTAGCCCATTCAGGTGTGACCATTATCATCCCCATTTTACAGATGAGAAAATTAAAGCCAAATGGGTAGTAATGTGCCCAAGTGGCTGAGCAGACCTTAGCCCAGGTAGCTCAGTGACACAGCCCACCACACTATGCCTGGGGGGTGGGGGGGCTTCCTGGTAGGCACCGCCCAGCCCCCACCATGAAGAATGCCATGACTCTACCTTGGTGTCAGTTCTCCCTCTGAAGCGGGAGGCTGAGAAACTAGCCAGGCTCGCTGGGTCTTCCCTCACATGTATGCAGGAAAGTTCTCCTTATCTTTGCCTTCTCCTGGTTTTGCACATAAAGTAGAAGTTTTGAGCCAGAGAGATCACCTGTTTTAAAAATATCTCCTCTGCTCCATTGGGCCATCCCTTAAATTCCACTGACAGAGATTAAGTCTTCAAGTGTGGATTTCCCAAGCTGTGTTCTTGAAGAACATGAGCTCTGTGATGTGTTAAAAGGGATAAGAAGTTAAAAGGGCCCAGCGGTCAGTCTACAAAAAAGATGAATTACCTGAAGTTCTGGTGTTGATCCTATGCATGGTTTTTATCCTATAAATGTATACTTCGCATGTATACACTCATTGATGCTATTATACTGCATGGTTTTAAACATTAAATAAACAATCTCATATTTCATTTATCATTTTATAACTTGATCTTCTATGTAAAATTATGTTTTGCAATTTATCCTTGTTAATGTAGTTAGTTTGAGTTCATTTTAATGCCACGATATAATTTACATTTTCTAGTATCCACATAAAAAAAGAAGAAATGAGTAATATTAAGTTTCCTGACATTTTATTTAACCCAATATAGCCAAAATATTATCATTTCAACATTTAATCAATGTAAAAATTGTTAACGAGATAGTTTGCATTCTTCTTTTGCACTAAGTCTTTGTAACTCGGTGTGTATGTCATCCTTAGGGTTCAGGCCAGCCCTCACTCAACAGGGTCTCGTGGCTCTGCACTGGACCACACAGCTGTAAACTATTCTATTGCGTAAACCCACCAGAATTTGTATCAAGGAGAAAAAGTTGATAGGCTAAAGTTAAAGAGGTGGTTTATTTTTACTGCAGGACTTCTCAGAGCTCTTAATGGCATGAAGAGCATCATGAATCTCTAGGACAATGGGGAGATGAACGCAGAATTCAGCATTACCCAAATTTACCTGGTCGCAGAACACTTCTTCATGGAGCGCTTTGCAAGACTGGTCTTCTGCAAAATATACTTCTAGAGTGGCAAGAGCCTGAGCTTTAATGTTAGATCCATCTAAGCCAAAGCCTGCTCTGACACTTACTAAACGCTTGGACTCTTGGGGTCTTCCTTTCACATCGATAAATGGATTTCATAATACCGCTTGTCGGGGATCTTGTAAAATGAGCAATTACCAGGTTAGTATATAGGAAATTGTATGACAAACGTGTGAGTTGTAAAACAATAGGTGGATACAGAGAAGACAAGGCCACAGATGGAATACCCTCTCCTCGGAGCAGGTGGCTCCGAGCTCCGTGTCCAGGCAGGTCCCCTTCGTTATCTACACCTCGGGGCCCAGTGGGCTTTTGCAGCCCTTCTCACGGGTCTGGTCGCCCGTTGCACTTGTGTTGACTTGTGCCTTGTCCCTCTCGGCCCCGGACACGCCCTCTACAGGGGCAGGGCCGTCTCTGGCGTTTGCCGCTCCAAGCCCTGCAATTATGCTTGGTGCATAGCAGGGGCTCTGCTTGATTAACTGAACATTGTTTATGCCAACGAACAAGAACTGGAAAAACCCAGGACGAGATAAAAATAGCTGGATGAGCGATTTGCTTTGAACAAAATGTCACGTTATGCCATAGAGTTGCACAAAAAAATGAAAATCATTTTTTAATCCAGGTACCGCTGAGGACAAATTTGGTGCTCTTAGGAATAACTTGGCAGAAATTACGCAGCCAGAGTTTCCCAGTACACAGCTGGTGGAGAGCTAGGTCTAGGAGGCGGCGGAGGAGAGAATGTGGGGCGCTGAGGTAGGGGAACGGGGAGAGGGTGGCCCGTTTCCGAGAGCTGGGCTCCCTCGGCCCCAGCCGCCTGCCCCAGGTTGTTCTGCTTCCAGCTCGAATCTGTCATCTAGCCACTCCGAGCTGTGTTTCAGGTCCTGACACAGTCTGCCCATAGCCAAGGCCACCCACAACTCCTTTGTGGGGACACTGCCGTCACCCCTCAAGGGACAGAGGGCCAATCAGAGCACATCTCTGGGACTGAGGGTGTGCCTTGGGCCCCAAATCCCTGGAGAAGGCTCTTGGTGAGTCCTCAATTCCCACATGACCCTGAGGGCTCCCGTCCCCAACGGTAGGCTTCCTTCCTCTGAAAGGAATTACATTTGGTTGTATCAGAGCAAATTTCTTTTGAGGACCCCTAAGTGGCTTCACATCTCCATCTTCCTGGAGCCCGTTAGCTGTCTGGTAAAGCTGTGGCAGGGGCTCAGCTCCGCCCTCCAGCGGCTGCATGCAGCTCTTCTCGCGGGGCTCCCATTGGTGGGACCAGTGTGAGTAAAGCCACAAATGGGGGGGGCGGCAAATCTCTAACCTAGTGCACAAGGTGGGTATTAACCCCTTTAATGGCAGAAGAGCCAACATCCTCTCCCTGCAGGTGGAAAGAGATGAAGAGAGAACTTTTCTCCATGGAGAGACAACTTTAAAAACTCTGTGGTTTAATGTAACATTTATCTACCGCCTTCAAAAACCTGTATTGCTGTAATTGATACTGATACTTCAGGGCAGGGAGCAATGTCCTTTTAATTTATTTGCTTCCCTCAACTTGCTTTCTTTGAAAGAAATTTGCAATAGCCTGAGTGCTTTCCAAGAATTTTTATTGGAATATTATCTTATCAAATTTTACATCCATGCTCCCAAGAGGGTATTCGTGTCTTTCTTTATAACATTGATGGAGATGAAGGGCTTGATTACAGAAGAAACTTTTTTGTTGTTATTTGTTAAGAAAGTACAAAGGAAAATAAGAACCATTTTTGAGCGAGAGGAAGTTCCAGAAATTTCATCCGACAACTGGAGATTGGTGGGAGGAGGAACAGGGGTTTATCCTTCTCTGGCTGGTCCTAGAGCCCCTGTTCTCTCCCCAACACCTCACTGTCTCCTGCTCTTTCTGCCTCCCACATTCCTGCCTAGAAACTGCAATCATCTTGATGATCACAGCAATGCGGACGAGGTTCCAGGAAAAGTAGAAAAACACTGAGCCTCTAAACTTCCTTTCAGCAAACTTCTCTAGTAATGATAGTCACCACGACTTGCTGCACATTTTACACGCAGCACCTCATTTAATTTTCAGACACACAGAAATAAAACCTTGCCAGAGGTACTCCTTCCCCATCTCAGAGATGAAGCAAATAAATGATCTGCTTAAGGGCTGCAGACAGTAAGAAGCAAGCTGGGATGCAGATCTGGGCCTTGAGTGCCTGACACCAGCCTCTTGAGACCCAGGAGAGTGTAGTCATTAGCCCTTGGCCGGAGCTGGCGCTAGCCTGCCTAGAGGAACCGATAAGGATGGTCCTCTCCCAGTTCTACCACCGGTGGTCTTACCCACTCCCGCCCTGAGGTCTGGGAAGTCTAAGGACCAGAGAGGTGGCTCCAGCAGTAAGAGCCAGAGGCAGCAAGAAAAGGGCAAGCAGGGCCTGCCTGGCACTTCTCGCCCGGCACACGCTGACTCTCCCAGAGCTGACCGCCTGGCTTAGGTGCACCCTTCTCCCCCTGTCTCCCGGCCACCTTCCTGCTCCTCCCACTTCCCCCCTGCCCCACCTTTGCCTCTGGCAGTGTGATGCTCTTAGGTCCTGCCGGCTTTCTTGGCAATCTGGTTTGCCAGGTGGCAGCATTTTGTTGAGACCCTTCGGCAATCCCAGATCTTGAGTCTGTTTCATGAAGAACCGGCCTTGCCAGCCAAGCTAGCCAAGCAGGAAGGTGGGCAGCCCTGCCCTGCGCCCTGAATCCTTCTCAGCTGACAGGTCGGGAGCAGTGCTGAGCCAAGGATCCGAGTCCAGGCTTGTTCAGAGTCAGTTTCCTACTCGTGATCCATTATCTCTCTCTTGCATTTTCACACCTTTTTTTATCCTTGTATTTCTGCACTGGCCTCTAATTATTTTGCCGAAACCCCTTTGGAAGAAGTTTTGCAAACATTGTTATAGCCCTATGTTCTAAGACTACGTCAATTTCTCAATTTGTGAAAATGCCTTTCATAGATTGCTATTGTGCTGGTAATTTCCTTCCATTATTTTCTTTTTTGCCCTCAAAATGTCCTTTCTGCCTCTGATCCATCTTCAGTGAGCCCCGGCTGCTCCATCCAGTAAAGCTTCTGGTGGGGCAACACCCAGGCAAGCTCGACTTGGCAGGGCTGAATCCAGAGTCAAAGTTCTCCACCCTCTTCGTAGGCCACCTATCAAGAATGGAGCACAGACAGTCTGCCCTTGTTTGCTTTTCTTTTTTAACTCGTCAGTATACAAACATATACAAAATTACAGTGCTCAGTAACCCAATCTATCCAGTACCTGGCATCCACAATTAGCATGTTTCATCTATATACTCAGCAACTGCTGCCTATACTCACATCATTTTGAAGCAAATACCAGATATCATGTCATTGCATGTGTATTTCAATAATTATGGTTGACCTTTGAACAACGCGGGGATTGGGGGTGCTAATCCCCCACACGGTTGAAAATCCTTGTGTCACTGACTCACTAAAAACTTCACCACTCATAGCCTGCTATTGACCTGAAGCCTTACCAATAACATAAATGGTCAATTAACACATACTTTGTATGTTATATGTATTCTATACTGTATTCTTTTTTTCTTAAGTAGGCTCCATGCCCAGCATGGAGCCCAACGCGGGGCTTGAACTCATGACTGTGAGATCAAGACCTGAGCCAAAATCAAGAGTCGGACACCTAATCTACTGAGCTACCCAGGGGCCCCTCTATACTATATTCTTATAATTAAGTAAGCTAGAGAAAAGAAAATGTTATTAAGAACATCAGAAGGAAGAGAAAATACATTTACAGTACTGTACTGGATTTACTGAAAAATAGCTGCGTGTAAGTGAACTCATGCATTTGAAACCCATGTTGTTCAAGGGTCAACTGTATATCTAAAAGATAAAGATGTTTCGAAAAATATACAATTATAGTTACATGATCATTACATCTTCAAAAAATTAAAGTGAATCTTTAATTTTGTCATAAATCCCGCCACTGTTCACATTTCCCCCATTGGCCTATCATTTTTTTTATACTTCATTTACTTGACTTGGGATTCAAAAAAAGATCTGTACATTGAGATTGGTTGCTATGTCTCTGAAGTGTTTTTAATTAGTCCATTCTACCTGCCCTGGTTCCTTCTATTTTCTTTGCACATGGCTGTGGCTGGAGAATCAACCAGGTCACTTGTCTTGTAGAGGTTTCCATGGTCTGGATCTCCTGGCGAATTTCATGCCGTCACTTAACATGTGCCTCTGACCCTTGTTTGTTTAATGCAATAAATAGATCCAGAGGGCCTAGATCACATTGAGGGTTGATTTTTCTTTTTGTGGGTATTTATTTGCATCACTACTGATCCTGAGCCTTAAGACCCTTGAATGGAAAACAATCCAGGTAACCACAGACTCCACTTGCAACAGGGTACTGGATAGGAATTTCACTTCCAACTCTCTCAAGGTAAAGTCCCAGGGAGAAGGAGGATGGTGGGAGGGGTATTAAA
Organism: Phoca vitulina; assembly: GCF_004348235.1. Lineage (NCBI taxonomy): Eukaryota > Metazoa > Chordata > Mammalia > Carnivora > Phocidae > Phoca > Phoca vitulina. The sequence continues at coordinate 313,765 of NW_022589746.1, forward strand.
AGATTGAAATTCTGTCCATTTCTCGTGCTGGTTCCTATGACAATCACAATATTTGAGTCAGGATGGAGTCAATTGCATGACATATTTTAGCTTAAGGAACCAAACGGCTTTTGGATGAAAAAGTGCTGTGTTATGTCAAGGCAGGAGGAGGCTAGCTAGCTTCGGCCACACGACTACCTTGCTACGAAGCTAGCCGTGTGCCCGTTGGGAAGCAAGGAATATGTAACAAGTTGATGTATTTGAAGACTGTCCTACACGTCAGCGTGACATGTGCGGATGCTCCATCAGGAATTGTTGTCCACATGTGGTTGTAAACAGGCTGTCATAGACAACTGTCCCTTAGAGGGATGCCATGGAGCCTCACAGGCTTTACTTAGCTTCAGAAGGACATGGGTTCAAGTCCACTTTCTGCCACGTTCTAGTTGAGTAACTGCATAAAATCTTGATCTCATAAAAAAAAGTAAAGATCTTATTATTTACCTTTTGGTTTGTTGTGAATATTAGAGAGAATGAATATAAAATGCCTTGTGTATGGTACAGGGCAGACTCTCAGTTACCACTGTCTATTGGGGTGGGAGGTCCCACTGGAGTCACATTCTTCTAGAAAAAACAACAGCGTGGACTATCTACCGGGGATTTGGGAGGGGGTTATTTCTAAAAGTGCTGGAGCCATCTAGACACACTAATTGGTAAATGTAATTTAGATTTGGGAGAGGAGAATTATCAAATCACTTCAAAAAACTCTAATTTTGTTCATTCAAAATCCTGCTTGAGTGGGGGATGGTTGGATCCTGGGAGAGCTGCCAGATGGCAAGGACAGGCCTGGTCAGTGGAGGAACTTTTTTGGTAGTCAACTGCCTTTCCAAGACTCCAGAACAAAGCGTGCATTGTAGCTGCTGCCTGGGACCCCACACCGGGAGGAGTGCCCGGCCTTGGCTGACCGGCGTGCTGCGGGGAGGCGGGAGCAACCCCGGGGAGGCTCGGATGGCCAGGAACCAGGACTTGATCCATTCGTCCTGATGAAATCTTGCCTCCTGATAGGGTTTCCTCAAGTGGAACAAAAAGAAAATTTAGAACGTCTTTGCCAAAGCATCCAGAGAAAGGAAAGCTGGAGCGAAGTTAATCATGACTTTCTCCCTGGCTCTTTGGGCCGGAGATACCAACGACGGGAACAAGAACACTTGCCATCACCCACTCCGTCTACACAGAGATAGGAGCCCTTTCCTTGCAAACAAGCAACCCAGAAACTCTGTGTTGCTGTGCGGACGTGCCGGGGTGCAGCCAGACCCCACAGTGTGCTATTCTCCACAGATCCAGAGCGGTGTCTAATCTTCCCTGACTCACTGACATCCTCAAGCCCCAGCACTCCCCTACAAAGCCCCTCTTTGGGGGAAGGACACGCCAGGGTGGGAGAATTCACTGCACATGTGGTGGGTTAGTCCAACGAGAGGCCAAGGTTCCCTGGAGAGGGGCACGTCACTCTGGTCACGAAAGAAAGGCCACACTGTAGTGCCCTTCGATCTTAGCGAGGGGGGTTTATAGATTGCTGGTCTGCTCCACCAACATGGAATGAGCCATGTGTTACAGGACGTGCCCACTGCCACAGCCCAGCATCAACTCAGTGTTGCAAAGCTTTGCTTTTAGTTTGGAATCTGCCACTTCCAAACTATTAGAACTTGATCAATTCCTGGGCCCTCCAGAATGTTCTCATTCGGGAGGTACGGAGAATTGCAGGATGGTGGTGGGCATCGGAGCAGAGGGAAGGGCCTTCTGCAGCCTTTGGCAAAATTGCAGGCCATCCTAAGTCCATATCCCAGGGGTCTGGTCCGCTGTAGAACATGCCAGTGAACATAGCTGTCCAGCAGCTACAGCCTCCCTCAGACGGGGTGCCAGGGCCGTCCACAGGCCTTCAGCAGAGGAGGGGAGCTGGTGATGACCTGGGAGCGTGAAGACGGCCACAGAGAGAGCTGGGCAGGCAGCCGGGGCCACGTGGGCTTGCTGACACCGCATCCAGGCGGCCCGGTCCTCCAGAAGGACAACGGAGAATTCCTGGTGTGTTTCTCAAGAGGGCAGAGTGTGCACCCTGGGCCTGTGCCTTCCCTCATATCGTGGTGACACCGCAGATGGGCCTGGGCCTGGGACCACTGCCAGTGGCCATCGTTGCCTAAGACAGGCAGGGCTGGGCGAAGAGAAACCCCCCGGGGCCGAGAGGCATGCATCGCAGACTCGCTTCGTCCTGTGGGATACACTAAGGGACACACGAGAAGGGAAGAAACCCCAAGTCTGTGCCACCACGCCCCAAGCGGAGCACGTAAAAACGAGCTAAGTTGTCAGGGCTGAGTGCTTGCTGCTCCTCCCTCATCCCTGCTCCCTGCGGCTTTTCCCCCGGGACTCTGGAGAAAGAACTGGTGTTGGGCTTTTTTCTGTGAATAATTGCCTGCCACCGGGAGCAATGAGAGGCACCGCATTTCTCACCCATGGACTGTTTCTCTCTTGTTTTCCAAAGCCACAGCGGCACAGAGAACACATCTCTCCTTCATCTGAAAATAATGGCTTTCCCCCTCATCTCCGTAAGAAAGGTGATTTTTAAAATCTCTCCTTTGATGTGAACATGTTAGCCCAAAATACATGACCCTTCCCCGGGGCGGGCCTTAGAGCCGGAGGTTCCAGCCATCTGAAATGGCGATTAGCTCGCTAGCCTGTTGGACGCTTGTTTATTTGTACAGAAATAGCCCGTTCTGTGCAATCTCAACACCAGCTCTAGGAAACGGCGGGCCTGCTTTTATTTTTAAACTTCAAAGTTTGTCTTGGAGATAAAGTTCTATTTCCCCATGAGATTCTCAGCGTTCTGCATGGGTGTGAAGGAATCACATAGGTCTCAGACGATTACTCGCAACCTTCAAGGCTCTGGGGGTGTGCGAGCGGCCTTGTCTTTGTTCTTCTAGGGACGAGCTGCTTCCTTCCACAGGGCTACGTATCAACCAGGGTGTATTTCACCAGTCTGTTTGCTTTTTTGCAAATGTACCCACTTTCTGGTCTAGTTGAGTTTGATGGGAATAGTATATAAAGGGAACCGAAAGAAAAAATCCAGTGAAAAAAATTATTTTAGAAATAGAATAAGTTGGTACGAATCCCCAAGTGCTCATTATTTGACTTAAATAGGTTATTTGACCAATGTGACACATAAAAGATGAAAGGGAGATGAATAAGATGGGTTCTTTAAAAACTGAACTAGAAAGGTCCTCTGCAAAGCTTGTTTGGGCTGGGGGAAAGCTGCCTACTGTGGGTCTGGGCTAACATGGTCTGAAATTTCCCCAGGACCATCTGTCCCTTGCCATCCCCCCTTGCCCCCACCACACGTGAGCATGTAGTGAGACAGAGGCCCTCACTCGGCAGAATGGGGAGCCAAGCACCCCCTGGGGTCCAGCCACTGTGCTCAGACTTGGGTTAGACCTCAGGCCATGCAGTTCCACCCACCTCCTACCCCCACTTCCCCACTGCCTTTTCTGCCATAGCCCATAATTCCTGTTTCCAGGTCCTCTGGCCTGCCCCCCAACCCCCATCCCAAATCCTTTCCTGGCCCTCTTGCAGAGCTGTTTGGCTGATGGATACTCCTCTCCCTGTATGTCTCCAGATTATGTCTTCGGATCCAAACACACTGGGGACTCTACTTCTGGAAGCGTGCTCTACATCAGAATGTCTTTCAAACTTTCATGCTGGTGATCTACAGCTTGGTAACACACACACACACACACACACGCACGCACGCACGCACACACACACCTGAATCAAAATTTCACAAAGCAACACTTCCTTTCACTACATGCCATGCCTTCTGTTATTTTTCCATTCTGTTCTCTCCACCCTACCCCACCCCGACATTTACAACATACTGGTGGAAATCCGCTAAACTGATTTCCCAATCCCCTAATGGTTTATGGTCAGCAGTTTGGAAAACCCTGGCTGAAATACTAATGAAAAGGCATCGAGGGCGTCCCTCGGCTCAGTGTTCCCACGGACCCTCCTTCTCCTGCCCTTTGCCCCACATCCCACCTGCCACTTGTGATTAAATAACAGTTTAACATCTCTAAACCCCCTTTCACTCAAGGACTAACTCAATTAGGACCAAGCTAGTGGGAGCCTGAAGCAGATTAAGGGAAAACAAAGGAAGCTTTGGGGTTTACCTTCAGCTTTTATGTTTCCAGGAGGTTTGCTCTCTTCCCATGCTTAGTCCCAGGCATCAAAGAGAAGGAGGGAGCAGGAGGAAAGGAGGGGGGAAGGAGGCAAGGAGGGAGGAGGGCCCGAGGGACGGAGGCACGGAGGCGGACCGCCACACACATGCTCCCTCACCTGCTGAGGACGACCAATGCTAGAACCGGTCACGCACACCGGGCCCTATAGTCCATCTGTCCAAGGTGAGCCATGGCTTTCCTGGGGGGACTGTGACAACTTCTCTCCTTCCTCCTTCCTTCCTACCCTTCTCCATCAGACTATCTATCCAGTCAGCCAATGACTGTGGGATTTGCGCTATGTGTTGGCTCTCCCCACAGAGGAGAGGACCCAGAGGAGGACAGACAGCTCCCCGAAATCTTGGAGCTATCTGGGCCTGATGGTCACCACATGGGGATGATGAGGGTGTTCAGTGGAGGAAAACGGAGGGCAGGGTGCTCTCAGGGCTTTTGTTCGGAGCTGACCACCACCCCCCCATCTTGGCCCATGTGCTTCTGCGAAATGCCCAACTGTTGTGGGCACCGGGGGGTGTCCTCTGTTGTGCCGTCTCTAGGGCACCCCCCAAGCGTGGACATTCTTAGGAAGATGGTGGTGCTAGAACTCGGGGTAGCCATGCACACTGCTCTCCACGGCCCTCCCACAGGGCAGTTCCCTCCTCTATCAGAGCACCTAGCCTCCTCTCGCATCCTCCCCTAGCAGCTCAGCCAGTCATCTGTGGGGCAAAAAGAGCTGAGTGGCCTTTGGGTGCCCTGCCTCACCTAACACAGCTCCAGGCACCCAGAGTATGCTTGGTGAACATTTGCTGGATCTGCTAAAATGGTCCATTTGGGCCTCTTGCGAATCTGATTCTTTCTAGTCCAGGACCATCTGAGAGAATTTTAATGTGAGCCACACATATCATGTTACATTTCCTAGTAGCCACACTAAAGTAAAAAGAAATCGTTGAAATTAATTTTAGTAATATTATATGTTTTATTGAACTCAATATATCAAAAACATTATCATTTCAACATATTATTATAATTATTAATAAGGTCTATGTAAATTATTATGTAAAATTATTAAGAAATTTTTTATGTCCTTTCTTTCTTGTTTTTTGGGGGTACTGAATCTTTGAGATCCAGTGTGTGTTTAAAATGGTAGGGGGAACCTGGGTGGCTCAGTTGGTTAAACGTCTGCCTTCGGCTCAGGTCATGATCCCGGGGTCCTGGGATTGAGCCCTGCATCGGGCTCCCTGCTCAGTGGGAAGCCTGCTTCTCTCTCTGCCTCTGCCGCTCCCCCTGCTTGTGCTCTCTCCCTCTCTCTCTCTTAAAAATAAATAAATAAATAAATAAATAAATAATAAAAATAAAATGGCCCCGCCTCTCAGTTTGGAACAGCCACACCTCAAGTGCTCAATAGCTGCATGTGGCTTGCGTCTGCTGTCTGGGCAACAGCTCTAGACTCTCCCCAGACCTCAGGGGGAGTGGGGCAGAGGCTGGGCTTGGTTCAGCAGGAAGGCGGGGAGCGGAGCCATCATGTCACAAGTGACAAAGCAGGCTGCCTCCAGGAACTTTACCACTGCAGCCCCCCACACCCCTGCAACCGTCCTCACTTGCCTCCCCACTCGGGTCTGTCTCTTGGGTGGGGACAACGGCAGGAGAAGAAATTAAAAGAACTGAGTGAGGACTTGTCCGTGGATGTGCAGCTGTCAGGGACCTTCTGGCTGCTCCTGGTGAGGGGCCCATGCTGACCCCACACCCAGCCTCACCCTATTACCTGTAGAGAGCCAGCCTAGAAGCTCGCCCCATCAACATGCACATCTCTGCTAGCCACATTTGGCCCAAGGGTGGTGACAGCTGAGTTCAATGACCATATCCATGGTGTGGTTTCTGAAGACTTGCAGCCTTCAATCAATTTAGGTTGTCTTTTCCGGGACAGTGGAGACACACACAGATTGGCAATCCGATGTGAGCTCATCTTATTAGAAACAATCGACCATATGGCACTTTGCGATGAGTTGACGTGCCCTTTGTATAATCAGTGTTGTTCGGCCTACTTGGTTATGAGCTGGATCCTGGCACTGTTCTCCCTGACAAGAATTCATTTCCCTCCTGTGAGTGAGTCAAACTTTATAGAAAGGGCACTTGGAGCAGAGTGCAATGCAGGCTTGTCGTCTGCTGGACTGTTAAAGCCTCAGTTCCAGAATGTTAGAGCTGGGATTGCTTACTTCTCTCCTAGTCCTGGGGCTTTTAATTTTCCCTTGTAAGTACAAAACTTTTTTTCAAATGAAAGCTTATGGAGACCCTGATAAAGATAGATTCTTCTGCAGGAGCCAGGATATGGGCACAGAGCTCCCTCTCCCTTCTTCCCCGAGCCTCTCTGTGTGGCCAGAGCTGGTTTGAAAACCAACGATTCTAGGCAAGCCACTCATTGTGCACATCAGATAAGCAAGGCCCAGAGCAGTTGTGGGTGACATGGTCACACGGTGCTGTGACAGATCAGAATCCACCTTCAGATTCCAAGACCTCTATTTTAGTGCTATGTTCTTCTAGAAAGTTCTATGGAAGATCTTTACCTACAGACAAGTGATCTCTTACTTAGAAACAAGTCATCAAGAGGATGGTTAGGATTTCTAGCATCGAGAGCTCTATGGGAGGCCTCATGCTGTAGATTTCACATACATTCTCTTTGCCCTTCACGACAACTTACTAATTTGGTTATTGTCTTCATTTTACAGAAGGGGAGACTGAGGTTTGGCTATGCTACCCACACAAAAGGCCATGAGACAGTTGGTGATAATGGTTGGGTTTGAACTTGGCCTGGCCCAAACCCAAGCCTGCACAGCTCAGATGCTGCCTCCCACACACCCCAGAGCTCCTCAAAATGCAGTCAATATGGTGCTACCACTGTAGTCCAAACACGGTCATCCCCCCTGGACCTCAGGACTTGGAAGCTTCTTGAAGCCCTGCACCCCCAGAAACACTGGCACCGTGGGCTGGCTGCCAAGTGCCCTGAGCCCCTTGAGGCCCTGAGTCTGTGGAGCCTGGCCCTTGGAGAAGATCGGCTAGAAAAGAAATTGGACCCCAGCTGCTGCGGGGTTGGAGGAAGCTTTGATGCAAACAGGCAAGGAGAGGCCTCATGGGGGCTCTGGGCACAACTTAGAAACAGCACAGGAAGGTTCTAGGTGGGGGTGTGGATGTCGGCAAAGACTCAGGCTGGGGTAGGAAAGCAAAATACAGCAGGCAGGGATGGGGGCAGCTCTCACTGGACAGGGTCATGGGGCAGGGTGGCCTCTGTGTGTTTGATTATGTTTGAAGGACTGTACTTGGCAGGTGAGGAATGGGCTGTTCAGCTGGTCCATGGGCAAAGGCCTGGAGCCAGGCCCTGGATGCAGGCATGATGTGCTCAGAGAGACTCTCAGGGATGTGTCCACTCCCCAGTCTGCCTTGTGACCTGCTCAGAATGTCCCTGACCAGCTGCCACCACTGTCCTAGTTGAGCAGAAGAGCATCGGCCAATGTCAAAGACCACAGAGGTGCAAAGTAGGTCCGACAGGGGATCAGCAAGCAGTTCCTGAGGCCCTGAGGAAGGTGCTGGAGCTCCCCATGAGGCTGGCCGGCCTTGCCTTTAATAAAAGCTCAGGACTAGACCGTCACTCTACTCGGGAGACCCACCCTGAGAGCCTGTTTGGCCAGGCGGCCGGAGCCAAGACAAACAGTGCATGAGCTCACTGGTCTGAGATTGCAGCTCGGATGTGCTGTCTGAAATGTGGACTTTGGACTGCGCTCTTAACCAGAAAAAAAATACGCATGAAATCTTGAAACAAAAGAAAATGTTAACTTGAAACATTTCACTTTATCTTAGAGCTATTCAGATCCAAACATTGCTAATGGCAAAGCCAAATTTTTAAATGGGCCCTTTGGGAAAGAAGTAAAACGAGGGGATTTCCAGAAATGGACAAGGAGGTTAGAGTCTGTAGTACATGAAAATTGTCAAAAGGAAAAAGGTGCCACACCAGCCCCAGGGCTTGCTGTGAACTCTGCTGCGAGGGGGTCCGGGGGTCGGGCGTCACAGACCACCTGCCCTTCTGCAACCTCGGCTTGTCAGGATTCGCTTTCACTTCCGTTGCTCTACTCCGTCCCTCTCTGTGTTGCACAGGGATCTTTGGAAAGCAGGGCGACAGGACAGTGACAGTGTGGTAAAAGGGACAGCAAAGCGTCTGCTCCTGGGGACAGCAGACTCAGAGAGGGGCAGTTCCTCAGAGCCAGCAGGCAAGGCCCAGGGGCACGAACATCCTTGTGCGTTTGCAGGACAACAGGTCATACTCTTCCTATATTTACAGGTCTTCCCCTTTTTGCAAAAGAGCAATAATGGGTGGAGAGTGTTAGGTGCCTGAGCCGAAAAATGAGGCCTAGGTGGTAAGTTGAGGCCGGACCGCGGAAAGCCTTGAAAGCTATGGGAAGATTAGGGCCTTATTTTGCCGGTGAACATTTATAATCACCCGCAGATCTGTGGATGATCTCCGGCAGTCTATATCCCCATGAGGGAGACAAGCGACTGCCTAACAGATTTAATTACGACTTTTGTAAGCCCCACCAAGGAGACGGACGTGTGAGTTGCCCTGTCAGCACAGAGCGAGAACAGGTCTTCCTCTGTGGTTGCCAAAAGGAGAAAGCCCAGATTTGGGGAAATGGAGCATTAAGTTTAGTTTGGAAATGTTAAGCTTGAAGGGCCTACGGATTACAGGTGGCAAAGTGAAGTAGGCAGTGGAAATGTGGTTAGCTCTGCCAGTCTAGAGCTCAGCACAGAAGCGAGAGCTATGGACATGGGTGCAATTAAAGCTGTGGACAGAGACATGATTGCTTAGGAAAGACGGTAGACTCTGTAGACTGTAGAGTCCAAAACGGAGCCTTCATGTTAACAATGACAGGTTGGGTAGAGAAATCAGCAAGCAAAACTGAGGAAGCCTCTGTTGTCTGATTCATGAACTACTGTATTCCCCAGAACCAAGCCCAGTGCACAGAGTGAGTAATCAATAAATAAGTATTTATTAAATTCGTAAATATATTATCTTAGCTCTCTTTTCCTGGGGAGAGGAACTAGGCTTGTGCTGACCAGCTCTCGCTGTCATGGTGCTGTGTACAGACGACCCCGAAGCTCAGTGACTCTCCGGCTTCATTCCGAGTTCCAGTCTGTTCCACATGGCCCATCTTGAGGCTGAGGCTGAGGGACAGTGGTTCCGTCAGCCATGCTCCCTGGTGGCAGGCACTTTTAAAGCCATTTGCCCACAACACACCCACCCAAAATCTATCGGCAAGTCGTGGCCAAGCCTGAAATCAAAAGGCAGGTAGTAGATGAGAAAGAACATAAGCATAAGCTTTAGAGACTGAGGGATTTGGGTTATGGGCTCAAATCTCAATTATACCACCAGTAAATGCATGAACTCAGCCAAATAACCGATCTAAGCCTCATTTTCCCCACCTTTAAAATGGGTAGAATAGGGGCGCCTGGGTGGTGCAGTCGATTAAGTGTCTGACTCTTGGTTTTGGCTCAGGGCGTGATCTCAGGCTCATGAGATTGAGTCCCATACCAGGCTCAACATTCAGCGAGGAGTCTGCTTCAGATTCTCTCTCCCCCTGCCCCTCCTGCTCATGCTCTCTCTCTGTCTGTCTCTCTCTAAAATAAATAAACAGATCTTTAAAACCGGTATAATGATAGGTTCTTGCAGGAGCTTTGAGGATGAAACATAACACACGTGAAGCACCTAACACGTTATCTGACACATAGTAGGTGTCCAATACTCCGTAGCTACTAGGGTCCGTGACCAGACTTCTTCTAACCTTAGTACTGAATATTAAAAGCTCAGCTGTGTTCATCAGAGCTAGCTGCTCACATCTTAGGCAGGCCGTGCCCGGGAGCTCCGTGGTAAAACACACTCTACATGCAGCCTCTGCCATGCACCCAGGGATGGGGACAGAGGCAGGGAAGATGATCCCGAAGTCTGAGGCAGAGTCCAACACAGTCACTGATCAAATGCCGCCCAGGTTTGCCGGAGCTGGTGCTTAGTTTTTGTCCTTAGCTAGGCCCACACTTTTGCCTAAAGACATCCTTACGAGAAATCCTCTTGCTTCCCAGGCCCAGGCTTTCATTTGGCCTCTGTCTTGAGTGTGACCAAAATATTAATGAGGAATAGAATTCTGCAGGCAGACAGCTTTTCCAAATGATACTTTTCCCAGATTGCATCTGAACTAGACTTGGCCTGAAATGTAATATCCAGAGCTTTCTTTATAGCTTGTGAGGCTTTTTTTCCATGAATGTTCATGTAAAAATGAAGAATTCATAAGATCCAATGAAATGGCTGGCACCGGGCCCAGGTTTATTCACTGAAGGCTCTTTTCTTTTGTTCTCATCCACTATTTAGTAAATTACCAGCCAAGCTATCAGATGAGAAGTGCTGTTGTCATCCTCATTTCACACTGACCATTCAGTATGTTTGTCTTCATAACTCTTAAGAAATGTATTTCTAGAATTCAGCATTCTTTCTCAAATCTCCAGCAACAGATTTTGACATTAATTCATTCACTCCACCAGTATTTATTGAGCACCTACATGTGTCAGGACCCATGCTAGGGGCTGGGGACTTACAGTAAATAAATATGCAGCCACTGCCCGTGGGGAGAAAATTAGATGAGGAAACAGAGATCCAAAGAGTAGAAAATTTGGATAAAGCCACACCACGAGTTTGAGCCAAGATGGGAAGTCATATATCTTAACAGGACCAGCTACATAATTTGCAAATATGGTAAATGAAATTAGGAGGCCCCTGGTCCAAAAGTTATTAAGAATCTCGAGACACTGACGACAGAGACCTAAACCAGATGCAGGGTCCTTCTGTCTCATGTCTGTGCAACTGGCCCTGTTCTCTGGATCATATTTTTAAAGTCAATTTCTACGAATTCCATAATTAAATGAGTATGAAAGGAAGAGGGGCTGCTGCAGAGGAAGGACGGAACCACCAATAACGCCTAAGATAAAGAACAAGCAGGAAATTCACATATGGTATTTCTGTTTGCTGGCCTGTTGTCAAAGTTAAATGTTTAGATAGACTCTTGCCTTGATAAGTCCTTAGCAGAACACCACAGTTTGAATTTCTGAATGCTTTCATCACACACAGAGGAGTTCGAGTTTTCAAACACACTTATCTGTGTCTAGATTCTGAGGAAAAAGATCTTACATATGTGGCCAAACCAGCCCACTGGACAGATTGGTTGGTGGTTTGTGTACTGGAATATTAGCACAGGCTTCTCTGTGGCATTTCTGGTTTCTCTCTTTTAACAGGGCACACCAGCTACCAAAAGAAGGGCGCTCCAAACAACGCGTTAGTGGGATAGACCAGTTGTCCCGGGAGGTTTCTCTCCCTTCTTGTGGTCCCTTGTGGAGCCAGGTCCCAAAGGTGTGGCCGTCCTGCCAGAGGCCCCTGGGCCAGGCCTCAGCGTCAGCTGGGGAAGTGGTATCTGGCAACACTGGGAGCTGCTCCTCACTGGGATGTCCGCGCAGATGTCCTCTTACTCATTTTAATGGTTTACACACTCTGTATCTGTTTCTGGTTTTCAGGCCACAGAGCCAAGTGTGACGTCAAACATCCCTCGAACTCGTTGTCTTAAAAAGCCAGGGTGAGAGGGAAAGGAGTCGGCGCTTACTTACAAAGGGTCTTCTTCTTTTGCCCCTTCTTCCTGTCCCGTTTTCTCTCATCAGTTCTTCCATCTAAAATTCATTTTCGAAAGTTCGCACGTCGTTTTCTCAGCAGCAACAGGGCAATGAAGGGAAGGGTGGGACCTCAGTGTCTCATTCTCAGAATTCTGTGCATACATACTCACGAGGAGAGCCCTGGGCACCATCCTGGGCCGCAGCAAGAGTTTAAATGAGCTGGACTCAGGAGGCTCTGGAACCAACAGGAAGCCCCTAAGCCCTGTTCTCGCTCTAGCTTTGCTATTAATTGGCCATCCAATCCTGAGCAGAGAGCGAGTTAACTCCAAAGCCAGCAAAGGGATGGGTGGGTATGGGATGACCTGCTCCACAGGGGTTTGTGAAGGGTTTCAGGATGAGTTCACCAAGTTCCCTTGCCTATGTAGTCAGTTGATTTTCTTTCTTTTTTTTTTTTAAGATTTATTGATTGATTGATTGATTTGACAGAGAGAGAGCACAAGCAGGGGCAGAGGGAGAGGGAGAAGCAGACTCCCCACTGAGCAGGGAGCCCGATGCGGGGCTCTATCCCAGGACCCTGAGATCATGACCTGAGCTGAAGTCAGATGCTTAACTGACTGAGCCATCCAGGCACCCCATATGGTCAGCTGATTTTCCACAAAGCTTCCAAGGTCATTCAGTAGGGAAAGCACAGGCTGTACACAAACGGCGCTGGGAAAGCTGGACAGCCACATGCAAAAGAAAGAAGTCGAACCCTTACCTTACACCATATGCAAAAAATAATGCTAACTTGGTCAAAAGCCTAAACACGAAAACTAAAACTACAAAACTCTTAGAAGAAAACATAGGGGGAAATCTTCATGACATTAGTTTTAGCAATGATTTCTTGGAAATGACACAAAAAGCACTAGCATCAAAAGAAAAAAATATATAAATAAGACTTCATCAAAACTTGTGCATCAAACGACACTACCATTGGAGTGAAACAAAAACCCAAAGAATGGGAGAAAATATTTGCAAATCAAATACCCGATAAGGGATTAATATCCAGAATATACAAAGAAGTCTTTAAACTCAACAACAACCAACCCAATTTAAAAATGGGCAAAGCACTTGAACAAACATTCCTCTAAACAAGATCTACAGATGTCCAGTAAGTCTGTGAAAAGGTGCTGAACATCACTAGCCAGTAGGAAAATGCAAATCAAAACCACAATGAAATACCCCTTCACATTCATTAGGATGGCTGTTATTAGAAACAAAACAAAAAAACAAAAAACAGAAACAGAAAAATAACAAGTGTCGAGGAGGATGTAGGGAAAGTGGGGCCCTGGCGCACAGCTGATGGTCATGTACAATGGTGCAGCCGCATGGAAAACAGTTTGGCAGTTCCTGGAAAAGGTGAACGTAAAATTGCCACGTGATCGCGCAATTCTACTCCTAAGAATTCAAGAGAATTGCAAGCAGGGGCTCAAACAGATGTTTGTACACAATTTGTATGCATGTTCACAGTAGCATTATTCACAACAGCCAAAAGGTGGAAACGACCCTATGGTCCATTAAGCAATGGAACGGATAAACAAAATGTGATATACACATTTGTGGAAGGTTATTCAGCTCTAGAAAAAAAGGAAGCTCACATGGGCTATAGCACGGAAGGACCTTGAAGCTATTACGCTGCGTGAAATAAGCCAGTCACGAAAGGACAGATACTGTACCGCGGCCCTTCCGTGAGGTAACTTGGAAAGTCCATTTCATAGAGACAGAAGGCAGAAACAGAGCCTACCAGAGTCTGGGTGGAGGGGGAGTGGAAAGTTAGTGTTTAATGTGTGCAGAAAGACACCCTAATCTTATTTCACCAGATTGTGAACATTTTAAGTTAATTCCACCTGAGGGTCCGCCTCTTCCCGCTCCTACTGTTGACAGGGCCGCACAGCACAGCAGGGGCCCCCCAGGTGCAGACTTGGGCCCCTCCCTTTCCACATGTGTCCCAGGGAGGCCTCCTGAGCCCTGTCCACACAGCCCCTCATGGAGGGCAGGCCAGGGCTTTCCAGGCCCAGGTTGCACCCAAGGTCCAGATGCCACCTCAATGCCCTGGTCACTGGCCGCCATTTCTGCCTGGGGTCTTGCTGACTCCCCTGGTGGCACCGTCAGGAAGAAGGGGTTTTAGGAGCCCCAAACCTCTCTTGTGCCTCCTCCTCCTTCTCCTTTTTCTTCTCCATCCTCTTTCTCTTGCTGCCTCTCTTCCTCTCTCTGGCCTTTCTCACCACCCTCCCAAACCCCAGGGATAGCTTTCCAGTACGAGGGATCCCTCTCCCTCTCTATTTTTAGCAACGGTGTTTTGTTTATACCCATGGATCCTCTCCCTTTCTGAGGCTTAGGCTTTTGGAAAGAAGAGTCGGAAGACTTTAATCCCATTTCTTCTTCCTCACCTGCAGTGCCACCCAGAGGGCACAGGGCACAGAGCCTAGTCCTTACTGCAGTTGGGGCGGGGAGGAACCTTTGCACAAGTCAGGATCTGAAAATGTTACCCATCCATGATGGCCCCATTTCACAGGCGGTAAACCGATACCTGAATGCTGTGCCCAAGCTCATCAGCTGACAGGGGTCACTGTGCAAGGTTGTCCATCTTCTGATGCCAAGGCTGGGTGCCTTCCACCACAGCCGCCAGCCCGGGGCTGAGGACAGCCTGCCCAGGACCCACCCCGGCCCTCGTCCCCATGCTTCAAGCCTGGGAAAGCACCGCATTCCCTCCCCTTCCTTTCCGGCCCCATGGGCGGCTGTCTTGCAGCTGTGTGCAGTGGGCCTGCCCACCCCTGCTAATTCGACACAGCTGCCCCACCAGCATCCCCGGAGTTGGCCGAGAATCTGTTCCAGCAACACATGTGGTTTCTCACTGAACTTACAGAGGGAAAGTCTCTCCAGCTGGGGGGTCGGGATGTGAGGCTGATCAGCAGGTGACACCCTGGGGCCGGCTCCTGCCTCCGGGTGTGGAGGTTCCAGTTCGCTGCTTCTCACCAAAACCCACACGAGCAGAGATGGTCCTGGCAGAGCACACCCTCCGACCATTTCATCTTTCCCTTGCGGAGACAGAGACCACTCAAAAACAAACAAAACTAGAACCAAACCTTTCTTCCACCATCCAAGTACAGCATGCTCACTGTTGAGCTTTGAAAAGGATGGGTACGTAGAAAGGAGCTGAAAAGCTCCCCCGACCCAGCTGTGTGGCACTCTGGCATCATCTGGGCACGTTCCCTGCTGGTTTCTGCAGGTTTTATGCGTAGCCCACCCCCACCCCACTGGCCTGCTCAGGCCAGGCCCAGGCCTTCTCTGAGATAGAGTAAGGCCACCAGATCGGGACACGACTGTCATGGAAAAGATAGTTTGTGGCTCATGATTCCAGAAGAAAGGGGCACACTATGTCCTGGGGGGGGGGGGCATGCAGGGAAGCACCAGCACGGGTCCGGAGGGAGAGGGGGCAAGAGGAAACGTGGGCAAGAGCCTTTACTGGGGTTTCTGCAGAGGCATGGCAGAGTCGGAGCGAACAGGCTGAGGCTTGGCTAGCTTGAATAACCTCAGGGCTCTGGGGCAGAGAGGTGTCCCTTGTTGTCTGATACCTGGCCCTGGGCACTTAGGGCAGGCAGATAGTGGCCCAGAATGAGAGCTGGATGAGGCGGTGGGACTGGGGTGGGCCCTGGATTGGTGGTTTTGCATTGGAAAGGCAGGAGCCTTGGGTGAGTTACTTATTATCTTTAGGAATTGGCCAGCCCTGGGAGGAGCACTCCTTCCAGGGTCAACAAGGCCCCAGATGTCAAAACATCAGAAAACAAAAAACAAAAGACACAGTTAATTCAGGACAGAAGCCACCTGGACAGGGGGACAGTGCTCCCCAGGACAGCGCTGGCCCCATTAGGTGCTCCATTAGCTGGAGCTCTCTGCCAGCCCTAGGCAAAGTAGAAGGGCCAACCCGCACCCTTCTGGTCTGCTCTCAGATGGTAGGGCACCTGGGCCCTTCCCACCCACAGCCCCACAGAGCCCTGAGTGCAAAGGGTCTCTTCTGTGCATTGCCAGCTTGCACTCTCAGGACACAGATGGAAATCCATGAGGACAGGGCCAAAGTGAAGGTCGATACCCCCTCCTCCAAGCCCTTGTCACTGGCCGTGCACAGGTCTTTCCCTTCAGGCTGAGTTCCCTCCCAGGATGCTGGTCAGAGCTCAGTGCACCCACAAGGTCACCAGACTCTCAGAGACGAATGTGATCCCAACACTGGACACCCCACAGGCTCCCTCCCAGGACCGTTGTGGCCATGGAGTTCACACTGTGTACTACAAGATTTTGAAGTGTGCTTTTTTTACATAACCTTGTATCATAAACATTTCCTATGTTATTAAGAATTCTTCATAAAATCATTTACTTATTTGCATAATTGCCTCCTATGAGTATATCCTCATTTCCTGCATGGGTCCCCCTCCCCACCCTCCGACTAGACCTGGGAAGGAAAAGAGGCTTCTGCCGGGTGCTCCTAATGCTTGCTTGCCCCCTCCTAAAGCTACACATGCTTACACACAGTGACAACGGAAGAAATTAATGAGGAGGCACCTTGCAATCACACCAGCCTGATCGCGCAAGCATATCTCCCTTCCCAAGGCTGGCTATCGGCCAAGAAAGCATGTCTTTGAGCTCAGTGGAATGGGCAAGGGCACAAAGCTATCCTTTGTGTCTTGTTTTCTTCTGTGGAAATGAAGCTGAATTCTCTGAACCAGCCTCCCATGATGCCAGGGCTAGTATTATTACTCCTAGAACACCAGATATTTTGTTACTTTTTTGTGTCCTTCCAGGCACGCAGCTCAGGGTGAGGCATGCACTAGCTGCATCTCCTTGAAGGAAGCCTGTATTTTACAGGGAGGTAAACTAAGGTATCGAGAATAAAATCTGCTTAGTGAGAGCCAAGCAGCAAACTCTGGACACAGCACCTGCCCAGATCCACGTCCTCATTGCCCTTGGCTTGCCAGGGAAGGGTGAACATTCAAGGCCTCTGACCTACCTGAAACAAAATCCAGACAGAGCCACTGGGATTCATTTGAACGAGAGAAGTTCAATTTGATTGAGGATGGAAGATGTTAAGCTCAATGAATATTTAAATAAAGTTTTGGCTTACTAAATCTTACAAATAATTTCTAATGAACATCAGATTCATATTATGGGCAATTAATGAAGAAAGGCGACTGAAGGAAGAGGGAATAGAGATTCAGGGAGAGAAAGGATCAGACTGGACAGAGAGAGAAATGCAGAGTAGAGAGAGCTGGTGAGGGTCAGGCAGAGGCAGTCTGGAGGAGGAGGCCAGGGGGAGGAGGCCAGGGGGAAGAGGCCAGGAGGTGGGGAGACTGGTCTGTGCCCTCATGGCTGCTACTCCTTTGTCAGCTCTAGGACCCACACCCTCCTTTGCCAGCTCTAGGAGATGTGAACTGGCCAATTAATAATTACCCAGACTTCTGTTCTCTCTAACATTCAGGAAGCCAAAGGCTGTCAAAGTGATTCAAAACGGAGAAGCTCAGCCAAGCCCAGAAAGGAAGTCGTCTTCAGGGCAGAGGGTAACTCAGCAAACCAAAGGTCAGCTCTGAGGTGCAGGCTGGGTCTGAGTTGTCAGCCCTCAAGGGTGTCAGAAACGCCTTGGACCTTCTGAAAACTCAGATGCCAGGGGCTCCCTGGGCCAACTCAGCATATTTATCTTCATATTATTAGTAATTCCATAGCCAAGGGCTGGGTTAAATCTGATTGGGTCCCTCCGTATATTACCCCTACTCCTGATCCAGGCTCCGCATCCCCTACACATTCTATATTTCCCACCTCAAGGGCCCTCCCCACCTCCCGAAGAAGGCATGCCCGAATAAATCATTGTCAGTGCAGCGTGTAACTATCACATAGCACGTGCGACGTTTCGAAAAGTCTACCATAGACTTTGGGTTGAGGCCCTAAAAATCCCTATGGAACTATAAACATAGAAGCAGACTAGTGCCTGGTGTTTGGTTGGCTCTCTACGGCCTTGGCCACTTCAAGCGGGAGAGGCGGGTTTGATGCCCGATCCTGCCCTTTACGAGCTCCGTGAACTTGGGCAGGCCATTCAACCCTTCCCAGCTTCAGTGTTCAGTTTTAAAATGGTACTAAAACACTACCTCATTTAAGTACTATTGTAGGAATAAAAGGCTTTAAGCTATAAATCTCTATAAATGTACTAGGAATCTCAGTTGAGAGGGCCCCTCTCCCGAGGGATGGTCAGGGTGGGTGTGACTATTTCAGTTTAGTGGTCGGGGTGATCCTTGAGGTCAATCGTGTGGGAAGGGCAGTTACCAGGTGGCCCCATGACCATGAGGAGCTGGGACACGGAGAAGGGAGCCATGGCCCAGCCACGAGGTTGTAGGCACGGGGCCCTGGAGAAGAAACACAAGAACCTGGGCCCAGTAGGAAAGCAGAGAAAGGTGGATACTGAGAGGAAGAAAGAGTGAAAAAGCATCCAGGCCAAAGTCCAGCTTCACACTGTGGCCTGGGCGAGCTGGCCACTACAATAGCAGGAGAACTTTCTCCAAGCACTGATGGCTTTCTGCCAGACCCCAACTCCACGAGAGCCAGGCTAGCTCATCTCATTTATCATCTCACCTGCTGCCACTGACAAAGCATGCGGCACGTAGTAGTTTCCTTGAATGAGTCAATGAATCAATGAATGCATCAATGAATCAATAAAAGAAGGTCTCTCCAAGATACCTTTTTTTACCTCCTTCCTTCCCAAATTACACAAAACCTGAAAGTAAAGTTGATGTGAACCCACAAGTAGAAGAGACAGTATATTCAGTATTTTAAGTGTGCTAAATAAAGATGCTTCAAAAAAAGGAAAACAGGGGCACCGGCGTGGCTCAGTAGGTATTGGCTCAGGCCATGGTCTCAGGGTCGTGGGATCAAGCCCCTTGTCAGGCTTCTTGTTCAGCAGCGAGTCTACTTCAGGATTCTCTCTCTCCTTCTCCCTCTGCCCCTTCCCCCTGCTTATGCGTGCATGTGTGTTCTCTCTCTCTCTCTCTTTCGAATAAATAAATAAGTCTTAAAGGAAGAAAAGAAAAAGAAAAGGAAAACAAAGAGAAAGGGAGTTTTAAAGGCCATGTATGTGCATGTGTGTGTGAGAGAGAGATGGACAGACAGACAAGCCAACCGAGGGAGCCACAGAAGCAACCAGACAGGTGTTTCCAAGAATCCTGGCTCTGTAAGATGCAGGGACTTGAAATCTTGGAATTGGCATCTTTCTGCCTCTTCTCTTCCTGGTTTCCTAGAGAGATCAGCTTAGTGAGCACCGACTGGCTGGAAAGCACCGTGAGAGAGGGATCCTGTGGGAAGAGGTGATCGATGGAGTCCAGACAGACTTCATCTGTCATCAGGAAATTGATTTCAGCAAAGCCACCGCTGTTTAAGACCTGGTTATGGCCTATGGGTCTTGAGTTTCTTCTGCCAGCCATAAAGCGGATGTACTCCTAGGGTGAGACAGAAGCCTAGGAGCCCACAGAGGGCTTGCAAAGCCTAGGACCGAGTACCCAGGAGGTGTAGTCTTAAGTGGGAATTAGGCAAACGTCTGTTAAGAAGCCTTCTGAGCATCCAACTGGAGAGATGCTGCCACCCACACCCAGCCATGCTCTTGCCCTGGCTCACAAGCCCTCTTGTGAAATGAGAAGTGAGGCTGAGCTGAGGGAAAGCTCTTCGGGGTGTGCAGACTTGCTATTGGCATCATCTTGCACGGCTGAGGCCTCCGATGAGCCTGGCTGCCCAGATCTGTGACCTCACCCCCAGGTCATCCAACCTTTACTCCATAATAAAGCCAGTGGGTGCTCACGGTGTTCCCAGCCGGTGCTGGGACCCCATCTGGTCCCTCTGCCTTCAGGTCGGGGGGAGGGTAGCGGCAAGGCCAGCACATTCCTTTAATCTGTGTCACAGTACGAGCCTGTTCCATCCCTGCTGCGTCCAGTTCTGTCTTATCTACTAAGTCTTCCTTAGAAGAACAAGATCGGCAGCATGCCTCTGCTTTCTCGGGGCTTAACCCTACTGTGACCACGTTCTCCACAGCAGAAAGACCCGGAGCGCTGGTCTGACCATGCTGAGTATTTGTCACGGGAGGCCAGAGGGGTGGCCCTGTGTTCTGACTCACGTTCATAAATGCACGCACCAGACACACGTGCACAGAACAGACACGCCTTGTCTGCCTCTTTACGGCCACAGAAAGACTCGAGAATTTTGTCCATAAAGGAGATATATAAATAAGTATAGCTTTGATCGCAAGCCTTTCCCATCAGCAGCTGCAGTTTCAAATCCTGGTGTTTGAATCTGGTAGCTATTGTGGTCGGACGCTCAAAGACTGATCTGGTGCAGACACTGGCCCAGGAGGCCGCTGGAAAGGACCTGCTAGTAGATTTGCTGTGCTTTCCCAACACTTCTGTTTAGAGATTTCTTCATCGGCAAAGCAGTCCTCAGCCACGGGTCAGCTCTGCCTGAACCGGACACTGCTCTGGCTGGTAGGACCCAAGGACTCCCACGTCTTCCAAGTACCGTACCCGTGCAGAGATTCACCCTGGGGACTCCCTCCTGTGGGTCACCAGCTTTGTCCTCACAACAGTCCTGAGGTCCAGTACTGCATGGCCTTCATCACTTAACAGAGGTAACGCCGTTCAGAGTTTGTCGTTAAGCTGAAACAGGAACCCCCTCTTTCTGTTTCCTCACCTAGCACCCCACTGAGACTCACAGTACAGAAGTTTATAGGACAATCAGGAGGCTTAGAAAGAATCGAGAAAACAGTATAGGGACAGTGTTTCCTTTCTGCTTTTCTCCCTTGCTCTTTCTGGCCTGTCAAGGAAATCTAGGGGACCTGGCTTCCTAGTTGTTGGTTCCACAGAGCAGGGGGTCCTCTGGCCGATGCTAGGAGAGGGTGAGCAGTTCTCGGATTTTACTGCAGAAGCCCGAGCCGACTTTGGAAACTCGGGGAAGCCTTTCAAATGCTTGGGCCTGTCGGCCGAAGCCAGGGGCAGGACCACACAGGGAAATTCTCACCTAATCCAACCGCACCAACACACACAAGCCCGATGAAATAGGATTCATCCGCACAGTGGATCCCAGATTCAGCTGGGAAATGATGAAAAGATAAAACATTTGTTTAAATCAGAATTCCAATCAGGCCTCATTTGTGGGGAGAGGGGACCTAAGGACCTGATGAAAGAGTTCTAAGCAAGGAGTCAGGAGACCGTGGGGAAGGCAGCCCCGGGGCGCCAAGCAAGCTGGCAATGAACTTCTCTGGGTCATAGCACCCCTTCAGAATCTGATGGAAAGGGAAGGCCAAGCAACTAAGACAACAGCATGTAAACACTCGCTGCGTTTTTGCCTACAATTTTTCAAACTGCTTTGGACTTTTTTTGGTCATATAGTCAGGATGTAAAATCAACTTAGAGAATGTAATAGGATGTCACAAGAAGACCTGTCCTGTTGTGTTAAGATCTTTGCTGAAAAGAACAGTTCATGAGCACCTGTGCATTGCTTTCCAGAGAGAGGTGCTCAAGATAACTTCAAGAGGGGCTAACGGTGGCCAAATACTAGTTCTTTGAATTTCAGCCAATCACCTGCTTCTAGGCTACTTAATGGGAAAATGAGTTCAGGAAAGGGGTGTGAAGATGACATTCGGAAGAGCTGGAGTGTTGGGTACATTCTTCCTCCTTCAGGAAAGGAGGGGCACCCTTCTCCTGACCCAGTTCAAGCCAAGGGTGGAGGCTTGAAAAGAAGCAGGCCCCACACACAGTATAGGCCACCAGGGAGACTGGTCTCCACCGGAGGCCCTGCCCTCTTACCTGAGGACAAGCCAGGGAACCAAACCAGGAGAGAAAATCAAAGGGAGAATCAAGGCCATCAAGGTGATAGAGGAAGGAGAAACCATCCTATCACACAGCAGAGGCAGGAGAGTGCTGGCCCGGCCTCCTGGCTCCACCCACTGGCACCTCCCATCCTGGAAACCAGCCCTGGCCGCCAACCTCAGCAGGGATCTCCGGACTCCCCCACCCCGACCCTAGTACCCCCGATCCTGACCGTTCTCTGCCCTTGGCTCACACCCACCAGCAGCACCACGTGGGCTCTAAGCTGGCTCCGAGCAGACGGATCTCACCTTTCTGTCCCAGTGCCAGAGGTGCTCAGCAAACACTTCCAGAGGGATTGAGCAGAGTAATAAGGCAGCTAGTTAGGCACGATCCTGTGGGAATTTGTCTAAATACAGCCCCAGACCAGTGACCCCAAGCTGGGCACCTTCACTTCCGAAAGATACAGGACACCCATTTTTCCCAAACATATTACCCCCATCCTGGGCCATCCAATAGAAAAGGTCAGAATTTGGTGTACCATCAACATGGGGACCCCAGCACTTCTTGTTTTCAAGATTTTGATGGTTTGCATTCAAAAACAGGTTTTGATATAGGCATCATGAGAAAAACCTCTGATTGTTTTGGATTTTTGTAAACATACGATTCAGTGCTGTATTTATTTGGGGTTGCATGTGGGTGATGGTGGCGGGCGTGCTTGGGGCTCCCAGCATGCCGGCTCCCAGGGTCTGAGTCCGGGTACAGCGCCCACAGCTCTTCCCCCACCAGCTCTGCTCCACCCACAATGCCTACTCAGCCCACCCATAGGGAAAGGGAGGCCCCGGGGGGCTAAGGAACGGACCCTCAGACCCCACAACTGGTGAGTAGCAGAGTCAGGTGTCAGGCCAGAGACCCTGACCCTCCTTTCTGAGAGCCTGCCTCGGGCACCGTGTCCGTTCTGCCTCCTGCCAGGCTGGCCCAGCCTCCCCCGTGTCCCAGCCCAGCCCCAACGGGACGGTGGGAGGATTTCCACTCTGCGCTCGCACGGTCTCCTCGCCCACCTCCAGGAGACAGCTGGTGCTGCTATGCACTGGGACACCAGCTGAAGGCGCCACGTGCCCTCCCCCAGCCTGGGCCCCGTGAGACCGCGAGCAGCCCGCTTCAGTTCTCCGAGGTTCCATTTCCTCAGTTACAGACAGACCAGTAGCTGTCTGGCCTATTGCCACGACTTCGATTAGGCTTAAGTGCAAGGTAGGAGAAAACACTGGAGAACTCACCCTCGGGTCTAGAATGCTCCTCCAGGTCCTTATTAAGATGGTACAATCAGTCCATGTTGGAGCTCTGGGGGGGCAGGAGCAGGAAAGTGGGGCTCACTCTCCTTGACCCCCTGGATGAACAGATCCAAAGAGCTCTCAGCACCCACGTGAGAGCTCATCCAGACTCCTCGAGGGCGGCCATGACTTCTAGGCCATGAATGGGCAGCCATGACTTCTAGGCCATGGATGGGTTTCCGGGCATGCACAGGCCCAGGCCTCAGTCTTAGGGGCCTGGATAGAGCCTGGGGTGGGGTAGTTCCCACACAGGGCATTTTCACTGGGAGCAGACTCCTCCTTTTATAAATGATACCATTTTCCACGGGCCCCATGGCCTGTAAAAACTGAGAAACAATTCTGAGAAAGAGGAGAGTAGGAGCTCTGGGCAGAGGCTGGACCTGAACACAAAGCAGAATCCAGGAGCTTTGGGCTGGCATTCTGCAGAGTCAAATCTGGGCCGAGGAGGGAGCCTCTAAACCATCACGCCACAAAAGGGTAGCTAAGGAAAACCCTATACTCCTCTCCCCACCAGGCATCCTCATTATCTCACCCACCAAGACATCCCCAGATACAAATATGATTTGAAATGTGCAAAGGATGTGTTCTCGTGTTTGTATAAACATTGTTATTGTCATTGCTCTGTCATTGTCAAGGGTTGGCACACTTTTCCTATAAAGAGCCAAACTGTAAGTATTTTGAGGCTTGTGCAGACAGGTCATACAGTCTCTGTCCCCCTCGCCCAAGTCTGCCCCTGGAGCACAAAAGCAGCTCTAAACAATAGGTAAATGAATGGGCATGGGGCTGTATCCCAATAAAACTTTATTTGCAAAGGCAGGCGGTGGGCCAGATTTGGCCCAGCATCAAAGTTGGTCACCTCCATGCTTTATACTATGGCAGCTGAGTAAAACCAGCGTGGTTGCTCTGGAGACACAGGTGTAGGACAATTCTAGTACCTTCTAGGATCTGCTAACAAATTCCTGCCTCCAAGTCCCTTCTGTGCAAAACTCGTGGAGCTCCTCATAGTGCTGCAGAAACATTTTCCTGATACCAGCCAAGTCCTCTGTAAGGACACCAACTCAGTGTGCCTGCCTGCCCGTGCGGCAGAATGAGCCAGAAGTCTAAATTAGTCCTGAGGATAGTCAGCAAGCAGAGAGGAGCTCAGTGCTCTTTACTGTTCAGAGAGGAAATTATTTTTCTGGTCTTTCTCCAAAGAACCACGCTGATAATAAACAGATTGGTGCCAATTAAAACACGGAGAGAAAGCTGGATCTGTTACCAGTGAAAGAGCTGATGGCAAGCATGTTCTGACTGGAAACCCCTTCACTGCTTTCTTCTTCCTGCTAGACAGCAAGGAGAGAGGTGGGAAGTGAGGCCACTAGGACCAAGCAGACAGGCCAGGGGACTCAAGTGTGGCAGGAAAAGACTGCCGGTCCCCTCACATGCCAGGAAGGGCTGCCTCCAGGACAGGATGCAGGACTAAAAACACAATTGGAGGGATTTAGTCTAGAGATGCCGGGATTCAGGAAAAGGTCTGTACAATCTCATTTCCTTGAGACTTCTAAGAAAAGATGAGGTTTTTTTACTGCTTAGAAGGAGTGGGGACAAGATTTCCCAAAGGCAGAGAAGAGATTTCTTAACAGTTTTTCCCAGTACTATGGTATAATCACCATGGTGTAGATGAAGGTTATTTTTTATTAAGAGTTTCCTAAGTAGTGCCAGGCACTGTACTAAATATATAATCTCCATTTTACGGAGAAGGAAGCAAAGATTTGGAATAGCCTGTCCCAAATCTCATGGTGAGAGAGAAAGAGAGCTTATCTTAAGGAATTGGTTCACATGGTTGTGAAGGCTTGGTAAGTCCAAAATCTGAAGGGCCAGGAGACCCAGGAAAGAGTTGCAGTTTGAGTGCAAAGGCCATCTGCTGGAAGAATTCCCTCTTTTTAGGGTAGGTCAGTTTTTGTTCTCCTGAGGCCTTCAACTGATTGGATAAGACCCACCTACATTATGGAGGGTAATCTGCTTTACTCAGAGTCTACTGATTTAAATATTAATCTCATTTTAAAAATACCTTCATAGAAACATCCAGTATAGTGTTCGACCAAATCCCTGAGTACATGGCCCAGCCAAGCTGAAACATAAAATCACAGATCCTATCACAGCATCTGCATCACCTGAAAGCTTGTTAGAAACTCCAAATCAGGCCCCACCAGACCTACTGAGTCAGAATCTGCATGGAAAGTTGGAGAAGCACCGACAAAGACCATCGTGCTCTGCTGCTTCTGAGACTTCCTACCGGCTTCCCATTAACACCTACAACAATTCCCTTATTGACTTCTATCGTCCCAGGGCTCTTCCTACGCCACCGTGAGGGAAAGTGAAATCGGATGTCCCATGGAGGGCTAAGCCGGAATTCCTATAGATCTTACTGCTCTGCACTCCCCAAGCCTCCTGAGCTCCAGGCCTGATGCCTTGGGATCCTGGGACAGGCCCCTTTTCTCGTCCACAGGTGCTGAGACACCTGCTACCTTCCATCCTCCCCACTGCGACAGATGTCCCTGGGACGGGAAGACCCCTGGGCCGTGAGGCAGGAGAGCTGGACTCTGTTTCTGAGATTTCCAACTCCCTGTGTGACCACAGCTCCGTCACTTGCCTTTTCCGGTCCATAGTTTTCTTGGGTGTAAAATGAAGATTTTGTCCCAGATCTGTGGCTTTCAGGCTCTTTCTCCCCAAAACCAGTTAGATTCTTTTTGGTACGTGAACTATTACACAGAACCCCAAAATGCATAAGAGAGAACGGGAGACTCTGAGAATCAAAGAGAGAGGGTGGACAACCGTGACTGAGCCCCACAGAGCTGCCCCTTCCTCCCGTGCCTGGAGGTGGATCCTGAACGCAAGGCTGTAGACAGCGCTGTCTCCTTCAGCCCCTGCATTCCGCTACTGAGCCTGAGGCCCTCACCCTGCCCCGGCAGCAGGGGGGTGGGGAAGTGTGCACTTGACAACCAAGCAATCGGAGCTCACATCGCCCGTTGTCCCTACTCACCCCTGTACCAGTCTGTAGGGATGCCATAACAAAGTACCACAGACTTGGCAGTAAACAGACATTTACTTCCTCGCAGTTGTGGAGGCTGGAAGTCCAAGACCACAGTGTTGGCAGGGTTGACTCCCTCTGAGGCCTCTGTCCTTGGCGTGGTAGACGGCAATCTTCTCCCTGTGTTTTTATGGGTCTTCCATCTGTGTGTGTCCGTGTCCCAATCTCCTCTTCTTAAAAGGTCACCAGTGAGACTGGATTAGGGCCGGCCTGAAGTCTCATTTTAATTTAATCACCTCTTTAAAGGCCCTGTCTCCAAATACAGTCCCATTCTGATGGGGTGGGGTTAGGACTTGAACACAGGAATTGGGGGGACACCATCCATAACAGCCCCTGTGGCACTGAGTGCTTCAGGCTCAGGGCTCACCTCTGGCCCGTTGCCTCGGACACTTCTTCCTCTGTCACCCTCCCCTGCATCCCTTTAGGGGTCATGTCACCCGAGGGGGCCCGAGGGAGAAGGACTGGGCCTGACCTACAGGGATGGACAGTGCCCTGGGGGTCAGGGTGTTCTGTGGCCCCTAAGGATTCATGCTGCTTGAGCAGAGACACCCCTGCAGGCCAGGGGCCCAGGCAGGTGCTCAGCAGGCAGAAGTGGTGTCCATAGTTCTACGGAATAATCTGGAATAGAAGCCAAGGTAGTAGGCCGGCCCCTCAAGTCAGGCCGTGTGGGGCCAAGCGGCTACTACACGCTCAGTGCCTGACATGCAGGAACACCAGGAGCCGTGCAGGAGCCCAGGACCCAGTGTTCTGGGCTCAGTGTCCGGGCCATCCCGGCAGGCAGGGTGTGGCAAAGACTGCCCACTAGCTCCCAGCATCCATTCTCTTACTCTTGCTTTCAGCTGGGCCTTTAGCAGGGTGCCGAGCTGCCCAGCTAGACACTAAATTTCCTTGTGTCCCTAGAGGCTGCATTTGGCCCCCCCCAACCTCTGGTCAATGGGATGCGGGCAAGAGTGCTAAGTGCAACTTCTTGGCGGTGTGCCTTAAAAAGGAAGCTGCTGGCCTTCCAACCCCCCAACCCCCCGTCTAACCTCAGACTCCCAAAGGCTTCAAGGTGCCAACTATCTGGTTCAATAAACTAATCTGTGCCAATGACAAAGGGCCCAGGGAAGGATGCTCCTTTCTATTTCAAGTCTGCTAATAATTATTTAGAATGCATTGCTGTTGGATGTTGTCAATTGTTCTCGTGTATGTTAAGAAAACTATTTTTCTACTTCCATCTATTAATATAATAAATTATATAAATTCATTTTTATTAATATCAAAGTTATTTTTTTTCCCCTTGGTCTCAAGGTAGGGAAAGAAGGAGGGAATGGGGATGGAGAAAGCCCAAGGCCAAAGCTGAGATGCTGACCTCTGGGCAGTGGGCTTTCTGTGCTCTGATAACACAAAAGGCCAAATGGAAGGACGTAGGCACACCAAGAATGAATTTTTATAGAGTTGGGACTCGTTAACAGTTTCCCAAGATAGATCACCTGGATGAAATGGGTGGTTTCCTCAAGGGTGAGTAAAGTCCTATCTGATAAGATTCTGTGCTGTCTCCTTTGTATGAGAATGTATTGTTTACCACAGGAACTTTTGTGAACAAGAAAAATATCATTCACATGGGTGAGATGCAGGAGACTGTTCAGCTTACCAAAAAAAAAAAAGTCAAGGTCTTAGTTGCTTTCTCCTGGACAGTAGGGCCCCGGAAAATGCCCAGAGACCCATGTCTCCAGAATATGAACAAGTCAGAAAACAGAATACTTCTGGGCAAGTGTGGCCCATAAATCTGTGCTTATCTTGATCTGAGGGCCTCTGCCCTTTGAATCCGAGGGCTCCATAAACGCCTTAAAGTAGGGGTCAGTGTCATCTGTGTGTTCAGGTCCAGGGAAGGGGCGGCAGGGCTTTCAGGGAACACCGTGTGGCCCAGCTGGAAGACACCCAGGTCCGTGTCATCTCGGGAGGGCCCGGTCGGAAGAGCCAAGGAGTGAGGAAGCGGAGGTTGGCCGGCCTTCACCTTCACTGATGCCATGGGCTGGCGAGGCTGAGTCAGGAAGGGCAGGGGCTGCAGGGGTGGGGAACGGCGAGAAGCAGTGAAAGCCGGTATCAGGCCACCGTGGAGGCGGCGTCGCGTCTGCAAACAGTTTTGGATGGACCGTGGGGAGAGGCAATAAACAGAACATTCTGGGGTTCAGCTCTGCCTTTTTTGCTGCCACCCAAGCTAAGCAGCATATGGAAGAAATTTTATTTCTTCTCAAATGTTGATGCTAATTTTGAAATCTTTCTATTCTAACAAGACATCAAACTATATAATGGGAGAACACACAGATTGCTACCCATGTGACAGATTCCCAAAGAAAAGCCCACATGCTCTGTGTTATGTCGTTCCAAACCCTGCGCGGGGTGGGGTGCCGAGCCGCCTCGGTGTGCCCCCCCCCCGACACTGAGGGCGGCTGCGGGATCTTTACGCCCCTTACACTTGTTCCCAAAAGTGTTGTGAGGTTAAATGTCATTCTACTGGGGAAAAAAAAACCCCACCAGCAGTGCCTTCTGAGAAGGAGCACCCTAATAAGGCTGCCCCTTGGCTACTTCTCTTACAGAGAAGTCCCTGTAAGAGTACATAGCAGCTGAACAGCAGTGCAAGAAATGTTTAGCAAATTAGTCTTTAGACAAAGTAAACATGAATTGAAGTAGTATTTATATTCGGCATGTCAAAAGTCTTGTCTTTAGGAGCCCGTCCAGCCTCCCGATCTCCCTCCTCTTCTCCCTCCTCTCTTCCTTCCTTCTCCTAGCATTATCTTAGTGGTCTTGAAATGCCAACTTCAGCACATGCTGCTTCCAAATTTTTACCCACAAAAGTGAGTTTTCTCCTTCAGTTACAGGGTAGCTGTGTCATAGATCACCAGCGGTCCGGCCGGCCTGCACCTGCAAGCAGCGCTCCTCCCTGGGGCCAGGCCTCCAGCCACACGCTGCCCTTTCCATCAGACCTTCCCCCCGGGGCTTCCTGCACATGCATGTCACTGTGTGCCCAACGTGGGTAACTTCCTGCCGTGTTATTGGACGTGAGCCGAGTGACAGCCGCAAGCATTTTCAAGATAATCCTCCTAGAAAAGCAGTCTTTGAAAGGATGGGGAACTTGGAAGTCTGGACAACAGAGGCTGATCTGGAAAAACGCTCCCCAGCCCCCCATCTGCCTCTTGGAGACAGACTTATTCTTGGACAGAAGCAAGCATGGGAGGCCCTCTTTCCGGCGTCAGCCAGATGAAGCTTCTCTTGGTCTTGAGGGCAGGAGGTGGATTCATGTTTTCCTTACCTGTATTTTGTACAAGGAAAGACTCACATCTTTCCAGCTTCTACGGATTGCCTAAGTAGCCTCTGTGAGAATAAGAATGATTATTAGAACTAGGATTGGCTGACCACCTGTCTATGCCCTGCCCTGTCCTAAGCATTTTATGTGCCTTATCTGATTAAAATCATCCTCAACACTATGAGGTAGTTATGAGTATCCTCATTCTATAGAGGAGGAACTGAAGCTTCAAAAACTTATAAAACACTGGAGAGGCCACAGAAAGTCTTTCAAAGCCAAATCCCTAGATCATTACACAATCCAGTCTCCTTAAATCTTGCACCAACAACAACCCTCTAATGGAGAACCTGTTAGCCTCCTGAGTTTCTGGGACTCCTGACCTTGGGACATGTTCTTGGGCCGCCGCAATGTTGTTTTAGGCCACAGGTGGACCCTGGATGAAGAATGTTCCAGATGCTGTTATCTAAAACAGAGAAACTGGTGTCTTTGACTTCAGCCTCATCCTGCAGCTTGTCTGCTTTCTTGCTTGGGGCCTTGGTCCTGGGACATTTCTGCTGTCTGGGTGCCCAGCCAGTCAGCTCTACTCATCTCTCTTCCGCATCTCCTAGCCCAACACTCTTCCTCATTGTTCTTGACACCAAGCCTTTGGGTGGGGTTTCTGTCGGTCCTCCCCCAGTCTCAGCCTCGGGACAGTGGCCCCTCTCTGGCCTCGTGTCTGCCCTGGGCCTGGCCTGGCCCTTGATGAACCGGGCTTGACGAAGCTTGACAGCTGCCGAATGTTGGGAAGCGCTTTCTCATTTAAAGCCCATTCACATCCCTGACCATTGTCCTCTCCCCTCCCAACAGTCCTGGGAAAAGGGCATTATTATTCTCACTTTATGGTAAAGAAACAAAGGCTCAGAGAAACTGAGGAGCTTGGGCTGGTCTTATAGCCGCCGAATGGCAGAGTCTGTCCTTGAGGCCAGGTGCCCTGGTTCAGTCCTGTTGGTCTCTGTCCTGTGCCTCCTTTGCCTACGTACTGGCCTCTTCGCTAGGAGGCAAGGTGAAGACGGAAGGACACACCAAGGCAAATTCAGACAGATGGACCCTCTGTAATGACACTGCTGTATTCTCTGGGGTCCAGGGGGTCAGGCAGAGAAGCTCTTCACTGAGGTGCTGGCAGAACTAAGGGACAAGGTACATCAGAAAGGGAGAGAGGGGGAACGTGCATCCTGAAGAAGGGAGACGGGCAGTGAGGAGAGCCAATCTCCAGAAAGCACACAGCACAGTAGGCTGGCTGAAGTTGGCAATTCTGTGGGGTTGGGAGGAGTGGAGGGAGCACGGGGCCCCCAAAGACCTGGAGATCAGGAAGGAGCCGGCATAACGAAATGTGTCAGGGGCACATTACATGGACATTATATCATGCAGAGGAGAAAAGTCAGGGGCTGGGAGAACAGCCAGGAAGGAATTCATGGCAATAATCCGACCTCCGCCTACACCAAACCTTTGGCCAGGTAGGTCAACATTCACAAATCTTCTCCCTAGTTTGCCAACCCAAAGGGCAGGGCCCTAGGGGTGGGAGAGGCCAAGACCTCTTGCATTGCCCCCCGGGCCGGGGTACTTGGCCCATCCCAGCTGCTGGGGGGAGGGGTGGGGTAGGGCCGGGGCGGCTGATGCCTAGAGAGGGAAGCTCAGGCTGCGGGGCTCTGTCCACCTCTGCCCTCTCTCTCGAGATGCTGAGAGGTTTTGCTCCTCTGAGGGAGACCCACATACCACTGACATCAGGGCATATGGGAAAGTTTTCAAAATGTAGATTCCCAGGCCCAGCTCCAGCACGGCTGAATCAGAATCCTTTCCAGGTAGGTAAGTGGGTCCCCAGGAATCCGAACTCCTTTTTTTAAAAATAGACTTAATTTTTCTAGAGCTGTTTCAGGTTCACAGCAAAACTGAGTGGATAGTCAGAGTTCCCAGTCTTCCCCCTACACACACACATGCCCAGCCTCCCCACCACCAACATTCTCCAGCGGGGGCCGGCTGTTACAGATGCCAGCATTTGGGGTGGTCGGGGCTCTGGATCGTCACCATTCTCATAGGTATGTATAATCCGGACTTCTAACAAGCTCCCCCAGGTATGTCTCATGCTCTCTAAGATGGACAGCCACTCTCCAGAGCTGTGTCCACTGTC
Organism: Phoca vitulina; assembly: GCF_004348235.1. Lineage (NCBI taxonomy): Eukaryota > Metazoa > Chordata > Mammalia > Carnivora > Phocidae > Phoca > Phoca vitulina. The sequence goes on from NW_022589746.1 coordinate 345,397, forward strand.
TGAGAAATTGGAGATGGTGGAATTTTGGAAAAGCAACCCCAGGATCTCTGGGATGTCAGCTGAGGCTCCAAGTACCCACAAAGACCTGGCGGGTCTGCACTCAGTGGTGCTGCACAGGATTAACAACCATTGAGTAATGCATCGGCCTGGGAGTTTAGAAGCTTCTAGAACCTACCGGACGTTTTGTGAAGAATCCTCAGGTGGTGGTGGGGTTTTGCTATTTTTGATTGGTTTTGTTTTTGAAGGGGCCAAATTAAAGTCTCCCAATGTGTCTTCCAAGCACTCTTCTCCCCCAGCAGGCTGACTGTGGCTTGAGTCCCTATTAGTTCCTGCTGGCGTGCCGAGCAGTTGATCATGCGCAGCGGCAGAGTCCTCAGGCACTCTGTGAGCTCGCCAGGACCAGGATCCCTGGACCACCCCCAGGGCTCGATGAAGCACAAGACCCATGTCAACAGTCTCCAGAACTGATGAGGCATCAGCCTGGAGTTAACCCAGGGACGCCTGGTGGCCTGGCTACCCCCAGCACACACCCCCAGGGCCTCCTGCTTATCCTCACAGTCTTCACGGCCATCATGATTTGTTTTTAACCTTGCTGAACATGCTGAGTGCTCTGCTTCCTCACAGAGGACCCAGCAGAGGCTGACTGGCTTCCAAGTTAAAGCAACTTTAGCTCAGCAGCCCCGGGACCTCTCAATATTCACATCAACTGCTGTTCATGGCAAGGGCCCTTTCTTGCCCAGGGGTGGGGGGAGGGGCATGGAGGGGAAGGGGCTGTGCTCCTGCTGGGAGGGAGAGAGCTGGTCTGAGGGGAAGTGAGGGGGTTTGCTCTCAGTTTGTTGGGTGGACTTAGGAAATTGGGCTAATGCATCTTGGGTAAGGTAGCTTCCTTTCAAAATTCATTTCAGAATGAATTCCTGCAACCTCAGCCCGCATCCTCTTCCTGCTGGTGAGGTAGATCACCCCTGAGTACTCTGCAGAACAAGGTCAAACCGTTGGGGTCAATTTTCTCATTCTTGGGGACTCAGCACACCTCTAGGGAATTGTAAGGTCACTTTTGCAACAAATCCTGGCTCAGCACATTTAATTATTCCAACACAAGCCCTTAAGTTTGGGAAAGTGATTTGAAGGAGAGCAACTGAAATGCCACTGAAGCATGGGGAGACAAATCTTTTTCGGAGAATAGACTGCAAAATAGCCTCAAGAAGACTCATAGACCACCCCAGATGTGAGCAGCGGAGCTGAGGCCGGGGCTTTGCTGAGCGCTGGGCATGCTTTAGGAACTTCATTACCTTGAATTCCTACTTCCGTCTTCTCCAGAGAATAATTGGTACAGCCAAAATCTACCCTAGGAGGTATATGGTCCTCTATAAAATGGGGGAGAGCCCCTTAAGACGCTTGCGTTGGGGCTGTTGCTTTCAGGAATTGTATCAGCAGGGCCTTTGGTGTAATCATGAGGCAACTTCAAAGTTTGTCTGGACCTCTCCTGCAAACCCACCTATGCAGCTGGCTCTCCCAGGACCCAGGCAAACAGGAGTGGTCATGGCTCAGGTCCCCACCCATGAACAAGGAGTTCGCTGGGAACCTGAGCTCCACTAATGATGGTAGTTCAGTTATTAATACATCCTTTCTGAATCTCATTCAAAGTGAAAACTCGGGCCTGTTGTAGGCAGGAAGCCAGCAGAGAGAATGGAGACATGGAATACTCGTCAGCTTAAGTGGTCATAACAAAGAACCATACATAGATGAGTGGCTTCAATACCAGAAATCTATTTTCTCACAGTTCTGGAGGCTGGAAGTCCATGATCAATGTGTTGGCAGGATTGGTTCCTTCTGAGGCCTCTCTCCTTGGCTTATGGTCAACTGCTATCTCCCTGTGCCTTCACATGGTCTTCCCTTAAGCTACTCTCTTCTTATAGGACACCAGATTGGATTAGAGCCAACCCTAATAACCTCATTTTAACTTAATTGCCCTCAAAAGACCCTATCTCCATTGATCTATCTGTCTGTTTTTGTGCCAGTACCATACTGTTTTGATGACTACAGCTTTGTAATACAACTTGAAGTCTGGAATGATGATACCTCCAGTTTTGTTTTTCTTTTTCAAGATTGCCTTGGCTATTTTGGATCTTTTGTAGTTCCATACAAATTTAGAACCACAAATGTGGTTCCATACAAATTTGTTCTAGCTCTGTGAAAAATGCTGGTGATATTTTGATAAGGATTACACTGAATGTGTAGATTGCTATGAGTAGTATGGACATTTTAACAATATTTGTTCTTTCAATCCATGAGCATGGAATGTCTTTCCATTTCTTTATGCTGTCTTCAATTTCTTTCATCAGTGTTTTATAGATTTCAGAGCATAGGTCTTTCATCTCTTTGGTTATATTTATTCCTAAATAGTTTATTGTTTTTGGTGCAATTGTAAATGGGATTCTTTTCTTAATTTCTCTTTCTGCTGCTTCATTATTAGTATATAGGAATGCGACAGATTTCTGTACATTGATTTTGTATTCTGTGAGTTTACTGAATTTATTAATCAATTGTAGTAGTTTTTTGGTGGAGTAATTAGGGTTTTTTTATATATAGTATCAAGTCATCTGCCCATAGTGAAAATTTTACTTCTTCCTTACCAATTTAGGTGACTTTTATTTCTTTTTGTTGTCTGACATCAGCCATAGCAATAGTTTTCTAGATATGCCTCCTGAGGCAAGGGAAATAAAAGCAAAAATAAACTATTGGAACTACATCAAAATAAAAATCTTCTGCACAGTGAAAGAAACAATCAACAAAACTAAAAGGCAACCTACAGAATGAGAGAAGATATTTGCAAATGACATATCTGATAAAGGGTTAGTATCCAAAATATACAAAGAACTGATATAACTCAAAAAACAAATAATCCAATTAAAAAATGGACAGAAGACATGAACAGACATTTCTCCAAAGAAGATATCCAGATGGCCAACAGACACATGAAAAGATGCTCAACATCACTAATCATCAGGGAAATGCAAATCAAAACTATAATGAGATATCACCTCACACCTGTCAGAATGGCTAAAATCAAAAACACAAGAAACAGCAAGTGTTGGCGAGGATGTGGAGAAAAAGGAACCCTCGTGCACTATTGCCAGGAATGCTAACTGGTATAGCCACTCTGGAAAACAGCATGGAGGTTCTTCAAAAAGTTAGAAATAGAACTACCTTATGGTCTAGTAATCACACTACTGGGTATGTACCCCCGAAATACAAAAACACTAATTCAAAAGGATACATGCACCCCTATGTTTATTCAGCATTACTGTCAATAGCCAAGATATGGAAGCAGCCCAAGTGTCCATCAACTGATGAATGAGTAAAGAAGATATGGTGTATACATACAATGGAATATTATTCAGCCATAAGAAAGAATGAAATCTTGCCATTTGCAATGACATGGATGGAGCTAGAGAGTATAATGCTAAGTGAAATAAGTCAGAGAAAGACAAATACATATGATTTCACTCATGTGGAGTTTAAGAAACAAAACAAACAAGCAAAGGAAAAAGAAAGAGAGAGAGAGACAAACCAAGAAACAGACTCTTAGGTATAGAGAACAAACTGATGGTTACCAGAGGGGAGGTGGGTGAGGGGTGGGGGAAATAGGTCATGGGGATTGAAGAGCACACTTATCACAATGAGCACTGAGTAATGTATAGCATTGCTGAATCACTATATTGTACACCTGAAACTAATATAACACTGTATGTTAACTATACTGGAATTAAAATTAAAATCTTAATTTTAATTAAGGGGTGCCTGGGTGGCTCAGTCATTAGGCATCTGCCTTTAGCTCAGGTCGTGATCCTGGGGTCCTGGGATTGAGCCCCGCATCAGGCTCCCCATTCAGCGGGAAGCCCGCTTCTCCCTTTCCCACTCCCCCTGCTTGTGTTCCCTCTCTCGTCGTCTCTCTTTCTGTCAAATAAATAAATAAATAATCTTTAAAATAAAAAAAATTAAAAGCTTTTAAAAAGACCCTATCTCCAAATAGTCATATTCTGAGGTACTGGGGGTCAGGACTGCAGCATATGAGTCCAGCGGGTGGGGGAGATGCGATTTAACCAATAATACCTCCTCCCATTGCCAGCATTTTCACCCCCACCCCCTTTCCCTAGCTTTGACCTCTCCAGAACTGTAGCTGGGGGTGGTGGGGGCCGGGCTAGAGCCTTCACAGGGAGGGAGGAATCTCTCCATCTGGATTTGGATTTGGAACTCTGTGGCCATAGCAGATACAAAAAACCAGCGTTTCTCTCCAGAATAAGACATCCTTCTTCTCTAAAAATCCCTTGTAGGCTTGTCTTGGGTCCTTTGGGGACCTACTCCTGACATTTCTGGGGACCTCTCACCTCTAGTTCTCTTGAACTGGCCACAACTCCCTTTTGGTCCCCGGTTTTCGGAGGTTCATCCTCACAGAGGAGGTGGGGGGCATTCTATTCTGGGGTAACAAGGGCAAAGAGGCCCAGGGCCTGCCCTCTCAGGTGAGACCGGAATGTCTTCTGCTGCATCCCCTGCAAAGACTAATAACTTCCCACTAATAACTTCTCCAGCCAGTTCAGTCAGGTGTCCCCCTTACATTCTCAGGCCAGTGGCAGACCTGGATCCCCTCGTCAGTGCCCAGCTGTCTGCTTAAAGCTCCTCTCCCTAAACTGGAGGTAAGGGGGAGCACCCCTACTCTTTCCCCACAGAAGGGGGAGGACTCACTGTATGCCCACAATGTAAGTCCTGTGCCTTGGACCCCTCAGCTCTGTCCATCCTTCCTCATAGGCAGCCAGACACCATGTGCAGAGACCTCCTTTGAAAGCCCTGCTGGGTGGGCTGGCTCCCATCTTTGGAATGTAGAGGTGCTGGCCTCTTGTTGACCGGTGCCTCAGGTGAAACTGAGGCACAGCCCCGTCTTATCGTTGCGTTACAAAGTTTAACACTGATCGCGTTGGAAGTTGGGTGGCTGTGGAGGGGAAAGTGGGAGGAACCTTCACTATCAGCTAAAAGTGGCATTAGCAGTGGGCAGGCCAGAGGCACGGCTCCAGATCCAGGCAAGCCAGCATTGTGGGCTTAGGGCTTTGTAGTCTAAATAACTTACCTCCAGTAGGCAGTTAACTGAATTGTGCTTTTCTAGGAAATGTGCTCACCCGATTCAAAGACAGGGCGATAGGACAGCAAAACATAATAACATTAACATAAAAATATTTTTTAAAATATAACACAATTTAGATAAAGTTCAAAGAAACACAAACAAGCCTGAAGGCAAGAGTGAGCCGTGTGGAGGCGGGAGTAAGGTGGGTGGTAGCCCAGCCCCCAGGACGGGGAGGGCTGGTGCCACGGTGCCCTGGTAATGGCTCAGGAGCTGGAGAGTTAACCTGAGGGGTCCATGGTTGGATAGTTAGATCAGCAACCTCAAAGGCCCATGAATCCTTTTTGACATTTCCTTAAAAATACCAAATCTAACTCTCACAAAGTCATGACGTTAAATGCTACTCAGTTTATGTAAACATTGCTGATATTTGGAGCTAAAGATCCCTCATAGGCTTGTTTGTTCTATTACAGGGGACACGTCTGTGTATCTTTCTTAGTGCCAGAAAAAGAAAAAAAAAACGTTAGACTATTTTCTCGGCACCACCGTTCAGAGGTTCTTTTTTCTTTCCCTCTGTGAACAGATGTACTTTGTAACAGAAGTTCCAGAGAGCGCAAGCGCACATTGCTCACCCCTCGCTGGGCGCCTTCCACTCGACTGCCTTCCTCTTACCCATCCTCTCCTTTCGCCTGACTCTGCATTGTGTCCACCTTCCACTCGACTGCCTTCCTCTTACCCATCCTCTCCTTTCCCCTGACTCTGCATTCTGTCCACCTCAGAGCCACCTCTACATGTAATGCAACTTGAGTTGGTGCTTTTCCTTTTGGGGGCTGAATTTGAACAAATTCAAGTTACCATCTCCTTAGTTGGCGGCACAACGCTGCAGGTGTCAGATTCACGCAGACATCTACTTCTTCTTTGGGTCCCTTTATCTTTGCTTCTGGTCCCACCTTCCCATAACACAATCTCATATTATTACTGCATCTTCCCAGCCCTCCTCCCACACTTGACTTTGTGTGTGTGTGTGTGTGTTCACATCCATAAATGTGTAGTATTTTACACACATTTTATATAGTATTTGATTTACATAAATAATGTGCGGTATGCTTCATTCTCAAATTTTCTTTATTCAGCACTGTGTTTTGGAGTTCAATCAATATTGAAAAATGGAAATCTAATTCATTCCTTTTATCACCCCCAAGGCAAGTTAGGTCTGAGAAGTCCTTGGACCACACCCTGCTGGTGTGCAGGGACCACAACAATTAGGTAGAGCCAATGGGAGAGAGGGAGGCGCTCCAGGCAGAGAATGACATAAACAGTGATTGGGTGGGTCATGAGCAGGGTGCAGAGAAGAAGAAATGAGCTCAAATTATAGCAGGAAAGACTGAGATTACCTACAAGAAAAAAAGCTTGGCATCAAGGTGTGTGAAATTCCAGACTGTTGCTGAAAGCAGCTATGGAATTTTGTCTAATCGCATTTAAACAAAGAGTAGTCTTTCCTGAAAGTAGGAGACTAATTAGATGACTTTCAAGTTTCTCTACAACCCATGCTTTTCTGACTAATTTTCCATCACAGATAATGAGAGAAAAAATTCAATGGGTCTAGCATGAAGGGACAAAGTCTGTGAATGAAATAGCAGAAGAGGTGGAAAGCACCCAAGTCTTCCTTGTCTGTCTCTGGGAGGCAAGTGGAGCAGGGTCTCTCCTGCAGATACCAGTGGGGGTGGCTTCTGTGCTCTGAGGGTGCTCACCACCCCATCTGTTACAACAGCTGCTCTCTGTGTCCATCTCCATGACACTGGCACAGAGCATGTCCTCAGTGCATGCTCACTAAATAAATCTTAGATGAACTCTATCTCCCATCCCATTTTTAGAGGCTAGAAGTATTAGTCAGTATTCTTTTGCCCTTTGGTTATTCATTCATCTATTCATTCATTCAACAAGGATTGACTGGGTCTACCCCAGGCCAGGAGCTGTGGTAAGTCCAATGAATAGGACAGGTGTCTGCTCTTAGGTGATTCATATATTATAAAGAAGACAGGCAATTAAGTATGCCAATAAGATATGGTCAGATGAGTAAAGTGACAGAGAAAATACACTGGTGTGTAGAGCACTAGTGTGATGGAGGGGGTCAGGGAAGACATCTCATCAGGGGTGACATCCAAATCGAAATAAGAAATAATGAGCAGGTCAAACAAAAGGGGATTGAAGAGCAAGTATTCAGGCAGAGGGAACAACAAATGTGGAGGCCTGAAAGGAGTTGAAGGAAGGATCTAAATGATGAGAATGGCTCCCAGCCCTTAGGGGCAATGGTGGAAAGTGACGTCAGAAGCCTTGTCAAGCACTGACTTTTATCTGAGGGCAATGAGAAGCTATTGCAAAGTTTTCATCAGGAAAATGACATCATGATCAGATATGTGTTCTTGCTGCAGTGGGGAGAAGGGTAAAAGCAAGAGACCATTAGAGAACAGTTTCAATTACCCACTAATTCTACAAATGTTTATGAAGGATCTACTGTGCTCCAGGCTCTGTAGAGATACTGGAAATAAAAGGGGGAGAAGAAAGAAAGCGTCCTGCTTTCATAGAGCTTATGGTCAAAAAGGGGAATCAGAAAATCAGCCACCACAATGGGTGTGTAATTACACAGGTAAGTTTTCTTTTTTTTTTTTTTTTAAGATTTTATTTATTTATTTGACAGAGAGAGAGACAGTGAGAGAGGGAACACAAGCAGGGGGAGTGGGAGAGGGAGAAGCAGGCTTCCTGCGGAGCAGGGAGCCCGATGCGGGACTCAATCCCAAGACCCTGGGATCATGACCTGAGCCGAAGGCAGATGCTTAACCATCTGAGCCACCCAGGTGCCCAACAGGTAAGTTTTCTAATGGAGAAGAGTAGGATTCTTTGAAAACAACTAACAGGAGTGCCTGTGTAGCTTGGTCAGTTGAGTGGCTGACTCTTGGTTTCAGCTCAAGTAATAGTCTTGGGGTCCTGTAATTGAGCCCCAGGTGGGGCTCCACACTCAGCGGGGAGTCTGCTTGTGGATTCTCTCTCCCTCTCCCTCTGCCCCTCCCCCTGCTTGTGCTCTGTCTCAAATAAATAAATAAATCTTAAAAAAAAAAAAAGAAAAAAAAACAACTAACAAAGGGAACTGTCCTCCAAATGACAAATAAGGGTGGTCTATACTGAGGTAGTTATAAAAGGGGGAAAAGGAATGGGGGTTCTATAGGACACATGGGTATGGAAGGGTAAGGAAGAGTAAAGAAAGAGATGATGTTTTTGGCTTATGCACCTGGAGGACGATTGGTGGCATTCTCAGTCAGCGGGATCTCAGATCACAGGAGGAAGAGCCAGCTTCGGTGCTGGGCACATTTTGTTTGAGTACCTGTGGACATCCAAAAGGAGCTGGCCCATTGGCAGGTAGATATGGTTCCAAAGTTCGGAGAAAGTGATCAGGTGTTTTGAGCTCACAGGTGGTCTTTATTTGAGTTCATTATGAGGTCATTAAAAGGTCTTAAGCCCTATGGATATAAGGTTTTAGCAGCAAACACAGAAGTTGACCATCGAGGCCCAGTGTATTGGCTAAACAGTTTGCCTACTTGTTTTCATCCAGTCATGGCAGAGACTGGTCAATGATATTCCTTCTCCATATTGCACAATGAGGTAAGAGGCAGGGTTTCAAGAATGATGAAAACCAATCTTAGCTTATCTCTATAAAACTCCAATATGATGCCCAATGGCTGGTGGAGCTTCTATTTGTTCTTTTACTATCCTCCACAACACCCAGAAACATGAAACTACTTCATCACTACAGAAAGGGACAATTCAGAATAAAATGGTAACATAGGAAAACCTCACTCACTTGGACCCCAACCTAGAATCTCTAAGGGGCTTGGATTTAGTTTACTTTTGAATTATCTATGAAAGACAAGTTTTGCTAAAGAAGTAATAGGACAGGGGCTCCTGGGTAGCACAGTCTGTTGAGTGTCCGACTCTTGATTTCAGCTCAGGTCATGATCTTGGGGTTATGGGATCAAGCCCCACGTAGGCTCCCCGCTCAGCGGGGACTCTGCTCCTCTCCCTTTCCCTTTGCCCCTCCCCCCCACTCACATGCTCTTTCTCTCTCTCTCTCTCTAAAATAAATAAATAAAATTTGAAAAAAAGTAGTAGGACAAATTATACTACAGGTTAAGCTTTACTTAATTAAAAGACAAAACACTTTTATAGGTTCTTCAGCTTTCTTACCTGTATAGTTAATGGTTTTGTGGTCCAGTGGTCTCCCACTGAAAAGCTCTTCTCTGATCAGGCAGAGTGCAGATATTGTCGGAATGAGTTACTGACTCCTTGGCTATCAACATGCCCATTCCTCAGGCCTTCTCTGTGTGTTCCATTTCAATACCTGTGTCATTTCTCTCTTCCCATCTGCCTCACCATTCTGATTTAGTCATCGCTTCAATTTATTCAACTTCAAACCACCTGCTTTTCTTTTTTTTAAATTAATAAACTTTAATTTTCAGGGCAGGTTTAAGTTTACAGAAAAATTCATCAGAAAATAGAGTTCCCATTTACTTCCTCAGCCTTACCCCCTCTGGGCCAAGTATCCTTTATTGTTAACATTGTGCATTAGTGTGATATATTTGTTACAATTGGTGAGCCAATATCGATAAATTTTTAACAATCACTCTTTGTGTATTACATTGTCTGGGTCTTGTGGAGTCTGCACCAACTCCCAGGAGTGTCAGAATTGAATTGTAGGACATCTAGTTGGTGTCCAGAGATGGGAATTGGTTAATGTGGGAAAACCCCACACATTTGGTGTCAGAAGTGTTATGAGTAGAGGGAAAATAGTATAATGTCATGTATCCACCATCATACAGAGTACTTTGCTGCCCTAAAAATCCTCTGTGCTCCACCTGTCCATCTCTCTCTACTCTACCAACCCCTGGCAACCATTGGTCTTACTGTGGCCATAGTTTTGCCTTTTCCAGAATGCCATATAGTAGGAATCATACAATATCAGTGAAGCCTTTTCAAATTGGCTTCTTTCACTTAGTAAAATGAGTTGAAGTTTCTTCCATGTCTTTTCATGACTTGATAGCTCATTTCTTTTTTTTTTTTTTTTAAGATTTTGTTTATTTGAGAGAGAGAGAGCACAAGTGGGGGTGGAGAGGGGCAGAGGGAGAGGGAGAAGCAGTCTCCCAGCTGAGCGGGGAGTCTGATGCCAGGCTCCATCCCAGGACCCGGGGATCATGACCTGAGCCAAAGGCAGATGCTTAACTGACTGAGCCACCCAGGCACCCCTTGATAGTTCATTTCTTTTTGGGGCTGAATAATATTCCATTGTCTTGATGTGCCACAGTTTATTTATCTATTTACCTACCAAAAGACATCTTGGTTGCTTCCAAGTTTTGGCAATTATGAATAAACATTTGTATAATAAATGTATAAACATTTGTGTGCAGGTTTTTGTGTGGACATAAGTTTTCAACTCCTTTGGGTGAATACCAAAGAGTAAGACTGCTGAATCATATAGTAAAAGTATATGTTGTTTTGTGAGAAACTACCAAACTGTCTTCCAAAATGGCTGTACCATTTTTCATTCCCACCTGCAATGAATGAGAGTTCCTGTTGCTCTCCAACCTTGCTAGCATTTGGTGTTGTTGGTGTTTTGGATTTTGGCCATTCTAATAGATGTGTAGTGGTATCTCATTGTTTTAATTTGCAATTCCCTAATGACATGTGATGGGGAGCATCTTTCATATGCTGATTGGCCATCTGTACATCTTTGGTTAGGCATCTGTTCAGGTCTTTTGCCCATTTTTTAATCAGGTTGTCTGTTACTTACATTGGCTTTTAGAAGTTCTTTGCATATTTTGAATGCCAGATCTTTATCAGATATGTGTTTTGCAAAGATTTTTTTCCCTAGTCTGTGGCTTATCTTTTCATTCTCTTCATAGTGTTTCTCATAAAGAAGTTTTTAATTTTAATAAACCCCAGCTATCATTTTTTTTTTCATGGATCATACTTTTGGTCTTATATCTAAAGAATCATCACCAAATCCAAAGTCACCTAGATTTTCTCTTGTGTTATCCTCTAGGACTTTTATGCATTTTACATTTAGATTCATAATCCATTTTGAGTTTGTTTTTATGAAAGATGTAAGATCTATGCCTAGATTCATATTTTTGCATTTGGATACCCAATTGTTCTAGCACTACTATGTGAAAAGACTATCATTTTTCCATTCAATTGCCTTTGATCTTTTGTCAAAGATCAGTTGACTATATTTCTGTGGATCTTTTCCTGAGCTCTTTTCTGTTCCATTGATCTATTTGCCTATTCCTTCACCAATACCATATTGTCTTTTTTTTTTTTTAAAGATTTTATTTATTTATTTTGACAGAGAGAGAGAGACAGCAAGAGAGGGAACACGAGTGGGGGGGGGTGGGAAAGGGAGAGAAGCAGGCTTCCCACAGAGCAGGGAGCCCAATGTGGGGTTCGATCCCAGGACCCTGGGATCATGACCTGAGCCAAAGACAGACGCTTAACGACTGAGCCACCCAGGCGCCCCATATTGTCTTGATTATTATAGTTTATAGTAAGTCTTGAAGTTGGGTAGTGTCAGTCCTCTGACTTTGTTATTCTCCTTCAATATTGTGTTAGCTATTCTGGATTTTTTACCTCTCCATTTAAACTTTATTTTTTTTTTAAAGATTTTATTTATTTATGTATTTGACAGACAGAAACAGTGAGAGAGTGAACACAAGCAGGGGGAGTGGGAGAGGGAGAAGCAGGTTTCCTGCTGAGCAGGGAGCCCAATGCAGGGCTTGATCCCAGGACCCTGGGATCATGACCCAAGCCGAAGGCAGACACTTAATGACTGAGCCACCCAGGCACCCCTCTCCATATAAACTTTAGATCAGTTTTTCTATATCCACAAAATAACTTGCTGGGATTTTTATTGATTACATTGGATGTATAGACCAAACTGTGAAGAATTGACATCTTGAAAATGTTGAATCTCCCTTTTATGGGCTGAATTGTGTCCTCCCTAAAATTCACATGTTGAAGCCCTAACCCCTAGTACCTTAGAATGTGACTATATTTAAAGATGGGGCATTTAAAAGAGGTAATTAAGTTAAAATGCACCCTAGTCCAATCTGACTGTTGCACTGATCTATTTGTGAAGAGGTTAGGATAAGGAGAGGTTAAGACACAGGGACAGAGATAACAAGAATGTGCACACAGAGGAAAGGCTATGTGAAGATATAGAGAGAAGGCAGACATCTGAAAGCCAAGGAGAAGGGCCTTAGGAGAAATCAAACTTGCCAACATCTTGATCTTGGACTCTCAGCCCCCATAACTGTGAGAAAATAAATTTCTGTAGCTTAAGCCGCCTGTTCTGGGGTATTGTGAGTCTGCCTGAGCAGACTAAGATTATACTAATTGGTTTTCAGTGTTGAACTAGCCTTGCATACTTGGAATAAATCCCATTTTGTCATGGTGTATAATTCTATTTATTCATTGTTGGATACAATTTTGCTAATTTGTTGAGGATGTTTGCACCTGTGTTCATAAGAGATATTGATCTGTAGTTTTCCTTCCTTGTAACATCTTTCTTTGGTTTTGGTATTAGGGTAATGTTGACCTCATAGAATTAGTTAGGAAGTGTTCCTTCTGCTTCTATTTTCTGGAAAAGATTATAAAGCACTGGTATAGTTTCTTCCTTTAATGTTTGGTAAAATTTACCAGTGAACCCAACTGGGCTGGTGCTTTCTGTTTTAGAAGGTGATTAAGTATTGGTTCAATTTTCTTTAATAGATATGGACCTATTCAGGGTATATATTTCTCCTTCTGTGAGTTTTGTGTGCATTTCAGTAAGTTGCAGCTTTCAAGGAATTAATCCATTTCATCTAAGTTATCAAATTTGTGGGCATAGACTTGTTCATAGTATTCTTTTATTATCCTTTTAATGTCCATGGGATCAGTAGTGCTGGCCCCTCTTTCATTTCTGATTTTAGTAATTTGTGTCTTCTCTCTTTTTTTCTTAGTTCACCTGACTAGAGGTTCATTAATTATATTGATCTCCTCAAAGAACCAGCTTTGGTTTCACTGCTTTTCTTGATTAATCTCTTATTTTAAATTTCCTTGATTTCTGTTCTATTTTTTATTATTTCTTTTCTTCTGCTTACTGGGATTTAAGTTGCTCTTCTTTTTTTGTTTCCCAAAGTAGAAGCTTAGATAATTGATTTTGGATCTTTTTTCTTTTAAAATACATTCAATTCATTCAGTGCAATAGATTTCCCTGTAAGCACTGCTTTCACTGTATTCCACAATTTTTGATAGGTTGTATTTTCATTTTCATTTAGTTCAAAATATCTTTAAATTTCTCCTGAGACTTGTGTGTGTGTGTGTGTGTGTGTGTGTGTGTGTGTGACTCCTGTGATATTTGGAAGTATGTTGTTTAATCTCCAACTGTGTTGGGATTTTCTCATGATCTTTCTATTAGTGATCTCTAGTTTAATTCTATTATTATCTGAGAGAAAATTTTGCATGATTTCTATTCTTTTAAATTTGTTGTTTGTTTTATGACCCAGAATGTGGTCTATCTTGGCGAATGTTCTGTGTGAACTTGCAGAGAATGTGTATTCTGCTGTTGTTGGCTAAAGTAGTCTGTAAATGTCAATCAAATACAGTTAATGGTGTTGTTTAGTTCACCTATATCCTACTGATGTTCTGCCTGCTGGATCTGTCCATTTGTGATAGAGGGGTGTTGAAGCTACCAAATGTAATACTGCATTTATCTATTTCTCCTTGCTTTTCTAACAATTTTTGTCTCATATTTTGATGCTCTGTTGTTAAGTGCATACACATTAAGGATTATTATGTCTTTTTGGAGAACTGATCCCTTTATCATTATCTACACCTCTCTTTATCTCTGATAACTTTCCTTGCTCTGAAGTTTCCTTTGTTTGAAATTAACGTAGTGCTTCCAGCACTCTTTTGATTAGTGTTAGTATGGTGTATCTTTCTGCATCCATTTACTTTTAATCTTGTCTTTTATTTAAAGTGGGTTTCTTGTAAACAACATATGATTGGGTGTTTAAAAAAAATTTTTTTTAATTTATTTATGAGAGAGAGAGCACAAGCAGGGGGAGGGGCAGAGGAGGGGGGGAGCAGACTCCCAGCTGAGCAGGGAGCCCGACTTGGGGCTCAGTCCCAGGAGCGCAAGATCATGACCTGAGCCAAAGGCAGATACTTAACTGACTGAGTTACCCAGGTGCCCCAGGGTCTTTTTATTTTTAACCTACTCTGACAGCCTGTCTTTTAATTGGTATATTCAGACAATTGACATTTAAAGTCAATTTTTATTATTGATATAGGTAGATTAATATCTTCCATATTTGTTACATTTTCTAGCTATTGCTCTTGTTTTTTATTTGTTTGTTTTTGTCTTCTTTTTTCCCCTCTCTGGTTTTAATTGAACATTTTATATGATTCCACTTTCTCTTCTCTCTTAGCATATCAATTGTGATGGTCAGTTTTATGTGTTGACTTGATTGGGTCTTGGGGTGCCCAGATATTTCCTAAAAGAAAATTCTAGGTGTGTCTGTGAGGGTGTTTCTGGATGAAATTAGCATTTAAATCAGTGGATGGAGTAAAGCGGATTGTCTTCTGCAATGTGGGCAGGCTTAATCCAATCTGTTAAAGGCCTGAATAGAACAAAAGACTGGACCAGAGAGAATTCTCTCTGCCTACCTGATGATGTTGAGCTGGGACATTGGTGTCCTGCCTTTGTACCTGGACTGGAACTTACACAATTGGCTCTCCTGATCCTCATGCTTTCCGACTCAGACTGGAGCTGTACCATGGGCTCTCCTGGCTCTCCAGATTGCAGATCTTGGGACTTCTCAGTCTTGCATAAGCCAATTCCTTATTTAGACACACACCCTATTTCTTGGAAAATCCTGCCTAACACATCAATTATAATCTTCTATGAAACTTTTTTTAGTGGTTGCCCTAGAGTTTACAGTATACATTTACAACTCATCCAAGACCACTTACAAACAACACTATACTGCTTCACGAGTATTACATATTCCTTGTAACAGAGTATTCCCAATTTTTCTCTCCTGTTTCTTATAACATTGATGTCATTGGCTTCAGTTATCCATAAACTACAATCACCAAATGCATTGTCATTGTTTTGAGCTGTTTCTGTTAAATCAAGTAAGAGTAAGAAAAATAAAAGGTTTGGGCGCCTGGGTGGCTCAGTCGGTTAAGCGACTGCCTTTGGCTCAGGTCATGATCCCAGGGTCCTGGGATCGAGTCCCGCATCGGGCTCCCTGCTCAGCGGGGAGCCTGCTTCTCCCTCTCCCACTCCCCCTGCTTGTGTTCCCTCTCTCGCTGTGTCTCTCTCTGTCAAATAAATAAATAAAATCTTTTAAAAAAAAGAAAAAGAAAAGGTTTTACTTAACCTTCATTTATTCCTTCTTTAATGTTCTTCATTTCTTTATGTAGATCCAAGTTTGTGATCCACATCATTTTCCTTCTCTTTAAAGAACTTTTAATACTTCTTGCAAGGTGATCTAATGGCAACAAATTCCTTCAATTTTTGTTTGCCTGAGAAAATCTTTATTTCTCCTTCACTATTAAAGGATAATTTCACTAGATACAAAACTCTAGGTTGGTGATTTTTTTAATTTCAACACTAAATAATTCATTCCACTCTCTCCTTGCTTGCACAGTTTTTGAAGAGAAGACATGTGTGATTCTAATTCTTGTTCTTCCATAGGTAAGGTGTTTTATTCTCTGGCTTCTTTCAAGATTTTCTCTTTGCCTTTGATTTTCTGCAGTTTGAATATATACCTAGGTATAGATTTTTCAGTATTCATCCTTCTTAGTGTTTTCTGAGCATCCTGGATCTATGGTTTGGTGTCTGTTGTTAATTTTGGAAAATTCTCAGTCATTATTACTTCAAATATTTATTCTGTTCTTTATCTCTTTTTTCCTTCTGTTATTCCCATTACATGTATATTATACCTTTTATAATTGTCTTACAGTGCTTGGACTGTTCCATCATTTTTATTTTTTTATCTCTGCATTTCAGTTTGGGAATTTCTATCGACATTTCTTCAAGTTCACTGATTCTTCCCTTGGCCATGTCCAGTCTATTGATGAGCCCCTCAAAGGCATTTTTCATTTCTGTTAGAGTGGTTTTCATTTATAGAATTCATTTTGATTATTTCTTAGGATTTCCATCTCTCTGCTTACATTACCCATCTGTTCTTGCCTGATATCTCCTTTTTCTGTTAGGGACCTTAGCATATTAATCATAGTTGCTTTAAATTTCTGACCTGATAATTCCATCTCTGCCATACCTAATTGTGTTTCTAATGCTTGCTCTTGTCTTTTCAAACCGTGCTTTTAGTCTTTCAGTAAGGCTTGTAATTTTTTGGTGAAAACCAGACAGGATGTACTAAGTAAAAGGAACTGAAGTAGATAGGCCTTTAGTGTGAGGTTTTATGTTTGTTTGGCTAGGGGTTAGGCTGTATTTACTGTTTACTATCGCCGTAGGTGCCACAAGCTAAAATTGCCTCTGGTGTCCTCGTTTTTGTCTCCCCTGTATGTTCATGCTTCGGTTTCCATAAAGTCTTCTTAAACAAGGTCAGACACATGACAGTCCTGCTGTTGTATTCCCCGGATATTATACAGGAGCATGACTGATATGGTGGTGAGGTGTAGGAGAGGGGAGAGGTCTATGGTTTTATGATTAGGTCTCAGTCTTTTAATAAGCCTGAGCCCTGGACTGTGATCTTCACAAGAGCTTCTCAGTTGTCCCCCTACCCCTGCAACTTGCATGGAATAGGATGGCTAGAGGGGGCTGGAGTTGGGTGTTTTCCCTCCCCCAAGTTGGTTAGGCCCCAGTAGGTTAGTAGTTTCTCTTGAGGGCAGACCTTATTAAGAAGGACAGAATGCTCTGGCATATTTCAGAATGGTTACATCTCCCCTCCTCCTACCAGAAGCCCAAGGGATTTTTCTCTAATCTTCGCTGTGAGAACCTGATAGGGCTCATGGAAGTAAAACTCACAAAAAGGGGGACCTCTTCCAAATCCTGAGTTCCCCCAGGAGTTTTTAACTTTCAGACTTGTCCAAGTCTCAGACTGGAGTTTCTAGCAATTCATCAATTAAAGTTTGGCTTTTCCTACACCAATAACTGGTTCCCACCGAGATTTCTGTTTCTAAGCTACTGGTCCAGTGAGTTGTGATCCTCTGCCAATAAGCTGTGATTCCATCTGCCTGTCTGTCTCCCCAGTTTGGGAGGCAGGTGATTAGCTTATGACTTTAGTTCTCTAATAGATCTAAGAAGAGTTGTTGATTTTCAGTTTGTTCAGCTTTTTCTTTGTCATGAACACAGGAGTGACAACTTCCAAATGTACCAGATCAGCATCTTTTCTTATTATTTTATCACCTGAATCCTGTCCTTCGGCAGAGCCTTTTCTCAGGGGGTCATTCTGATATTGGAGACTACCTGGTGTTTTTGCAACCCCAAATCGACAAACTACTTTTGCATTTATAGTGTGGCTTTGGGCCTTGGGTGCCCACCTCTTCCTACCCCCACCCTAGAGGGCTAGACCAGACAGGTGATTCTCATGGGGGTTGCTAAAGCAAGCCTACTTGCCCTTGTTTTGTTATATGCCCTTAAAAACTTAGTAACTTGAAGTTTTGATGGTTCACAACTCAGTCATCACTAATTCAGATCAGCCCATCTCACTATTAATCTGAATTTGAGAAATGTCATTTACCTCCCATTTACAGTGTATCATTATTTAGGGAGTCCCAGGAACAAGTGAGGACAGCATGGCCCAGATATCTAAGTATAGGGCCGTTCTTGTCCTGCCTAAGACCCATAATCCAAACCAGGCACCTATTTCTTCTTTAGTTTATCTCTTTAAGATAGGCATAAGTTTTGCTGACTGGTTTTATTCCCTCCCCTTTGCCCCAAACTACTATGATGAGTTATTATCATCAAGTTGAAATTGCGGGGGTAGGAGACAAAAGAGTGTTCCATGGAGTAACTTAGTGTTACTTCCTGAGTTTTATCATTATGATAATCACCTGCTCTAACTGCTCCGGGGAGTAGGAAAACATGAAACAGATTAATAAACTATATACCTCAAATTTTATTTAGTAATCAGGAAAATAGAAACTAGCATCATGAGGCACTATCTTACACCATCAATGGGGGGGGAGTGCAGGTGCCTGCAGGGAAGAGAAGCAGCACCATCTGTTCATACAATCCCTTTGTATGACAATTGAGGGATGTCTGTTAATATGGAAGAGGTGTGCTCTCACGCTCTTGGGGCCAGTGATTCTGCTTGTTACACATGTGTGTGGGAGACTTAGAACGTTCATCATCATACTATTTGTGACAAGTTGAAAAATGGGCGAACAACTTGTGGAGAGTGTTACATGGACTTTCCATCAGCAGTGACAGTAGGTGAGCTAGAACTCCTTGTACTAACACGGATAAATCTCAAAGACAAAATCAGTTCAAAAAGCAAGTTGCGTGCACCATATATAAAAATTAATTCAAAATTTATTAAAGACCTAAATATAAGACCTGAAACTATAAAACTCCTAGAAGAAAACAGGGAGGAAGCTCAATGACATTGGATTTAATAAGGATTTCTTAGATATAACACCAAAAGCACAGGCAACAAAAGCAAAAATAGACAAATGGGACCACATCAAACTTAAAATTTTCTGTGAACAACAAAAAATCAACAGAGTGAAAAGTCAACCATATAGAGAAAAGATGTGCAAACCATTTATCTGATAAAAAGTTAATATCCAGAATATAAAAAGAACTCCTATAACTCAATAACAAAAAAAACAAATAACCCAATTTAAAAATGGGCAAAGAATTTGAATAGACAATTCTCCAAAGGTATACAAATGTCTAACAAGCACATGAAAAGATACTCAAACTCCCTAATCATCAGGGAAATGTAAACCAAAACCACAATGAGATATCACCTCACACGCGTTAGGATGGCCACTACCCAAAACACAGAAAATAACAAGTGTTAGCTAGGATGAGGAGAAATTGGAATGTTTGTGCACTGTTGGTGGTAACGTAAAATGGTGTAGCTGCTAGGGAAAACAGTACGGAGTTTCCTGAAAAAATTCAAAATAGAATTATCATATGATCCAACAATCCCACTGCTGGGTGTGTATACAAAAAAATATTAAAAAGGATCTCAAAAAGATGTTTGCATACCCATGTTCGTGGCAGCAGTGTTCATGATAGCCAAGAGGTGGAGGCAACTTAAATGTCCATGAATGGTGCTCGCTTCGGCAGCACATATACTAAAAATTGGAACAATACGGAGAAGATTAGCATGGCCCCTGAGCAAGGATGACACACAAATTTGTGAAGCGTTCCATGTTTTTGTAACAATAGTGTCAAATATATTCAAATAAAAAATTAAAATTAAATAAATAAAAATAAAAATAAACTGTTGAGAGAAAAAAAATGTCCATGAATGGATTAATAGATAAACAAAATGCAGCACATACATACAATGGAATATCATTCGGCCATAAAAGGAAAGAACTTCACATGTGCTACAACATGGATGAACTTTGAGGACATTATGTGAGTGAAATAAGGCAGTCACAAAAATACTCAATGATTCCATTTATATGAAGTATCCAAAGCAGTCAACTTTGTAAAATGTAGAATGGTAATTGCCAGGGGCTGGGAAAGGGGGAGGTGGAGAGTTGTGTTTGGTGGGTGTAGATTCAGTCATGCAAGAGGGGTTCATGTGGTTGACAATACTATACACTTGGAAATGATTAGGAGGGTGAATTTCATGTGTTTTTTCTTTTTGCTACAATTTGTCTTAAAAAGCAAGTTGCAAAATCATATATACAGTGGAAAATCATGTAGGGAATATTACTCAGCCATCAAAAAATGAAATCTTGCCATTTGCAAGGACATGGACAGAGCTAGAGTGTATTATGCTAAATGAAATAAATTAGAGAATTACAAATACCATATGATCTCACTCATATGTGGAATTTTAGAAATAAAATTTCTAGGGGAGGGGGAAAAGAAAAAAGGAGAGAGGGAAACAAACCATAAGAGACTCTTAACAATGGGGAACAAACAGGGTTGATGGAGGCAGGTGAGTGGGGAAGGGCTAGATGGAGGATGGGTATTAAAGAGGGCACTTGCTGTGATGAGCACTGGGTGTTGTATGTAAATGATGAATCACTGAATTCTATTCCAGAAACCAATATTGCACTGTATGTTAGCTAGCTAAAATTTAATTAAATTTAAATTTAAAAAATTAATTTAAAAATAAATAAATGCATCAAAGGAAAAATTAAGACAGCTTAAAATAAGAATATCACATACAGTTGTTTTTATAGATGCATATATATATATATATATTAAAGGAAGCATGAGAAAGGCAAACACAAACTGATGATAGCAAAGACCTCTGGGGAGAGAATTATAGAGTATGGTCAGGTTTCTAGTGGAACTAATGTTTTATTTTCATTTTTTTAAAGATTTTATTTATTTGAGAGAGAGTGAGAGCAAGAGAGCAAGAGAAAGAGAGAGAGAGAGCACAGAGGGAGAGAGAGAGAAGCAAGCTCCCCACTGAGGAGGGAGCCTGATGCAGGGATGGATCCCAGGTCCCTGGGATCATGACCTGAGCCGAAGGCGGATGCTTAACGGACTGAGCCACCCAGGTGACGTTTTATTTTTATTTCTTAAGATCTGAAGTAAATTGGGCAAAATAACTTCAAATTTGTTTTTTAAATTGCTCTCTCTTTCTGTTTGTTTGAAAAACTTGATAATGTTAAATGAAAATCGAGCCCCTCCTTCCTGCTTCCTTTCTCCCGAATCCTGCTGGCTTCCACACCACCAGTGGCCTTTCTGGGCAGGCTGTACTGATTTCCTTCTGCTTTTGTCAAGAGTGCACTTGAAAACTGGCATGTACTTGTGATTACTGGAACTGGTTCCTGGATTTATTTATGCCACGGGCAAAAATAATTCTTCCTTTCTGAGAGACATGTCATGATTCTGGAATGTATTGGGAAGAACAAGCCAGAGGATGGGGCTCTTGGAAGTTGAGGCCCTGCACATAGGTCCCTTGGGTGGTACCTGGGCACCCAGCCCTCTGTGAGCACAGAATGCTTCATCCCCGGGGGCCACTCCTTCTCTCAGTCTGCTTGTCGCTCTGGCCAGGAGGGTGACAGAGGGAGAGCAAGGCAACACTCCTTTTCCTTGAGAGCCAGGTCTAAGCTGGGATAGTTTTTGGTCAGAGTCCAAATAAACTCCAAATATACATCAATCCTATCCATCTGTTTCCCCCAAGGACCCAAGTTAGTTGGGGTAACTCCGGCGCAAGCCCAGGATTTGGAATTGAATTTAAGGGAAAACAATCTCCGGTGCTGGGACCAGTCCCTCATGTTTCATTTCTCCTTGGCATACCCCAAAACAACCTGTATCAGGGAGTCACCTGCCTGTGGGGTCAATGGTTTAATCAATTGTACCTATGTAATGAAGCCCCCATGAAAACCCAAAATGATTGGGTTTGAAGAGCTTCCATGTTGGTGAACACATGGAGATCTGGGGAGAGTGGCATGCTCAGAAAGGGCAGGGAAGTTCCATACCCTTCCCTTGACCTTGCCCTGTGCATCTCTTCCATCTGGCTCTTCCAGAGTTATATCTTTTTGTAATAAACCATTGCTATAGCAAGTAAAGTGTTTCTCTGAGTTCCGTGAGCCACTCTAGCAAATTAATTGAACCCATGGAGGGATTCGTTGGAATCTCTGATCAATAATAGCTGGTGACAAGTACAGGGGACAGCCTGGACTTGTGATGTGTGTCGGGGAGGGGGGCAGTCTTGAGGGCCTGAACCCTTAACCTGTGGAAGCTCATGCTGTCTCCAGGTAAACAGTGTCAGAATTGAGATGAATTCTAGGACACCCAGATGGTGTTGGAGAATTGCTTGGTGGTGCAGGAAACCTCCAGACACACACATTCGGAATTGGGTGCAGGAATTTAGTATTATTTATGCAAACTTTTTATTTTTTAATTTTTAAAAAAGATTTATGTATTTATTTGAGAGAGAGAGAGAGAGAGTGGGGAAAAGGGCAGAGGGAGAAGGAGAGAATCTCAAGCAGACTCCCGGCTGAGCTCAGAGTCGACCCAGACAGATCAAGAGTCGGACTCTCGGGGTGCCTGGGATCGAGGCCTGCATCAGGCTCCCTGCCAGGCAGGAAGCCTGTTTCTCCCTCTCCCTCTCCCCCTGCTTGTGTTCCCTCTCTCGCTGTGTCTCTCTCTGTCAAATAAATAAATAAAATCTTTATTAAAAAAAAAAAAAGAGTTGAACTCTCAACCGACTGAGCCACCCAGGCACTCCTATGCAAACTTTTTTTCAAAAGACTTTATAATGTGTTGCTTATATGTTGTGATCCCCATAAATAGTATATTAAAAATATTTAAGGGGCGCCTGGGTGGCTCAGTCGTTAAGCGTCTGCCTTCGGCTCGGGTCATGATCCCGGGGTCCTGGGATCCAGCCCTGCATCGGGCTCCCTGCTCAGCGGGAAGCTTGCTTCTCCCTCTCCCATTCCCCCTGCTTGTGTTCCCTCTCTCACTGTGTCTCTCTCTGTCAAATGGATAAATAAAATCTTTAAAATATATATATATATTTAAGACTTGGGATAAAGCGATATATACCAAATTCATAATAGTGGTTGCCTCTGAGGAGGAGGAGGGTAGAGAGGAATAAAATTAAGGAATGGATAAAACAGGGGACTTGAACTTTATACATCATGACTTTATTCCAGAGAGATATGAAGCAAATATAACTGATTAGCACCTGTTATTCTGAGGGGTGAGTACTTCTGTATTTGTTACGATATTCTTTGTATTTTTCTTTGTCTTTATTTTTTTCCAAGTGTAAGAGTAGAGAGAATAATGCCTTACACTGCATGGTGGTTTGGTCCCCCAGTGCTTCCTTATGCACATCTGTGCTCTTCAAAATCACCCTGCAAAGCAGGCAAGACTGGCAGGACACCTTTCTTTGGGACTCACAGGTGAAGGGGCTCACAGAAGTTGAGTGATTTGGCCAAGTCTGGGGCCAGTAAACCTGGGCTCCCTGATGCCAAGTTCAGAGCTCTTTGCTCTGTGTCTTCATCTCGAAAGCTCAGGAGACATGTTGGCTTGCTGGAGGAAGATGCTGCTTCTTGAGCCGGGTTTCAGAGGAGCCAGGAGGAGCGACACTCCCATCTCCCTGTGAGCTTGCCATACCCAGCAAGGGTGGAATTCCAGAGTGCAGCCCATGAGTACTTGATGAATCCATTTACTCACTCAACAATTATCCAGCAAACCTGTACTATGACCCAGGCCCCTTCCTAGGCACTTGAGATGCAACCAATAAACCAAACAGATGGACAAAATCCCCTTACATTCCAAGATCAATGTGAGGTGCCCTTGTATTCCTCTTGGAGGGGAAGACAGAGACCCTTCTTCCCAGGGGAGGGTCCTCACCCCTCTCTAGTGCACAGTTCCCTCTCGGCTCTCTGACCAGGGCCTATCGCAAGCCCAGCCACAGAGGTCATCCCTGGGTGACTCCAGCCTGGGTCCCAACCAATGGGAAGGCACAGAACACTCTGCTGTGTCCTGACACACACACATCTTGTCCTCCTCTCTACCCTCCCCCTACCTCCCCGTTGGTATCTGGGCAGAGCTCCCTTCTGTCATCTATGTCAGGTTCATTCTCTTCATTTACCCTCCTCCCCCTTTGTAAGGTTTGTTTCAGAGTTTGCATAAACAATATCCAAAAAACTCAGTGATTGAATTACCCCCAGCAGCCCTTGCACCCGGACTACTTGTCCCTCCATTCTCCCTCTTGGTGCAGATAACCAAGTCAGACCAGTTCCTGCGAAGCCAATGCCTGGCTTTTCCTTGGAACCCACAGCTATCCTTCCGCAAGTGCCATTGGCTCTCCCTTCTATTGGAGGCTTGTCCCAACCACCCCTTTCCAATCTCGATCCTGCTCAACTCACTCCAGATCCTCCGTATCCTGCTCTGTTTTTAACCAAAGCACATCACCTTCTAATGCAACATTTAGTTACTGATCATGTTTGTCATGGCCTGTCTTTCCCCACCAGAATGTAAGCTCCATAAAGGCAGAATTTTATCTAGTTTGTCCTTGCTGCATCCCCAAGAACCTAGAGAAACACCTGGCATAAAGCAGTCCTTCAATAACCATATGTTGAGTAAACAAAAAGGAAAGAAATTTATTCATCAGAAGCTACCAGAATCCAAGCATATGGACATAGAGGTCTGGGCAGTGGGTGGATGGTGCCAGGACAGATACGCCCACAGGTGTGTAAAGATGGAGGGTGCCCCAAGAGCCACGCATCCTGTAGGTGAGTTGCACAAAGCTTCAGAGCATGGCCCCCATTGCATGTACTCCAGGGGTAAGGAGTCTCTGCTCTACCCAGAGAACCTGGGGAGGGCAAGCCAGGGCTTTGCAAGTCACCACAGCTAAAACCAAGGCTGACCCTGCCAAGCCCCCAAATCTCAAACTCCCAGTGCTGTTTCTGCAGCTCTGGGGATAATTCAGGCCTGTTTTTCTAAAGGTGGGGAGGAGGCAGGCAATAAAACTGAAATTAATGCAAAGAAGGCTTTTAGATGAAAACTACCTTTTCCTAAAGTCTCACTGTACAGATTACACAGAATTCAAGATGTACATAGGGAGATATCTGAGCACAGCCTTGGGGGGTGGGTCACTCAAGAAACTAGCTTTTAAATGCAATTCAATACAAATATTTATTGAGCACCCACGGCATACAAGGGTCTCTTTGGGGCTGTGGGCTCCAAACCAGAGTAAGTGTGGGCAAGGGACCATTAGATTTAAGAGCTGCCTCTGACAGCCTTCCCCAGGGGGAGCCTAGGAGAGCCTCAATCCGTTTAACATGCAAATGTGAACAGTATTGCTCTCCAGGCAAAGCTTCATTGCTCATGTTTTCTTCTTTCCCGGGGAAGGGAGCTTCCCAAGAGAAAATCCACATTTTCAATCTTCGCTGTTGATTTTTCATGGTCGCCCCACCTCCTCTCCCCCTCCTTCCCTAGACTCAATTGTAATAGTGGATGATTTCTCCCCCAGTCCACGGAATTTCATATGGTTCACCTCCAAGCTTCATTTCATTTTATAGTCACTATTTTTTTCAGCATTCCCCAGCAGCAGATGTGGCTGAAGAAGAGATTTCTCAGGTTGGGTTATCAGGAAGGATCTTTGACATACAAAGGACTATTTATTCTCTTCAACCCTGCACATGCGGAGTTCACTCTAAACCCTTATATTTTATTCATCAAGTCAGTCCTTAAAACTCCTGATGACAGCTCAGATGATAGATCAGAGCAGGTATGACTCTGTTTTCCACCTGGGAGCTGGAGCTCCACATATCGTCACCAGGTGAGGGCTCAAGTCTTCTCTATGAGTAGTCTCTCCACATGCTGGGGGATGATGGAAAATAAGAATCGATGAGCACCCATAGCTGGTCCTTCTGGGCAGTCACAAGGTAGTTTCTGATGTCCTGAGTCACAGATGCTGAGTTGCACATGGGTCATGGTGGCTGAGGTATGTCCCTGGCTGAGTGGTCCTGACTCCTTTGTTCCTGGCTAGGCATCATCCAAGTCTGCTCTGTGGTCCTCATGGTCCTGAGGTCTTCAAACTCCATATGACAATGCAAGGAAACCCTCTCAACTTAAACTAGGCAGATTGTACTGTTAGGACCAAGGGGAAAATTCTGCCAATTCCAGAGTCTAATATTAAATTGTTCTAAAAGCAATAGACAATGTTTCATTAAAAAGACCTTGAAAAATGGACAATGCCTGTGGCCAGTTTGAGATTTTTGGTTTTAGCCTGGAGAGTATTTGAAAAACTTAACAGTTTTATCTACAGTGTCTTATTTATTATATTTAGATTTTTTTAAAACAACAACAAAACCTTTGCGTGTAAAACTAAAAGAATCCAGGTGGGAGATTTTGAAGCCAGCTGTGGGAGTAATTCACTTCTGACCTCTCTTCCCTTTTAAAGCGTTTCAATCACTTGAAGCAAAACGAAACTAAGCAACACTGTTGGCTCATTATTAGGGCTCTGGAATCGCCCGACTGGCAGTCTTGCAGCCCTCGCCTTGGCTTTGATGCTGCCGTGCCCCCTGCAGCTTGCCCCCTCGGTGGGTATGTTTGCTGAGCACTGGGGTGCTAGAGGCAGGGGACTGGAAGCAGCAGGGCTCACACTAGCCTACACCTGAACTCAGACCCCAGATCTGGCCCCTCCCGTGTCCTTGGGCCCACCTGCAGCTCTTCTTGACCCTCCTGGCCTCCCCTCCCCAGCAGCGTCCCCCTCCAGCCCTGCAAGCAGGGGTCGCTAGGTTCCCTTCTCTCCGCCTCCACCTTAACCCCAGTGACCGGGTGTCCAGGGGCACAGGTACAGCTGCCGAAGGCTTTGCCTGCTGGGGGTCACCGTGCCTGGTGCGTGCCTGGCGTGGGCGAGTGCGCCGACACCAGGAATAGTTGCATTTAAGAGCTGTAAGTGCCTGATGACAGAGCAAGGAGGCCTCCCCACCCCCGCCACGGAAACCTAGTCCACCCATGCTGGATTCTTCAGGAACAGAGAGGGTGGGCAGTGGGAGCAGGTGCAAAGCAAGATAATGATCTACCTCACAAAAATGTCCAAGTGAGCTTCACGGACGCGGCTAATCTGCATTTTCAGTACAATTCAATGTATTACAACTTCATTTGCTTACAACCTTTCTAGAATATATCAACCAATCTGAGGCTGAACTGTGCGCATATGTAAATAATACCTAAATGAAAGTAATTAATTGGTGGACTTTGTGATCCCCAAAAGGAACCCAGAGGCTTCCTTGGTAGAGGATGTGGGGATTCTGGTGGCCAGAACCGCCGAAAGAGTGGGGCTTTTTCCAGAACTCTGCTTCCAGGGGGGTTATTCCAAGAAGCTCCACCTTATCACCTGCTACCTCACCAGTTGGGTGAATAGGCGCATCTGAGTCCACGGAACCTCTTTCTAATATATATGTCATATATTGATGTATAAATATGAATATATATAAATATATAAAAGTTTAAAATATGTATCTAAAGCCTGTTTCTTCCATTTGATAATATACCATAATTCTTGGTAGATGTCACTGGTTCTTTTCCTATCATGACAGCTTTAACTTTTATAGCACCTTTGCTCCATCACTTATTAAGAGCTACGTGACTGTATTGGATTCCTGGGGCCGCTGGAACAAACTAGAACAAACTGGGTGGCTTAAAACAACAGAATGTATCCTCTCCATCGTGGAGAGCCGAAGTCCAAATTCAAGTTGCGGGCAGGCCACACTCCCTCTGAGGCTCTAGGGAAGGAGCCTGCCCTTCTTCTTCCAGTGTCCGGTGATTGCAGGCATTCCGTGGCTCTGGGCCACGTAACTCCACTCTCTGCCTCCACCTTGGCCTTCTGTTCTGTCCGTGTCTTCCCTCATATTATAGGACACTTGTCTTTGAATTTGGGGCCTACCCTGATAATCCAGGATGATCTCATCTCAGAATCCTTAATTATGTCTGCAAAAACTCTTTTTAAAAATAAGATCACATTCACAGGTCCCAGGGATTCAGTCATATTGGGGGTGGGAGGCACCACTCAACCCGCTACAAGGACTGCGGGCAAATCTTTAACGTAAACCTCAGTTTCCTCATCTGTAAAATGGAAGCTCAGTAATCACCCTCTCAAAGAGCTGTGAAGACTGAATGGGTTGCTCCACATGAAGTGCCTGGCATGCGCCTCATATACGCTAAGCACTGGGTGATGGTTAATAATATTCATAATAATATTCATAATATTCATAATACTAATTATTATTCTTCACAAATAGCTTTTATTCCTCATGGCAGTGCTGTGAGTGGAGAGCGGTCAAGATCTTGAGGAAAAAAACCACTGGCGTCAGTCATTAATAGAGACCCACAGGGGGCATCTGGCCTGAGCTTAGTCCCCAAATGTCCACATTTGCCTAAACATTAAGAAAGAGCCATTGTGTTAAAGATTTCTAAAAGTTTCTCCATCCCATCCTATAAACCTATCTTGGGAGAGAGAGGGTGGGCTGGGGGGTAGGTGGGAGGACCAGGCTATTCCCTAGCCATTCTATTTGTTCTTACTCCATTTTCTGCAAACTTTTAAAAACCCACCCCAGGGAGCAATAGCCACACACTGCACAGCTCGTGAGTTTTGATCAGAGAAAGCGTAGTCTTCAACTGAGAAGAAGCCAAACTTAGGAAATGAGTCTCAGAGAGGAAAAGCAGGGGCAAGAATGCCAGACCCTGCCAGAAAGGGAAAGCAGGAAGAAGAACCAAAAGTCAGAAAGGGGTCCTGAGCCCAGTGCTCCATCCCCTCTGGTCAAGGGATCTGCAGGGTGACTCCCTGTTCCATTCAATTCTTTATGAAAATGATCCTTCACGCCAGCCCCTCTCAGAAGCCATTACAACAGACTCTGGTTTATCTCACAAGAGACGAGAATCAGTGAGCCTGCCCTAGGAGAGTTTGAGCCTCCAGGCCTTCCTGCCTGCTTCAGCATCATTTCTGTGAGCATGTCTTCTTGGCAAAGCTCAGGCCGCCGTTCACATTGGCCTGGCTGGGAATTCCATCCCCATCCCCATCCCCATGTATATCTGAGAGGAAATGTAATCCATGTGTCTGGGACAGATCTCCTCCTGACTCATCACAATGTGGCTTTGTCACGGTGGACTAAGTTGGCTTCTCTTCACATCCCCTCTGATGTGGGAAGTCCTGAGCCAGCCCCAGGGTTCAGAGGAGTTGGGGGGAGCCTGTGGATTCTGACCTTGCAAAAGGGTCCACCCCCTTCTTGGCTCAACTCTCTGGTTTTAACTTGTCTCCCTGCCTCTGGGCCTTCAACACCACAACACCTTCTCCATATCATTCCCCTGCTTCAAAATCTTCAGACTCCCTCATGACCAGAGTTTTAAATTCTAAACACCCTCTGCATACATGTCAAGGCTACCCATGTGTTGCTGACTGACCAGAAAATATTAGGAGTGGCTTTCTGCCAATTTGAATGTTAATTGAGCGCAGCACGCAAATGAGATTGTTATCAGCAAGCATTAAAACAGTCATATTCTACCTGGTCCTGGAACCTTGGTGAGATACTGCTCTCTGTCAGTTTAGGCTCCAGCAAGCATCCTTCATGCAAGGTCCACTCTGGGGCAGATGTCGTAAGAGTTCTACCACCCAGGCTTCTACTGGGCCAGATGAGAAGGTGCCCCTGGGAAGGGTGACGGAAGGCCATAGGACTCGTCAGAGTTCCCCACGGAAAACTCTGCTGGAGGGGAGGGGAACTGAGCACCCTGTGTCTTCACGCCTCATGGTGCAGGTGCTCACGCAAACTTTCTAACTAAGCACATGTCCTGAGTGCTACTTATTTCACCAATGAAAAGTTACTTCTAATATCTGATATGCTAAAAATGCGCTCTCTGTGCAGATGTATACAATGACAATTGAAGCACTTGCTAAAGCCCCTGTCAAGTATAAGTTCTTGATTGCTTACTAACCACTCCTAAGGTGTGAAGTTAACTTCACTCACCCATTTTTAAATACATTACAGGGCTCACACTGAAGTATTCTGAAATATATAGCAACCAACATTATACAATGATCTGGCTCTAACCAACTCCTCCCAACTTCTCTATGATTACTCCTCTACACAGACTTCCAAACTTAATTTAAGCTGTCCATTGTACCCTTCAAAGAATCAGGGTCTACTGAAGAAGAGAGCACTAACATAATACATACACGAAGGTTAACAAATATAATTATAAAGACAAATAAATAATACAAGTAAAGACCAGACAGCAGAAGAGATGTCACTGACTACATGCAGGTAACTGGAATATATAGCCCCACCCATATCTCCCACGGGACTCAGGGATGCTCAGCACTGTCCTGGATTTCCCAGTACTGCCACGTGACCACCTTCCCACTCTCTCTCACTCCGAATTCCTGCTCTCACTAACTCCCAACCTCCCCCCCTTTCATCCCTGGACCTGCCCTTCTCTCTCTATTCCTTTCTCCAGAGTGAACACAGCCTCTTCCTCTCGCCTTCATGCTCCAAGCATAACAAGTTATTGGGTCCATCGGTCTGTTGTTGATAATTTGGGATTAGGAATATCTGAGATTAAATGTTGGATTCATTATTCCTTCAGTTCACTGGTTATTTTCTCTCCCAGGGAACCCTCACCTCCTCTCCTTGGTGCCAGCCTACCGCCATATTGCTGGGGCTCATTCTTACTCTCTGCAGGAACCCATTCCCCTGCTCAGCCCACAGGACCCAGGGCCAGACCCTCTGTCTTCCTAGCCACCACAAAGAAAACAGAACATAGACAAAGAAATATCTGCCTTAACCTCTCCCCTTAATTCAGACAAGACCCAAGTTAACATTGTATAACCAATAAGCCATTAAGGTGTTTCATAGACCCAAGAGACTTTTCTTCTCCTAGAGGAATTTTGCTGTTGTCCTTGACCAGAATTTCTCCATTTCCCCATGTGTGTCTGGGGCTTGTGCACACGTTCTCACAGATTTGCTAGGTAAAGATACTTCTTAATTATTTTTGTTTTCACTGTAATAATCTAGAAATTCAAAAATAAATGTATTCTGGATCATTTGGGTAATCTAGGAGATTTTAGTAGCTATGTTTATGTTTTATATTTATATTTACTTATGATCAGGTTGGCACAAGTGATTGCCTAACTCCCTTAAATAATAATTCAGTCTTTCATATACTTGACCTGAAGACTCTTGAAGGTTTGAGGGACTAGTCCCAGAGTCTAAAAGAATTTGTCTTCTTTAAAAGGACTGTACCTATTAACAAACTAAATCCAATAATACACTTAAAAAATCATTCACCATGATCAAGTGGTATTTATTCCAGGGATGCAAGGGTGGTTCAATATTTGCAAATCAATCAATGTGATACATCACATCAATAAGAGAAAGGATAAAAACCATATGATCATTTCGATAGATGCAGAAAAGCGTTTGACAAAATACAATATCAATTCATGATAAAAACTATTAACAAAATAGGTTTAGAAGGAACATACCTCAACATAATAAAGGCCATGTATGAAAAACTCACAGCTAACCTCATACTCAACAGTGAAAAACTGAGAGCTTTTCCCCTAAAGTTAGGAATAAGACAAGGATGTCCACTCTCACCACTTCGATTCAACACAGTACTGGAAGTAATCAGTAATCAGACAACAAAGAGAAATAAAAAGCATCGAAATTGGTAAGAAAGAAGTAAAACTTTCACTATTTGCAGATGACATGCTACTATATACAGAAAACCATAAAGACTCCACTAAAAAATTATTAGAACTGATAAATGAATTCAGTAAAGTTACAGCATACAAAATTAATATACAGAAATCTGTAGTATTTATATACATTAATAATGAAGCAGCAAAAAAAGGAAATTAAGAAAACAATCCCACTTACAATTGCACCAAAAAAAATAAAACACCTAGGAATACATTTCACCAAGAAGGTGAAAGAAATATACTCTAAAAACTATAAAACACTGATGAAAGAAATTAGAGATGACACAAATAAATGGAGAGATATCCCATGCTCATGGAGTGGAAGAACCAATATCATTAAAATGTCCATACTACCCAAAGCAATCAATCTTGAGAAAGAAGAACAAAGCTGGAGGCATCACAATCCCAGACTTCAAGAAACACTACAAAGCTGTAATAATCAAACAGTATGGTTTTTGCACAAAAAATAGACTTGTAGATGAATGGAGCAGAACGGAGAGCCCAGAAATAAACCCATGATTATATGGTCAATTACCTAAGACAAAGGAAGCAAGAACGTACAATGGGGAAAAGACAATTTCTTCAACAAATGCTGCTGGGAAAACTGGACAGCTATAAACAAAAGAATGAAACTGAACCACTTTCTTACATCACACACAAAAATAAACTCAAAATAGATTAAAGGCCTAAATGTGAGACCTGAAACCATAAAGCTACTAGAAGAAAACATAGGTAGTAATTTCTTTGACATCAGATAGGCCGTAGCAACATTTTTCTAGATATGTCTCCTGAGGCAAGGGAAACAAAAGCAAAAAACAATATCTTGTAGATATTGGGACTACATCAAAATAACAGGCTTTTGCACAGCAAAGGAAACCATCAACAAAACCACAAGGTAACTTACTAAATGGGAGAAGATATTTGCAAATGATATATCTGATAAGAAGCTAATATCCAAAATATATAGAGAACTTATACAACTCAACACTAAAAAACCCACAAATAATCCAATTAAAAATGGGCAGTGGACCTGAATAAACATTTTCCCAAAAAAGACATACAGATTTCCAACAGACACTTGAAAAGATGCTCAACATCAGTAATCATCAGGAAAATGCAATCAAAACCACAATGAGTTATCATGTCACACCTGTCAGGCTGGCTAAAATTAAAAAGACAAGAAATAACAGGATGTAGAGAGAAGAGAACCTTCGAGCACTTTTGGTGGGTTGCAAACTGGCACAGCCACTCTGGAAAACAGCATGGAGTTCCCTTTTAAAAAGTTAAAAATAGAATTACCATATAATCCAGTAATTCTACTACTGAGTATTTATTCAAAGAAAATGAAAACACGAATTCGAAAAGATATATGCACTTATATATATATACTGTATATACTACATGTATATACCATAGTGAGTCTATTCCCAGATCCTGAAGCTGGTCACTGTGGTGCAAGTGTGTGTGGGGGGGTGGGAGGGTGTAATATATATTTATTATGTATTATATATAATATATTCTATTTGGCATATATATATAGTCATCATATATAAGCGGCCAGCTTCAGGATATGGGAATACTCCCCCTACTAGGCTCACTTTCCCCCCCTACAAAAAAAAAACTCATGCTTTTCTGCCCAGTTAACCCACTCACTTCCCATCCATCTGCTTATCTATAACTCAACTCATCTTCCATAAGCTGACTTAGTGATCGCTTCCAGTGTGAAATCTGCCCCCCTCACTCTCTCCTTCCTATACTCACAAGTTGTTCTTACTCCTCATGGCAGGGACAGGCGGATACAGTACATGGGACACACCTGGCAAGGGGGGAGAAAACTGAGACTCTCTGAATGCCTTCAATTGTCCCCAAATACTTTGGCCTTGTTTTCTCCAGAACTTATTTTTCTGTATTATTCATTATTTGATTTGTGTATTCGTTGTAGAAAAGTTCCATTCCCCTAGCAAAGATTATACTGAAAGTCTACAAAGGGTATGTATTTGACTCTTCCTGGGCAGATAAAAAGTCTTCCATTTTCCACTTACACTCTGGATACGTTCCCTTGCTTCTGAAGGGGCGATGCTTAGGCTGGGCTGCTGTGGATGAGTAGGAGTATTACTAGGTGCGCGGCAAGCAGAAAGGCCTGGCACTCCAAGCAGAAGGAACAGCATGTGGAAAGGCACCCAGGCATGATATGGTGTGTCCGCTTTATGGCACCTGGCCAGACAACAGGCAGTAGCTGGAGAGGCTGAAGGAATGCCGCAGGCCAGGGAAGCAGGGCCTAGATTACAGAGGGTATATTCATCAGGCAAAGTCCTGACTCTTACTGATAACTGAAGACAGAGCCTGTGTGTTCATCTTCTTTGGTGCAAGCAGAATGAGGGTTTGGAAGTGCACAGGAATGGAGGCAGGGACCTCAACTGGAAACTGGTTCTTTGATTGCCTATCACCTAGGAATGCCTGTCCTGATCCACCTTAACCTGGACTTAACTGCTTTTGACATGTGTGGTTGGCTCACTTTCATGTGTGTCTGGCTCATCTCCCGCCCTAAAGTCCAAGCTCCTTGAGGACAAGGACTGCTCTTTGGGCTTTTGTGGATCCCTTCTTCGGGTCTCACAGCAGGTGTTCAGCAAATGTTTTGGTCCTTTTGTTTATTGTTTTGCTTTTTAATGAATCACAAGTCTGCTGAAAGTATCTTTGACAAGGGTTTGGATTATTATCTTAGATTTCTACCCCCACTCTGAGCATTTCCACTCAAACAGGACCACGAGTTATAATCCCAGTACTGGCATGGGTATGCTAAGTGACCTTGGAAAATCACTAATTTCTTTTGGCCACCGTTTCCTCCCTTCAGTGCCATTTTGGAATCAGATGGACAGACATATGGATTGGAAGGACATGGCAATCTAGTACTGAAACCATTGATTCCTTTCCCAAGAGAGGTATTTTCTCACCATCACCCCCCATCACCCTCCCCAGACCCCAGGAGCAGGCCAGCCTTTCCGAGAACACTTGACCCCTTTCCACCACATCCCAAGCCTCACCAGCTTCTTGACAGCCAAATAAGGCAGGTTGGAGGTTGTCATCTGTCATGTAGGAATGCACGTCTGCTCTGTGTCATAAAGGTTCTTCTCCCACCTGACCCCCCATTCTCCAACGCTGGTTTCTTTTGCATTGCCCACCTAGGCTCAGTGGGCCTCCCAATACCTGCCACATGATGTCAGCTCTTGCAGGTTGACCTGTAGTGAGCTCCGCAAGGACAGGGCTGCTGCCCATCAGAACTCTCATCTGTACAAAAGCAGTGAGCTCACTGTGCGAACACAGCCAGGGGGCTGACCCAGAACCCCAAATAACCCCGGAGTCAGGAACTAAAGAAGAGAGCACAAAGTTTTCCCTGTCTAGCTGGGTTTCCATATGGACCCAGGATTCCCTCCTGATGCCGCTGGCTTTGTGATAAGTGTGAGGAGAACGCTGTATTCTCCTCCCACTCCCTCCCCAGCACCCTGCCGGGCACCCGTACCACCTGGCACCCACGGGCTGCTCAATAAATATTTCTGAAACAAGTGATTGCTGACCTATTGGCAGTTGTTTTTCCCCCCTCCCTCTTTAACACTCAGTGTTGTGATCACCCACTAGGCTTGGCTTTGAGAATTAGCAATAAATAACAAACATGCTCCGTGTAAATGAAAGTAGCAAACATGAGTTCTCCGTTGAAAGAGCTGGCTTTCTATAACCACATTAGTGTTTTATCACCAGGGCAGTGTTTCACTCAGATAGGATTGGAATAATATTAAAATCACTACTGTCCCAGGACTTCTTCATTTCTTTTGTCAGGCCTTCACAGTTAACCTCTGAACTGCCACCTAAACCTATAGAATTTTATATTCATATGTTCCTAAGCAAAAAGTTCTTTCAGCCAGCCAACTAGTGTTTGGAAAACTACCTAAGCTGATTGGGGAATTAATCTTTTTTGCCTCTGTTTGACCAACAGAACTATGAATTTGCTGACTGATTATTACTTAGAATAATAATGCATACATATTTTGTATGTATCTTGGCTGGTTACACATCCCATAAAATTTACAGTAGGGCATGGAATTATGTTCTAGAAAAGGGACAGAGAAATAAAATATTCTTTTAAATAGTTAACAGTCTAAAAAGAGTTAATTCTGGAAATCAGTCAGTTAACAAATGCCTATTAAGCATTTGCACAGAATACAAAAGAAGCACAAGATAAGGTCGAGGTCCTCAAATCTCCTGGCCTACAGATGACTCAGAACAATGATGCTCTGAGCCACTGGCATTATTTCAAGACTTAAAACCCAATCTTGTGATTCTTGGGCTCCAAACACCATACACATTTGCTTGGTGCTGGTGGATCCACGAGAGATCTAGTCAAGTAGATGGATGGGTGATAACCAAAATGATCAACGGTGCAATAGTTGGTGTCCACATTCCCTAGCTCATGATCAACACAGAAATGTTCTGTATTGAGCTCTTGGGCAGAAGACTAGGTTATAAACTGGTTCATTATAAATAAGTAGCTAGTGGTGAGCACATGTATGTATATTCCATGTTGTGCTTCCTTCTTTGCATCTATCATAGCTCGAAATGGCTGTTAAATGTGATGGCTTTAGTCGGCGTTGCCAGCGTCCTTGTAGAGCCACAACCTGTCCTGTGTTTAATGATGTTGCATCCTCTACTGGCTCTGTCAGGATTTCCTAAATGTCCTATATTCAGCTTGTTTCAATAAACTACAAAAAATTGGCAAGTAGAGCCATTCTTCAAATTTACCTGGGCATCCTGTACTGTTATTTGCTAAATCTGACAACCCTGCTTTAGTCTCCATGACCAGCACCATGAAAAAAGGGAGAGAAATAAAATGTCTTAGAGAAATAAAATGTCTTTGACTCCAAGGTATGTAAACAAAGGCAGTGGGCAAACCAGACGCCGAACAGATCTCCTGCCCCTAAGTCCTGGCTCTGCGATGGGCCCCCACTTTGGCAGGGTATAAAGACAAAGAAATGAAGCTTTCCATCACCTAACAGTCTTTCCTCATGCTCTCGTCTAAGGCACTTTTGCCAGGGGAGCTTCTATCTAGGCTGAGGGTGAAGGAAAAAGTGGACACTTTGACTACTGCCCCAGATTTAACACGGCCCCATTGATCAACGACCCCCTCCCCCCGCTTTCCTTTCTCTCCCCCGCTGCCCACGTTGGAGTCATTTTGCTGCCAACAACGCCTCTGCTGAGAACTCAAATTCACCCACCGGACTGGCGTTTCTGTCCCTGTTTTTTCCTCTCTTCTCCCCATGTTAGCATCTCATTGGTGTGGAAATGGATCTCAGGGTCCTTTCCCAGATGGCTGCATTTACCTAAGTTTATTCACACAAGTGGAAATGTGGCTGCTAATGCTTAGCCCAAACCCACAGAAACAGAAATGTGCAGCCAAATTGAGAGAATCCCAACCTATTAACGATCAAGGAAAACAAGCCTGGCTGCTTCACAGGACAAAAAACATTAAGGGCCCTCACCTGCAAAGGCTGAATCTGGCTGGACGGCCAAGTTAAACAGGCCAAAGCACGGCCTCCTTCGCTTGGCCTCCCCCTCTGCTCTGCTGCAGCCAGAACCCTGGCCAAGGGAGTGCGAGGGTCAACAAGCAGTGAGCCCTGCTTAATACGGCTTCTTGAATGGACAGCACCTTAGTATCCTGCCCTCTTTCGCCAGGTTTACTTTAAAACGAACCAGCTTCCATTCCTCCCACCTCTCTGTGTAGGTCTGCTTTCTGAACACGTGAATTAATTGGTTATCGATAGTGACCATAAGGCAACATTTATGGAACTCGTAGTGTACACCAGGCACTATGACAATCCCTAGACCAAGATGATCTTGTTTGACTCTCAAAAGAACTCTAACAAGAAGGAACAGTTATTGTCCTCATTTTTCAGACCCATGAAACTGAGGCTCAGAAAGTACAGAACATGCTCAAGCCAGCAAATGGCAGATCAAGGAATTGCAACCAGATGGTCTATCTGGAAATCTGTGGCTCAGCCTCTGCATTTTCTAACACAGTTGCCTGATTTGTGAGTCCAGCTAAGCTTAAATAACCACCACGTAAGGAATGGAGAGCCCCAGAAGAGTTTGTTTGCAAGGCTCGTTCACTTGGGGACTTCTGGATTTTACCTGAAGAAGAAGCAGGAATGGTTCACGCCAATGGGGAATGGAGGGGACTTTGTGCCATCTCCCAAATTGGGTCTCTTGAGAGAAGAGGCCAACTGAGGAGAGTGAGGCCTTGAGTCCAGCCCATGGGGTTCTCTGGGGACTCAAGCAGTGCTGTTTCTGAGCCCACAGGACCAAATGAACATGTGGTTGGTAGAGGGTCTGTGCCCCATCTTTTGCCTGAGTCCTGGGCATGTGGGTGTCCAGAAGCCCCTTGTGAGAAAGCAACAGTTCCGCAGGAGAGAGGGGGAAGGGAACGACTTAGAGATGAGCACAACTGAGGCATACTCTGGGGCCTTGAAGGAGTGACCGGAAGGATCTAAGGAGGGACCAACATCCTACATTGGACTATATTAATGTAGAAGTGATTTTCTAGGCCTTCCAGTTGGTCCCAGCTAGTGACACCTGGGAATTTAGGTTAGGATTAGAAAATGGGTAACTATAGTTGATAAAACTGTCTAATTGAAATTTGCTAAGAGAGTAGAACTTAAGTGTACACACACACACACACACACACACACACATACACACACAAAAGATAAAAGAGGGAAAAAATGGTTAAGTCAGTAGACTGGACCACCAACCTGCTGAGGTTATAAAAGAAAAACTGGTCTTTCAATGGGTCAATTCAATGGGGGAGTTTGTGCCCCCCCCAACCCCGCCCCCATGGATGCAAGCATCTCTGCAGTTCGCACTCGGGCATGTGTGTTTCCCTTTCACCAAATGTTCTGGAGCCACCTTAGCTTAAAGACAGGACATAGTGCCATGCTGCCCCACATTCTCCGTGTTGCAAGATGCCTTGGCTCTGTCTGTATCTCAGACTCCGTTGTCAGGGCCCTCCAGCCAAGGGCCAGGAGGCCCCTGGGGCTGAACCAGTTGAGTTGATGGCCATTTGTAGCGAAGGGGACGTGCACCAAGGACCTGCGGGCATCTGAGTGCAGGGTTCAGAAAGGACCTGAAGGACTGGGGCCTTGCTGGGCAATGAGGGGACGGGCTTCAGGAAAGGGGCTTGGATTGGATGCTGCCAGGGAGCAGGGGTAATTTTATGATCGGGTATCTTAGTAAATCTCACATAGAATGCAGGATGGTGAGGCCCAGGTGCAAGTCTGGAACTGGGGAAGGAGGAGCGGCTGCTGGTGTCCTGGGGACGGGAGGGGGGCATGTTTGGTCTTCTGTGGCTGGACAGCGTACGTGCTGAGTTCAGACTGATCCCAAGGGGTCTGGGGTTTGCCTGGCCCCAACACGATGGGATGGTGTCTTGTCTGAAGTTGATGTTCTGCAAAAATATTTCTGTTCAACAGGACGGTACCACTGGCCAGCTGTGAGTACCCAGCCAAGAGGACCAGGCCAGCCCCTGGTGCACGGCTGCTCTTCTCTTTCTCACTGTGAAATGAAACCCATTCTACTTTGAATGTAATTTCTGCAGCTTTTTTTTTTTTTTTAACCACCTGGTCCACCATCCAGAACACAGCTGTGAATTCACTGTTAGTTGATTTTTTTTTTTTTTTTAGAAAATCTTTCCTTTCTCTCTCTTTTTTTTTTAGAAAATCTTTTCTTTTGAAACTCTTCTTTGTGGTCTTCCAAACTCAGTGGGTCCCTCCAGACAGGCAGAGATCATGACACTGCAGCATTTGATCACATTCATTGGCCAGTGCCCTGAGGTTTCCATGAGACCTCAGGGTGTTTGTTGTTGGACACGACTCTCTTCATCTTTGCCAACATTCTAATGTCAAATTACAGCTTCAAACACCGAAGAAAGCAGGGTTGCAGGAACTTATCTTTTAATGCTTGAGGGATTTGCAAGGGATTGGCTCAGAGGAGAGGGGCTGGGTTGGGGGACCACTCACATTTAGAAAAGGCCATCAGCTGTGCTGGGTACCTGAATCTGTTGCATTGAAGGGATGTGGCCTGGGCAGTGAGCTGATGCCTGGTCCTTTTGCAGACTGCTGTGGACTCCCTTATCCCATCCCCCCACCCCCTGCTGCAAGCAGAGGGGATGTTGATT
This sequence comes from Phoca vitulina, assembly GCF_004348235.1. Lineage (NCBI taxonomy): Eukaryota > Metazoa > Chordata > Mammalia > Carnivora > Phocidae > Phoca > Phoca vitulina. Next base: position 385,151 of record NW_022589746.1, read on the forward strand.
TTACATCACATTTGCACAGGCATGGTGAATTAGATTACCCTGCCTCCCCTCCCCTGCTACACAACCAAGCACAGTTGTCTGTTTCCTATCAGATGGAGCACCCTTCACTTTGTGCTGCAGGAATTGACTGGTAAGTGGTCTTCCCAGGCTGGGGGGGATGCAGGATGTCCCCATGAAATTCTGAAGGGCTGACCTAAAGAGTGGTCCAAGCATCCCCCAAACCTAAAGCATCCTACTCTCTGGGCCTCAACATGGGGCTGGAGACTACCCAATGACCCGTCTGCCCAGTGATCCCCCAAGGTGCTGAGTATGAAGATACCCCAGGAGACTTATTAAAATACAGATTCCTGAGTCCTGCCCCAGGGTTTCCAAATGAATGGATCTGAGGAGGGGTCCAAGAATCTGAATTCTTAACTAATCTAACCTGAGGAATTCTTAGAAGCAGCCAGGAGCTTAGGAATCACTAATCTGGTCCAGTGTTTCTCAGCTAAGGGAGGGGATAATCAGACTAGGTATCTTTTTATCTCCAAAAAAGAAAAAATACGTGTGTGTGCATGCGCGCTTATGCATGCGCATGGGTGTGTGAGCCCTTTGTGTCCCCTTTCTTCTTCTGCCATATGTTGAAATGCCCTCTAGAAAGAAGGACAATATAAGAATTTTTTAAAAGCCCACAGTGATCTTGATACCTTCCTTCACACCCTCACTGCTATGGAAACCAGTGAAGGGGAGAATATGACACCCCAAACTATGCCTCTTTGGCAGAAGGATTATCTTGAGCTGATTATTATTAAGAAACAGCAGACACAGGAGAAGCTCTGAAAACCTAGTAGAAGTTATTCTTTTGTAAGGGATATTCACATTTAAAAGGAAATCTCCATGTGTAAGGGTGTCTCCCTCTGTACCAGGAAGTGGGGGGGGGGGGGTAACACAATCTCTAGAAACTCTTACCAATGCAGAAGGCAAGGATTTAAATCTGCATTACCCTATTTACTGTGGTTTCCTGGTGACCTCCCAATGACGGGACCCTGTCACCGGTCTCCCCAATGTCTTTTTTTTTTTCTTGTCTTGAGCTGAAGATGGTATTTAAGGCGATGGCTTCCACCATTTCTGGGAGGTATTCAGTTTTCCTGAGTATCTCCCATATATACAGGAGATATACAGGTTATCAAACTTCTGTTGCTTTGTTCCTGTTAATCTGCCTTTTTATTACAGGGTTTCAGCCAAGAACCTAGAAGGGTAGAGGAAAATTATTTTTCCTTCCCCACACCATGGATCAAGAGCAAGTTTGGAGAGGCAGCCCTGAGGCCTAAGGAAGGAGGTTGCCTGCTCACAGGCTCAGCTACATGAGAAAGCCAGGCCAACCAGCCCTGCAACCTGGTCCAATGTCCAATGTCCACCCCTCACAGGTCCAGCACCCTCACTCAGTGTTCTCAACACTGCAGTTGGGACTGAGCTTCTGGGGTGTTCATAGCTCAGCAGCCTGCAGTGCGGCCGGTGAGCCGGGGAGAGGCAGGGCCTGGGGTCAGGGGAGGCAAAGGAGCAATGACTTGCAGGAAGGCTGCACCATGGTCATCTGGTCATGGGCAGCAGGGGCGGACAGTGATGTGCATTCAGGGCCCAGCTGGTCTGGGAAGCTGGCATTTCCCAGAGCAATGACCAGAGGCGTGGGATGCAGACTAGTTCTGGAAGAGGCCAGAGAAGCTCCTCCTTCACAGGAGCATCTGAGGTGCCTGAAAGGGTTAAAAGCCAGCTGGGCTCTGCAGGAGCCAATCCTCAGAGGGCGTGGAAATTCAAAGTGCTGCAAAGCTGCCTAGAAAACAGAGCCCTGGGAGGCTCACTGAGCTCATTAACTTTTAAAGAGGTTTCTACCCCTTATCTCTCCCCAGCACCTTTCTCCAGGCAGCCTGGTGAGCATGGCTCTGCTTCAAAAGCTGCTGCTACTTCTTCAGTGACTCAAGCACCCTGAGAAGTGCCTTTCCCCCACAGGCCAGTAATAATGGGGCCATTTGACCTGTCAGAGCTTCCCAGCACTTAGTGGTCCCCCAAAGCCTGCAAAAGGAAATGCAGCTTCCAAAGGTGCCAGGCCCACTGCTGGAGAAATGCTTAAAATGTTGAAATCTGAAGTTTAAACCCATGTAAAAGAGAAAACTCCGGGGATCTAATTAAACCTTCCAGGTAAATGCTATAATGGATAATGTTAGAAACTCAGAGGGCTATGGAGTGTGGTCCTCTGTTAGGCTTGACACCCAGACTCTGGACAGCAAGGCCCTGACCCCATGACTGTCCACTGAGAGGTCAGGCCCTACACATGCCCAGCTGGCTGTGCTCAGTGCAAAGGAAATTTGTTCTAGGCCCTCTTGGGATATAAACCATTTACAAGCAGGCAACTTGACAGTTACACAGATTTGTTGTTAAGCTGGTAGACAAAGTTTAAGTCTCTTTATCTGGCTTTCCTGTTCCACTTTGTTTCTCTGCTCAGCTGGCCTTGGTAGCATGGATCAGCAGGAACAGCCTTGCTCTCCGAGGGCTGAGTCCAGCTTAGCCTCTCAGCCATGTGGTTTGGACGTCTCGGTCTCTCTTCATCAAATGAGGACATTTCCACGATGAAACGTGTTATCCCTTCTAATTCTAACATTCGGTAACTGAGTATAGGAAAAACAGATTTGAGGGTATACGTGGGTTTTAAGCAGGGACCAGTTCTCCTCCTGGGAATCAGCTTCTAGCGTCTCAACTGTTTCCAAAGCTGCCTTTTACACATCTCCCGGTTACTACTATAAAACCAGACATTCTATTGCTTTGGCATTTTTGTGGGATTCAAGTAAAAGATCTGTATTTGCCAGCATTGTTACCTACAGTCAACTAGAATCTATACCAGCTAGTTAAGACAGAAAGAGATCTGGATAGTTCACAAAATTATCAGGAGGGCTAAAAGCAACACGGACGGTGGGCAGAGCTTCCAGAAGATGGCTTCTCTCCCAGCATTGCCAGGAGGCCACCACTTCTGCAGTCACACACAGTGCGCAGGACTTTCACAAGAAGAGACACACTTCTCTCACAAACCATCATTACTTGAGGCTTTATGTTGTTGCAGCTGAAAGCATTCTCAACTATTTAACAGCATATTTGACTTCATCAAGAATCTCAAACCCAAATAACTTACTTCTTCTAATTTCCCCCGGGAATTCAGATTTATCGTTCATTTAATACATACTGCCTGAATGCCTTCTATGAGCTTTGTTCTATGCAGTTTGATCAATAAGGCCCTGCCATGCCCTCAAGCAGCAGTTAGTCTAAGGAAAGACCCAGGGAAGAATCCAGATACTCCGAGACAAATGCCCTCATAAGGGTGATCCTAACACCCCGTGGAAGTACAGCTGCTGAAGCACCCTGCCCAGCCGGACAAGGGATGGGAGGGCCTCCCAGAGAAGTCCTCTCCAAACGGAGTCCTAACGGAAAGCAGGGAGTAGCTCATCGGGAACACACAATAGAAGTCATGGAGCAGTACATGCAAAAGTGAGGGATGCAAAAGAGCTGGCGTGTTCTGGGGACTAAAAGCAAGTCTCCGTATTTGGGGGTAGAGACTATCAGGGGAAAAGAATTGAGAGCTAAACAGAGCTCTGATCATGGGAGGCTCTGGAAGCCATGGGAAGAAATTCAGATTTTATGATGGGGAAAATGAAGAACCATGGTATAATTTGGAAAAATTGATCAGATTTGCAGCTTAGAAAGCCCCCATCAGGCTGCTGAGGGGTGGATGGTGGATTGGCAAGGGGAAGGGAACTCAGTTGAAGACCACTGCAGGAATTTAGGGGAGAGAGGAGGGAATGGTAGGGCATGGAGACCGAAGCTGGTTGCCAGGTGATAGTCATAGAGTAAATAGAGACATGGACATTGGATGGCAGGCGGGGTGGAGGCAGGCACATCCCTGAGAGAGGACAGGTCTGGAGAATATGCTGCATTGGTCAGTGTGGGGCTTGTGAGAAGAGTAAACACATTTAGGAATGAGGGCTTGAGGGTCCTTCTGATATATTCACTTCGCTATTAAGAGATGAGAACAGTTGTTGGTGTTCCCTAGAGCCTTTGGCTTACTTATTGGGTCTTGGTTGGTTACAAGATCAGTGCCCTCTGGGGACACCTGGGTGGCTCAGTCAGGTAAGCGTCTGCCTTCGGCTCAGGTCATGATCCCAGAGTCCCGGGATCGAGCCCCGCATCGAGCCCCGCATTGGGCTCCTTGCTCAGCGGGGAGCCTGATTCTCCCTCTGCCCACCACTCCCCCTGCTTGTGCTGTCTCTCTCTTTCTCTGACAAATAAATAAAATCTTAAAAAAAAAAAAAAAAAAAAGATCAGTGCCCTCTGGATAAGAGATGTGCTACTGCATTATGTTTTCATGGTTTGAAAAACATTTGACACTTTGTTTAAACAGTGATTACCACTGAAGACAGGGTGAGATTAAAATCCTGGCCAACTGGAGCTAGAAGGCACAGCCCTATTGCTCACCCCCCTGACCTCGGGTGGGGGCAGGGCAGGCCACACGGACACAACCACAGCAGATAGGAGCAGGCTCCTGGTCCCACCTGGTCTTCCTCCAGCCACATCCCCAGGGATAGGCATTCTCTTTCAGGAAGAGAAAATTCACTTACAGTAATGCCATGCCATCAGAAGAACGAGGATCCAGCGGCAGAGTTTGAAAGGATGATGCTCCCGTCAAAAGGTCTTTCAAGCTCCCTGGGCCAGGAGAACGTAGCAAATGTTGGGTACTACTCTCTCTGCCGTGCTTTCCTGGCCTCGTCCTCCTCTTTCTCTCCGCCACTCCACCAAGTCTGGGCTAAGGGCTTCTTCCCTGCCCTCCCAGGGCTCCCTCCCTGAGGCTTCCATCAAAACATTTACCCACACTGCCCTACATGAAGGTCCTCTCTGTCTGTCTTTTCCTGAGGCCTGAGACCCATTGTAGTTCACTTCTTATCCCCATCACCTGGCATGTACCTAGTGTAAAGAAGTTATTAAATAAATGTTGTAGAATAGATGAGCTGTAGAATAGCCTCGTCTCCATGTGTGGTTGCACAGGTTGTGTACTGGGAGGCCTGCACAACCATGCACAACAACACTGAGAAAAGACAGAACTTTATTGCCTGAATTCATGAAAATTATTTGACCATCTTACACTTTGTAGCCAGGTAAATCACCCGCTCCAACAAGTTGTTCGGCATTACTGCCCGCTCTCATGAGGTAACATTCCTAAGTTCCCCAGCAAAGGTTGTATTATTTAAAGGGGCAGTCCTTCCCTGCCTTTCCCCCATCTGTTCTCAACTTGATCCAGGCAATCTCTTTTATTGCCTACCAAAGATATCGCAGCTCAGGTGATGCCGTTTCCGGATGGTGACCTATTCCATTAGGAAGGCAAGACCTGACGAGTTTCCTCTTCTAGACCGTCAGGAATGGTGCCAGTTAAACCTGGGCCTGGCAAGAGCCCCAGATTCAAGCACGCCACAGAATGCCTAACATTCATCCTCTGTCTTGTCTCGGAGTGACTGAGACCAGCCCAGAGGAGGAAAGAGCCCCTGTCACGAGCACACTGCAATGGGGGCATGCCCTGAATCGCCCTCATGAACAATCCAGCAGCACAGCGTTTACTGGAGACTAAGGGCTTTCTCTCGGGTAACTGGTTTCCCATCCTTACTGGGCTCATGAAAGAATCGTAGAATGACAGATCTGCACAGAAGCTTACAGACCATCTAGCATCTCCCCTCATGAGGATTCAGAAGCTCAGGGACAGAGCCAAAGCTCAGTCATCCACACGATGGTGGCTGTGGGGAGGCAAAGAGGTAATAACTCATGAGAACCTGTCACCACCAGCTTTTCCCACCAAGCCCACTAAGAGGATCCTAACTTAGATGTTAAACCGTCCTCTTGGAGAACTGCTCCTACTTACGCACCACTCCCCACAGGCCCAACGCATTATGCAGACAGGCTGTTTGCTGTTAGAACACAGCGTTCTCACTCAGACCTCCCGGCCTTTGCATCTACGCTTCCTCCCACCGGGAATGGCCTTTCCTTCTTCCCCGGCCACACGCTCTGGTTCCTTCAGGAACCAGCTCCCATGCCCCCTCTGACAGGGACCTCCCCACCGAGCCCTGCCTCCCCTGTGGACAGAGTGAACCAATCCCTCCTTCATGCTCCCCTGCAGGCTAGACCTCCTTTAGAGAGCTGATCCAGCCAGTTTACTGCCTGCAACACCCTCGTGGCCACCCCCTCCGATTTCAACGCCAGCTCCTCCTTGGCCTTCTGGCACTCCAATGGCTCCTTCAAACACTTCCTGTCGGTCTCCCACCACGTTCTCCCTCTTCTCCCTCCCAGGGAGTCTTCACTCATCTCTAGCTGTAATTGTGTATTTGGGTTTTTTCCTTATTTAATTTATTGAAAAATATCTATTGCCCTCCTGCTACATGCCAGGCACTTGGGATGCAATGATGACAAGAAGGATCACAATGTCACAATATCACATCCTGGTAGTATGGGGGCAAGACACAGGAAGCAGCCACACACCCAAGGCAGGGACTGGACCAGTCTGATGGTGACACATGACAGGCGACAGGTGAGGCAGTAAGTCTAAGTAAGGCGTTGAGAGCAGCTTGCCTGACATCTGTCCCCGTGCCCAGCCTCTGCAAGGTATGCTCCGTGGCAACGGGGTTTGCGTACCCGGGCTGCTACAGCCCTGAGAGGCCAGACATGGGCAATACGTGTTCGCTGATTGAATCAATGAGCATGGCTTTTGGAACCAGCCACCACCAGCCGCTGAGCTCCTTGAGGGCAGAGGCTACTTACTACTCACCCCTGCGTCTCCAGCCCCTGATGCAGGACAGGGTGGAGGTCTCCCTCCAAGGCGCCTGATCCATCTCATCTTCCGTAAGCCTGGGAACGTACACTGCCTTCCTCCTCTCATCTAAGGCAAGAAATGTTTCCTAGTTGCCGGGTCAGTGGAACTCAAATAAATGATCTCGTATTTTCTGCACTCGGCTAGCCTCAGAGTGCTTTATAAACTGTGAAGTGTGGTTCGTTTGCTCATCTCACACAGCTTCATCAGGTATGTACAGATGCCTTTAATACTTATGATCACTCTTACTCCTCAGAGGAGAGCCTGTCCCAGCCTTCCCCCAAAACCATGCTCCCTTCCAGACATCTGACACATGCATCTCGCTCCGTGCCAGCGTGTGACCTCTTGATGACAGGGACCTTGCCCGTCTGGGACACCACTGCATCTCCTGCTCCTAACACGGTGCCCAGCTTACAGCGGGGGTCTACTCAATGTTTTGCAAATAAATGGTGCCTTGCTGAGGGACACAGAGGCCAGATTCATGGAGTCTATCCCGACCTGAGCTCCAACCTTCACACTTTGGGCAACCACTTTGAGGGCCTTTCCGCCCTGGCCTGTAAAACAGAACTGTCACAGGGCGCTGCTTCCCACACGGGGCCCTGTCCAAGGGATGAAACCCCATATGGGAAAGTTCAGGGAAATCCTGTAACATATAAGTTGGAACTAATAGCAGGACAATCCCAATGACCAGCAGTGGGACTAGAAGAAACCATCAGGTTTCCCAGGAAGGGGTTCTCACTCATGGTTTAAGGCTCCGAATCAATGCCACCTCCCTGAGAATCCCCTGCCTCCTGTCTCCCCAAGCCCCTGAATTACAACCGAGTCGTCGCATCGCTGCCATTACTTGCCCGCTTGTCTGACTCCCCCACGGCCCCGGGGTCCCTGAGGACCAGGACTATGTCTTGTTTTTTATCCTGAATCCCCAGCACCTAACAGAAGACCCTGGCACACAGGCAATGCTCGGCAAACTTGCCGGATGGAATTCTTAACCAACCTTCCCTCACATTTATTAAGGACAACAAAGGCACATCTGCAGACTGGGGACATTGTTGGCTCCTGACTCAGCTCTTGGTCATTCTCAGGATGCGCGGGCAGACCAGCGACGGCGTCCCAGGGACAGGCGGGGTTCCTGGACTCGGGGCGGCTCGCGCCCACCGGCCCCTCCTCCTCTCCCGCGTGCGCCTGACGCCCCTCCCTCCGCTGGGCGCATCCGGGTTCGTCCAAGCGAGCGGTGCACGCTAGCGGCTGGGCTAGGGGCCCGCACGTGGCCCGGCTCCCCTCGGTGTGAGGAAGAGGTGGAGGTCTCCAGAGAGGCTTCCGGGGGAGCTCGCTCTGCTCTAAAAATTTAAAAAGACCCAGAAGGAAACATCATCAGCCTCTGCTGCCTGATAGTTGTGCAGAAGCGACGACTCTGAGGCTGCCCACCCAGCAACGAGGCAGCGGGACCCACCCGGGGCTCAGCACCCCCATCAGCCCTCTCTCGGCCACGTGCTCCTCGAGAGTACGAGCTCCTTGGGCTTGCCTGTTCTGTTACAAGAGCACAGATGCATCTGGCTGTAAGGAATCAAAACCCCAACTCGCCGGGGCGCCTGGGTGGCTCCGTCGTTAAGCGTCAGCCTTCGGCTCAGGTCATGATCCCAGAGTCCTGGGATCGAGCCCCGCATCGGGCTCCCTGCTCAGCGGGAAGCCTGCTTCTCCCTCTCCCACTCCCCCTGCTTGTATTCTCTCTCTCGCTGTGTCTCTCTCTGTCAAATAAATAAATAAAATCTTAAAAAAAAAAAACAAAAAACCCAACTCGCCAATGATTTAAATCAGGATCAGCAAGCTTTTCCTTCGACAGGTCAGACAGTAAGTATTTGAGGCCTCGTGGGCACACGGCCTTTGTCACAAGGCTTGTGCTCGCCGTTGAAGCTCCAGAGCACCACCACCAAGGAGTGTGCAGATGAGCCTGGCTGTGTGCCAGTAAAACTGGATTTACAAAACCAGGCAGCAGGCTGAACGTGGCCATATGGTTTAAACCGTAAATGCATTCATCGTTTACTGAATAGCAGAACAGGACAGGAGGAAAGTTCTGGCTGGTTCAGTAACTGTGACATGGCATCTCTGCATTCTCTGTCTTCCCTCCCAAGGCTCCAGGAAGGCTGTCCCAGACCTGAGTGTCACCACCACGCTGGGCACCACCCAAGGCCGAACAGGCAAGAGTGCGAGAGGGACCCCAGCATCCCCTGCACTGCCCACACCCATGTCTTATGTTCCATGTGCCACGCTCAGCTGCAAGGCAATTGAGAAGTGGGTGAGCGAGGGAATGGCTGGCGATGGCTTTGGGGAGGCCACCAAGAATGTCAGCCCCAACAAATTATCAACAAGAGGAAGGGGACGGTGACTCAGAGCAGGTGAGCCTTGGGAAGGAAAGGTGCAAGGCAGACCAGCTTCCCTGGGCTGAGATAGCAACTCCAGGGCTCATAAGAGAAGTCTAAAACTTCTTTTTAAATATTAAATACTACTCTTAACATTGAATTAAAATTAATGTTAAATTGAAATCTTAAAAACATAATTGCAGAAACAAGAGGAACACCGAGGAATTTACTGGAAGACAGTGCCAGAAAGATGTCTAATCTAATTTGCCAAGTGCATTCACATACATTTTAATCTCATCCTCTTGACGATCTTATGAAGAGGTCTTGGTCCCAGTTTACAGGTTAACATGGCAGAGTTGGGGTTCACATTCGGTCTTCTGACCTCCGTGCCCAGGAAATCTTCTCTACAGCACCTGTTAGATGGTACAGATGCTCACAGGAGACCGGCTCAAATGACCGAGGGCTGAGGAACCAAGCTGTTTGGTCTGGGAAAGCAGGTGCACAAGGGGCTGAAGAGAGCCAAAGCCTGCGTCTGAGAAGGTGCTACACTTGTTCTGTTTGGCACTGTGAGGACACAGAGTTCGGCCCAAGGTAACCAAGCCTAGGGGTCAAAACCCCTCCGAGGGGCCAGGCCATGCTGGCGTGATGAGCTCTCATCATCAGACGTGCTCAAAGCACGGAGGAAGAGCCCTTGGAAGGAGCTTGTGGCCCAGAGTCCAACTACAAGTAGGACTCGATGATCCTAAGTCCCCAGTGCCCTTTTTGCCCCAAGATTTGAGGAGTTTGGGCAAAGGAGCATCAGGGAGGATGACAGGGAGCTGAGGAATTGCCAAGGTGTGCCAGCAGGACCTATGGGTCCCAACTGGCCCAGGGGTTGAAGAAAGGGCATGGGGGGGGGGGAGGGAAGGGAAGCCCATGCAGTCAGGGAAGCCATGGGAGCTCCTCCATCACTTCTGAGAGACCCAGCGCATCCCAGGCGGAAGCAGACGCTGCCTGTACCCCCGCCATCTTACCCCCTGGGTTCTAAGGGAACCAGAGCCTGGCCTGCGCTCCGCCCTGCACGAGGTGCAGAGCTGGAAGAAACCTCGGAAATGACTCTCACCACCCTTACCCCTACCCCCACACACAGGGACACACTCAGCATACTCACACACAACCACACACACCACACACTCGCACACCCTCACCCCCACCTCCACACACTCACCACACACTCGCACACAACCACACACTCACCACACACTCGCACACAACCACACACACACCACACACTCGCACACAACCACACTCCCACACCCTCACCCCCACCTCCACACACTCACCACACACGCACACAACTACACACATACCACACAGTAACCCACACTCAGCATACTCACAACCATACACACTCACCACACACTCACGCACTCACATACCCCCAACCACATACACTCACCAAATACTCACACGCAACCACGCACGCACACACAACACACACTCACACAGTAACACATACTTAGCATATACACACATACAACCCTAGACATCCATCACACACACACAACACACATACACGTACCCATGCTTACACACACAAAACACACAGCCACGCCCACTGACACACTCAGCACACACACCACACAAGCACACACAGTATCTCACACACACACACAAACACACACGGTGCACGTGCCATCAGTTTGGGATATTTTACAGAAGCGAAAACTAAGGCAGCGTGTGATGAGGAGCCGTGCTCGCGTCCGCATGATGACGTATCAGGCGGGGACCTGGACCTGGCACTCAACACTCATCCACCTTCCCCTCCCTTCCCCGCTCTGTTCTCCTCGTCACTGATGGTTCTCCTAGGCTCTCCCCAGTGGCGAGCGGTGTCGGGGAGAAGGGCCAGGATGGCCACCATGGCCTGGGGACCCCATTGCCAACAACCAGCTGTCCCCGGACAGGCGGGATGCATGATTTTCTTTGCTCTTCACCCAACGCTCAGCAGTGCACAGGGGGCCCTTTCTGAGAGGTGTAGATGTAGACAGAGAAGAGAAGAAGGATGGGGACAGGGGCTTGCCGCTATGGACCAGACCACCTGTGCTGTCTCGGGGCAGCCGCGATGAGCTGGCCTATCTCCTGTCAAGTGTCCTCCAGGGAGAATTAACGAGGGGTGTTAAAAATGAAACCCAGGCAGCTAGAGCCCTTCTGCCGGGGGTGTGGCGGAGACTCGGTCTGAGGCTGTATGCTAACGGCGGGATGCCTCTCATCAGGTGGCCCTGCTGCCTGGCCCCTCCTGGCCAGAGAAGGAAAGCATGCGTCATGTTGGGGTCTCCAGGCACCTGCAGACCGCGCAGCTGGACCTGAAGATTGTCCTGCCGGCTGCTTCTGCCAGAGGTCGCCTCAGGTCCCCTAGCTTTGCTTTGGGTGGGGGGGCCTTCCTGGGGACCAAGCATGTCCCGGCCTGCCCGTGGGCCCCAGGCTGAACTTCTGCAGGGGAAACTGAGGCCTCTGAGCCTCCCACAGCTGAGGGGGAACATGGATAGCAGGCGAGTCTCCTGTATTCAGAGGAGAGAAGTGAAATCTTTTTGAAGGGAGGGTATAGAACCTGAGGACTCCTAAACAGAAATGATAAACATCTTTTCCTGGATCTGGAAAGAGACCGCCTCTCTGTCTGGGGCAGGTTTTCCATTCAGGAGGTCCGTATTGTCTGGTGTGTGCTGGTCAGGTCAGCCTCATGGACCTGGGAGGTCTAGGTACGGCTCAGGGGCGCCAAGTAAGCCCATCAAGTCCTTACAAACCTACGCCCTTTCCCTCTGCAACTTAGGAGGGCAGCCGAGGAAAGTGGGATCAATTCTTCGAGAGGTGGAGAAATGGATTGTTTTAAATTCCTACATACTACAAACCGAGCTAAACTTTGCAGATGTGTTCAGGGAAAGGATTGGTAAAGTTAAAGCAAACCAGTAACAGGGCCTCCAGAGCATCCTGAGAAAACCTTCTGGCTTAATGAAATCACATGCAAATTCTTTCCTTCTGATGGTGCCGACAACAGACTCTACCTCAAAGCCCCAAGAGGCCTGTTGTACATTTTTTTTTTTTTTTGATCACTGTGGAAAATCATTCTTGCTTTTCTATGTGTGTGTTTTTATAAATTCTCCCAAATTTCCAAGGCTTGGTTCCAAGAGATGCTGCCTCAGTTGAAGCGACCGTTAACTCTCTTGGCTCTGGCACCCCAGATGCTGGGGGCCATCCCTGGCACCTGAGGGAACATTCCAGGTGAGCCAGCAGTGTGTTCGCAGGTGGCCCCAAGCTGTACGGTCAGCTGAGGTCCCGTCACAATAGAGCCGGCCCTAGACAAAGGCCTCCCAGGTACCCAGGCCGCAAGGCAGAGCCCCTCATTCCAGACCTTCCCACTCGGTTCTCTTCTGTTCTCACTCCACAGGCCCCCGCGCCATGGGAATCTGACCAAATACCCCTGTGAGATAGTCTGCCTTCATGCCCTCTCTCAGACAACTCTTTCAATGGAAACTGCCCCAATTTTGGACTGCTTTCCACCCCCCTGAATCGTGGCTTACTTGCCAGGCACTGTGCACTCATCACGATGGATGAGACAGTTTCTCTGCTAGAAGAGTAGACTGCAAATTTGGCCTGAGTCACAGTAAGGAAGGTCTGGGGACAGAGGGGCAACGGACAGCTACTGAGCATTAACCCGGCACCAGGCTTTGGGGACACCAGGACGTCGCAAGGACGGAATGGAGCAAACCCTGTCATTAATGCAGGGCTTGAAGCTGGAAGAAGGCAAGAGGCGGCGCGGGAGGAGGTTGGCCCTCAGATGCTGCAGGAGGGGTCTGAATCATGCTCCTTCCTCTGCTGCCCTGGGAGTCCCTGCCTCCATGCTCAGCGGTCTGTGGGCTCCTCGACGTTCGCCTTCCCTGCCAGGCCACCGACCCTCGTCCCTGGGCCTCAGCAAATGTCTGATGAATAAATAAGTGGATGTCTTCTGTCCTACAAAGCCAGCCGAAAGGATCTGAGCAGGGGAGTGGCCTGGCCAGCTGGGGGTTTTAGGGAAGCATTGCTAGCAGCAGGTGAGAGAGAGGCCAGAGGGGGAGAGATGGAAGACCATAGATGGGGCAGGGGTCTGGTGTGATTCCCATCCTGGGCCTGGCCCCCTCCTCGCCTCCTCCAGCCCTGGAGTGTGGCCCACTCTCCGGCCCCCGCAAGCTGGAGACCTGAGCCCAAACCCAGGCTCACTGGCCCAGATGTAGCCCCAGAGCTGAGCTGCAAGGCCAGCCGGGAGCTTTAGTCTCCCAGCCAGTGCGTCGGGTCTGTGCCCAGGCCTGGCATCACTCTGCTCACTCAGCCCTTTTGTATTACTGAGCACTACTGAGTGCCAGGCAGCCCGCCAACCGCCAAGCCCCAAAGGGACTTTGTGCTTTGTTGTCACTCCTGGGGACAGAAGTGGCTGGTCACTTATCATCTGTGTTCTGGGAGAGTCTCATGCTCATTCACTCCCAGCATGGTGGGCTTCACAGTGGAAGCGCCAGTCCCCCTGGGACAGCAAACCTGTGCAGGGAGGGGACTTGGGAGCCTTGAGCCAAACTTTAAACTTGGGGGGCGGGGGGGTTGCGGCGTGTCTTTCTATCTTGGCAGCTCATGGGCTGTAGGAATGTGAAGGAAGAGGTTTGGGGAGAACCTATTTTTAGCCCACCTTAGAAGTGTCCCTGGTCCTTATCAGGCCCGTGCCTGGTGGGACGGAGCGGGCCCAGTCACTCCTGCTATCAGGAAGGGTCAATAAACCAGAACCTCCGCCTCCTCAGAAGAGACTCTGGCCTCACTCCCAACTTCCCCTTCCTGTGCTCAAGTAGGTAAACACTTGGTTCCCTGAAAGCAGCTGGGATAAAGGCCAAGCTTCTCATGCCTATTACCTCCCCCCTGCCTCCCCCCTTGGGTGATGCCCTAGTTTATGAGGACACAGGTGGACCAAGGCAGCCAGCCAGGGCTCCTGCCCTCTTCGGGCCCTTGCCCTCTCCTTGGCGTCCCCTTTGCCGCTTGGCTCAACTTCCAGTCCAGACCAGAGGTGGCCTCCACAGGCAGTGCGTGGGCCCCTGAGACTTGGAGCAGCTGGTGGGCACCCCCGCTCCCCTAAAGGTTCACCTCCACTCCCCTAAAGGTTCACCTCCCCACTCCTCGGCCTCTTCTTTCCTCTTGCTTCTGTTACTGCATTTCCCTCGGTTAGGCCCCTCTGTCCTCCTTCTCTTTTCACTGCCCCATTGCTTATGTCCCAGGCCTCCTGACAACCCTGCTTGGCCTCTTGAGTCCAAAAGCCTTATCCGTGCTCTACAAAGGGAAGCTCCTCTGTGCTTATCCAAACCCGGATAAGCAAAAAGCCACATGGCAACCAAGAACATAGTTTACAAGCCACAAAAAAAGGAGGGGAGTAAACCCCTGTATTAAAAACTGCAACCTTTAAAAAACAGTCCAATTTAGAGGCAAAAAGAAACTATTTAAGGATTCTCACTGCTCCCTGACAAATATTGTCGTTCCGCCATTATTGCTTGGAAAGAGCTATCACACCAGTAAAAGGGTTCGAAGCAAATGTCATTCTTTTTTTTTTTTTTTTTTAAGATTTTATTTATTTGTGAGAGAGAGAATGAGAGACAGAGAGCATGAGAGGGAGGAGGGTCAGAGGGAGAAGCAGACTCCCTGCTGAGCAGGGAGCCCGATGCGGGACTCGATCCCGGGACTCCAGGATCATGACCTGAGCCGAAGGCAGTCGCTTAACCAACTGAGCCACCCAGGCGCCCCGCAAATGTCATTCTTAACAGGCACCTGCCAAGAGGCCTGGACTTCACTGTGAGCACTCTGGAGCGCGGGCCTGGGTGGGGCAGGAGAGTGAGACAGGTAGAGGGCGACCATTGAGCAATAGTGAACACTTGCTTCTATGACAAAACACCACAGAGTGGGCGTCTTAAACAACCAGAATTTATTTCTCACAGACCTAAGGCTGGAAGGCCCAGATCAAGGTGCTGGCCGGCTCAGTTCCTGGTGAGGGCCTGCTTCCTGGCTCACAGACGCTGCTTTCTTGGTGTGTCCTCACGTGGCAGAGAGAGGGAGAGAGACACCTGCAGTGTCTTATGAAGACACTAACCCCATCCTGGGGGCCACCCTCCTGACCTCATCTAAACCTGAGTATCTCCCAGAGGCGCTATCTCCAAATACCATCCCACTGGGGGTTAGGGCTTCAACGTGTGAATCTGGGCAGATGAAATTCAGTCTCTAGCCTCCTCCTCACCTGGGGAGAAGTTCCTTTGAGCAGATGGAGATGCCAGGGCAGAGGCCTGCAGTCTGCATTCCGAATTAGAATCCTCACGTGACAGGGCCGAATGTTTGGAATTCAGACTCCCGCCACTCCACCAGTGTGAAAGGTCAGGGCAGCCCTGAGGGAAAGCCCAGAGAAATTCGGTCTCTCTAGAATAAAACTGTTCTTCTGCACATGGTCCCAGGGAAACCAGGGGTCCCAAGGCTCCTTGCAGCTCTCTGAGTGGGAATGATGATTCTTCAGGAAGAAATGATGGCAAAGCAGTTGTCTCCTTGGGGTAACAGGCTCGATACGACACAAGAGCGGGAGGTGAGAGCTGAACACCAGCCCCACGGAAGCATCTTCACTTGAGCGCTGTTGGAAAGTAGTTTGATAAAGTCTCGCTAATGTTAAGTCACTTTCAGGATTTGACTCATTAATAGTCAATGGCAGTCCTACTTGCCATTCTGTTGCCCAGGATAACATTTTGGAAGTCAGCTTCCTTTCTATTTCCATGAAGAAATTATTATATTTGTGGGATGCCTGGGTGGCTCAGTCAGTTAGGCATCTACCTTCGGCTCAGGTCACGATCCCAGGGTCCTGGGATTGAGTCCCACATCGGGCTCCCTGCTCAGCGGGGAGCCTGCTTCTCCCTCTGTCCGCTGCTCCCCCTGCTTGAGCTCTCTCTCTCTCTGACAAAAAAATTTTTCTAAAAAAGAAAAGAAATTATTAATATTTGTGATTTAGTGAACTATCATTGTTAAGTTCTTAATGAAAGTAGAGAAAGCTGACCAAAAATATTGTTGTCCTCAGCAACAGAATTGTGAATAGAACTATAATTATTTTTATAACCAGTTCTAGAGATAGCATACTCATTTTTTCATTTTTAAGGAAAATACATACCATTATAGAATAGACATGTGATAATACTATGATTTCGATTCATACAGATAAGGTTTTCAAATTCTTCATGATTGCCTCCTGTAAATTCCTCAACTCCCCAAATTAATCCTTCCTCTCTTGCTTCCTTGGGCTCTAATGCAGATTTTGCTTCTTTTGTGCCCCCCAAAGGATATGATCTCGTCCCTCATGGAATCTCTGTCTTGATGATCATATTCTTTTTGGAACATAATTGTGTATGAGCTTGCTTCAGCCTCTCACAAAATCATTCCTCCCTGAGTGCCACAAGGATTAGGGCATCTATACCTTGTTTTAAATATTATGGTTTAATCACAACCCACACTTTATAAATGTGTGAAATGACTAATCAAGACTTAAATCAAAACATGATGGAAAATTGGCCCACAAAGAAGCCATACAGAACATCCAAGACCTGGGCAGTGCATAAGACTTTTACTCTTATGTTTTATCCAAGCTATAAAGCTAGGATGATTTAGCTTCACTATAGAAGCAAGGTTTTCATTCACTGCTGTGTGCCCCGAGTTGTGAGAACCCACATTCTTTTTGTGGGAATAGGGGAAGACTCATATTTTTATTTACCGAACCTATAGCCATAGCCTGAAAGTGGGGCTCCTTGTATTCCATATATCGCTTATCCTTTAAGCCAGCTTGTCCTCCCCAAATGGATGGACACCTTGAGAGCCCAAGTTTTCATGTTTCTGGGGATTATTTTCATGATAAACAGAACTAGGAGATTTGGGAGATGAAGAACAGACATAGGCTAGATGGAGAATCAGTGTGACTATAAAAAATCAAATAAGGAAAAAAACCATTTGGTGTTTTTAAAGATGAAGAAATGTATTCCATCTGCTATTTGGCTCCATGTGTTGCAACTAGAGACGAAAAAATTTTTGAAGGAGCCCGAAAAGCTATTTTCAATTTTTTTTCATACATTACTTCACTAGATGGTATTTCAAGCAAGCATGGAAAAGTATGAGAATGCCAGTTTTCTTTGTAAATCAGATGTAAAATGAGAAGACCAGCAAAATAATGGGAGCATAAGGATCCCTTGACTAGAAGAGGTTCAGGAGAAAGAAGGAAGTGGGGGTATACCTAAAGGAATTTAGCAGCGGAGTGGGAAATGAGAGAAAAAAATTTACCTGAAGAACATATGGAGGGAAAGGAATTTAAAGATAGGCTATATTTTTACTAAACAGGTTAGACATGTGACAAAGAGAAAAGTCTCCTCAAAGCTAATTCCAATAAATGTAATTCTTAATGGCAGACACCAGAGCTTAGGAGTTTTCAAAATGGGGGCAGGGGATAGAACAAGTTGTGATCAGACATTTGCATTTTTAACATGGGGGTGGATCAGCCCAAGGAACAGATGTGGCAAGCACTAGCCTTCTGAGGGACAGAGGGACAGCATGTTGGGAGCCACAAAGCTGTCCCAGGGTGGTGGGAGGGGAAGGCGGAGGAGTGGGGTATCCCCACGGAGGCCTGGGGCCAGCCCTCCAACCCAAGCCCAGAGCCACACACACCATGGAAGTTGACTGTTGCTGGAGTCTTCAAAGCCATATGGGAGAGATCTGATTCTCACTCTTAAACCCATCCAAAAATGTTGATCTTCTCAATGAACACCAAAGCAAACTTTTGACAATTAGGAAAGACTGCAGCCAAACTTTGAGAAGGGACTTCTTGAACTTCCATTCTGTACATTCTTCACGTTGTGGGTAAGTTGAGTTGAAGATTGTTGGAAGAAGAGATTAATTACATTTATTCAGATGAATTCCAAAATATCTCAACCTAGAGACCAAATTTGAAGTGATATAGAAGAAGTTGAGAAAACATTTGTAGAAGGGACTTAGAGGGACAAACATGTATTTCTTCTCCCTTTTATACTACTCCATAGTTTTATTCTTGGAGCCCTGGTGTGCAAAACTAAAAAAGATCCCCCCAACCTTTAGTATTTCAGGGGCTATGGCATCATCAGGCAAAGTGGATTCTCCTTTCTTCCAATGGACCAAGGAGAACCTTTTATACCCAACCTAGGCCCTACAAGATTGTTTCTAGTCTGATGATTAGCCCCTATTAATGACTCAGAATTCCTTTATCCCAAGGAAGACGCCATATGTAAATGTTCAAAAGAAAGAAAACCTACCCTAAGTGAGAGTCCTGGACCTGCTTGTTGCTGGCCCATTTGTTGAGGTCTGCTCATGGTGAGAGGGAATCAGTCCAGTATAAGGCAAGGACAGAGACAGAGAGCCTGGCCTTTCCCTTCCTCAGCTGCCCCCAGAATCCACTCAGATCTCCTCTTAACCTCTGTCAGGCCAATAAGCCTAAGGGACAAGGCCCATTGGGTTTGCCTTATAAAAATTCCTTGCTCTAGAGCCAGTTCTCTATTAGTTATTTTGTGGCATTTTACTATTTGTCCCTTTTACAGATGAAAACACTGAGGCTAATTACTATAAGAGCTTTTATAAATATTAGCTCTTAATAAATACCATGAACTAGTCAAATATTTATAGATTTCATTACCTTATTTCAGTTTCTAACAATCCAGTGAGCTGGTGACTGTTGCTATTACCAATCTCTAGATGAGGAAACTGAAGTTCAGAGAGGTTTAGTTTCTTCTCCGAAGTCACACAGCTAGTGAGTGGTGGAGCCCAGATTCAAAGCTGCTGGGTCTGACTCTAAAGCCTCCTTCCTCTTTCTCACCCCCTATGCCCTCCACCTTAATCAGTAGGAGAAGTTAATTATCCAAAGTTAATTATCCAAAGTTAATTATCCATAAATTAACATTTATGTTTGCTCTTGTAGTAGACAAAGCACAGAAAATTAGAGACATAAAGCATCAACCCACCCTTGGATTGTTCTGGAAAATCAATGTCAAAGGAAACATCAAGGCTTTCAAGGAACAGTAGAGCTAAAAATACAACACCAGAGAGAGTGAAGACGCCCTAGCCCTGGGCAGGAGAGGGATCAGGGCCCCAGAAGCGGAGAAAGGCGATGTCTGGGGAAACTCCTCACACACGCGCAGAGCCCAGAGGCTCAGTGTCACCGGCCTGCAGCTCTCAGGTTTTTCTGCCCCTCCGTCTTAGCCACCGCCCCTTCCTGGTTGCATGTTAGCAACCAGGCTCTAGTGGGGAAGAAAAGAGAGGCAAACGGCAAAAGGTCAAGGAGCCGGCCAGCCACCTCAGTCCCTGCGACATGGTGGCCAGGACCTCATGTGGGACAGGCTCCTCACAACTGCCCTTCAAACCAGGGTTCTCTTAGGTGGCAGGCAGGGCTCAGCTGCAGAGAACCTAGTCTACCTGAAAGCAGAAAAGGGCAGCCTGTAAGGGATCAGAAGTCTCACAGAATCTCTGGGATGGTTAACGCAGGCCAGGCCAGGCTTAGGTTCATCTCCCAAAGCCACACCACAGGACCCGCCCTCCGGCTGTGATCTGGGACTTCCCAGCCACCAAACCAGGAAGCCAGGGCGACAACAGCAGTGCGTGATCTAGAAGCACTCTGCCCTGCCTCTGTCTCCCCACTTCACTCCATTTCAAATTACTTTCACCATGTGCCTCTGGGCGGCAGAAACTTCATCACATCCAGAACCCTCGTGCAGAGGATCTGGGAAGAGCAGGTTTAGCTTTCCGGTGTCTGCGGACCCAGAAGGAGGAAGCTGCAGTGGACGCTGAGGAAGCCGACCGACCGGCCACATCTTAGCAAACGAAGCTAAGTGTTTGGGCTTCGGAGCTACTGCGTGTGGGGAGAGCAGTTTGAGGTCAAAGCAACACATCCTGTTTTCCAGTGGAAAGGACTCAGGATGCAGTGAGCCCATCATCCGGTGAGAAGCATGAAACAGGAAAGGTGAAGCAAAGAAACATGGCCAAAGGGCTCCTGTGCTCAAGAAGGGCCACACCGGGCTGTGCACACTTTCTTCATTGCTCCCCAGCCCTGGAGTGAGTGCCCGCTGTTGCGCACACGTGTGGGCAGGGGCCTGCCTGCCCCTGGGGCGCTTTCCGTCTAATGAGAAAGCCAGAGTCCAGGACGGAGTAGGCAAGGCCATTTCAGTTTTACAGCTGGGTAAGCTGAGGCTCCAGCAGGCAGCCAGCCCGGCCCAGCATCCTCTGCGGTAAAGCCGGGACCACCAGGCGCAGACCCCTGCCTTCCCAGGCAGGGTGTTTCCTGCCAGCCGTGAGCTCCCACGCTGACCCAAGCCACAGAGCTGCTCAGATTCTGGGGAGACCCTGAATCCCACATGTGGATTCACAGAAAGAACCATTTCACAGGAATTTTTAATTAAAAATCAATTCAATTAATATTTAGAATTTCAAGAGGACATCAGAGGATGGAGTTTAATGCAAACGTTTCTTAAATCCTCTTTTTCCTTCTCTTCCACTGACCCCCCCAACTTCTCTCTGACTCTCTGCCCCCCACAAAGCCTGTCTCCTCACAGCTGCCTCTCCTTCTCCACTCCCTTTATTTCACCCCTACGCTCAATTCCCTCCTGTAAGCAAATTTCTAAGTCTTCCTCCCCATATTCCAGACACTCCTCACCACTTGCCTCCTTGACTCTCCAGTTCTCTCCCCGCCCCCCCAACACCCCCCTCGCCCTGATTCCAAAGCAGAAAAGCCAGGCACGCAGCTCGCAGAGACAGAGTCCGCTTCGGTTGGGGAAGGGCCGCGGCAAGGCGGTGGAGGTTCCTATGCAAACAGCTTGGTCCCTGCTCACTCCCACCGCAGAGAGAGGAAAACGGAATCTCTTCTTCTTTCTGGAAGATGGCTTGGCATTGAGAATTGCTCAGGAGCTGTCTACAAACTTCCATATTCCTTTAGCTGGGATACCCACCCTCACCCCATCACTGTCCTTGAACAGTTGGTAAATCTTTAGAACGTGTCACGACTTGCCCAGGCTCACAGCAAAAGCAGAAATACGTTATAGACACCTGGCTCCCGGCCTGGCTTCCCCACCTCCACCCCGGCTTCTCCCCTGTCAGACTCCTTCGAGCTGGTGAACTACAAGATGTGGCAAGTTCCAGTGCTGACCGGGCTGGGAAGCAACAGGCGCCCACGCCTGGGTCACCACTGCCCACAGTGATGGCTCAGATACTTTTAAGTTCATTAGATCCCTTTACCACTTACTCTGTGCCTTAGCACCAGCCCCTTACGGAGATCAAACCCAGGAAACATTTAAATATGATCTCCGGCCCAGCAGGGCCCGCGAATCATTTTCATCATGGAAAAAACCAGGCTGGAAAACAATAGTGCATTGAAACCAGTTCTGCAACCGAGCCTGCGTGGTCAAAGTCCTCCTGGCTTTCGATTAACACACGGAGTTCAGGTTAAGAGGGCCGCCTGCTTATTGATGGGTTGATTGTTTTTGAGATGAAGAAACCTCATCTTTTCCCTATATTTCTCCTGCTGGCTGGAAGCCCAGGTGCTGCCTCCAGCACCATCCGGCGAAGGCAGAGAACATTCTGCTGGCTCCTCCTGACCTTCTGGGTGCCAACGCCCCCACGTTACCCAAACTAGATCCCTCAGGAACCCCTGGGTCCTTCTTTGCCCTTGCCTCCTCATATGACTGCTCCCCATGGCCTCTGGTGCCCCTCCCCTCCTTCTTTGGTCCTGTCTCTGCCTTAAGGCGCTATCCCCTGGACTGTAATTTGTCTTCCTAAATCTCAGATTGGGTCACAGTTATCGCTTGCCAAAAGCCCTTCTTTGGCCAATGAAAAGGGATGGAAGTGATGTGTCACTTACAGCAGAAGCTGTAAGGGCCCATGCCTGCTGGGAGATGCTCTTCTTTTCCTCTACCACAATGGCTGTCCCTATGCTGATGATGCTGCTCCATGAGCCTGGGGGCCCATATGAAGCCCCTGAGCAACAGAGTGGCACCAACCTGCAAGGTCCACACAGCACAAGTGGATAGCAGTGCTTTGTTCCAGTGATCTCGAAGCTCCCTGTTATCATAATCTCATCTGAGTTGAGTGGTCAGGCAGTGGGGAGCAGCTCTAGTTGTTTCCTTCTATAGAGAATATCATAACTTCCCCAAGTTCACAGCCAATAGATGAGTTTGAATCTGGAAAATAAAACAGGGCCAAAAGCTAGTATCATATAATAAAGAATTTGACAAGCTTCTGTCCCTGGTTCCTGGGAGGGAGACTCTAAGTCCTTGGAATTTCCCAAGTAATAGGAGTGTCTTCATTGTTCATGAGCCCCTGGTTTATATCTGAGTTTATGCTAATGAGCTGACTCACATGGAACCCCAGATTGTTTCAGGATGTACCTATCATACTGGAAAGACCAACAATGTGATTGATTAGAGAGTTAGGGCTTTGAGCCACCAGCATCAGCCTGACCTCCCAACTTCCGGGGAAGGGTGGGGGGCTGATTATTAAGTTCAGTCACATGGCCAATGGTTCAATCAGTCATGCCTTTGTAATAAAACCTCAACACAAACTCTGGACACTGAAGCTTGGTGGAGCGTCCTGGTTGGTGAACACATCAATGTGCTAGAAAGGTCATGTGCCTTGATTCCATGGGGACAGAACACAGAAGCTCTGCATTTGGGACCCTTCAGAACCTACCCTATGTACCTCTTCATTTGGCTGTTTCTCATTTATATCCTTTATAATAAAACCATAACCACAAGCATGGCACTTTCCTGAGTTCTGTGAATCATTCTAGTGAATTATCAAACCTGAGGAGGATCATGGGAACCTCCCAGATTTGTTGTTAGTAAGTCAGAAATGAGAGCAGTCGTGGACCGCACCCTTTAATTTATGGGGTCTGCTTTAACTCCAGGTGGTTAGCGCCAGAACTGAATCGCTGCATACCGGTTGGTGTCAGAATCACTAGACAAACAGGTCAAACAGTAGATCAAGCTGGGAGATCCAGGCAGGAGATCCGGGGGACTTAGCATGACGGGGTAGAGATGGAAGACTGTGCATAGGCCGAGGCATCTCTCAAGTCAGCTTCTTCAACCTCTCACATCCCCATCTCCTTGCAGATGAAACTATTTCTTGCTGAGACACTGAATTCAGCCTGGCATCAATTGCCCTAACAGGGAAAGCTACCAAGCGTCTCCCCTCCCAGAGAGTGGGGTGCTTATGCAGGGATGGTGAGAGCAGCCCACTCCCTCATTCCAGTGTCCGCTCTGTTTTGCCCACATTCTTACTCTGTGAGTACATTCCCCAGGGGTTAGGCCACAATTCACCGTTCCCATGGGCCCTTGAGTCTGCTCCTAATTTGCCTTCTAGGAATTTCGAAAAGCTCATTTAAACATCAGGATGCGAGGGGAAAGTACACATGCCCCTTAGGATAGTCCAGTTCTCTAATATAAGCTTCAAAAGCGTCTACCTAAAAGGTGGCTTAAACTGAAAATATATCACTTCAAAAAAAAAAAAAAAAGTTAGATGAAATAACAGATGACATTCATCATTCCAGTCCAGTGTGTAGTGAGCATTTAAACCGAGTCTGGCAAAGCTCTAGGGAAGGGGTGGCTGGGGAGAGGGGGGTGATAAAAAGAAGTGTGACATAGCCCTTGGCCTCAAGGCCTTGACCATCTATTTGCAGAAACAAAGTTTATAAATGGAAAAAGTACTGCAAGGCAGGCCAGGATTAAATTTCCAAGTGAGTTGGACAGATCGAGAGTCAGTCTGGGGAAGAATTTAAAGAAAGAATTGAGCCTTAAGGAAACGTCACAAACAATGTGGGTGTCTAATGGGCCTTTACCAAAGAAAAAGATTTGTTTTTTTAAAATTAGCTATTTTCATCATATACTCTTAACCTCCTGGAATCGCATCAAAACCCACATCTGTACGTTGTCATAAAATGTCTGAACACCATGGTCAGGAGGCTGGGCCCCTACACTCACCTAGTGGATAGGTTGAGTCTTAAGGATGACTTTCCAAAGAGGAAAGAGGACCAGCCAGCCCCTTTGCCACCCAGCTCCTTTCCTCTTTGCTCCCTGACAATCTGTTTTTGCCTCTTGTGTGTGGTACTTTGAAGGGTACATAAGGTACCCCAAAACCAGCCCATAGGAGGTCAAGAGCAAAACAAATGTAGAATTCTTTGGTTGTACTGAGAGTGGAAGTCAATATACCATCTGCAAAAGATCCTGCCTTCACTCAGATGAGCTCAGTCAGAAAGACAGACAGCAGGCTCTCAGCCAGGTTAATGGGGAATAAACCCCCCCAAAAAATAGAGTCCAAAACACCCTCTGGGACTGGACCCCAAAGAAATGACTGAGTGTGAGGAACGCACACATGATCCAACTGGTGGCTGTGGCTGGAGTTGTGGTACAGTGGGCAGACAAGTACCAGGAGTCCTCAGGCCGTGCAATACTGAAGGGCAGCAATCGCATGTCCGAAGACCAGGTGGGCTGTGACCTAGAGCAGAGCTCAGACATCCGCTGCAGAAACAAGCAACAGGATGCAGCACCCAGGTAAGATTCAAAATCAGGGCTTCGGTCCCAGGAGTGAGGTGGGTGCTCCACTTCCTCTGGGAAATCTTCCCTAGATTAGTCTCCCGTACCCAGTCTGGGTTAGGGGTCCCTGTTGAGGACTCCTGCAATGTCCTGTTCTCACCTCTTCTTTCTTACCTTGGATTAAATTCCTCCATTTCCCGGTCTATCTCCCCAACTAGAATGGTCCCACCTTGGGGACAGCCTCCATGTCTGATTCATCCTTGTAGCCATCAATGTCCTACACACAACAAATGCTCAGAAAATGTCTGTTGCTGCTGTTGTATGTAGATTGCAAATCAGGGAATTGAGACAGAAGCCTGGTAAGGAGCACGTAGCTGCATTTAGGGGAGCCCATGATCCTGAGACCATGTGTGAGGGCAGAGTCTCCACAAGCTGATGAGACCTCAGATTGCTATGGAGACTTAGCACAGAGTCCATCTGCTAATCAGAGTGGCTCAGAAACTCAGAGGGGCTGAGCCTATAGTTGGATGGTCAATGGGGTCCCAGAGCCTGTGGTTGTTTGGGGCTGGAGAATGTTACAAGAGTGTTCATGAGAACATTCACTGTTAGGCTTTCACTGACACTTAGTATGAAGTAGCCTAGTTTACATTGATCATGCTCAAGCCATAAAATCCAAAATCTAAGACTGTCAACCCAACAATGGTTCTGCTTTTCCCCACCCTTGGAGGGAAGAAAAGGAGCTGTGCTCAAAATGTAGCCCATTTTCTCTCTTGACTTAGAGATGGTGTTTTTGAGCACACACACTTCTAAACCCTCCAAATACCCACCCAACCCTCCTCCCAATCACCCCCAGCAACTGACTGGTGCCCTGCTACACATAGCTACATAGCTCCCATTCCATGTTCACTATGCGATGTGTGCCTGCAAGGAAAGAAATCCTTATCATTTAATCGCTACTCCTTGCCAGAATCGAAATAAAACTAAAAATAGAACTGAAATGGGATGGGAAGGGAACTTGCCTCCAAGTAGGGTCAGGGAAATAGTGGGGAAGGAGAGGGTCTAAGCAACATCATTGTAGCTCAGAATGAGGCTCTTCCGGTCAGACACTAGTTCTAAGAGCTAGCCCCAGGTCCACAGAGGCCAGTGTGGGCCCTTCCTTGCAGCATTCCAGGCACTGAGCAGGGAGCCAGCCAGTCAGCCCAGGGCCAGGCTTCCATGGTGAGAGCCAGCACTTACTTGCATAGCAAGGTCTTGGCCACCACCATCAACCTCCAGAGAAACTTGATCCATGGTAGCACACTGCTCACATTCTAAAGACCTTTCTGCTAGTCAGCGCCTGTTAACTAAAGCATGCCCTGCCGCTGGGGACACGGTTTGATTACACGAAAGGCTGCCATCCCCTTTCAACTCCTCTAGGGACATGCTCAGTCATTTCATTTCCCTTCTTGTGTAGAAAGTCAGTGGCAACTGTGTCCTCCCCCACTTTAGGGCTGGTGAGAAGAACAGGTCACATGTTTTTCTTTGAATAGTTCCTGTCTTCTGGGCCATTTTCTAAGTGACTTACCCGTCTCATGTCAGTGCACAGAACAATCCTATGAGGTAGACTGCTGTTCCCATTTCACATGTGGAAAAGCCAAGAGAAGTGGTAGAATCAGGCTTAACCCCAGGCGGGCAGACTTCAGGGTCCATGTCTACTGCCCTCCCTAGGAATCTGGAGGTCAGGGGTCAGGAGCAGGCAGGGTCACAGAAGGCTCTTGGTGTCCTGCCCCACTGTCCCTGCTTCAGTGGGAGGACTGCCAGAGGGCACAGCGGGGTGCTCAGTGCCTCACTGCATCATGAGAGGTTCAAAATATCTTCCAATAATCAGTAAATCAGAAGGGCTAACTTGACTCAGGTTTGGTTTCTCTTTATCCACACTTCAAAACCTGTCCTGCCCGCTCGGCAGCAGTGCTATCTGCCTTTCTGCATTTCTTTAAAGTCAAGCAACTATTAACTGAGCTGAGGAATTCAGGGGTGGAACCAGACAGTTTCTAGACAGTTTCATCTGTCCCTAAGATGACATGTCCCCTGGGTCCTTTATCCACCTGGAGCAGATGATTTCAAATGAAACCAAGAGTGAGAGACTTTGCAGGGCAGGGGGTTGGGGCCGCAGAGACCACAGGCATCAGAGAACATGCATGAGAAAGAGGGAAAATGAAAACAAAAGGGAAGAGAGAAAATAGAATAAGAAACTAAGACGACAGAGATATTTTTACAGTAAGTCGTGTCTGCATGTGCATTATTAGTCTGCTGGGGCTGCCGTAACAGAAGTACCACAACCTGGGCTGCTTAAACAACAGAAATGTATTGTCTCACAGCTCTGGGGGCCAGAGGTCCCAGACCAAGGTGTCAGCAGGGGTTGCTTCCTTCTGAGGGCTGTAAGACAGATTTGTTCCCAGCTTCTCCCTTCACTTCTGGTGGTTTGCTAGCAATCTTTGGTGTTCCTTATCTTGTAGAAGCTTCACCTCGATCTCTGCCTTATCTTCACCTAGTGCTCTCCCTGCATTTGTCTATGTCCAAATTTCCCCTTTTTATATGAATACCAGTCATTTTGGATTAGGCCACCCTGATGGCCTCATTTGAACTTGATTACTTCTGTAAAGACTCTGTCTCCAAATAAATTCACATTCTAAGGTACTGAGGATTAGGACTCAAACATCTTTTTGGAGGGACACAATTCAGCCCATAATGGCATGCATTTTACTGATTTTTAAGAAAGGGTCTAAGCCTGTGAATTTCGAAGGACTTAAAAAAAAATCCTTTTAAATAAATGCATCAGATAATTGCCAACTGCTACCTGTGTTTGAGTAGAGAGCAGTGAGGGTGTTGACCCTTTTACATTAAATTCAAATTTCTTGTGTGTTCCATTGTATGACACATACTTGCAGAACCAGATGCCTTGGAGCATCACTTCTATTATTTGGCCAAGACCCATGTTATAAAAACCTTCTCGGGGCACCTGGGTGGCTCAGTCGTTAAGCGTCTGCCTTCGGCTCAGGTCATGATCCCAGGGTCCTGGGATCGAGTCCCACATCGGGCTCCCTGTTCGGCGGGAAGCCTGCTTCTCCCTCTCCCACTCCCCCTGCTTGTGTTCCCTCTCTCGCTGTGTCTCTCTCTGTCAAATAAATAAATAAAATCTTTAAAAAAAAAAAAAAAAAAAAACCTTCTCTTCTCTGTCTCTCTCTCTCTCCTACCTCTTCCACTGAAGATTCAAAGTCAGCAATAACTGAAATGAAAGAAAATTATTTTACTTGGTAATATAAAAATTGGCTCCTTTTGAAGGGCAGTATTGGATGGTATTTGAGGGAAACTGGTGCCGGACTTTCTGGGTTCAGATCCCAGCTCTGCCATTTAGTAGCTGTGCTATCCAGAGAAAATTCTCAAATTCTATAGCTCAGTTTCCCCATCTGTAATAAGGGGTGAAAATAGTACCTCCCTCATAGATTTGTGAGAGTTATATGACATGATATGGATATATCACATTAAACAGAATCTGAAGCCTAGTAAGCCCCACATAAGTACTTGCTATTAGTTAATAGTTAATAGTTAAACTATTTTGTTTTAAGTCAAATATAAACTTTACCCTAGATGAATTTTTAACTGCTTAAAGCACCTGAAGTTTGATCAGAAAAAAGAAGAAGACAACATACAAAGGCAACAGAGCTAGAAGTTTAGATTCAATAGAGGCTGGAAAAAGAAAATAATCATGATCAGAAGGAATCATCCCCAGCAGTTAGTGAGGAGGAGGTGACAGGCCCACTGTAAGATTCATCAGGGACTGTGGGAAGGACACTAAGGCACATAACAAAAGACTGCCAAGTGAGAAGCACTGAGAGTAAAAAAGGTCAACATCATCAAGGAGAATTGGGTGCTGGGAAGCACAACCAGAAAAAACATAGGAGCAGTCACAAGGGCTAAATGGTTAATTTGCTTGACAGGCCACCATCACCTCTTACCTGGGTTAATGCAATGACCTCTTCTACAGTCTCCCCTGCTCTGCCTTCGACACTGCCTCCCCCAGCCCCACTCTCCACACAACAGCCAGAGTGATCTTGTTAAAACATAAGTCAAATAATCTCACTCAGTAAAAGCCAAAGTCCCTATAACGGCCTGCAAGGACTCCACATGACCTCTCTACTCCTTACTTCTCCACTTCTTACCTCTCAAACATCAGGCATGATCATGCCTTGTATAAGTTTACTATTGCTGTGTAACAAATTACCCCAGACTTGATGACTTAAAAGAACACAAGTTTGTCCTATAGTTCTGGAGGTCAAAAATCCAAAATCAGTCTCACTGGGCCAAAATCAAAATGTTAGCAGGGTCGAGTTCCTTCTGAAGATTCTAGGAGAGAATCCATTTCCTTGCCTATGCCAACTTCTAGAGGCCACCTGTATTCCATGGCTCATGGCTTTTTCAACCATCTTCAAAGCCAGTAGCTTAGTGTCATCACACCTCCTTCACAGATTCTCACCCCCTTGCCGTCCTCTTGCAGACTCTTGTGATCATATTGAGCCCAACTGGATAATTCAGGATAATCTCTCCATCTCAGGATTCTAAACTTAATCACATCCACAAAGTCCCTTTTGCCATTAAGGTAACATATTCAGTTTTCTGGGATTAGGGTATGGACATGGGCTGTTATTTAGGTCTACCACATACCTCAAGAATATTCTTCATCCAGATACCCATCTGGCTCACTTCCTTTGGGTATTACCCAAAAGGTACTTTCTTAATGAGGTCTTAACTGACTACCGCCTTTGAAATTTCTATACACATATTCTTAACCCTTATCTCCCTTTTCTGATTTATTTTTCTCTTTAGTATATATTTTATGGATATATTTTTTATTTAGGAATATAAACTCTATATGCAGTAATTTTTTGTTTGTTTTGATACAAGATGGACATACAGATCTATATTAAAAAAAGCAGCACTGAAAATGGCTACTACATGAGTAAATATATAAGATCATTTCTTCTTATTTGAATCTCTTTAAAATCTAAGTCACCAGGGCACCTTATTGGCTCAGTTAGTTAAGCGCCCAACTCTTGATTTTGGCTCAGATCATGATCTCAGTGTCTTGAGATCAAGCCCTGCCTTAGGCTCTGTTCTCAGCAGGGAGTCTGCTTGAGATTCTCCCTCCCTCAGCCCCTCCCCCCACTCGTGCTCTCTCTCTCTCTCTCTCTCTCTCTCTCCCCCTCTCTGAAATAAATAAATATATATTTTTAAAGATGTTATTTCTTTATTTGGCAGAGAGAGAGAGCACAAGCAGGGGGAGCGGCAGACAGAGAGAGAAGCAGGCTCCCCACTGAGCAGGGAGACTGATGCGGGACTCAATCCCAGTACCCTGGGATCATGACCTGAGCTGAAGGCAGCCGCTTAACTGACTGAGCCACCCAAGTGCCCAAATAAAAAGCATCTTTTAAAAAAAAGAAAGATGCAATGTATTTTGGCACTTATATGTATTAGTAAAATGGAAAATATATGACAACAATAGCATAAAGTCTGTGTTGGGGGGACGAAAATATCCTATTGTAATGTTTTTATACTAAACATGAAGTGGTATAATATCACATGATGGTAGACTATAATAAGTTAAAGATATATGCTGTAACTCTTAAGGTAACAACTGAAAAAGTTATAGATAATAAGCCAACAGAGGGGTTAAAATGGAATTACAAAAAATACTCAATCTAAAAGAAATCAAAATAGAAAAAAGAATAAGTGGGATAAATAAAAGAGCAAAACAATAGACTTAAGCTTTAAAAATGTAAAAATAACATATATAAGAAATCATATTAAATGTAAATGGTCTAAGCATCCCAATTAAAAGGCAGAGACTGTCAGACTGAATAAAAAAGCAAGACCCAACTATATATACAACCTACAAGGAACACTCCTTAAATATAAAGACATAAGTAGATTAAAGGTAAAAATATATAAAAAGATACACCATTCTAATACTGATCAAAAGAAAGTTGAAATTATTATATTAATATCAGACAAAACAGATTTCCAGGAAATTACCAGGAATAAAGAAGGTCATCTCCCAAGGATAAATGGATCAATTAATCAGAGGACATAATAATCTTAAACATTTATGTACCTAATAACAGAGCTTCAAAACCCATGATAGAACTGCCATAACTTAAAGAACTACAAGGAGAAATAGATAAATCTGCAAATATAACAAAAGATTTTAGTACTCCTCTTCCAAAAATAGATAGAAGAAGTAGACAAAATCACTAGGATATAAGGACTTAAAAAACATTATCACCCAACTTGAAATAATTGACATTTATAGAACACTCCACTCAACAAGAATAAAAATTCTGTTAAGTTACCAAGAGAGATCTGGGCCATAAAGCAAGCCTCAATAAATTTAAAAGGATTCAAGTCACACATTGTGTATTCTATTACCAGAATGGAATTAAATTAGCAATCAATAGCAGTAAGATCTCTGGAAAGTCCCCAGATATTTGGAAACTAAAAATTATACTTTTAAATAACCCACATGTCAAAGAAGAAATCAAGTAGATATTTATAAAGTACTTAAAATTAAATGAAAATGAAAATACAGCATTTCAAAATTTGTGGCATGCCACCAGATTAATGCTTAGAGGAAAATAGCACTAAATGCCTTAATCAAAAAAGAAGAAAGTCTCAAATCAATGGCCTCAGTTTTAGACTTAAAAAATTAGGAGGAAAGAAAAGTAAATAAAACCCAAACTAAAGAGAAGACAGGAATAATAAAAAAAAAAAAATTAGAGCCGGGGCGCCTGGGTGGCTCAGTCTCAGGGGGACTGATGCGGGACTCAATCCCAGCAACCTGGGATCATGACCTGAGCTGAAGGCAGCCGCTTAACTGACTGAGCCACCCATGTGCCCAAATAAATAGCATCTTAAAAAAAGAAAGATGCAATGTATTTTGGCACTTATATGTATTAGTAAAATGGAAAATATATGACAACAATAGCATGAAGTCTGTGTTGGGGGGATGAAAATATCCTAATATTTTTAGGATATCACAGGATATTATAAGGCTCAAATTGGCTACAGAGGAGATTGAATTCAGAGTTTTGATAGGTGTCCTAGGTCAAAGTCAAGGCCCTGATGAGGAAAAAAATAAAAGTGGGACTCTGAGACCTGTACCAAGATTATTTGAATGGATGAGACTGAGAATTTTGAGCTTTATAATATCCTAAATATCCTAAAATTGAGCCTTCGGCTCAGGTCATGATCCCAGGGTCCTGGGATCGAGTCCCACATTGGGCTCCCTGCTCAGCAGGGAGCCTGCTTCTCCCTCTCCCTCTGCCCCTGTTCGTGTTCCCTCTCTCGCTGTCTCTCTCCTCTCTCTCTGTCAAATAAATAAATAAAATCTTTAAAAAAAAATTAGAGCAGAAATCAATCAAATAGAAATCAAAAAACAATAGCAAAAATCAATAAAATAAAAGCTGGGCAAAATCCAACAATACATAAAATAAAATACATAAATGACCAATAAAAAACCTTATATGATCTCAGTTAACATTGGAAAAAGCATTTGACAAAAATCCAACATCCATTCCTGATAATAACTCTTAGCAAACTAGGAATTGATGGGTATTTCCAACCTGGTAAAGACTGTCTATGGAAAAAATACCATAACTAATATCACATTTAATGGTGAAAGACTGAATGCTTTTATCTATGGGTAACTGGAATGAGGTACAAGTAGAAGACAAGCTATTGTCTTGGTACTAGACACTAGACTGGTACATAGAGGAAGTTGACTGTTTTTAAGTGCATTAAAAACCTTTTAAAAAAAGAAAATAATAAACTCAGGGCAGTCATCTGCCAACTCAAATATAGTGAAAGTCAGAAGGCTTCAGTGCTGGCTTTAAGGAGACTGTACTCTCCTGCAGCCACAGGGCAGGCTAAGCTGAAAATCAGGCCTAGGATCAAACTAT
Source organism: Phoca vitulina (assembly GCF_004348235.1). Lineage (NCBI taxonomy): Eukaryota > Metazoa > Chordata > Mammalia > Carnivora > Phocidae > Phoca > Phoca vitulina. The sequence goes on from NW_022589746.1 coordinate 417,963, forward strand.
AAACATGGCAGAGCCATGTCTGGCTACAGAAGAGATTGAATTCAGAGTTTTGATAGGTGTCCTAGGTCAAAGTCAAGGCCCTGGTGAGGAAAAAAACTAAAAGTGGGACTCTGAGACCGGTACCAAGATTATTTGAATGGATGAGACTGAGAATTTTGAGCCTCTGGTTGTCCTAAATCCAGTGGACCATCAGAAGCGCCCAATCCCACATGATGTAATGAGCACTGGGTATTACACACAACTGGTGAATCACTGAACTCTACCTCTGAAACTAATAATACACTACATGTTAATTAATTGAATTTAAATTTATAAAATAATAATAAATAAAATATTTTTTTTTTTAAAAAAAGAAGAGGGTGCCTGGGTGGCTCAGTCTTTAAGCGTCTGCCTTTGGCTCAGGTCATGGTCCCAGGGTCCTGGGATCGAGCCCCACATCTGGCTCCCTGCTGGGCAGGAAGCCTGCTTCTCCCTCTCCCACTCCCCCTGCTTCTGTTCCCTCTCTCTCTGTGCCTCTCTCTGTCAAATATATAAATAAAATCTTTTTTAAAAAATTAAATAAATAAATAAATAAATAAATAAATAAATAAGAAGCAGCCCAATCCTCCTTCCTAGAAAAGAGTATCCCTTTGCCTGGAAAATTGAGCAGCAAAAGACCTTCCTGAAGCATATGACTTGCTTGAAGACATTTGTTCTCCTCTAGATTTGCTCCTGGCTACCCTGATTGATTCCAGGACAAAAGTAACCTAAATGGGAAAATATAGTCCCTGCTCTAGAATAGAGTTTACATACCCAAGGAATTGCAGTCCTAGATAATCAGTACTGTCAAAAACTGGGAAAACATGTGGGAATAATGTTGAGAGTATTGGAATTGGAGTGGGGAGACACAGGCTGATAAGGGAGAATTTATTTGACATGTAACTTGGGATTCAGTGCTGTGACAAGGAAACCTGGAGCCAGCCCTAATAGTCAATTGAGATGCCCCCTTGACAATTCGACATAAAGAAAACCTACATGTAATGAGGCAGTGATACCAACTTCTTTTTCATAGTATCAAGTAAAGGACCAGTCAGCACAGGGAGGTAAGGAGGTTAGGGTAGATTTACCAAATAAGACCTGAGAAGCCACCGTGTCTACACTGCCCAGGAAAGCCTAGAGGACACACCCTTCACTGAGATGATAACGAATGCACTGGTGATGGCTAGACTGACATCACTGAAAAGCCTGGGGATGGCTGTACTTTTTAGGGCAGAGTTGACAGTGAAAGATGATGTCATAGAACTGGGCTTTCTAATATCAGTGAGGATATTAGAAATTAGAATTGCAGATTCCAGGGGGCACTCAAATTTGGAAAGAAAATTGCATACAATTTCCCAGGACCAGAATAGGCATCAAGGTGCCTTGACTTGCAGGGATGTGTGGTGATAGCTACTAGATCCTCCTGGTGTTATCAGGGATAAGACAGATGGAGAGTCAACTAGGGTGCCACTCAACTTGTATTGAAAAGGTTGAGTGCTGGTCCTTCATTCAATTTTCAGATCTAAATCATTCACAGATCTAGACCCTACTGACTGAAGTCTGTATCCCCTCGAGGAAAGACTTAGCAACACCATCACAAGTATATGAACTAAATTTGTTTCAAACCTCTCCCAAAGTGACCAGAGGCCATTTGCTGAAGTCACTAAACCCCGAAGAAAAGGTCTAGACAGACACTTCCAAAACTATTAGATATGGGTCCAAGCTGACACTGATACAAGGAGATCTAAAAAGCTATCATGATCCTCCAGTTAGAGTGGGGAAATATGAAGACGAAGTGACACAGAATTTTTTCCAAATTCATCTTTCCTGGAAATACTCCCCAAGGTAGAGGACAAGTTGTTGCAACTTGCACTTACAAAAGAAATATGGTGCTTGGTCGGGCTCTTCAGGCTTTAGAGGCAAATACATGGCACATGAGAATACTTCTCTGACCCACTGGTCAGGTGACACAGAAGGCTACCAGTCTTGAGTGGGTCACTGAGCAAGAAGGAGCCCTGCAGCAGGTTCGGGCCATATAACTCATCAGATCCCAGAAAATTCCATGGTGCTGGAGGTATCTTTCATGGACCAGAAGTGTGACATGGAGTCTCAGGAAATCCCCAGTAGGGAAGTCACAGCAGATTGCTAGAGCCCTGGGACAAGGCCTCTGCCTGACTTTTGTTGAAAACGCGCTGGGACACCCACCTGGGAGGCTCTCTGTTCTCCTTTCTTCATCTCCATCCTTCTCATTCTTCAAGGGTCAGCCACCTTCCATTCTTTATAAAGCTTCTTCTGAGGGTTCCAGTTCACTCCCATGAATTCCTATCATATTTACATCCAAAGCCACCTGCTTTGGATGTAAACTTGCTGGTCTTGAACTTGCTGGTGGTTCTCCATGGGAATCACAATTGGGGTGATTTTAACATCTGTGGCAGAGGAGAGAGAGGCCTCCAGGCATGCTGCTTATAGCCCTCCACCTGCCTTTTGGTGAAACCAAGTGTATTAGTCTGCTGGGTCCACCAGCTAAGTACCACTGACTGGGGGACTTAAGCCACAGGAATTTATTTTCTTGGCGTTCTAGAGGCTGGAAGTCTGAGATCACGGTGCCAGCATGGTTGGTTCCTTCTGAGGCCTCTCTCCTCGCCACACAGAAGACCAGCTTCTCCCTGTGTCTTCACATGGTCTTCCCTCTGTGTGTCTATTCCTAATCTCCTCTTTCTAGAAGGACCACAGACACAGTGGATTAGCACCCACCCTAATAACCTCATTGCAACCTAACCACCTCTTTGAAGGACCCATCTCCAAATACAGTCACATTCTGAAGTACTGAAGTTTAGGACCTCAACATGGGAATCTGGGGGATGGGGGACACCATGTAGCCCATACACAGTTCAGGCCCTGAAGTTGGCCTCAGCAAGCTGCCCCCGGTCTGGCTCAGGACACTCAAATCATCAAAGTTCAGGAACTGGAAGAGCCTTCAGGAGTGGACCTGCCATGCTTGACAGGTTCCCCTGTGTCCTTCTTGCCACTTTCCTGCCTCAAGGGCAGTGACTTGAAGCAGACATGGATGGAATCCTGGCTCTGCCTCTTACTGCGGGGAGACACTTGTGAGTTCACTCACTCTTCCTGGGCCTTGGTTTCCTCATCCATGAAGTGAAGATGAGACCACCTACCTCACAGAGCCCGAAAGATAACTAGTGCAAAGAACCCAGCACACAGCAGTACATGCTAGTCCCCTACCATTTTCTTTGTCCCCGGGGCTGACTCCCAAGCCCGCTTTGCTGCTCTCGACATTTGCGATGCTTACAAATATTTACATAGGATTTGGTTAACTTGCAAAATTTGACTTAAGCTTCATTAGGATTTTAAACTCCCAGAGGCAGTGCTCCCATCTGTTTGATTGTCTTTGTATTCCACTGAGGACAAGAGGACAGGCAGATAGGCCTGGACTCACTTGTGAAGGGGCAGGCAGAGGTCCCTGTACTTCTTTCCCCTTGTCACCAGGCATTATCTCAGCAGCCACAGACCTATCAGGGAAATCCGCTCTTCACCCCGTGCCAGGCGGTCCTGCCTCAGACTTTCAAATCAGGCCATTACCAGCCTGGAAGCTCAATTGTTATTCATTGGGCTTCAGCTTCTCAGCCCTTATCTAATCAACACACAAACCCAGTTATTCAGCCAGTATTTACATAACCCCTTCCCTCCTCAGCCCTCCATCCTCCAGCTGCTCCCCTGGGCACAAAGCTCTGGTTTTACTTAATCAAGTGTCCCAGGTAACAATCCCTCCGCCCGTTTGTGTTGGCAGTATTCGAAGGTGAGGGAAAGATAACACTGAGCCCTCTCTGCTGGAGCTAGGGCTCAGAGAACAGTGTGAGAGAGCCTTTTACACCCAGTCACTCCCTCTGTGTCCAGAACTCCACATGATCAGATTCCTTACTGCAGCCCAGTCTCCCCTGAGGAAAGAATGCCTGACAGATGAGCAGGTCACCTTCCTCCACATGAGATCTTCCACCACCTGCTCACCATGGGGTGGGCAGCAAATAATACCCGGGGCTTGCACTAACGGCACAAACTCCATACTGAGCTCTTCACACACAGCATCTTCTTTAACCTTGACCACAGCCCTATGCTGCTATCCCTATTTTACAGATGTGGAAACTGAGGATGAGTAACTCATCCTGGGATAGACAGAGCTGGTAAACAGATAATCCACATTGATCACAAACTTGTGCCAATGGCTTGGCTGGACCAGCACTGCCACAGCTCAGGTTCACACAGCTAGGCTTCATCCCTGGACACCCTGCTTCACTGGGTGCTTCATGGGTCTCAGAAATCTGCCTTCTTAAAGCTCTACAGGTAATTCTGGCACTTCACTGAGTTTGAGAACCACTAGACTCCATGATCCCCAAGGTTGCCTTCCATCCGTGGACGTTCTCTCTCTTTGAGAGATTTTAATAAGAAAGGACACAGTAGAGGCCCCAGCCTCCTCCTTCTTCCCTTGGTGACCATCCCTGTGCACTCTCTCAGGGGGTCTCCCCATCAAGTCGGATGGGAAGACATCCAACAGGCTCTGGACGAGTGCCTAGCTTCCTTCTGAAGCTATAAGCCTTCAGATGACCTGAGAGGAAGGGACCTCAGCTGTCATCTCATTCTGCCCCCAGAAGACTGAGGACTTAGGTGACAAGGTAGGTGATGGCAGAACTGGGGCAGGAGTCATGTCTCTAGATTCCTGTCCAGGCTCATCTTACTACATGTACAACGATATCCTCTAGGCCTAAAGCACAGAGGGGACATTTCTGTTCAGGGTCAACTGTCCTCACTCTAACAGCCTGGGCTGATCTCTGACACATATCTAAAGTGAAATCTGAAGATGAAAATAGGAGCTTTGGGAAATGCTTTTAAAGGAGACCCTATCCTATAGTAGATCCCCACAAGGAGTGCCTTCAACACTTACTCTGTCTGAAAGGGTGTATGCAAGTTCCAGAGGTGACAGGTGTCCCTGTAGGGAGACCTTTGGGGACCCTGGGCATTAGGAGCACCTCTGAGAGCAGCTAGCAGGTCCTTGGAGCTCTCTGTCCCAAGCCCTCTGTGGACACATAGTAGGTGTAGCATGCCCAAACAGCAGTAGCCCCTGATCTGGGCCAGTCCATAGGGCCATGTTCAGCCAGACCACACCACTGAGATGAAGACAAGACATCTCAGGAGAATCCATAACACCGTATCGACAAAAAACAAGCTCGGAGTGGCTCCAGAGCTAAACCCCACCTCTGACGAGGAACGGTTCTGATGTGAAAATGATTGGTTTCAAAACCGTTCCTAATGCTGGAGCACAGCGGACATGGAAGCTGGAGTTTTGATGCCCATAGGAGAGTGCTCTTTGAGCTACGCTATGACCCAGCAATTGCACTACTGGGTATTGACCCCAAAGACACAGATGTAGTGAAAAGAAGGGCCATATGCACCCCAATGTTCATAGCAGCAATGTCCGCAATAGCCAAACTGTGGAAAAAGCCACATGAATGGATAAAGAAGATGTGGTCCATATATACAATGGAATATTACTCAGCCATCAGAAAGGATGAATACCCACCATTTGCCTTGACATGGTTGGAACTGGAGGAGATTATGCTAAGTGAAATAAGTCAAGCAGAGAAAGTCACTTATGATATGGTTTCACTCATATGTGCAACATAAACAATAACATGGAGGACATTAGGAGAAGGAAGGGAAAAATGAAGGGGGGGGAATTGGAGGGGGAGACAAACCATGAGAGACTACGGACTCTGAGAAACAAACTGAGGGTTTTAGAGGTGGGGGGGGGGGTGGGAGGATGGATTAGCCCGGTGATGGGTATTAAGGAGGGCACATTCTGCATGGAGCACTGGGTGTTATATGAAAACAATGAATCATAGAACACTACATCAAAAAATTATGATGTATTATATGGTGACTGACATAACATAATATAAATAAATAAATAAATAAATAAATAAATAAATAAATAAAATGAGAGTGCTGTTTGGGGACATCCTTTTCTCCATAAGACATGAGTAGTAAGGATGCTGAAAAAGCAAGGCATTCTCAAACTCGCTCTCTCATGCTCACACACACGCAGACACACACATGCACATGAACACACACGTGCACACGCATACACACATGCACACACACCCCTCCCACTCTCATTCACCCTCATTCTATCTCCCTCATGTGCTCACTCCCTCCCCACTTGCTCCTTTCTGTCTCGTCTCTTTGTAAATTCGGAATCATAGCAGACCTGGGTCTTTCCTCCAGCCACCCCACCCCCACTCCCAGAAAAAGCCCAGAGGAAACTGACAGTGATGCCAGGGAAAGGCTGCATAGACTGCCAGAGTCTGTGCAGTGGGATATCCCCCTGCTCCACGGGATGCAGCAAAGTTCCAGAGAATGGCAATGGAAGCCAGAGCCAAAGCCTCGGCTTGCATCAAAGTGCTCTTTTGCCTGGAACTGTTCCCTGGGCTCATCTCCCACAGGAAGCTCATGGCATCCTAGGCTGAGGACATGATTCCGGATCCTGTGCTTCCAGACATTGGTTGCTCTAATTTCCCAATACACATGAAGCAATTTCTTTTAACTCATGAATTTGCAAAATAACAATGTAATAAGATGAATAGAATAGAATTCATGCTATGGCAAAGATATCAGTGGGTTATCAAACAGCCATATTAACCATAAATATAGAAAGCTATAGATGTACATCAACTTCAAACTCTGCACACACATAACTGCATTGTTAGCCTATTACTAATGTCCATGCCCCTGGTCCTCAGCCAGTGGCCTGGCCCGTTTGTCTGAGTGCTTCACTTTAGTCACCAGGCTGTCCTCTACCTGTAGGTCCTAAGCTAGTCCACACTAGCCTGAGTCAGATGTGTCTCCTCCCTGTGTCAGTAGGGACAGGTGACTGCAGGGAACTCCTGAGTTCTCCATTGTCCTCGATCAAAGTTCAACCATAAAAATATAGAACCTCCCTACAAGAGCACACTGCATCCTCAAAGCCAGATTGCTCTCTGGCCTCTGGCGGTCCCCCATGCCTTCGCAAAGGATAAAAGGCCTGGACATTATATCTCTTTGTACTTCCCGAGTATGCATGTTCCGTGAACCCCCCTGGCATGCCCATTGCTGAAGAAAAGCCTGTGACAGGATGTGGTAGAAAGAGATTTCCAGACCTTGTGGGCACTGAGAAGGGGAAGGTGCCTCTTGCCCCAAAGGCTCCCTGGACAACCCCTTGTGCCTATGATAAGCCTTCCTCTCCATGATGATTTCCCTTCTCTCCCTCAGTATCAAATCTCTCCACCCACCACCCCCGGGGTATAAAATCCAGAGCTAAAAGCAACCACTGGGGACAAAACGCTGCCTCACCAAGGCTGTGGGTTTACCATTGTCATGTTGAACGTGAAATGTCTGAGATACACAGAGAAAATTGTTGGCCACACTGCTTGAGGAATAATCCTAGAGAATCCTAAGTACCTATTTGGGTTTTAACAAGAAAAATTCCCCTTTGTTTTGTTTTAGCTTGTACTGTTTTCCTTTAATCTTTCTAAAATGTAAGCAAGCAAATGGTATACAATAAAACAAATGAGGTTGTCGGATTGGCACCAGGAGACCAGATTTCTTGTCCAGGTTCTATAATTGTCTAACCATGTCACCCAGGACAAGAGCATTCCAGGCCCAAGTTTCCTTGACTATAAAGACAGGGGGCTGCACTGGATGATTTTCAATGCCTATCCTACAGGTCTGAGTTCACTTTCCTAGTGGATTAAGTCTAGATTAGAGGACCTTTGGGCATTGAGGATGGTGCAGTGCCTCATGGTCCAGGAGCCCTGGACTTGGTAAAGTGGGTTGCTAAAGGGGTGGGCAATGGGTTTCCTGCCACACTCAGAGGTAAGTTGCCAGCTAGAGGGGGTTGGAGGTGGGGAAACGGTGTCTAATCTAACTGGGTGGGGTTCTGGATTCTACCCCCCTTCAACCAGGGCAATCCCACTTACACTGTTTTATATATTAGAATAAAAGATTAGCTCTTGTTTAATCAAGAAGTTACACTACAAAAAAACAGTGCACAAAGGACACTGATGTTGGGGATCTTATTGGATCAACTGAGAACCTGGAAATCACTCTTCTTTTCTTTGTTTACTAAATGCCTAATATGAGCTGGTTTTCTTATCAATTGCCCTTCTCTGGGGGAAAAAAAAAAGGTATATTGTAGAAAAGATTTCAACCAATTTGGAGAATCTGCTTAGGAGTGATTTCACTATCTATGGCCTTCTGTGCCAAGGCTGCAGCCCTAAGCATACTAAGGAGAGGTTTGGCTGCTTTCCACATCAGCATCTGATGGCCCCATGGAAAAATGACACCCCAATGCAAGTAGAAATTTCTTTCAGCAAGGATTGCCTCCTGCTCTTGTTTTTTTCCAACAAAAGTGGGATAGGCAGCTAGGAGGAAACAATTTGTTCTTCTGCATGAAGCTCTGATATGTCTTCTACTCTACCCTCTATAATCATTTGCTTCCTGAACTACACAGCACCTACCCAAGTGGCAATACTGGGTAAAATGAGAAATATTCACTGAAAGTCTGAATGAAGATTTCACTGATGCCCTGATGACTTTCCAGTGTTATCCCTTTTCATTTCTCTCCTCTTCCTCCCTCTGGTCTCCTGTCACCTCTCACTGAGTCTTTGCCAGTGCTCTGGAAACTGCTGCAAGGACCTGGGTCTTTATAAATTCAGTCTCAGTAGCCTTTCATGCAAAGGCTTCTGGTAGACTCTTTTCTCTTAAAGAGCATCAAAGCGATTTGATTTAAAACCTAGAAACGATGTCCCTCCCTTCTCCTCTCCAGTCTCTTCCAACTCTCTTGTACTCTGCAGCTGCTCAGAAGTCTCCCACTCTCTGAATATCTCACCCCTCACCCTGTTACCTTGATTTCACCTCCAAATATTAAGCCCACCCAGCTTTTCCACATCTTGTCTCCGTCTCTTGCGAGTCAACTCTTGATTATATACATAAACTTAACCTCTTTACTAGCTACCTTAAATTGACTTACCCTTCCCTAGCAGACACCTCCAGAATTTTAGTGGCTTATAACATCCAAGGTTTATTTCTCACTCATGTCACAGCCAAAAAGTTAGCTTCAGCTTCAGCCCACTCCAGGTTGTCAGGAATCCAGGACTGAAGGTGAAGGAGCAGCCCCTCCCTGGAACATGCTGGTCTTAAGGCAGAGGGAAAGAGAGATGGTGTAGCCATGAATGGCTCTTAAGTCTCCTACTCAGAAATGGCTCCATATTGACCATCCCATTCCAGGGCATTCCACAGCTAGGAGCCAGCAATGATCTCCAGATTCACTCTATGATGCAGTGGAAGGCTCATGGCAAAGGATCTGGGGATCAGTGACTGAGGACAGTCACTTGACCCAGGTGACTCAAACTGTGCAGATAGTTACTCTGACCCAACCCTACCCCATTCATCTATCTACCTGGGGCCTGGCTAGTTGCCAGATAGCAAATCTGAGAGCAAACCAGACTTGACAACTCTTCATGTTACCAAGAAGACATGTGCCCTTCTCTCAATAACTGAAATCCTTTTGCCCTAGGCTAGTGGTGGGGACATTCTTCTACAGGCTAAATTCTAGAAGCAGAGCAGGCTGCTTTAGTGGTCTGCTGACCTACAATCCAACTTCCGTTGGATTTTATGTGAAGCTATTTCCATGGAGGTGGGCTAGAAGAGTGGACTGCAATAAGCCAGGGAAGAGTTCCTTTGAAGCAACTTATTTATGCTTTTTTATCTCCATGCCACAGTTTTGTCACCCTTTACTCAGGAAAAACATACTAAGTCATTCCATGAGACAGTTAAGAGGAAAATGATTGTGCAGCATTTTGGGAAAATGAATCAACAAGTGAAAATATCAGCAGATTTGCTGAAGAAGCAGGGAGGGCAGCCCTCTTCAGTTGGGAAGACAGATTCTCTGACAAAGAGTTTGAAACTCCCTGATAAACATTTTGTTGAAGAGGTTAAGTCTTTATCCTCCCTGCCAAAATGAGAAACCACCCTTTTTTTTCTCTGTAATAACAACTCAGGTGCTTAATCAGCAATTGTGTAGGAAAAAAGAATTGTGCATTTTAAGCCTGTTGGTTCACAATATAAAGGAGAGCCAAAAATTTCCAGAACTTCCAAGTCTAGGAAACACTTTTCCTCTTGCCTCTGACCAGATAACCCAAGTGGAACATCTGCTTTTCATAGAAGGAAGGAAATGATACAAGGAAAAAGATTCCCACAAATAAGTAAGCTTTGCCCAGGGGGTCACTTGAAGTGAGGTGGATGGAAAAATAAATCACTTGTGAGAGGGAGAAGAGAGACAGAGACAGACACAGAGAGAGAGAGACAGACAGACAGACACATACACACATGCACGCACGCACGTGCACATGCATAGACTTGTTAACCCTGCCTGGCTCTGCTTCTCAGAGTTGCTCCAAGTGTCCACAAAGATTGAGCTCACACCCCATTGCCTCACACCCTCAGAAATGGCCATACTCGATGTAGTTGAATTTCTTCTCCCATTGTAGGATTGTGTTAAGATACTGTGCAGTTATGGGCCCTCCCATATTCACCATGCAAGGCAACAGAGAAGCAAGAAGTAACATGCATTGTTTCCAGTCCTTCTGCCTGGCTGCCTGGGGAAGCTAATTATCACAGCCTCTGCTTCCAATGGCAATATGTTTATCAGGATCATAGCCTTCGGATGCTAATTCCATGACCTCACACTTTCTCCATGAAAGAGACCCCCAGTGAAGGGACAGAGCCCAGTTTGTAGCAGGAAAATGTGAAGCAACTTCAGTAGATAGAAGGGTTTGGGGAGGTTGATGGGAGCGTCACAGCAAAAGTGAAGCAGGAAAGACATCATTTCTTGGGTAATGAACTTCAACGAAGCCTTATTATTAGGAAGGTTGCTTTTATGCCCCAGTGTCAATGCAGGTGGGGCCAGGCCTACAATAGAAGCAATGTTCCAATATGGAAGGACACGAATACTCAATCTAATTTGATATAAAATCTCAAGTTGTTTTTGTCTTTCTTTTCCCCCCTTAGACATGGGACGTGCCTTCTAGGATGGGTAGGGAGGGAGAACAGCCTTTCCCAGAAAGTGCACAGCAAGCACTTGTGTTTGTAAGTAGAGTCTTCCTGACAGCAAAGAAGGGAGAACTGATTTCTTCTGTTGCTAATGACTCATAATCCTGTTTTAAAGGCTCATTCTGATTCGGCCATCATGGCTTTTTGTAAAAGAAAATCCAGGAAGATGGCTTTAGTTCAGAGGAGAATAAAGGATCCAGGCAGAAGGTGAGGAAGGGACTGAGAAGTAGAGACTCCAAGGGAGTCTGTGACCTTGGGGAGAGAGTGGTCAGAGCAGGGCACTAACTCAGCATGTACAAGGAGGGAAGTTCCACCTGGAGGAGTGCAGTTTAAATGCCAGGAGCTCCTTCAGCTCAGGTGTCTGCCTGAGGAGACCCCAGCCTTTGCCTGGCCTGCACTGCACGCTGTCCCCCTGTCCAGCTTCGTATCATAATCCTGGCTCCACACACCCCACACAGAGGCTCACACGTACACGTGCACACACACGCATAATACAAAAGAGTCTTCTGGCATCATGCAGGATGGTAGACAGTGGCTCAACCTGTGTTAGGTTGAGCTGAATAACATGAACTAGAAGTGTAAGATATCAACACATACTAGGAATAAGCATTCCCTAAAAAACAAACAGATTTTATGATTATCTGTGGTAAAGCAAATTTGGGGAAAACTCCATACCATAATCTCTACCTAAGATTACATAGTATTATGGCAGCTAGTCTCCAAGTGGCCCCCAAAGATCACCTTGTTTTCTGAGAGAAGGTGGTCAACATGCCATGGGGAGCAGCCCTCTGGGGAGACACACATAGAGAAGAGCTGAGGGCTCCCACCAACTTGCCAGTCAGGTGAGTAACGTAGCTTGGAAGTGGATCCCCCAGCCTCAGCCGAGCCTGCAGATTATGCAGCCCTAGCCAACATCTTAAGTGCAATTTCATGACAGACTCTGAGCCAGAACAACCCAGCCAACCTGCGCACAAACTTCTGATCCACAGAAATTTTGAGCAACATTTAACATTTGTTGTTTTTAGCCACTAAGTTTTAAGGCAGTTTGTTACACAGCGATAGATAACTAATACAAAACTGTATTAACATATTTTAATCTCAGAAGGCATTCTGCATGTTTTTAACTGTATTTTACTTTGTTTGACTCAGTATTTTCTGAATGCTTTAGTTACAGAACAGTTTTTTCAAAGAATGCTTTGTTAACATCACAGGATGCTAATGTTCCACAGAGCATGGTTTGCAAAGATCCAGGCTAGCTGTGGCTGTATTTATTATTAAAAAACTAATTCATACACTTTATTTAATAGTTTGATGGAGATAATTATCTCTAATAAAACATACTTGAATAAAAACTTAACTCTAATTTTAGGAATATAACATATGCATTTAGGTAGCTTACCATTTAAAGAAATGCTAAAGAAAAATTTTGTCCAGTTAGCATTTTGAAAATAGAAATGCTCTTCCTACTCCATTTTTCAATGTATTGGTATTTGTAAATTTGAATTTTATTTTTGTGACTCATTCAAAACATCTATAAAATGTGAGAAATCCCTAGCCATTAAAAACGTTAACCCCAGTTACTGGACAAAATAGGAAAACCAAGCTATCTGCAGCCCTAATGGCTGATTCTAGTGCATTAGTGATTACATACATCAAGAGAAACCCCATTTATTAGATCAATTAGGGGAGGTTTTTCTTCACCAAAATGGCATTTTATGCTTTACAAAAGATTCACTTAAAATAGCTTATTGCTTTAAATAGAGAACCCCTCCTTCACATATTTACAGACAATGAACTACTTAGGAAACTAAGAAACCAAGTATTCAAGGTGTTTGATGATTAATTTGAAATGAAACATCTCTGATACTATAATGTCAGCCAAAGGTAAAATATTTATAAAAAACAATTTACACACAGTTTTTTAGGAATATTCTTTTTTTATTTAAATTCAATTAGCCAACATACAGTACCTCATTCGTTTCAGAGGTATAGTTCAATAATTCGTCAGTTGCATATAACACCCAGTGCTCATCACATCTCGTGTCCTCTTTAATGTCCATCACCCAATTACCCCATCCCCGCACTCATTTTTAGGAATATTCTTAACAAAAGCACCACTCCAACACAGATGTACCTCCCTGGTGCTCCAACTTCAAAGATGTTGGATCAGTCCATCGCTGAAAGGCAGAGGTAGGCCCCCGTTCCCTTATGCCAACCAAAATAGGGCCAGTGCCTTGTTAAGCAATCTCAATTTAGTGGTGAAAACTGGCCTGTAATAACATTGTCAAGAAGTTGGTTCACGGGGCGCCTGGGTGGCTCAGTTGGTTGGGCAACTGCCTTCGGCTCAGGTCATGATCCTGGAGTCCCAGGATCGAGTCCCGCATCAGGCTCCCTGCTCAGCAGAGAGTCTGCTTCTCCCTCTGACCCTCCCCCCTCTCATGCTCTCTCTCTCTCTCATTCTCTCTATCAAATAAATAAATAAAATCTTTAAAAAAAAAAAAAAAAAAGAAGTTGGTTCACATGATCTCCCCAATTTGCTTCTCAAATTCCTCTCATTAAATAGGACTCATGCCTGTTTCATGTAAAAATCCCTCTTCCTATTTCAATATGTTGCCCATGAAGATTCCATGGGGTGTGCAAAGTAGGAGACTGACTGGCCCCTGAGGACCATAACCGTGAGGCCCTCGGTCACCTAGCAAGTTGACATGCTGCTGGGCACCCAGCCCTGGTCCACCCCCTTCACTTGACACAGACCAGCTTTATTCAAATCCAGTCTGGGTGTCTTCCCAGATTGCAGCAACCCTCCAAAGAGGGTGAGCCCAGCCTGCATCCTATGGGGGTTGTGGGTTCCTAGGAGCTTAGATTCAGAAGACATGGACTTGCAGTGGATGAAGAAACCACCCCATGTTTTCCTTAGTTCCAACCAGAAGATTCCACAAGTGCTGTGGACAGACAGAAGGCATATAAAGAAAAACCATAGTCTGTGTCCTCAGAAGTGTGCAGTCTAATGTGGAGGATATGTCTAATACATCCACCACATGGAGAACAATTCAGGGCCAAATCTGGTGCCCTCAGTGCTCTAGGATTTGATGGCTATGTAGCTAGAGAAGCCAAAGAAGCCTCATGAAGAAGGTCAATCTGGGATGGACTTTAAAGAATGGATGGCAACAATGACCATAGCCATGCGTGAGTCCTTCCAATTTGCCCTATGCAAAGTGCTTTGTATGTGATTCTCCACCATGTCATTCTTCTGTCAACACTAGGAAATTGCTCTTACTATTTTCATTTTATGTGAGGTAACTCTGACTTTAAAGGTTAAATAAAGTCACACACAGCCAGCCAAGTGGTAATTACACAGATCTCTTTAACTCTGAAGCCCAAAATTACAATTTTACACATTAGGGTGGACAGGAGGCAGGATGAACTGTGCTTTTCAAAAAGGCAAAAGGAGGGGCACCTGGGTGGCTCATTCGGTTAAGTGCCTACCTTCGCTCAGGTCATGATCTCAGGGTCCTGGGATCAAGCCCCACATCAGGCTCCCCACTGCGGGGAGTCTGCTTCTCCGTCTCCCTCTCCCCCTCCCCCTGCTTGTTCTCTTTATCAAATAAATAAATAAATAAAATCTTTTAAAAAAAAAAAGGCAGAAGGAATGATGGGGATTTGAATGAGCCTAGGATCTGTGTGGGGGTACTTAGGGAGAGGAATCTTGTTAGCCAGCAGGGGTCAACTTGCAGAGGAGGGGAGATGAGGTCAAATATGTTGGAAAGGGCAAGATTATGGACCATCTTGAAGACCTACCAGGGGAGCCTGGCCTTGGAAAATATGACAGTAGGGACCACAATAGGTTCTGTAGTAGAGGCCAGGCTGGGGCCAGCAGGACGGTCATAGAAGAGATCCAGATGAGGACACTAAGTGTCTGGAGTCATTGTGTTAGAAAGAAAAGAAAGAAAAGAAGGGAAGGGAAGGAAAGGAAAGAAGGAAAGGAAAGGAAAGGAAAGGAAAGGAAAGGAAAGGAAAGGAAAGGAAAGGAAGGAAAGGAATGGAAAGAGGAAAGGAAGGAAGGAGGGAGGGAGGGAGGAAGGAAGGGAGGGAGAGAGGGAAGAGGAAAGAAAGAAAGAGAGGGAGAGACAGAGAGAGAAGGAATGAAAGAAGGGAGGAAGGAAGGAAGGAAAGATGGGGAAAGTGGAGAAGCATTCCCCAGGGAAGAGCAAGAAGGCAAGGTGGAGGGAGAAGGCAAGAGTCAAGATAAAGTTGCTATGGTCCTACAGAACATCCAGGCCCAGGGCAGGGGCCACTGAGCTGCCCCTCCCCAGGGGCCAGATCTGCCATGGTGTGGCTGTCTCCCCAATGAGTGTGATACTTCTATCAGGGTAGGACTTCATTTTGCTTACTGATACATCCCCAATGGCATCTCCCTCCCACTCCAATCCTTTCTTCCCTCCCAATGTTCACATGAACTCACACCCTTATTGCTCTTTCTTATGTCTCTAGATCTCAGAATAAAAAGAGGGGTAGAGGGAAGGAAGAGGCTTTAGTTGCTCTGTGATATTGGTACATTTCATAATTTCTCTGGGCCTCAGTTACCACATCAGTAAAATTAAGATTGTAACCTCCTGCAGTTGTTAAAAGGATTAAATTAGAGAGCAAAGTGTGATCATTTATGGGGTACCTGGGTAGCTCAGTCGGTTAAGTGTCTGCCTTCGACTCAGGTCATGATCCCGGGTCCTGGGATCGAGGCCCGCATCGGGCTCCTTGCTCAGTGGGGAGTCTGCTTCTCCCTCTCCCTCTGTCTGCTGCTTCCCTGCTTGTGCTCTCTCTCTCTCTCTGTCAAATAAATAAAAAAATCTTTTAAAAACAAAAGTGTGATCATTTATTAAATGTTGATGTTAAATTATATATGCAAATTATAATTTACATATAATTTTTATGTAAAATTAAAAGTAACAACTATCACACTGAGTATTGTGCCTTCTATCTATCTTGAATCTATTGTGAGTAGAATAATTGGACAGACAATGGGAAAATCTTGAAAGCAACAAGAACACATGACCCATCATATATAAAGCATCCCAATAAGATTAATGGCTGACTTACCAGAAACTGTGGAGGCCAGGTGCAGTTGGATGCCATATTTAAAGTGTTGAAAGAGAAAAGCCCATTGATCAAGAATTCTATATCTAGCAGAACTATTTTTTTCAAAAACCAAAGATGAAATAAAGACATTCCCGGATAAACAAAAACTGAGATAATTCATTGCTAGCAAACCCATCTTAATAGAAATACTAAAGGAAGTTCCTTAGGTTGAAAGCAAGGGACTCCAGATGGTAATTCAAATCCTCATGAAAAAAATAAAGAGTACCAATAAAGGTAACTATGTAATTATAAAAGATATTTTAAATGCATATTCTATTTTCTTCTCTGAACTGATTTTATAAACAGTTGCATATATATATATAATGTACTGTCAAATCTGTAACATATAGAAATGTAATATATTTGAAAATAACATCACAAAGGAGGTAGGTGGGGACAAACTTGTACCGGAGTAAGGAAATGGCACCACATGGTAACACAAGTCCACAAGATCACATGAAGAAATGAATATGTACTTTGTACTTGCTCGTCTTTCTTTTCCCTTTGTACTTGCTCGTCTTTCTTTTCCCAGTGTCTCTAAAAGGCATAAAGTATATAAAGTAATAATTGTAACAATGTATTGCTAGGTTTGTAACATACATAAATGTCATGTGTATAACAATAGTAGTATAGAAAAGGGAATGGGAGAATAGACTTACACAGGAGGAGTGTTTCTATATCTCACTGGAATTAAGTTAGTAAATCATACTTAGTTAATAAATCTGAAATACATTCTAATAAGTGAAGATGCATACGCTAGGCCCTATGGCAACCACTAAAAACAAAACAAAACAAAACAAAAAAACCCAAGATGATCATTAACATATAACAATCATTAACAATGTTACAATATTATCCTAAGAAAATTGTCACAGATATGCACATATATTAGTAACCAAAAAGTTAATTGCAGAATAAACTGTGAAAAAAAAATTTCAAATTTTTTAACAGAGAATTAGGCATGTATTTTATGTTTATCCATATAGAGATTTAAGTTAATGATTAGAGTCATCTAAAATTACGTTGTAGAGGGGCGCCTGGGTGGCTCAGTCGTTAAGCGTCTGCCTTCAGCCCAGGTCATGATCCCAGGATCCTGGGATCGAGCCCCACATCAGGCTCCCTGCTCAGCGGGAAGCCTGCTTCTCCCTCTCCCACTCCCCCTGCTTGTATTTCCTCTCTCACTGTGTCTCTCTGTCAAATAAATAAATAAAATCTTTAAAAAAATAAAATAAATAAAATTACGTTGTAGAACTACATTAATGGAAAGGAGAGATAGTTACAATACAAATTTTAAGTGTTACAAAATAGTATGTACAGTATGGTCCCACTTTGAGAATGACATATATGTTTTTGCAATTTAAAAATTTATCACATTTTACTATTTCTGAAATGGATTCATCTTTCCACTGAAAGTACTTCTTTTGTTTGTAAAAGGCTATTAATTGGTCAAGATGTATCTTAGAATTGATGGTATCTTGGAATCAAGAAAATACACACACGCACACACACACACAGACACACACACTGGCCCACACAATGCTGGGCTGGGACGCGAAACTTGGCAATTAAATGTGAACGTGCATGACCATGCCAAGTCCAGGCAAAACTGCGAATGTTCCCAAAGGTTTGCTTGGTCCCTGGGAGGAGGCCAGGCTTCTCCACCCAGGTGTTCCCAGACCTGACCTGACCTGGAGCAAAGGCAGGCCATGAAGAGAAGAAATCACTGAGAGACATGGGTTGTTTGTTGTCTCAGCAAGAAACTGTCTAATATCTTCTCCTGAAAGTTAAAAGTAGAAAGGAAAACATCAATCACCTCATGGGTCTAGTCAGTTAAGTTGTGGTTAGGAAAGGATCTGTAATGTGATTAATGTTAATATTAAAGTGGATTAGTAGCCAACTTCCTGAGACTGTTCTGTCTAATATATGAGTCCCTGCTTACGCATAACTCCAAACAATGGGCCGTGTTCTCAGTGTTAACACCTCACGGTAGCTTGTTCAACATTACCTCTGAGGTCTCTGTGCCCTTTGACTTCGGTCAATGCCCTGTTACTGTGACCTTGTGGGGTCAGTGTTGATAGGAACTGTATGGCCCATCAGGACAGCCTGAGGTCTGCCCATCCCCCGTTCATTCATTCATCACACAGCACACATCCATTCATTCAGCACACTTACTCTTATGTGGTGTGTGAGGCACTGCGGTTGCCCCTGGAAACACAAATGTGAGGATGATAAGATCCAGTCCTAAAGGAGCTCATGGTCTAGCGAGTCTATATATACCATTCTGTTGGATTAAAAAGGAAATAAAAAAGGCTCACCATTATGTCTAAGTTTCTTGTCCAACAGTGAAATGAAAAGGAATAACAAATCCCATGTTCTGATCTGTGGCTTGATGCAAGGAGCCTTAGCATTTCAAGGCCACTTTGGGGAGGGCTAAAAGCATCAGAGGAAACACAGAAAGATCCTCAGAGAAAGGTAATTGTCTGTGTGGATGGATGGGTGTGGATGCGTGAGTGTGTGTGTGTGAGAGAGAGACAGACAGAGACAGAGGGAGAGACAGAGAGAGCACGAGAGCACATACTCAGTCCTCCAATACCAACTATGGAACAAAGTAAGGACATTTCTCTGTGGCCCCTCTGCCTAGCTGAGGCCCCTCGCTGCACAAACTGACCTGGTAGAAGTAGAAAGTGCA
Organism: Phoca vitulina; assembly: GCF_004348235.1. NCBI lineage: Eukaryota > Metazoa > Chordata > Mammalia > Carnivora > Phocidae > Phoca > Phoca vitulina. The sequence continues at coordinate 436,960 of NW_022589746.1, forward strand.
TCAGATGGGAGTCAAGCCCCCACCAAGCTATTGTTCTTGGGCAAGCTTCAATTCTCTTAACCTCAGCTCCTTGTCCAAAAAGTGAGAACTGTAGAGAGTTCATGGAAATGTGTGGGAACATTTTGATTGGCACCATGAACAGGGAAGGGGCTCCCAGCCTTCAGGGCCCAGGGACCTAGGATGCTAAATGCCCTGCAATGCAGGTGTCAGTCCCACACACAAGCAATTGTCCCGATCAGCAGGACCCCGTGGTGAAACACTCAGCTAGATGGTGCCCTGCCCCGCATGTGATGATTCTACGAACATTTCAAATGGATCATCTTAATAAAATTACCAAAAGACACCCCTGATGGCCCACCGCATTTCTGCTATCTAAGACTCTGGACATCCAGATTAATATTTCCAGACTGTGTCAGCTTCATGTATTTATTAACTGCAGTTCTTCCTTCTTTGTCCTAAACTCTGTCCTTCAAGCTTCAGTGGTGCCTACCGGCTCCACGGGGGAGGCTGCACCGTCGGTGAGCACCGGCCAGAGCCAGCTTCACCCAGCATCTCGCGTCCCCGGGTGCCGATGTCCACGTACCCGGAAGGGGCTTCTTGTCCACAGACAGTTGAAGCGGACTTTAAATTACAGGCTCAGCTTCGATACACCCACCCAAAGGAAAACCAGAGAACTTCAGGGCTACCTTCAAATACAGCCAAGGACATGCCCCATGGGTGAAATGACAGCTCATTTACTAATTGTGGAAGAAGCATGCAAATCCAATCAGGAAGTAATTGGATCCAAGGCTTAAGACCTTATATTGGATGTGGGTAGAGGAAATCCCTTAAACTTACACCTCAAGAAAAATATAGCCTGCATCTGCGAGAGAGAAACTTACCTTAAAACAATGTAATGACAAACAAGCAGAAAAATCAAAGACAATTTTACCTTTGCTTGGCATTTCACTACATGCCACCGTACTGAACTTATTAACTGGCTACTTTTAGCACTTAGGCAAAGTCAATGGTCAAAACATCTGTTCACATGTGAATCCAGCTGATGAACAAGAAATGAAGGAAATCTACTGGGAATGGGGGTGAAGGGGGAAAGGCAGACTGAGAAGGAAAGAAAGGGGGGGAAGATGGGGGATGGAGGAGACAGGAAGGGAAGATAAAAGGGGAGGAGAAGAGAAGGGGAGGGGGAAACCATGGGGGGTTGGGAGTTGGGGGGGGAGTGGGAGCAAGATCAGAGTTCAAATCCGTAGATTCAGCTTTTCCCTATATTTTTGTATATTATTAGGCTCCCACTTTTATGGAGAATTGGAAAAAGAGCATCAAACCTCTATTGGGGATAAAGACAAATACGGAAAATTTTAGTGACTCCTTTGCACAAGACTATTCATGATAAATGCCTTCCAAGGAGGAAACAGGAAGAATGGGGGGTTGACCTGCCTCCTCTGCCAGGCTGAGCAGATTCTGCACTAGGCAGGGCTGGGGGTGGGGAGTGGCTCACAGGTTGTTTTGTCTATTCAGCCCCCTCTGCTCACACCACACAACCGTCTCCTCACAGCACCTCCCTCTGTTGGAGAATTGTTCCTCCCTCTCTCCAAGGGCTTCCACCATTGCCATATCCCACCCCAAAACTTGCCCTGGCCTGGCGCATCCTAATACCTTCTACTTAGACACCGTGATTGGCCCAGGGATGGGCATGTGACCTGGTATTCCCAATGTGCACAATAAAAAGTCTTTTTGTTCTGGTGTTGTTACACTGATGTGATCTGTGTGTCCCTCTTCTGCTGTACAAGGAACAGGCCTGTCTTCATGAGGAGACTGAGTCCATCCACTGGCACCCGGGGGCTGAGAGAGGACAAGAGGAAAAAGAGATGCCTCGACCTCCCTCTTTGAGTCCTTAGATCCAATTGTGCCCAAAGCCACTCCATTTCTGCTTTTCCTAATTGAGGCAAATAAGTCCCCCTTTTCCTTAAGCTGGTTAGAGGGAGTTAGGTTTTTCCTTGCATCAGAAAGTGTCCTAATAGGGTATGGTTTGTCACAGCACCACCTTTAGAACTGAGCCACTCCAGCCCCTGAGTCTCCCACTGGAGACAGTCCTGCCCAGGCTCCCATCTGGCCACTCTCTCCCTGTGGGGTGAGGAGTCCGGGGGGTCAGGGAACCAGGTACACCTTCCCTTCCAGGCCAGACTCCTGAAGCTCTTGCCCCTAAATGTGGGTCAGCTCCCAGGGCCACACAGACCTCTTCCCTGAGTCCATCGTCCAAAGGACAGAACACCCTATAGATGAGTGAACTCCTAGGCTTGAACAGCTGTCTGCAGGGGCAGAAAATTAGGGTGTCCACCACATGGACATAAGGCCATCAGGATGCAGAATAGAGTCAAGCCTGGACAGTGGGGAGGATTTTCATCTACACTCTTTCCTGAGTTCGCAAATATGGGGTGGGGGTACATTAGATGCATTTAAACCTCTTCAAAGGTTTAAACCTTTCAAGAGGTTTAAACCTTATGAAACCTCTTCATACCCCTTCATGGGTATGAAGTCAGTACCATGACCCCATTAAACAGATCAGCCAACAGAGTAGTCAAGAACGTGAGAGAGGACATAGTGTGGCCAGAGGTAGGGTTTTCATGAATTGGTGACATTCTCTAATATTTTGTGTCTAAGTAACAAGGCAAATGCCCCATACCTGCAGGAACATCATAGCCACACCTGGCAGAGGTCATGCGCAGTCCACAAGGACACTCACATGCAGGAACCCTCTCCCAATCAGCTCTCGGAGCGAGAGTGGGAAGTGGTCAAGGTTGAGCCCTGGGTTTTCTGGTCACCTTCCAGCTGTCTGTTCTGACTTTCCCCGAATTTTCCCTGCCTGCCTGTCTAGGCCAGGCCCTCAATATCTTCATACTTCCCTTTTCTCTTGCAAGAGAATGAAATGATTAATAAACCACCTCATATGCATGCTTTGTAACAAGTTTCCCTCTGTATTAGATAGAGCTTGGCTGTACCACGCAGCACCTACTCCAGCCCAAGCACGGGGATTTCTCACAGGATAGTAAATGGTTTACAGCTGAAGAAACACACGCTAAGCTGCCTTTCCAAGAACAGCAAGGAGCTCCCCCTGCCACCATCCCTAACATCTTGGTCTCACAGAGAAGCCACTGCTATGGTCACTGGCACCAGCAACAGGGCTTGTGCGTGAGCTGCACAAACTCTGCCTCTGTCCCCATCTGACTCGGCTCAGAAGGCAAGTCCTTCTTAAGTCTTCAAAAAGAAGCTCAGGGAGGGGGCGCCTGGGTGGTTCAGTCGTTAAGCGTCTGCCTTCGGCTCAGGTCACGATCCCAGGGTCCTGGGATCGAGCCCCGCATCGAGCCCCGCATCGAGCCCCGCATCGGGCTCCCTGCTCGGTGGGAGGCCTGCTTCTCCCTCTCCCACTCCCCCTGCTTGTGTTCCCTCTCTCGCTGTGCCTCTCTGTCAAATATATAAATAAAGCCTTTAAAAAAGGCTTTTAAAAAAAAGAAGCAGCTCAGGGAGGTGTAAAACTGTTCACTCTGCAGGGACAAAGAGTAAGCAAAAGAACACCAAGCTTCAGTCAATTTGCTTCAAGGACTTAAATCTTGGGAGGCCAAGATAACCAGCCATGCACAAGGCCCCGGGCACCCCAGCAGCACAGAGCTGAGCAGCACAACAGCCTCCAAAGGTCAGTCCTCCCTTCGTGCTCTCAGATCAAACCACAGGAACAAAGGAGTAATTAATCAACCTTTCCAGCCATGTCCAACCAGTCTCAAACGCCAGCACAATGTAAACGGGTACAGGTTACAGGGCACAAAGTGGAACTCAAGAGAGGAAGCAAATTCCAGGAACCATCAGGAAACCACCACTTCTCTAGATGATTAATATTCATCAAATACCGAGAACTCAGATTGGACTTACCTTCAGAATCTCAAAGGGTCCATTTCCCTGTATGACACACAATGCTCATGCACAGACAAATGCTTTGACCTGTGCAAGGCCCACGCGGCAGCACCTGCAGCTCAGAGCTCACGGGGGCATCTGTCCAAGGCTGGTCTCCTCATCCCACCCTCACAGGACCTTGAGATAGGGCTGCGATATAACCCCTGCCTTGGAAACTACACTCAGGAAATGGCCAGAGGAGTCCCAACTTTTATCTCAAGTGGAATTCATTAGCAATTCTCTGAAGGTAAATCGTTGTAAGGAGAGGGAAGAGCAGAACACAAAACACATTGCTCATGACTGGTAATTAAAACCTGAATCGCTGGGCTGAGGCAAAAGGATTTTTAATAAATCAGTTTAAACCAGAGCCAAATAGGAATGGGTAGAGATCAAGGCTGATTTTCTACCTTTTAAACGTGGGTGGAAATCAAAGTTTCACAAAGGTAAACAGGTATCCCAGGCCACCCCAGCCTAGGTGAGAGCCAGGCTGAGTGCGTCCCAAGTTCTGTGTGCAGAGAGTTCCAATCTAAGTCCTTGCCAGGTGGGAGCAGGTGCCCTGCCATTGTTCCCATGGTGACAGAGTAGCAAACAGGGGCCCAACACCATGGGTGTGCCTGCTGGCTTCTCAAGGTTGTTCCTTGGTTGGGTCTTCAAGGTTAAAATCCCTGGGATCTGAGGGCACCTGGGTGGCTCAGTTGGTTGGGCGTTGGACTCTTAGTTTCAGCTCAGGTCATGATCTCAGTTCATGGGATGGAGCCCCACGTGGGCTCCACGCTCAGCGGGGAGTCTGCTTGAGATTCTCTCTCTCCCTCTGCCCCTCCACCCTACCACACACTCATGAGCACGTGTGCACTCTCTCTCTCAAAATAAATGACTAAAATATTTATTTTTTTTAAAGATTTTATTTATTTATTTGACAGAGAGACACAGCGAGAGAGGGAACACAAGCAGGGGGAGTGGGAAATGGAGAAGCAGGCTCTCCACTGAGCAGGGAGCCTGATGCGGGGCTCGATCCCAGGACCCTGGGATCATGACCTGAGCCAAAGGCAGACGCTTAATGACTGAGCCACCCAGGCACCCTGAATAAAATCTTTAAAAAAATAAAAATAAAAAATAAAAAGATCTGTCAATGTAGTTTTTAACATCACTAAAATAAAAAAGAACAATTCTATGATTATCTCAATTTTTACAAAAAACAGAGTTGTTAAAGTTCAGTATCTATTTATAATTTTTTAAAAAGCTCTTAAGAAACTGAACAAATTACAAATTGAAAGGAAATGCCTTAATTCAGAAAAAGTTTATACCAGAAAACTTACAAACTTGCAAAAGTTATGCTTAAAGAAAAATTTTAGCCTCACTCTCTTTAAGACTGAAAGTGAGATAATGCTTTCCCATCACCACCATCCTTTAACACAGTCCTAGAGGTCTCAGCCAACAGGAAATTTCTTTAAAAAGAGGAAGAACATAAAATTTAGAAGGGAAAAGAAAAAAAAATACCATTATTTACAGACAATGGAATCATCTATTTTAAGGAACAAAATGGATTCCATAAGAATTGCCAGAGACAGGAAAAACTAACTAAAATCACTATAGCATTTCTCTTTATCACCAAAAATCAACAAGAGAATGATAGTAAGAAGAAATGATTAACAATAGTGGCAAAAATTATGTCCAAGAATGAACTTAAAGAATATCTCAGACTTCTGTGGAAAACAAAATTTAATTCTTTTAAAGGACATTTTAAAAGAGCTGAATAAATAGGGTGACATTTCATGATCTCAGCTGGGTTAACATCACATTTTAAACATATCTGTTTTCTCCCAAATAAATGTATAAATTCAATGCTATACCAGTAAAAAGGTAGATGAACCTTACGAGGAGTCTGATAAACACATTCTAAGATGTATATGAAAGAATAATGTCTATATACAGCTAAATCTATACTGAAAAAGAAGAGGAACCTAACCTACTAGATATTACTACCTTTCCTAAAGCCCCACTAATAAGTCCACATGGTAACAGCTCAACAGCAATAATGGTGACAAGCATGACAGAGAGCTCCACCAGCGCAGGTGTGTTTGGGGCTGTGATAGAGGTGAACTGCAATCACTGAGGCCAGGACATCCTGGGATGGGCTTAGGAAACTGACTCACAGTATGGCAAAAAATAAAGCTGGATGCTTTCCTAAAGCCATATGAAATGATGGAAGCCAGATGGTTCAACACCCCAATGTGGAAAGTAGGATTGTAAGTTTTATAGAAGATAATGTAGAAGAAAACCTTTGTTCACTAGGAATGGAGAATAACTTAAACAGAATCCCCAAAGCACAAAACATAAAATATTGATGAATATGATTGCATCAAAATTTAGGAGTTCTGTTCAACCAAGAACTCCGGAGCGAAGTGAGTATGTTGGACTTATTTAACAAATACTCCTATACTACATACTATATGGGCCAGCACTGATCTAGGTGCTTTAAAATACTGACCGATGTAATGTTCTTAGCAGCCTATGGAGTGGGTACTATTTTTATCCCCGTTTTGCAGATAAGGTGCTGAACTGCACAGAGTTAACATTCCCAGGATCACAGAGGTAATGGGCATAGCCAGAATGCAAATGCAGGCCATGTAGATGCAAACATCTAGAGCCATGTTCTTTCTTTCTTTCTTTCTTTTTTAAGTAGCTCTTTACCCAAAGAGCGGCTTGAACTCACGACCCTGAGATCAAGAGTCACGCACTCTACCAACTGAGCCAGCCGTGCCCCTACAGCCACATTCTTAACTACTATGCTGCACAGCCACTCTACAGAGCGGTGAGAGACTGGGACAAGATACTTGCTAAAGTGTGTCTAAAATGTGTCTAAAGGGACACCTGGGTGGCTCAGTCGGTTAAGCGTTTGCCTTCGGCTCAGGTCATGATCCCAGGGTCCTGGGATCTAGTCCCACATCGGGCTCCTTCCTCAGCGGGGAGCCTGCTTCTCCCTCTGCCTGCTTGTGCTCTCTCTCTCTCCCTCTCTCTCTCTGACAAATAAAATCTTTAAAAAATAAATAAATAAATAAATAAAATGTGTCTAAAAACAAAGGACTGATATTTAGAATACATAAGGAACTCCTGCAAATCAGCAAGCATAGAACAAGGAAGCCCAACAGAAAAAGGGTGTGCGTGCCAAGTATAGAAATGGGCAATTCACAGAAGAGGAGATCCAAAAGGGCTGACAAGCACATGGATGAGATATTCAAATTCATCATTATCAGAAAAATGAAAATTAAACAACAAAATATCACATTATATCTATTGGATTGGCAACAACTGAAAAGCTGGAGAGGAGGCTGCAGGGGGTTGACTGTTCTACTGCAAATTGGTGCAGCCATGTGGCGAACAGCCTGATGGTTGTTACTCCATTTATGTACATGGATACTTCAGGACCCAGCAAGCCAGCTCCTGAGCAGTTCTGTCTTAGTCCATTTGCACTGCTATCACAGAGTACCATAAACCAGGTGGCTTAGCAACAACAACAATTGATTTCTCACAGTTTGAGAGGCTGGGAAGTCCCAGATCAAGGCTCTAGCAGGTTCAGTGCCTGGGGAGAGGTCACTTCCTGGTTCACAGGTGGCTGTCTTCTCCCTGTGTCCTCACCTGGTACAGGGTTCAGAGAACGCTGTGGAGTCTCTTTCATAAGGGCACTTATCCCATTCGTAAGGGCTCTGCCCTCATGATCTAATCACCTCTGAGAGGCCCTACTCCCTAATCATGTTGGGGTTAGGACCTGAACGTGTGAATTTCAGAACACAGACATTCAATCTATAGCAAGTTCTCCTAGATGTCCTAGAAGGGGATGAATACGTGGATGCTCCTCTCAGTTTGTTGTGGTGGTGGGGAAGTAGGGCGATCTAGGCATCCATTTCCAGATGAAGCCACATACATCATAGGGTGGATAAGCACTGTGGAATCCTATGCAGCTGTGAGAGACACACACCAGATGTACACACAGCAGTATGGACAGACCTCAGAAACATAGTGTTGAGTAAAAAAAGGAAACAGAATTAGATCTAGAGCACATTACCGTTTATATAAATTCTAAAAACACAAGCATGCAAAACTATACCCCCTGTTTTATAAAATACATTTATACTTAGTTTATGTATAGTTTATGCATGAACTGTTTATTTTATAAACTATGTTTGTTTACAAATAAAAAGACAGAGATACAGATCCAAAATGGGGAAGGGTTGCCTATGAAGGAAAGAAAATGGAAGTAGGAAATGCCTATAAAAAGAAATGAATAGTGAAAATTAGAAACCAGAGTGGGATCTTGTACAGACAATGATGATAATGTGCCCTGAGCCAAGAAGTGTGATTAGCTCAGCCCTCCACATCTGGGGTTAAAAAAATCCAAAATTACGAAATACAGTTAGGGACTGATCATTTGTTTTACACATGGATTCATCCATCATAGGATCACAGGCTTCTCTTATCTACTTAGATTGGTTTGTTTTAAAAATTAGGTTTCCAATAAAACTATTAAACAATGCATTTGTCAAACAGGCATGCCTTTAGGGAGTTCGGGTTTTTTTCTTTTTTCTTTTTTTAAAGATTTTGTTTATTTATTTGACAGAGAGAGATAAACAGTGAGAGAGAGAACACAAGCAGGGGGAGTGGGAGAGGGAGAAGCAGGCTTCCCGCGGAGCAGCGAGCCCGATGCGGGGCTTGATCCCAGGACCCTGGGATCATGACCCGAGCCGAAGGCAGACGCTTAACGACTGAGCCACCCAGGTGCCACCAAGGGTTTTTTTCTTTTTGAAAAACAAATGTATATCAGACTTGTTTGCTATCTTTGTCCTAAAAAGTTACTTTGGTCTAATGTTTAGAGTAGTTGGTCTCCAAAGTAGGGTACATGTACCTCAAGACTAGGCACAACAATCTGCTAGGGATGGAAAGAAATGTTAGAAATTTGATTTCTAGCTTACAAAATGAGGAGGTGGTTTTATGCTGTTTACTCCATGATTGAAGTTGCCGCCTTGCTTTTTCGGCACATCAGACCGTCCCAGGTTGAGTGCAGTGCACAGGTATCCCGAGGGACCTTGGGAGAGGCGACATGGGGACCTCCTTCACTCATTCCTCCCTACAGTAGCTGCCGTGGCACAGTGACACGTGCCAGTTAGACTGTCTGGTCTGAACTAGACGCACTCTTACAAGATGACCTGAAAAGATGCCTGCAAGAAAACTACAGAGTGAAGATAAAGTTAATCATATAAGCCCAGTGAACAACCAGAAAATGGCAGAGATGACCCTTTTCCTATCCCTGATACAAACCCTCCATCAATCACATTCGCAAGTAAAAACAGTGACCATCTAATTAGACCTGATGGATAATCAGCCACAAATATTGAAATAATCAAGAAGATGATTTGAAGAATGGACTTATAGCCACCCTTAATCTCCCCTAAGTGTATATTATGTGAAGACACTGGCTAATGACAGCGTGAAACCATCATGATGAGAAAGACATTTAAAATCTAAATGAGAATATAGATGCAAGGACAAACCTCTATCAGTTCTTCAGCTATGTTCAAAGTGAGGAAATATTTAATCCACCAACTTTGAAAAGCTCACTTAACTTAATGATGAAATTTAAAACTCCTTTCAAGTCTTCTCATTTCATAGCAGTAGACTTACAAAATCACGTATTTGGGAAACACATTTTTCTTTTCCTGCTGGGGAAAGAATGACTGAAATAAAGTATGAAAAATAATAGCAACAAACTAAAACGTAATCCTTTGTTAGCAGATACTAGTGAAAGACACAAGTTCAAATCTCATTGAGCATTTGAAGAAGCAAACATCAAAGCAAATTAATTAGTTGAAGAAGTTTATTATACAATTAGATGAAAAGACAGATGTCCCTAACATGTTTTGGCTTATAGTATTTGTTAGATCCTGTATCAGTAATGCAATGTGTCTTAAAGTCTTTTATTATGAGCTGCTAAAAGATGCCCTGGAGATGTACTCACCATTTAATGATATCTTCAATAAAAATAAAGTCTTATGGGAAGACTGTGTAAAATTCTGCTTTAACCAGAATTTTTTTTTTTTTTTTTTAATATAAGAAATTCTGGGGTTAGGTTTACAAATAAAGCCCCTCACTTGAAGTTTATTTGCAGACAAGTTACTGTGGCATAGAAGTGGATGTCACAACACAACAGTAAGTGCCGTTGGATGTCTCTGATGTGGTTAGTTTTACAAAAACAAGACCTTTAAACTTTCATTCAGAATGATCATGAAACTGTGTACCACAATGGTTGCCTCATGACAAGATACGTAAAAGACTTATCAACCCAAATGTTCTTCTTGTACAAGGTGTTCCAAGTTGGCTGACATTTTCTTTTTTTTTTTTTTTTTTTAAGGATTTTATTCATTTATTTGACAGAGAGAGAGACAGCGAGAGAGGGAACACAAGCAGGGGGAGTGGGAGAGGGAGAAGCAGTCTTCCCGCAGAGCAGGGAGTCTGATGTGGGGCTCGATCCCAGGACCCTGGGATCATGACCTGAGCCGAAGGCAGACGCTTAACGACTGAGCCACCCAGGCGCCCCTGGCTGACATTTTCTATGATGACACTCAACAGTTTGCTTGCCAGCATATTTTATTAAGATTATGCAAATAAAATTTTAAAACACTCTTAGCCTTCAAGGTAAAAGAAAAGTTGTAACCAAGAGTGAGAAAAGAACTCTATTAGAAAGGAAGCTATGTGTTGGAGAAGGCATTTTTAAAACCAATGTCTGGAAATATTTGCATCATTATGTGACTTCCTTCCTGAAAACCACCTAAGTGTAATACCTACAGAAACCCTGGTATCTATACACTTTAAAAACTTAGAAACATTAACAAAATGAAAAGACAACCCAAAGGATGGGGAAAAATATTTGCAAATCACATATCTGATATCATATAACACACTAAGAGCACTTACAACTCAATAATAAAAAGACAAACAACCCAACTTAAAAATGGGCTTGAATAGGGATTTCTCCAAAGAAGATACGCAAATGCCCAATAAGCACATGAAAAGATGTTCAACATCATTAGTCATTAGGGAAACACAAATCAAAACCACAATGAGATACCACTTCACACCCACTAGGGTGACTATAATAAAAAAAAACAGATAATAACAAGCATTGGCAAAAAAAAAAAAAAAAGTAGCAAAACTGGACCCCTCAAGTGTTGCTGGTAGGAACTTAAAATGGTGCAGCCACTTTGGAAAATAATCCACCAGTTCCTCAAAAGGTAAACACATTTACTGGATGACCCCACAGTTCCACTGCTGGATATGAGAAATGAGAACATATGTCCACACAAAAGTTTGTATGTGAATCCTCACAGTAGAACTATTCATAATAGCCAGAAGTGAAAACAACCCAAATGTCCATTAGCTGATCATGGATTTTAAAAATGTGATATATCCATACAAGCAAATACTATTTGGCCGTAAAAAGGAATGAAGTACCAATACATGCCACAACATAGATGAACCTTAAAAACAGTATGCTAAGTGAAAGAAACCAGTCTCAAAAGACCACATGTTGAATGATTCCATTTATATGGAATATCCAGGAAAGATAAGTCCATTGAGATAGAAAGTAGATTAGTGGTTGTCTAGGGCTAAAGGGTAGGGAGAAATGAGGGATGACTTCTTTTTGTGGTGATGAAAATGTTCTAAAGTTGACTGTGGTGAAGGATGCACAATTCTATGAATATGCTAAAAGCCATTAAATTGGGTACTTTACATGGGTAAATTGTATGGTATATGAATTATATCTCAATAAAGCTGAGACTAAAAAAATCCTTAAAAACAGACCTTTCCAACATGTTTTTAAATTTTTAAAATTTCCAAACAATGCATACAGAAAGGCAATCCAATTCATTTTAAGACGTCACCAATTAATGCAAGCAAGATAGAAATGTAGTTACTAAGTTTTAATAAAGAACCTTGCATAATCAGTAGATATAACTGAAAAATGAGTAATGAGGCTTAGTGAAGGCCTAGCATGTGCCATCAACCATGGGCGGCTTCCACTTGGACCCACTGTATCTTCTTTAGGGAGAGCAGCCATTAACCCAAGTATCCAAATAAACTGGGCTTAACACAGGCCTTAGAATCACTGTAACACTCAGAGTCGAGCCAAGATGTCAAAAGAAAATAAAGACTATTCAAACATTTTTCCCCACTGAGAGAAAACAATTTTTGGACTCTTTAATAAGTAATAAACAAATACTAACTCAAAATATTTTTTATTGCATCACTTTGATCTTTATTCTGTGTATATTTTTAGTATACGAATTATCCTAACACAGTTGTATAATAGGTAAAATAAAATAAATATTTACATTGAGGGTGCAAGCCCGAAACCTTTCTGCTGCTGTGATCAGAAAACATAAGGACCTAGGCTAGAGGGGGAAGTTGAAGTTAAAAAAGCTGGGACATCCCATCTTTCCCCCAACCTGCTGCATAATTCTGAGCACGGGATGCAACTGTGGGTGGCCGAGCCTGCAAGGTTCCAAGGAGCCTGGACCTGGACCAGAGGCCAAGTAGTACAGGATGGACTCCCACTTGCCCTCATGGCCCTCCCAGCTCTCCTGCCGTGCCTGCTCTTCTGTCCAGCTCTGCCTGTTCCCTGCCAGGTGGCCCGGCCTCCGGTCTCCCCAGCTCAGATGATACAGGGCTGGAGTGCTGAGTGTGGCTGCCTGCCTCTCGTCCCCTGGGCAGAACCTCAAAGGCAGCCTCTGGGTCAGGTATGGCCACTCCTGGAAACACACACGCCAACCTAACCAGCAACTGCTTCCTTCCCAAGCAGGGATGGAGCGGGGAGGAGGGCTGCTGCCGGTTGTAGCAGGCACTATGCCCGATAGGTCTCCTACAGTAGACAAAATAAGAAATGCTGAAATCGGCAGCGTCCCCTGAACAGGCCGTCTTCAGCATCCTGCTTTCTGCAGTCCAGGGATACCACCCCTGCCCTTTTAGGGGCCTCAAGGTCCCACTAGGTGGGAGCCAGAGGCCTGGATGTTCATCCAGCTCCGCACAGGGAGCTTGGTCTCAGTCGCTGCAGTTCTGTGGGCAGAGCACATAGGCACTTTGCAGTTCCTTGCAGGGGTGAAGAGAGAGTGTCATGAGGTGAATCTGAATTTTCCCGAAAGGAGTATGACAATGCATGGGGGTACATCAACAGCCAAGTTGAGATTTCTTAGTGGTCTTCCTGACAAGTCCCTTCTGTTTGGGCTGCAATGGAAAAGCATCCAGGAACACCTCTTCCTTCCTGAGCCAGAGGTGTCCTCTAATATTGTCTCCAATATTACAGGACAGGTATTCCTGACACCCTGGGGACACACACAACATAGACTACCAGAGCTGGAAGGAAATCCAGCCACCAGCCAGTCCTAACTCCATTTTCTGAGTAAGGGAAATGGCACCCAGGAATGGGGAGTGACATGCCCAAGATCACGCAGATACATAGACACAAAAGACATTTCTCATGCTACAAGCCAGTGTTCCTGAGGTGGCCTACAATGAAGAATTATGGGAAAATAATAATAGCTCCCCCCAGAAGCCCTTTCCACATGCCATACGTTAGTTATCTAAAGCAATGTTTCCAAACTGTAAGTCGTGACTTGATATTCTTGGGAAATCACTTTAGTAAATTGAAACCACGATAAAGTACAGACTAGGATAGGATCTATCAAAGTACATCACTTAAGAGTGAAGGTGAGTATTGTTTTCTGAAACTGTTGTTTCATTTTTATATGCACACAAACACATGCAGACACATCCATGACTATCAGCACTGAGTATTTATCTACTGGTTTACTACAAAATGCATTTCTTACTGAGATCATCTTCAAAAAAGCATGAAAACAGTTGATCTGAGGATGAAGTATGCAAAAAGCAATACTGATGGAAAGAGAACTTCTTCATGCACACACAAAAGCGGATACTGCTTAGGAGCAGCCCATCGGGATGGTCACTGGAATTTTCTGAGCAGTTCCCGCCCCAGGTGAGTTGATCAGAAACCACCCAGTAGGCTATAGGCAGCTGCAAAACCAGATGGCCCACTTTTTCACATCCCAGGCCACACCTTCAGTGCCATCCAGGATGGGCCAGGCCGGCTCCACCCAGCTCACATCCCTCTGCCCAGCATGCTCCCCTGCTGCTCAGCCTCACCAGAATCATGAGGCTGTGAGGGGTCTCAGTCCCCTGTGCTTCTCAACAGCAGGCGATGTACTTCCTGGGCATTTGCCAGGGCCTGCTACCTTCCCGGAGGTCACGCTTTCTACCTAAGGTAGAGGAGACGTGCCCAGTGCTGAAATTCGGTGTCCAGGGTCCTCCTGTCTGGGTGTAGTGGGCTGTGGGCAACAAGGATGTTCAGCAATGCCAGGGGTCACACCCCACCACACAGACTGCAAGGGATCTTGTGTAAAGGAAATTGGTACAAATATTTCTTGAAGCAAATGATCCATGGCAACGGCTTGACAGCTAATCAGGGAATTTAAGAACTGACCTTACAATTCATAGTACCAGCCTGGGAGAGCCCTTCCAGACCCTCTAGTCCAAGGGCGTCGGAAAGTCTATAAAGGGCCAGAGGGTCAATGTGTTGGCTTTGCAGACCATACAGTCCCTGTCACAACTCCGCTCCACTGTGGTACAGCAAGAGCCCTACAGTAGTAGTGAGAGGGTGTGGCTGTGCCCATGAAGCCACATCCACAGGGACAGGCAGGAGCCACGTGACCCACTCGCCACAGTTAGCTCTAGTCCAATCCCCTCTTCTTATGGAATTGGAAACTATAACCTGGAGGAGGGAATCAGCGCTGGCCAGATAAGGACTTCTGCTCCCTGGAGACAGCCTACACAGTTTGTTACCAAGTCAAGTCCTGTTCCTGAGACACAGAATGCCTGGCCCTCTCTTGCCCAAGAGGAAATCTTGGGTTAGATTTCAGGTTAAATCACTGGGACCAGAAGTCAGGCATACCTAAGTTCAAATTCAGGCGTTGTCCTAAATTGCCTAAGTTTTCGAATCATCTGTCTTTTTCACTGGAAAGTGAACAATAAAACTGCGTTCAGCTAGGATTGTCCCGAAGTATGTACAGGTAAAGATGAACAAGGTGAATATATAGGGGTAAACGTGAGCATGTTGAGGTGAAGGTGAACAAGGTGAAGCTACTTAGTAGACAAGGCAAAGGTAACAAGGAGAGGTATGTAAAGAGCCTAGATGTAATGAGTGTTCAGTAAATGCCAGTGGTCTTCTCCCACCCTTCACCTGAACTCTCACACCTCTTGTCAAGCTCCCTGATTATCCACCCCATCCTACTCTTACTTGAAAGGACCAAAGATTATATAGGTGAACTTTGAAAACTATAAAACACTGAGTGAGATGACATCACACCCTTCTAGACCTCATCCACTCTTTTTTTCCCATTCAGATGTCTCCTTCCATGAATATAGTATACTCATCCCACCTACATTCATTTGTCACACGTTTATGGAGTGCATTTGGGCCAAAAACTACTGTGCGAGTTGTCATATGTGTGATCTAGTCATATGGTTCCACTCACTTGCAAAGGTATCATCTCTTCTCTTTACATACTCAAACCCTATCTCTACTTCCTTACTCAAGTATTATTTTCTGCAGGATGCTGCCTTTCTCCTACTGTCTCCTGATCCTCAGCACTATTCTCACCTCTGATCATTCCTATATCACAGGGGCTGATACTCTGGAAATTATGTCTTATTCTCTCATCCAGGGAAGTTTCTGGTCTAGCTTACCCCATTGAGAGGCACTGGAAGATGAAATTTAGGAGATGGAAGAGAAAGAATAAAGTATTATTCTTCTCTAATAGCAGTGGGTAGGTGTATGGTCAAACAGGAGTCACAGGGCTCATGGTGTTTAGGCAAGCTCCCAGAAATCACCTGCTTCAATTCAGCAAGTAGCGGACTTCCCAGTGGTGATTTCCTATGGTTCCAACACTTCCTAATTTTCTCAAATCCAGGAGTGTTTCTCCTGACTGTTGTACCCTTGACCCTGCCAACAATTTTGTAAGTACATAATTCCTTATATTTCATCTTTTTCTACTAAAATACAGAGTAGTTTTAGACCAAACCCTGACCGATGTGGTCATTAGAGTCCTGAAATGAGTTTCCACCAGGAAAATTAAATATGGCATTAGCTTAACAGTTGTGTGTCAGGCATGAGGAAACCAGGATCAGAGTCTGGAAAGACGGCACCCCATGTTACATGGTGGTAAAGCACTTCATAAAACTGCCACCTGCAATAACTTGGAAACCATTTGCTACCAAGCAGGGGGCTTTAGAGGAATTAATTGGAAAGAACCAGTGTGGTAGTGTGCATTGGCCACTACTGGCTTCTTTGGGCAAGATATATAAGTAAAATAAGAGATCAGAGAGACCTGACCAATGAGTAAGCAGAATGAAAGGAAATATAGTCTGGAAATTTGGGTGTTGAAGGGTTGGAAAACCTGGGACGCCCGGGTGGCTCAGCCAGTTAAGCGTCTGCCTTTGGCTCAGGTCATGATCCCAGGATCCTGGGATCAAGTCCCCCATCGGGCTCCTTGCTCAGTGGGGAGCCTGCTTCTCCCTCTGCCTGCTGTTCCTTGCTTGTTCTCTCTCTCTCTCTCTAATAAATAAATAAGATCTTTAAAAAGGGGGGGGGGTTTGGAAAACCCAACTATTTCTAAAGTCAAAAGTTCAGCAAACTTCTAAGCTGAATAAAATAATTCAGTCCCCCATCAATGATCACATTAAGGGTATTGTTTTCCCAATAATTTTCTTGAATAATATCAAAATGGCCACCATTAAGTTGACAAAGAAAGAGGAATGAGGATCCAGCAGAAAAATAATTATTGAGAAAAATAATTAATAAAAATAGTAATGGGGGAAAGAAAAATAATAATAGGAATTATGTCTAGGAAAAATGCTCTGGGTGTGGTTACTAACACAGAACTAATACAAATGGTAGCAAATGGTTTCCAAGTTATTGCAGGTGGCAGTTTTATGAAGTGCTTTACCACCATGTAACATGGGGTGCCGTCTTTCCAGACTCTGATCCTGGTTTCCTCATGCCTGACACACAACTGTTAAGCGAATGCCATATTTAATTTTCCTGGTGGAAACTCATTTCAGGACTCTAATGACTTGGGCATTCTTCCAGAAGGCAGAATCATGGTTGTGATGGTTTTGAAATATCTAAACTTGCTTCTAACAAATAGAATAAGGTGAAGGGATAACGTATGACTTTTGAAATTAAGATTTTTAAAAAGGCATTGTGGTTTCCTTCTTTCTCTCTTAGATAGCTCACTCTAGGAAGCTAGCTGCTGTGACATGAGAACACTTAAGTAGTCCTACGGACAGCTCTATATCATGAGCAACTGAGACCCTCTCACCAACAGCCAGAGAGCAACTGAGTCCTCAAGCCCACAGTTGTGTGGGTTAGCAGCTCCTTCAGCCCCAGTCAAGCCTTCAGATGGCAACAGCCCCAGCCAACATATTAACTGAAACCTCAGGAGAGACCCTGAGCCAAAACCACTCAGCAAAGCCACTTCCAGATTCCTGACCCTCAGAAACTGTAAGATAAATAAGCATTTATTACTTTCAGCTGCTAACTTTCAAGGTATTTTGCTATGCAACAATAGATAACTAATATAATGGCCAAATCAAGAGGTGGAAGGAGGGGTTCTTCACAATGTCTGCCCAGCAGGAGTTCAACACTATGGTTGAAGTGGTATGCCTACCACTTTTCAATTTGTGTCCAGTTCTAGATGAACTTGGCAAATATGAACTTGTACTGTGATTATCCTGTTCTTGTTCTACCTTTCATGTTCAGTTTATGAGGATGTGGGAAGACATATGTATTTTAGTTCTTAGGGCATTAACCACATGTAGACTGGTGGGGAGGACTGCACATCATTTGAGTGTGATCAAAACTGGATGCCGAGGGGCACCTGGGTGGCTCAGTCGTTAAGCATCTGCCTTCGGCTCAGGTCACGATCCCAGGGTCCTGGGATCGAGCCCTGCATCGGGCTCCCCACTCAGCAGGAAGCCTGCTTCTCCCTCTCCCACTCCCCCTGCCTGTGTTCCCTCTCTCACTGTGTCTCTCTCTGTCAAATAAATAAATAAAATCTTAAAAAAAAAATAAATAAACGATAAACTGGATGCAGAGACTGGATGGGATTATGGGATGTGTTTCTCTTGGGGAGGAATAAATGTGGGAGAAAGATAAAACAGGTATTTGATGACCAGAAGGATAGAATATGGCAAAGACAATAATACTATGTATTCCCCAAATCCCATTTTTCTTCTCCTCCCAGACTCACAGCTGAGTTCTATTTCCCAGTCTCTCTGTAGTTGGTGGGGCAATGTGAGTTCTGGCTAAAGGAACATGGGTAGAAGTGTCCAGAGGACTTCCAGGTCTGGCCCCTAAAAAATCTTCTGAGCCATTCTTCTTGCACTCTCTCTATTTCCTCTCTAGCTGTCCATATGCTGTGTATCCAGTGAAGGACTCAGAGACCCAAGTAATTGCAAATCTTCTAGAGGGAAGCAGCCTGGTTCCCTGCAAGCATCGTGCACATGCATGTGCACACATGCACACACATTCACACACACACTGGACTACCAAGTAAGATAGAAATAAGGTTTTTTTTTCTTTTTTAAAAATTTTATTTAAAATCAATTAATTAACATATAGTGTATTATTAGTTTCAGAGATAGAGTTTAGTGATTCATCAGTTGCATATAATACCCAGTGCTCATTACATCAAGTGCCCTCCTTTATGCCCATCACCCAGGGGGTGATCCCCCCACCCACCTCCCCTCCAGCAACCCTCAGTTTGTGTCCTATAGTTAAGAGTCTCCTATGGTTTGTTTCCCTCTCTGATTTCGTCTTATTTTCTTTTTCCCTACCTCTCCCTATGTTTCATGAATTGGCGTGTCATCCTTGTGCAGGGGCCATGCTAATCTTCTCTGTATCATTTCAATTTTAGTATATGTGCTGCAGAAGAGAGCACTAGAAATAAGTTTTTATTTGAAGACATTTGTTATAGCAATTACCTGCCGTTACTAAAACAATTTAACTCCTCTGTTCTGAACTGCAATTTTACTGGGAGTTGGTGCCAAACTATTTCACAATTATATGCAGGCAAACTTTTCGTTAGAGTAGTCCATATTCACAATTTTCTGACAACCACCCCGTGATATTAGTTCTGGTATTTAAAACCAGAAGAATATAAAACCATATCTCCCAGGAGGGCTTTTGTCTTGGCCTGACACCACATCCCTCCTTGAGTGGTTAAGGGCATAGACTCAAATTGTTTAATTTTGTTCTCATATCAGCCATGTAAGAAGTGTGTTTTTATCAACAGTTTGCTATATCTGAGAAAGTCAAGGCCCTAGGAGGCCCCGGAGACTGGCGCAAAGTCATATATCTGATAACTTTGGAGCCAGTATTTGTAACCAGCTCTTCTGACTTCAAATCCAGTGGTCTCTCCCTCATATCGCAATGCAAGGGGAGAAGAAAGCCCATCTGTGGCCTTGGGGTTCTCTCTCTCTGCAAGTTTTATTGCTATCTGACTTCAAATATTGAAAATAACAGACAAGACAGGCAAACATCACCCTTCTTCCCAGTTCTAACAAGACTCTTCCCAGACACAGATGATTCCATTCCCAGCTGGAAATGCTTTCCTGGAGCAGGAATTGGAATTTCCCATGAGAACAGATGCCCCTACCCGATCCTCCTATGTGGAGAATCTACAGGGCTCTTCCCATCTCTGTTAGGCCAAGGACAGGTACCACTACAACATCCCCTGGGGAGGAGAAGAACCTTCAAACTGCCGTAGTCTGGACCCCATCTGCTTTGGGGGGTTAATATATACATAAACCTCCAGTCACTAAGCAAATGAGCCAACTGTTAAAATTGTCTTTCCCAGTTCCTGATCCAATAGAACCTATCTGTCCCGTGGTGACACTAGAAATAGCACGATGGGTGGAATAGGATTCTCAGGCAAACCCAGCTACAGATCTCATGAGCTGTAGTGTTCATCAGCAGGCCTTCTCAGCGGCCCTAATAGTGCAAATACACGCAGCATCCCTCATCTGGGTACAAGGGAAACCACACATGTGCCTTCTAAAACAGACGGTTGCCAGAAGCTGGATAAAGCATCATTCCAACAAAAAGCAGCTTTTACACATGCCAGCAGCCTGGGGTTGGATCTCAGAGGCCAGACAACCAATGAGCTTTTGCCTCCATGAAGTAATGCTTCTAATAGGGAATCTTACTGGCTGAAGGACTTGTCACTCACTCACCAAAGTTTACAGGGATGAAACTGTGGCATCCAGGCTTTTCTCCCATAGTGAGAGGATCAGTGAAGCTCTGGTTGAACTCTGTTGCTGGTTTTCTCTCCTACAATTCACTTCTGAAATTGTGAGTTTCTTGGGCTTTTGTGCATTTTAATTTCATTGGCATAAAAAGCCCTTTGGTTAACAGACTTTCCAAAGCCGTAAATATTTTCTGGACATTAATGCTCCATATTTTTCAGAGTCCTGCTATTATTTTTATCACTTCCACTTTATCCATGGAAACAGAAAGATGGGAGCAGAAAAACTTCCCAATTGCACTGATTCTAGGGGTGAGGACTGTTGGCCCCAGGATACAGATTTTATAAACAGAAAGGAAAGAAAGGAGCCATAAGTCTGAGTGCAGCAATGTTTTCTGGGCTCTCAATCCAGCCACTCCCACCTACACATGTCCCATTTCTCACTGTGCATTAACTCGGCAGCCTGCTGCTTCACCCAGGCCTGTGCTAGCCAGGGGCCTGTGTGCTGGGCACTGTCATGGGAGACTGGGCCGCCTGAGCTGGTCTCCAATCCCAGAGGCTGTGTGACCTTGAGTGAGTCCCTATGCCAGTGTGAGCTTCAGCTTCCACACTGTAAAGTGAGCCTACCAATGTCTCCCTGGTAAAGTGGTTGTCAGGATTAGAGGAGGGCATGCCCGGGAGTCCCCGGCACAAACTGCTGCTCAGAAGACAGTAGACTGGCTTCCAGTGGTGTCTGTCCCAGGCGATGTGCTTCAGGAGGGCTGGGAGTTCACCTAGTCAGTGACAGGGCATCGGGGAGCACCCACGGAAGGCAGGGACGAGGCAACTTCCTGGTGCTGACCAGGGTCAGGTGCCTGAGGTGGCCTCACGCAGAGTGAAGACCGCTTTGCCAGGAACATAGGCTCAGCATTGTCCATGTAAAATTCCAGTGTCCCCCAAACAGAGGAGCCCCGCTGGCATGACAGTCACATTTTCTGCAAAGGTTGTGTGTGGAACAAACTGGTTTCCACCCAGGAATGTACCAACAGGAACTTCACTGAGCCAGATGGCCTTGGGCACTTGAGACTTCTCCCTGGCACATAAAGGGGATGCCTATGCTTTGAGAAAAGTGGGAAAGGAGTAAAGGGAGAAAATGTTCCTGGTTTCTTAGGACCAAAAATTACACGTCTTCAGTTTAGTGTGGTTTCAGATCTAGACATTCAAAAACATCAGGCAGATGGGGGTTGGATGTATATCTTCCCTACAATATGAGGACAAATGAAGGCAACAGTCTCAAGAGAAGTAGTGTGTGAGCCAGACAAGCTCCAGTCAAGGCCTCTGGGGAGAGACAGAGACCAGTGGCTGGAGGGCACATGTCCAGAGGGTGGGGAAAGGGACTTGAGATCAAAAACTGGAGTTCTTAGCCCTCCTCCATCCCTATCCTTCTGCCCCCCCCCCCCACACCCCCTACCCAGCCACCGAGGTAGCTGCCCTGTCAGTCCTGTACCAGCTCATGTAAGGGAACAAAAAATGCCATGATCACAGGATCACCTCAGGAACAGAAAACCCTACCAGTTTTTTGCCCAGGGTGAAGTAGGAATTAGATAGAGAGTTCAGTCCTGGCCTCTCCCCATGCCACCATCAGTGAGCTTGCAAATACTAGAGTACCGCACCTTGGGGGATACAAACCATTAAGGATGAAGCCATGGCATGTCACGCTTGGCATCAGAAGCTCATCTGAAATTTCCAAGACGTTCTCTTTAATACAGTCATCTGGATGATACGGAGAAGCTTCGATAACTTCCCTGAGTGATAAAATTAGTCATGCTACACTGCAAGGCTGTTTCCAATTTACAACGCTGCTTACACTCGAGCTTTCTCAACATTTGGCACATGCATATTTTAGTGCCTTCTGCCTTTAACACTGTGTCTCTCACAGGCTTACTACTTGGGAGGCTTAATTTCTTGCTCAGAAGAGACACAAAGACACAGGATCGGGAGCTCTCCTCCATCATAGAAGCCACAGCTTACTCCCTGCCACTCTGAGCATGCAAGTTCTGCAATGGCCACCACCTTGAGCAATGGAATTTTTTTTTTTCCTTTCACAGATGGGGACTCTGATATTTGGAGAGGACTTTCTCAAGGCTGCACGAATGCTAAGTGATAGAACCTAGATTTCAGTCTAGCCTGTCTGGCTCTAAAGCCAAGTGTTTTTCTCCTATGTAGTCACAAATTCAGAGGCAGGGCTATCATTTGCTACTTGACATTGTGTCAATCAGCCTCCATGCAGAGCTAGAGTCCCATATCCAATTCAGGTCAGTCCCGAGGATACTAAGCCACTCAGTCCCTCTCACTTTGCAGTGATGATGGGCAACCCACAAATTGCAAATTGGCTCCCCCATCCATGCTTCAGGACTGTTGTTGGTTAGGTGATGGCCAGACACCAAAAGGAGAGCCAGCTGAGTGAGTCAACTGGGAGCTGATGTGTCCTCTCCCCTCTGCTTCAGAAGCAGGTGAGGAGACCTTTAGATGGTCTTTAGATGCCTGTCCTCTTCGTCGTCCTTCCAAACCTCCCCCTTGCCATTTTTTGGCTGAACCCCCTTGAGGTCTTCAAATTCATCCACAACAAGCCTCTCCTGGCTGTCTCCTGCAGTGTTCAATGTGGCCAGACTCTTAACTGAGTCTTAAACTTATTTTTGAATTCCATAACTCAAAGGGATGTGGATAACCTTAGAAAAGCCTTCCTCAGCACCTTGTGGCAGAGCTAAGTGCCCACCATCTTCCCCTCCACCTTGATGAACTGAAGAGGATCAGAGACAGGTCACCACACTTAGAGACAGGATGAGAGGACTCCCACAGGTCAGACCCCAGCAACAGGGCATATTTCTTCTGGGGACATCTGCCCTCCACTCTCTCTAGACCCTGAGCAGCTCTCCCCTGAACAATTGTCAGGAATGATCCTTGTGGATTCTGGTGAGAGGTCATAGAGTCTCAAACAACAAAACTTCTTCCCTCTGCTAAACATAAATCATGTGCTAAATGCTGCATAAGACATACACTGACCCTCAGCTGGCCCATTATCTGAATTTCCGATGTTGCCCACTGAGAACATGCAGGTTGCTAAGCATACATTGTAGGGCACTCTGCAGGCCCTCAACAGGTGGACTCCCAAGTGGGCCAGCCCTATACTTACTGCAGGTCTTAGTGAGCAGCATGTCTCCTCTGACATTTGACTGCAATCCTACTCCTCTTTCCAGGCCTGGGTGGAAGTTACTCTTGAAATGGACATTAGTCTCTGCTACAGAGAGAAACAGTATGCAGTGTGATATCACTTTGTGTTATGGCTTTTCCCAGGGTAGAGGGTTGTGCACTATGTACCAAAAAAGAACTGTCTTTCCCTTCCCATCTATTACAAGATTATTATAGAACACTGCTCTTGTCTTTTCTTCTGCCTGGTTAATTAGGCTCTGTTTTTAAAAGAGCTTTATTGCTGATGGTCAGGTCAGACCAGCGGGTACTTGTGCTATCAAAGGGTCTCGGGCATGATTTTTTGTTTTCCTATGGAAAGGCTGCAACAGTTTATTCCTGGTCAGACTCCTACTAAACCACAGACAATCACTGCCACCTTTAAGGTATCAGATTGTCAATGGCACTCTTGTAAAGATATTTTTGCTGTATCTTATACAATTCTGCATACAAGAACTGTAATTTATTAGCCCTCTCAACTCCCCAGCAACAGAGGTGGCACAGACCTGTCTGTCTTATGACTGCCCCATGACAATGCAAATTAAGGGCAGAGCCCAAAGAATATCTAAAGATCCCACCACTTCATGAGTGGGTCCTTTCTAAAGACTTCTTAAGTAAGTAAGATTTTTCTATCACTTTCCAAATCTCTTGACTGTGTTCCAAAGATGAACTCAGCTCCTTCCTATTAAGAGAAGGAGGAGAAGAGGGAGGGAGACTGAGTGATATTCTCCCTTTCTCAGCAGAGTGAGTATGAGCCACTCCTGGACATCATTAATTCCTCACTGTGGCTTAAGGACTCAGTGGCTTCTTGAATGGCTATTTTAGAGATAGGCAAGAAAAGACCAGGATGGGGGTTGAATGACTACTCCAAGATCAGAAAGAAAGACAGTGGGTGAATCTGGAAATAAGTGCAGGAGTCCTAGTTCAGGCCAAGGCACCTCTCCTTCCATCCAAGAGAGATTTACTTAAAAGAGCTCAGTTTGCCAAACATCCACAAGAATAGGCAGAGACTGCAGGCAGTACTCATGGCTGAGGTCCATCACAGGGGATCTCTGACGAGGATCTCTAGTCCTCTGATGTCATAGAGAGCAACAAGCTCTTCAGAGCTGAGCCATCACTCTGTATACCTCTGCCACCTTGTAAGAATTTAAGAGCAGTTTTGGGGGCTCTCCATTCCAAGACTCACTTCCTGTTCCCTCAATTCCTCCCCCTTGTGTCCCCAAAGCTCCTACTGGGGCAAGATTAGTATAGACGTTACCTTCCAAGCAGCCTTGGGGTTATCTTTGCCAAGGAAGGGTGGCTCAAGTGTGCTTGGAGTCTGACCTTATGGCTTGAAGGTAAAACAGAGCATGCCGGTATAACCACAATAAATGAAGTGAAGAAAGGAGCCCTGGCTTGGCTTCCATTCTCAGCTGTAATTACATTGGAAACAATAGAGAGTTTTTATAATGAGCCTGTGCCATTTCTGGGCCTTGCCATACTTAGGTCTGGCAAGAAACCTGTTGGTCAGGAAAAGCAACTATGCTACTTATAGTTTATTGGATCTAACTCCCTTGTCCCCAAATCCCAACTCTCTCACCTGAACTGAGCACCCTGCTTGAAATGTTTTATGGTGAATCCACTTAACAAGTCTAAGGGTCATCTAGGCAGAGGGGGCCCTAAATAATTTATTTCTCTAACAAACATTTACTTAGTACTTGCAAAGTTCCATATTTCATCTAAGCACTTTACATGCACTGGTTCCTTAAGCCTCAAAAGAGAACTACTGGGGGAGGAGGCTGGAAAGATGGTTGAGTAGGAGGACCCTAAGCTTGCTTCATCCCGCAGATACTAGATAACTAGATAACACTCACATCAGCATAAATAACCCAAAAAATGACCTGAAGACTGACAGAACAAACTCCACAGCTAAAGGTAGAGAAGAGACCACATCAAAGAAGGTAGGAAGGGCAAAGATGCAGTTTGGGAGTGAAACAGACCATGGCCATCTGCAGCAGGAGAGAGCCGGGGTTGCAGAGAAGGGCAAGAAACAGACTATCACACTGGGGAGCCCACATGGGTTAGACAAATCCACAGAACATTTGGCTTTGAAAGCAGGAGTTCTTATGACCAGCTGGACTTAAAGCCTGGAATTTTAAAATTCAGCGTGCTTGGCTCTGGGAGAGCTCAGAGGGTGTTAGTAAGCTGAGTCCCCGCCCTTAAAGAGACAACAGACAGCCAGTGGAGATAGAGCCTGGAAGTAGCAGTTTGAAAAATGCCAGAGATAGGTGGGAAGGAGCGTTATTTACTCATCTCAGAGCATGACCTGGAGAGGCAGAGATCATGGGGAGAGCCCTTCAGGAACAAAGGAGCTGGCATGCACCATTTTCCTTCCCCACCCCTCAGCATAAACACACAGCCACCAGCAGGAACCAGCACCATGCCAGCACTCACTAAATAACTTGCTTGTACCCAGCCCTGCTCCCTGTGCTTCCATGGATCCACCCTTTCCAGGCATGTTTACCTCAGTCCCTGTGCTGCAGGGCCCCTCCCCCAGAAGACCAGCCTTGTGTCTCCTGACCCGTGTCTTCTGTGGGGCCTCAGTTTTGGCAGCAGAGGCAGCAGTCTCATTTCACAAGCAGACCAGCACACATCTTGTTAAAAAGTGCCCCACCCAGCCGGGGACCAAACATTCCCCACAACAGGCAAAAAGAGCATTGGCAGACAACTGTACTACAGGAAAGAGAGGCCAGGACCCAGCAGGAGGGCACAGACAACACACATGGGAGACACTCCCTGAAGTGCCAGGCCCTAGGGAACAGGGGACACCACACTGTAGGACACTACAGGACCTCTTCTTCATAAGGCCATTACCTTCAAGACCAAGAGACATGGCTGACTTTCTTAACACACAGAAAACAGATGCAGAGAGTTAGACAAAATGAGGAGACAGAGGAATGTGTCCCAAATGAAAGAACAGGACCAAATCATAGCAAGAGACCTAAGTGAAAGAGATATAGGTAATATACCTGATAGAGAATTTAAAGAAATAATTATAAAGATACTTACTGAACTTGAGAAAGACTGGAGGATATCAGTGAAACCCTTAACAAAAGATACAAAAGATGATGAAAAACACAATAAATTTTCAGAGATGAAAGACACAATAAATGAAATTGAAAATACACTTGAAGGAATAAATAGCAGACTAGAAGAGAAAGAGGAATGAATTAATGACCTGAAAGACAGAATAATGGAAAGTAACCAAGCTGAGCTATGAGAGGGGAAAAAATTATGCAAACTGAGAATAGTCTTAGGGACTTCCACTGAAGTTATGCTCCATCAAGCGTAATAACATTTGCATTACAGGAATCCCAGAAGAAGGAGACAAAAGGGGGCAGAAAATACTTGAAGAAATAATAGCTGAAAACTTCCCTAATCTGAGGAAGGAAACAGATATCCAGGTCAAGGAGGCACAGAGATTTCCCAACAAAATCAACCCAAGGAAATATACACCAAGACACATAGTAATTAAGATGGCAAAAAGTAGCAATAAAGGAAGAAATTTTAAAGCAGCAAGAGAAAAGAAGACTATTACATAGAAGGGAAACCCCAGAAGGCCATCAGCAGATTTCCAGCAGAAACTTTGCCGGCCAGAAGGGAGTAGCATGATATATTCAAAGTGCTGAAAGGAAAAAATCTGCAGCTAAAAATACTCTATCCAGCAAAGCTATCATTCAGAATAGAAGGAGAAATAAAGATTTTCTCAGATAAACAAAAACTAAATGAGTTCATGACCACCAAACCAGCCATACAAGAAATACTAAAATGGGGACTCCTTGACTAGAAAAGAAAGACCAATAAGGGAGTGTATGAAAAGTAAAACACACAAAAGCAATAAAAATAAATATTTCTGAAAAATCAGTCAAGGGATTCATAAAATAAAAGGATATAAAATATGACACCATATACGTCAAAGATGGGGGGAGAAGGGTAAAGAATGGGCTCAAACTTAAGGCACCATCAACTTTATATAGACTGTTATATGCAGAAGATATTATAAACAAACCTAATGGCAACCACAAATCAAAAACCAATCATAGATATGCAAAGAATAAAGAGAAAGGAATCTATGTATATCACTAAAGAAAGCTAGCAAACCATGAAAGAAAACAAGAGAACAAAGGATCAGAGAAAAACTACAAAAACAACTATAAAACAAGGCTTAAAAATGGCAAAAAATACATATCTTCCAATAATTACTTTGAATGTAAATGGACTGAACACTCCAATCAAAAGACATAGGGTGACAGAATGGATTAAAGAAACAAGACCCATCTATATGCTGCCTACAAGAGACTCATTTCAGACTCCTGTAGATTGAAAGTGAGAATCCGGAGAAACATGCAAATGGATGTCAAAAGAAAGCCAAGGTAACAATGCTTATATAAGACCAAATAGACTTTATATTTTTTTTAAGATTTTATTTATTTATTTGACAGAGAGAGAGAGAGACAGTGAGAGAGGGAACACAAGCAGAGGGAGTGGGAGAGGAAGAAGTAGGCTTCCCGCTGAGCAGGGAGCCCGATGCGGGGCTCGATCCCAGGACCCTGGGATCATGACCTGAGCCGAAGGCAGACACTTAACAACTAAGCCACCCAAGCACCCCCCAAATAGACTTTAAAACATAAAACAAAGACTAAATCAGACCAAATAGACTTTAAAACAAAGAAGAGCACTATATAATAATAAAGGGGACAACCCAACAAGAAGATATAACAATTGTAAATGTTTATGCACCCAATATGAGAGCACCCAAATACATAAAACAGTTAATAACAAACATAAAGGAACTAATCAATAGTAATACAATAATAGTAGGGGACTTCAGCACCCCACTTCATCCATGGACAGTTCTAAACCAAAAATCATCAAGGGACAATGGTTTTGAATGACACATTGGACCAAATGGATTTAACAGATATATTCAAAACAGTCCATCCTAAAACAGCAGAATATACATTCTTTTCAAGTACACATGGAACATTCTCCAGAATAGATCACATATTAGACCACAAAACAAGTCTCAACAAATTCAAAAATACTGAAGTCATACCATGCATCTTTTCTGACCACAGCACTATAAAAGTAGAAATCAACTACAAGAAAAAAAAAACTGAAAAGACCACAAATACATGGAGGTTAAATAATATGCTACTAAACAATGAATGGGTCAACCAAGAAACCACAGAAGAAATCAAAAATTACATTGAGATGAATGAAAATACAATGGTCCAAAATCTTTGGGATACAGCAAAAGCAGTTCTAAGAGAGAAGTTTATAGGAATACAGACCTACCTCAAGAAGCCAAAAAAAAGAAAAAAAAACTCAAATAAACAACCTAATCTTACACCTAAATGCACTGGGGGGGGGGGAAGAAAAACAAACCCAAAACTAGTAGAAGGAAGGCAATAATGAAGAGTTGAACAGAAATAAGTGATGTAGAAACTTAAAAAACAATAGAACAGGTCAATGAAACCAGGAGCTAGTTCTCTGAAAAGATCAACAAAATTGATAAACCTCTAGCCAGACTCATCAAAAAAGAGAGAGGGAGAGGACCCAAATAAACAAAACCACAAATGAAAGAGGAGAAAAAACAACCAACACCACAGAAATACAAACAACTGTAAGAGAATATTATGGAAAAGTATATGCCAACAAATTGGACCACCTAGAAGAAATGGATAAATTCCTAGAAACATACAAGCTACCCAAATCGAAGCACAAAGAAATAGAAAATTTGAACAGACTGACTGCCAGCAAATAAATTGAATGAGTAAGCAAAGAACTCCCAACAAACCAAAGTCCAGGACCAGGTACTACTTACCTATACTATACATTATCTTATTAAACCTTTGAAACAGCACTGCAGGGGGGCAGTATTATCCCCACTAAAGGAGATGAAGTAAATTGCACCAGATTCACTCTGTTAGTGGATGGCAGAATCAAGATTAAAACTGAAGTCTTTATGATTCCAAAACCCTCTGATTTCAGTACTACACCAAACTGGCTCTCCAAGATTCTCTTGAGTACCATCTTTGTGCTCTTTCACTACTCCATGCTGCCATGGGAGAGTATAGACAGGTAGAAAGCTATCTTTTCTCCAGTTTTGTAGCCAAGGATGTAGCTCTTCTCTCAAATGCTGTAGGTGGGAGTACAAATTAGCACAACCTTTTTGGAGAGCAACTTGGTAACATCTATCCAAATTATAAATATGTATATTTTTGACCCAGCAATTATACTGGAATTCCAGGAATTTCTCTGACAGTTAAAATTTCAAAAGTGTACAATGGTATCTTTGCATAAAAATATTTCAGTATTGGGGCGCCTGGGTGGCTCAGTCGTTAAGCATCTGCCTTCGGCTCAGGTCATGATCTCGGGGTCCTGGGATTGAGTCAGCATTGGGCTCCCTGCTCAGCGGGAAGCCTGCTTCTCCCTCTCCCACTCCCCCTGCTTGTGTTCCTTCTCTCTCTGTGCCTCTCTCTATCAAATAAATAAATAAAATCTTTTAAAAATATATTTCAGTGTTGTCTTTAATAGCAAAAGAACTGGGAAAAAACAAAAGTCTAAGAGGAAGAGACTGATAAAATAAATACTGGAACATCCATATAGCAAAACACCCTGCATCTGTTGAAAACAACGTGAGTTATCAGTATATGCCAACAGGAAAATTGTCTGACTTATATGGATAAGTGGAAACAAAACAATAATACATATGGATTAATTCTCAGTTGTGAAAGAAAAGCACACCTATGCATATTATATATATTATAATTATATTATGTATAAATTATTGGAAAGGATTCCCAACAAAGTGTTGTAAGTGGGCAATTTCAGAAGAGCCTTTTATTTAATAAGTTTTGACTATTAATTTTTACAATAAGTACAAATTATTTATATAAATAAAATAGTTAATTTTGGAAAATACGCTGCTACAGCTCTGTCCTCGAATGCAATGCCCTGATTAAGCCCGATCTCTGATAACGTCTTACAGTTCCAATGTGCAAAACAGGTTCTATTTAAATTCACTCTGTTGATTGCTAACTGTAACAGTACCTCTCCCGGTTAGCTGGGAATTGCTGCGAAGGACAGGCTTTGGTGGATTAACACAGCCTCAGATCAGCCCTGTAAGAGCTCGCCTGACCGTCCTCCAGATTAGCTACGCCTCGCTCGCATTTGCTCTTTGGGCATTTTGAGGACAGCCCCAGGGCTGCCAAAAGCGCTTGGAACTTGACATTAAAAGGAATGCTAAAACCTATGTCTGTTCCGGAACAGCCCAAACCTCTGCCAGGGTTTCTGGAGTGATAACTACATGAAAGAGGAAGTGGGGGCATTAGGGAGGTGGCAACAAGATGAGCAGAAACTCTGTCTATTGGAGGCAGTGAGAAAAGTGGCGTGGAGGGGCGTGTACCTATGCTATGTGGACGGCCCCACACTAGGATGTTTAAATATAGTATTGAAGAATTATAGACAGGTTAGTGGGGCCCAATTTTGGAGGGATTTGAAAACAAGCCAGGCAAGTGGAACCCACTCCTGATACTGAACAGAGCGATATGATGAAAGTGGCTTATTCTGGGTGTGGTGTGCAGAGTGGATTGGGGGTGGGGAGAGGAACCTGAAGGAATCTATTGGTTTTGAAAACGAGACACTAACCCCATAGTTGAAAAGGTTTTGACTCTGGTCTCATCATGATCAACTGTGTCCTCCTCCACCAAGGTCCCAGTTGGCCCTTACTCTTGTCGGGGTCTCATTACTTCACATCAGATGGCTCTACCACTTCCCCGCTGTTCACCCTTGATATCAAAACATCTTCCCTGGGCGCCTGGGTGGCTCAATTGTTAAGCGTCTGCCTTCGGCTCAGGTCACGGTCCCAGGGTTCTGGGATCGAGCCCCACGTCAGGCTCCCTGCTCTGTGGGAAACCTGCTTCTCCCTCTCCCTCTGCCTCTTCCCCTGCCTCTCCCACTACGTGTGCTCTCTCTCTGTATCTCAAATGAATAAATAAAATCTTTAAAAAAAAATCTTCCCCATCATATTCCAATACTCTCAGATAAATTATGGTTTTAATCTTGAAAAGAACTTTCCATGGATCATCATGATCCCTGATTAATACTGAAGCTTCTTATCTGGGTGTAGATGGGGCACCAGGGCAGGGTCTAAACGGCATTAACCACCACTGTGCATTTGGGCAGTCTCAGGTCTGGCCCATCTTAGAGGAAAGAGAAAGTGAGTAGCCTGAGTTGCAGCTGATGATGGGTGCCTCTGGGTTCTATCAGGGAATTTTGACTACCTCTTAACCTTTTCAGTGTTGAACTGGATCCAGCAGACATCTGCCATGACAGGAAAGTTTGGTGAGCCGGAAAATAAGGAAAGCAAGAATCCGAAGAGGAACAATTGTGAGTGGGTGCACAAGGACTGGGCCAGGTATGGGGCACAGAAGGGAAGTTGAGAAGGACAGAAGAGAAACCTCTTGGGACAACCTCCAAGAAGAGAAAGGCAGACGCATGGGCTGCGTGAGGATCATCAGGTCCAGATCCTGCATACTAATCAGAGGTGCTGGTTAGTATGCAGGTGCCCAGGTCCCCGCTCCCCAGACCTCCCCAGTCAGGAGCTCTGGCAGATAAACTTTGCATGAGACGGTACTTCAGCTACACAATAAGAAAGTGAGACCTTCCAAATGTACCGGTTTGGGGGCTAATAATTTATCTTAATATGGCACGGAGGAAGGCATTTCTCAGCATTGATATGTGGCTCCACCGCAAAAACAATTTCTAGCTCTGCCAGGGTCCCCGGGTTCAGTAATTCACTAGGAAGGCTCACAGGACTCTGCACAGTTGTCCTCACGGCTGTCATTTATTACAACAAAAGGACACGAGCACAAGCATCAAAGGGGAAAAGCTCATGGGGCGAAGTCCAGAGCAAACCAGGCGCAAGCTTCCATGGGTCCGTTCCCAGGGGAGACACAGAGGATTAACTCCCCCGTGTGAAATGCTGCCAACCACGGAAGCTCATGAAACACTCATTGCTCAGGGTTTCTATCGGGGGCTGATCATATAAGTAGCCTCTGGCTGGCAAGTACCCATATTCCAGACACCCAGAAGGAAAGTAGGTGTTTTGCATAGACCATGTTGTTTGTACAAACAGCTTAGGTACAGGGAGCCACTCGTCAGTTCTGGGAATGGTGGGACACTCCTAAAATCCCAGTTACAGAGAGCCAAGGGCCGACCTTGCAAGCAGACCTTTCCAAGACAAGCCGTTCGGGCCTTCCATGTGAACTCTTCGGCACACTAGCCAAGACAATTAGGCAAGAGGACGAAATTAAAGCTTAAAAAAGCAACACAGGAATTACAAAATCGCTATCTTTTTCAGACAGTATGATTGTTTACATGGAAAAGAATAAGAAAAATCAACAAAAGTGCTATCAAAATAAAATCTGTACTAAGAACAAGTGAGTTTATAACCCATCCCAGTTCCAATCTGCACAAGGCCCAGCAGGGGAAGGAGAAAGTACTATCACTCTGAATCAAGGTGGAAGATATCATTATTACACAGGCCTGGGCATTCTTATTACCTAGCTGAGATGGAGGTTGGCAATCAAAAGTCACTCAAGGACCTTTGATTCTCTAAGAAAAACTAGAGAAGCCATGGGGCCTGGGCAGGTGCATCGGCCGAGGTGAATTGCACAAGGCTGAAGAGGCCGTGTCTCAGCCTCACCCGTGCCACCCTCCCGACCCCTGAGAAGAGCTCTAGCCTTCATGTGGTTGTGTGTTCCTGAATATTTGCAAAGATGAGATCTCTTAACTGAGATCCACTAGGACCACCGTCTCTTTCTACTCTGTCTTGGAGCCGGTGGCTAAGAACTGGCTCCTACGTCCTCACAACCAGCCATAGGATTGGCGGTAAGATATTCCTGGGAGCCAGCCCACACCAGGACGCTAACAGCAACTGATTATACACAGAAGGGACTGCAGACCACTAAACCTTAACTGAATGAGCCCGCAACTCTCATCAGGGTCCCCAAAATGCATGATTCAAGCCTCACAACACGAATAAACAACGTTTTAAAAAGTCTAAAATGTATTTTCAACTACAGGGAAGAGAACCCAGAATACAAACAAAATGCAAAAGTTTCTTAAAAGCTTACTAAAGCTTAAATATGCAATTATAACTGCCACTGAAAGATGTTTTGAAATATAAGTACAGATTCCTTTTCTGGATATATATGAAAGGGACTTTCTTTTCTCACCTTTAAATTTATTTATTAAAAAACTGAGAGAAAATTCATATATAAATTCTATTAAAATATGAAACAAAAGTGACAAATAGAAGCAAAGAAACCAATAGAAATTGTCCTGATACAAGAAGCAAATTGTAACCAAAAGAAATTTCAGACCATACCAAAAGCAATAATTCATTAAATAGCAGAAAATAGATTTCTACTCGAAATAATGGATTATGATGAATAGGCTTTTGTATTGTTTGATAATTCAATCAGTGAAGAGAAGTGAATCCTAGAATTCAATGGGAAAACTAATTTTCTTGCTGATTTGACTGAAAAAAATGACATCAACATAAATAACATGAAATTCCTAAGAAACTGGTAGCACTTAAAGGACACCCACGACAAATTAATGAGTTCTGTCAAAGTAAAGAATACTCAGCATCAGTCACTTGCACAAGAAAACTTGAACTGGCCAGTGATAGAGAAAGAATTTATCCCATGAAAAAATATTAGGGGCGCCTGGGTGGCTCAGTCATTAAGCGTCTGCCTTCAGCTCAGGTCATGATCCCGGGGTCCTGGGATGGAGCCCCACATCGGGCTCCCTGCTCGGCAGGAAGCCTGCTTCTCCCTCTCCCACTCCCCCTGCTTGTGTTCCCTCTCTCGCTGTGTCTCTCTCTGTCAAATAAATAAATAAAATCTTTTAAAATCTTTTTAAAAAAATATTAAAGGCAAGAGGGGGAAAGCTAATTTCTAATGATTAAAACTGCCACTCAGTGTTTCTTAAAAACTATAAGAAAATGCAGTAACAATATAAAATGATTAACTCAATATCCTTCAACATACACTAACCACAACCAGTTAGAATATGTATTAAAGAAAAGAGTAATTTACAATAGAAAAAAGAAAAAAAACTACTTAGAAATAAAGTCAATAAGAACTAATGTGTAGGACACATTAAAAATATCCTGAGCAAATAAAAAGGCTCATCGTACTCTTAGATTGGGAAATAATACAGTGTCATTTCTCCCTAACTTACTATATAAATAAATAGCCTATAAAGAAACAATCCAAATAAAACACCAATAAGATTATAAACTAGATAACCTGACCCTAAAGATTATATATAGAAATAAGCAAGCAAAACAGTCAGGACATTTCTAAAACAGAAGAGTAATAATGAGACAGCCCAGGCAAATACTGACACATTATGATTAATAACTGCAGTTGTGTGGTACTGATGAAAAGTAGACAGGCAGATAAATGAGACAGAACTTAAAGTCCATAAATAAACTCAAGCACAAATGAAAATTTAGTGTATGGAAAACAACCCATCAGATCAGTGCAGAAAATATGATGTTGAAACAATTGGATAACCACTTGTGGGAAAAATGAAGTTGAATTCATACTTCACATCTTACACCAGGGTAAATGTAGTATGGATTTAAATTTTTAATGTAAAAATTAAATCATGGAAGAGTTAGAAGACTCACCGAATAATTGTTTAAATCATCTTGGCATAAAGAATACCTTTTTAACTACAAAACAAAATAGAAGCCATTAAAGAAAAGATTGATCCATTGAACTACATACAAATATTTCAGAGTCTGCATAGCAATACATTTTGCAACTCACATCACTAACAAAGAGCTAATCTAGAAATGGCTCCTTTTCAATAAAAACATAACCCAATAGAAAAGAGTAAGAGATACAGGCAGGGGTGGGGGCAGGGGAATGCCTCCAAAATGAAAATGGATTTTAAACATGAAAAGATGTTCAAATCCACTTATTATAAGAAGAATGCAAATTAAAATTTCAGTGGGACACCATTTTTTTTCACTTATAAAATTGCAAATGTCAGGGGTGCCTGGGTGGCTCAGTTGGTTAAGCATCTGCCTTCCGCTCAGGTCATGATCTCCAGGTCCTGGGATTGAGCCCCGCATCAGGCTCCCTGCTCAGCTGGGAGTCTGCTTCTCTCTCTCTCTCCCTCCGCCCCTCCTCCCTGCTAGTTCTCTCTCGCTCGCTTGCTCTCAAATAAATAAATAAAATCTTTAAAAAAATTGCAATGTCAAAAAAATTGATGATACATTATGGCAGCAAGTGTGTGGTAAAATGTGTACTTACAGATGATTGGTGGCCACGTCAGTTGGTCCTTCAGTGGAAGGAAATCTAGCCGTATGCATCAAAATTACCAAAGTTCTTTGACTCAACAATTCTACCTTTGGGAATTTAACCTGTATTATACCCGTATGTGTATTATAATGGGAAGTTGAAAACAACCTAAATGACCATCAATAGGGAATCAATGAACTAAACCACAGGTCATATATACAATGGAATACTAGGCAGTCACGGAAAGAATGAGGAACCTTCTTATGGACTGATGGGGCATGATCTCCTAGATATATTTTTAAATAGGAAAAAGAAGCAAACTACGAAATAATATCTAAAATGTACTAGAATTTGTTCTTAAAAATGAAGAAAAATCTATTCCTTAATATAGAGAGACGATCTCTGGAAAGATGAACAAGAAATGTGTGCCTCTGGGAGGGTTAGTGAATCAGGAATGGCAGAGGTGCTATTCATGCATTCTTCATCTCTCTTATTTTTCAACTCTGTGAGTGCATTACCTACTCAGTAAATAAATGTTAAATAAAAATTAAGTAAATAAGAAACAAATAAGCATGACTCCCCCTGGAGAGAAGAGGGAGGTCATTGAGACCTTACCTACAGGGAGCAGCAGGGGACAGCTTGGAGTTGATGGAACTAGAGAACCCAGGGGCGGGCAT
Organism: Phoca vitulina; assembly: GCF_004348235.1. NCBI lineage: Eukaryota > Metazoa > Chordata > Mammalia > Carnivora > Phocidae > Phoca > Phoca vitulina. The sequence goes on from NW_022589746.1 coordinate 473,542, forward strand.
CACTCACGTAGCCAAAGAGAGGGACCACCATGGGACGAAAGAGGGGAAGGGTCCACCCGTTCTGCAACCCCGGATGCTTCCAAAGGCCACTTTGAGAAAAAAGGTTTGAGGTTTATTTTAGAATTATTATTATTGGGACATAAACTCTGATATTTATCTGCCAGACCTGATGGGACCTGCAGAAAAATGGTACTCGGCACTGATACTCGGGGACCCCCTTCTCATCCCCCATCATCTGGCATCAAATTTTCTTACCAGTATTACTTCCCATTCACTTGGTCCCTTCATGAAGGCTTTATCACAGGTCAGGGCTAGCCTTTCCACTTTGCTAGGTCCTCGGGAGATCTAGCCCTAGCCCGAGCTTCAGGGCAGAAATGGGGCTGTTTCTGCTGCTGCACCCGTGTTCACTGCAGTACCTCGCATACTGCCTGGCACACACATGTTATCCATAAAATATTCGGTGAGCAAGAAAGTAATAACTTGAAGCATTTCATGTTTCACTCTCCCGCCTTGTACTCGTCTTGCCCTTTATCTGTGTTCTTTACACCCATGCCCTCATTCCCAGCTGTCTTTGCCCACACACATCATTTACCAAGGGTTCCATCATATCGATGTAGCACCAGCATCCTCATCACCTCTGCCACTTTTTTCCGGAGCCCTCCCTTGTTGTCAGTAATATTTCCACTGGGTTCCTGGGAGGATTATGACTCTGAGACTATGTCCACTGTGTTAGTAGAGAGACCCAGGGAAGAGCAGGGGTCCAGGAGACATGGGACCACCACTGACTTACGGTGGGTGACTTGATCCTAAACCAGCCCAGCTCCTGCCTCAACAGGATTAGGTCGGAATTTTGTCTGCACGTTGCAAGTACAACTAGCCAGGGAGAGGCTCTGACAAGGTGCACCTGTCCTTCTACCCATTAGGTTGTAAGCGCATCTTCCCGGAGGAGGAAGTGTATCTTAAAGTGGCAACAGCTGGCTGCCGGAATCAGAATCATTTGCGGTGCTTCTGGAAAATGTATAGTCTCAGGCTTACCCCAAACCTGCTGGAGCAGAGGTCTATGGGCGGAACCCCTGAATCCGTACCTTAGACAACCCAGGGAATTCTAAGGTAGACAGCTGGGAAACACGCCAAAATGCATGGTTCTAAGAACTCCCTACCCTCTGCTTTTTTATTTTGTGACTTTTTTTTTTTAAGATTTTATTTATTTATTTATTTGACAGAGAGAGACACAACGAGAGAGGGAACACAAGCGGGGGGAGTGGGAGAGGGAGAAGCAGGCCTCCAGCCGAGCAGGGAGCCCGATGCGGGGCTCGATCCCAGGACCCTGGGACCATGACCTGAGCCGAAGGCAGACGCTTAACGACTGAGCCACCCAGGCGCCCCTATTTTGTGACTTTTTGATGTGAAATAATTTCAAACTTTAGAGAAGTAATTCAGGAACAGTACAAAGAACCACCTTATACCCTTTATTCAGCAATTACTCACATTTCGCTACATTTGCACACTCCCTCTCTCTATATGTGTGTATGTATACATATATATGTAATTATTATTTTCTGAACAATTTGAAAGTAAGTTGCAGAGACAATATTCCCTTTACCCCTACATAGTTCAGCATTTCTATCCCAAGAACAAAGATATTATCTTACATAACAACAGCATAATTTTCAAATTCAGGAAATTTAAAACCGCTACAATTATCTATTCTACAGTCCATGTACCAACTTCTTCAACTGTCCGATGACGTCCTTTATAGCCATTCTCCCTGACCCAGGATCCAGTCTAGCTACTCGTGGCGTTGAGACACCTCGTCGCTGTCCCCGGGGAACTCTCCCCAGACTCTTCTCCGCTCCTTTGGGTCCGTCTGCTGTCTGTCCTGTCCCACCCGTGCACGGACCCTGCGCCTCTGGAGACAGAAGGACGCGCAGAAGAGGACAACCGCGGGACGACGCGACGCCGACCCTCAGGACAGCTGGCCGTGGCGGTCACGGCTGCGCTCTCAGCCCGCGCGGGCGGCCGAGGGTCGGGACGCGGGGAAGACGCGGACCACAGCGCCCGGAGACCTCGGCTGCAAGCGCGCGCCTCCGCGCACTTAAACCCGGCACCGCCGCAGCAGTGGGACTTCCAGAAGGGAGCCGGCGCTTTCCCTGCTCATGAATAATTCAGCCTCGCAGCCTCCCGCTCACGACTTGGAGGAGAGGCCGTTTTCAGCGACGCTTGAAACCGCGGCCGTTCCCGCGCCCGCAGCCGCGGCCCAGCCTGCGACGCTCCCCCTCTTTCCTCTTCGCCCTCCCACCCCGGCCGTTGCCGCTGTTTTTCTCATCTTCCTACATCAAGACCAAAGCGTTTGGATTCGCTTCTTGAAAATGCTTTCCCTGAACTTCGATCGAGTAGGCCGGTGCAGATGGGGAGGGTCCGCGGACGTGGAGCCAGGATCCAGTCCCAGCTGCTAGTTCCCCTGACCGACGTTTCCTGCCCACTGGAGGGCAAGCACGACCTGGCCAAGTATCAGATGGTGGAGCACCCTTCAGGGAGCCTCTAAAGGGGGGAGACCTCACAGGGGATCACGTATGCCTGCAGGCAGATTTCCAGGAAGCCGATGAAACTCAGGCTTCAGCCAGAACCAGGGAAGGGTTAACACAGTTGTGTTTCTGGAAAATTCAGCAAAGTAAGATTATTTGTATTTTTTTTCTTGAAAAGGGGCCACCGAAACTTTATAAGCTACCATCCTATGAAACTGTGTGTATGCAGTAGATATAGATAGGTACCTGGATACATAGATATGATACTAACAAGTACACGCCAATGAGTTATTTTAAGAAGAATCAAAATTTAAATTAAAACTATTTACATTTAGGTTTGTTTTTAAACTGAGGGGTAAGGAACTATCGAGCTGACAGAAACATGACTATTAAAAACTTGCCTTGGAAAAGAAAAAAAAAAACTTGCCATGAATTTTTTGAGCAAAACTGCAGACCAAAAAAAAGTTCCTATTCTTTTCGTTTTGTTTTGTTTTGTTGCAACATTACTGGATTCTTCCTGGTTTTCTAATCCAAAAATCACTTCTCTGGCTTTCTCTTTACCAGAGAGTATAAACCCATACAGTCAAAGTGGTACAGAAATCTGCAGCCTTTTGCTTGAGGAGGAGAGGACAGAGCCTGGTGTCTGGCTGAAAAATAGTGTATACACAGAGCATGCCTCTTATCCTCTTTTGGAATGTTCCAATCATGGAATAAATGCTATTGAAGTCAACCATCGTCCTACCTAAAATCATGTTTGTTTTGTCCTTTTTTCAGATGCGCAGCCTCATTCTAGAAAATAAAGGCCATTTTTCATCTTGCTAGTTATTCCATTTCGAATATTCTCTAACTAAATAAATGATCAAGTGTTAATAAAGTTGTTTTCCAACATTTCCATAAGAATTGAAAGAAAAACTTTGTCAATCACCCTATCTTTTTTCAGAAGAGTCCATGGACATAGCAAGATATTCTCATTGCTCCTCTGTCTACACAGAGCTTGTATCTACTAGGCCAAGTAGTGAAACCAGCCAGGTGGTAGGAACCCAGGCAAGAAAAGACTGTAAGAGGTTACACAGAAAGGACTGCCCATCCTGGGGTACCCTTAAAGCCATGCTGTTCCTCTCGAGAATCTCAAAGCTTGACATGACCCCAAGCCATATAGGGCCTTTCCAGACTAGAGCTGAATTGGTCATTCCTGTCCAAACACACACCCTTGGCCTTCCAGGGCCAATGATCTGCAAGGTGACAAGAAGACATTCAGGTGGCTTCTGAGAAAGTTATCAATTATTCTGCTTCTACAGAAAGAGCTAAAACCTGAGGTACCAAAGGCAGCTTTCATTTGCTGAGCCAAGCACTATGCTAAGTGCTTGTCATACATTCTGTCACTTAACCCCCAAAAATAAAATCCTGGAGGGTTATTATTTTATTTTTTTAAGATTTTATTTATTTATTTGACAGAGAGAGAGAGAGACAGTGAGAGAGGGAACACAAGCAGGGGGAGCGGGAGAGGGAGAAGCAGGCTTCCCGTGGAGCAGAGAGCCTGATGTGGGGCTCGGTCCCAGGACCCTGGGATCATGACCTGAGCCAAAGGCAGACGCTTAACGACTGAGCCACCCAGGTGCCTCCTGGAGGGTTATTATTTTAAAAAGCATTTTTAACAGAACAGGTGTTGGTGAGGACGTAGAGAAACTGGAACACTTATGCACTGCTGGTAGGAATGTAAAATGGTGTGGTTGCTGTGGAAAACAGTATCAGGATTTCTCAAAAAAATTAAAAATAGAATTACCATACAACCTAGGAATTCCACTCCTGGGTGTACGCCCAAATGAATTGAAAGCAGGGACTTAAACAGATACTTGTACCCTCATGCTCACAGCGGCATGATTCACTATAACCAAAAGGTGGAAACAACCCAAGTGTCCACTGATGGATGAATGGACAAGCAAACCACATACATACACAGCATATTGTTCGGCCTTGAAAAGAAGGAAATTCTGACACAAGCTACAAACATGGATGAACTTTGATGATAGTATACTAAGTGAAACAAGTCAGTCACAAAAACACAAATATTGTATGATTCCACTCATATGAGGTACCCAGAGCAGTCAAATCCACAGAGACAGAAAGTAGAACAGTGGTTTCCAGGGCCTGGGAGGGGAGGGGGAATAGGGAGTCGTTTTTAATGGGGACAGGGTGTCAGTTTTGCAAGATGAAAAGAGTTCTGGAGACGGATGGTGGCGGTGGTCACCCAACAATACGAATGGATTTAACAGTACTCTTGAAAATAATTAGTGTGGTAAATTTTATGTATATTTACCACAATAAAAATGAAATCCCACAAGTAAAGTGCTATAATGTTGCTGATATAGCAAGTGAAGCACAGAGACCACTGCAAGTAAGAGGCAGAACCAGCATTCTCAGTGGGTAGATAGACTCCAAGGTCTGGGACCTAACCACCAGCATCCACCACCCGCCATCTACCACCCGCCATCCACCACCTGCCATCTACCACCCGCCATCCACCACCCACATCTACCATAGATCATCTACTTGGTGGGGGGAGGAAAAAAAGCCAGAAAATCAGAAGTAAAAATAATAAAAACATCCACCCTTGCTCTGGGCATCCAAGGATCCTAAAGAAGTTGACGTGGCCTTCCCATCATAGCTAATCACAATCAGAGATTAACCCTCTATCCCAAACCAGTTGTAAAGCAACCACAGATTAGTAGTTGTCTTGCTCTATAGCATGAAATGGAATTTGAACCCAGAACTTACAAGACCAGAGTAAATTCTGAGGATTCCCTGATTTCCCAGACTTCAGTGCCATCCTCGTGCCAACAGAGAGCTGTCAGCCCCGTCCCTCCCAGCCCAGCCCTTCCATCCAGCACATCTGGGCCAGCCCCCTCAAGAGTCATGAAAGGTGTCACAGGAGCAAACAACCAAAGGAAACAGAATTGTCCAAAAGCAACAGAAACATGATTTTTTCATCCCCTGTGAAACAGAGTCAACCCCAGGCTATCTGCAACTTGATCATTTTCATAAGGTCACCGGGCACTCGATGACTTAATCTATTTACCTGGATTGCGCGACAGTCCTCGCACGTCCCGGCCATGGTTGTGTCAGTGGCTGAGACCCCTGCGCTCCCCGCACCCACACAACAGCCGTGCATCTGTCTCCCCAGGTTCTGGATACGAGCTCTCGCTTCTGAAGGAGGCAGGGGCCGGGGAGCCACATGTCTGTCCAGACGACCCCGTCCCCAGGGTCCCGGCACAAAGACAGCTAATTTAAACCGTGGTCTTTAAAGTCAAATGAAAGAGAGAAGCAGTCAAGTAGAGAACGCGGAAAAGGAAACATTACAAAACCTTCAAAACCAGAAGCCCAGAGGCACATTTTCTTTGGGGATAGGCCCGGTATTTGTTCTTCCTTTCAAGGGTGTAATGTTTATTTAACTGGAAAAGACAGCTTGACTTAATTGAGTGGGGGGGGGCGCACATGGAAGGGAGGAAGAAAGGGGAACTTCTATAGCTAGGCAGAATTTCTGCTCTCTGTGGCAGAAACTGGCCACACTCAAAGGTCAATGACTGAACATGGGCACGATCTGGGTTTCTAGAAAAGAAAAGAAGGAAGGGTATAAATAACCACTGTTAAATGCCTATTCTGACTGGGCAGATCTAGACCAAACATTTAGGCTTTAAACGTTTTATGCAACAACCCACAGTAAGAAGCACATTTTATTGTAGCTCAGTGCACACACACATGCACAAACACACACACATTCACACGTATATTTCACAAAAACAATGCTTGCCCTCACTATATGGGAGGGACCCTGATATTCTCTAGCCCACTTTTTATATTTACTTTTTAATGGAGGTCTAACATACCATAACAATGTTGTGCACAAATCTCAAACATGCAGCTTGATGGATTTTTTTTAGGGCTCCCAATTATTTTTTTTACAAATAGCTTTATTGAGATATGATTTACATACCATAAAATTCACCCATTTCAAGTGTACAGCTCAGTAGTCCTTAGTATATTTCCAAAGTTGTACAACCATCTCCATAATCTAATTTTGGAACTTTTTGCATTTTCATCAGCCCAAAGAAAAATCAGTATCTATTCTATTTTGTCTATTTATTTTTTTAACGCTGGTCACAGCCCATCAGATTTAATTCACCGGTGGGTTATGTCTGCAGATGACGAGACCTGTGTCAGAGGTTTTGCTAAAATCTCTCACTTACTCGTCGCAAGAGTCCTGAAAGACAGGCACAACTCTGCCCACCCAGCTGGGAGCCCAGAGGCAGAGCGCCCCCGTAATTCCAAGCTCACAGCACTCAGAAGTGATCGCGGCTGGTCGGGAGAGCAAGCCAGCCCCACACAGAGCCCCCCATTGTGGGGAGATGCTGAACTTGGTGACTCATTGCACAAAACACATTACAGTCAGAACTGTTGCCAGACAAACTGAATTCAAACCTCGTTAATGCAGAACTCAGCGTTGACATTCATACCCTGGGTGGAGCTGGGGTGACATGTACCCCAGCGGGATTGAGCAGATGAGTTTGAGAAGCAAATTAACAACACAAGAAAACCTTCAGGGATATTCTGCCTCAAACTCTTTCAACACGGAGCAGATGAGCCTGTTTCAGAGGCTGCAAACGATAAAAACCGTGTATCTATTTTTATAGCATTAAACTATCGTTATCAGTAAAACTGAGAGCAATTTCAATCAGACGTACATCAAAAAACTCCTACAGAATCATTGTTATACAGAATGTTGTGATTAAACGCAGATGACAGTTTCCTGTCTTCTCTCTTAGCCCAAGTCCTCAAGCAGGGGGAGCAGGTGGGGGGAGTCTGTAGATGTTAGTGTGTCTGGGTGTATGAGTGTGTTTGCACATTTGTGTGTATGGGTAGTGTTTGTGAGTATGTGTGTGTGCTCTGTGTGTGACTATGTGTGCGTTGGGGAAAGGGAGGGCTCAATTCTCACCTCCACCCAAAATGATCTAGAGGCTGTAGATGCGAAGCAACAGGCAGACATTCCAGCCCAACGGGCCCCGAATTCCGTGGCTACAGATGCCACATCCTCGCCCAGGGGCTACGGGAGGGGCTCAGTCAAACACTGGAGGAAAAGAAAACCCAGAGGGCCCGGGCTCTGGGTGTCAGACAAACCAAGCCATCCTGAGCTGACTGGATCCTCGAGGGATTGCAGCCGAGGGCTAGGGGGCAACAGTAGGAATCAGGGACTGGTGAAGGTTCTGGCAAGCCTTCCACTGTACACATCAGTGCAATCAAATAAGCTTATCTTATTTAGCTACCAGCTGGTTTGATGGGTAGTAAAAGAGTGAAGGTCAGCGGGGGAGGAAAGCAATAAAAATTTCACCTTCCAGTCCAGCCCCATCCTCCTTCTAGATACCTGTGACTAAATCAGGCTCCCCTTCGAGATACCAGTTTCCTGTTCATAAGCAGAGTTTATTCATCCATTCAGCAAGCATTTCTTGAGCACCTTGTAAGTGCCACCAATTGGGATAGACAGCACGGAGCTGTTTCATTTTTCCCTAGAAACCCTGTTGGGCTGAAGTCTAGGACAGTGTCTAAGATATTTATGCACAAACATCATCAATTTGGATACCGCGGAAGAGCCTGGTTCGGTCAATGCCAAAAAGCTATGCATGAGAGCCTGCAAACCCTACCCCCAATCCGCACCTTGAGCTCGGATAAGCTCATCTGTGCTCCAGCCCCCCAGGGAACACAGGGTCCCCGGGGCAGAGCAGAAGCATGATGGGAGCAAAGCCGTGGAGGCAGCCTCTGGCCAGAGCAGGGCTGACCGATTCACCAGCGCTGAGTTTGGCTTTACCACACCCTCGCTCTAGGATGGGCTTGGCGTCGGTTTCCTGACCTGCTCCGTGGCAAGAGGGCTCCTGCTGCAAGCAGAGTAGGGTTAAAGAGCACAGCCTGATCCCATAAAACAGAACAGAGCTGGCCTTGGTGGGTTTGGGCCTCCCCTCCCCTGGAGCGCCGGACACTGACACTGACAAGCAGCATGGGGGGGGGGAGGGCACCCGGAGTCCTCAGTCCCCTCAGATCCAGGTGCCTGAGCTGCCAGATCTCCCTAGGATATGGGTTCCTTTGAACTTTTTCAAAGGTATGGAGGAAAGCCTGGCGTTTTATGAGTTCTGCCGCAGGCAGAGGAAATGGCTGTGTGCGGAGATGGAAGCCAATTAGAGGCAAAGGTCCGCAAGCTGCTCTCCCGCAGAGCTTGCCGCAGCCTGCCTCCGGGCCCGCGGCCGAGGCTCCAGAGCCCTGCTCCCGAGGGCTGAGGGGCACACAGGGGGCTCCTGGACGGAGGCAGGAGGCCATTCCGAGGTGCCCTCCTTTGGACTGAGTCCACCTTTGACCCCTCTCACCGCTGAATTCTGGAAGACAGTGGCTTGGCTCGGATCCCCCATTCATTAGGTGTTGCGAGAAATGCCTGAGTCAGGCCAACGTCGATTCTGGCGGTGGGAGGAAATGGCAGTTCTTTTTTCTTGTCTTCCCTGGTGCCCCTAGGGCCATAGAGCTCTCCTGCAGAGATATCCCGCCTCAGATCAGTGCCTTATGTGCTACATTGCACAAAGTGGCCAACCCCACCCAGGACTAAGGGCTTCGCAGGGACGCAGGACTTTCAGGGCTAAAACAAGTTCGTCATTCTACCCACAGGGCTTTTATCCCTCCACTAAGAGACCCAGAGTTTCAGATGGAAACAAAGGAAACCTGTCCCTGAAGACAGAGAGCATGGAGACCAGTCCTCCAGTTGCAGAACACACCGGCCTCATCTGAGATTCAGAGGACAGGGCACATGGAGACTTCCACATGGGCCCCAAACCAAACCACCTGGGTCAACCCAGACCTGAAGGGTTCCCCAAGCCGAGCTGAGCCTGGACCCTTAGAAGCCTGACCTCCTCTGACCCAGCTGGGGCTGCGCCCCTTGTTGCCACCACCACCACCAGGCTCCCAGTCCCCTGGAGCAGCCCTGCTCACACCTACCCAGGTACCCAGGTATGGTAAGGATGGACGCCACCCAGGATGATGTCCACACAGCACTGCCAGTTCTGTGCATTGGGCCATAAAGAATGATCTTCTGGGTCTTTATTCTTGCTGACATCCCATATCCCTGGCAGGGTGGATGGAATAAGGGTGAGTCTGGTGAGAAGCTTGTGGTTCATTTTGCCTTCCAAGTGACCATGACCCCAGTGAGGTTTGTAGAATGCACCTAAAAAGTGAAGGGAAGTAGGACAGGGTTTCCATCAGCCTTCAGAACCCCCTGCTTACTCCTCCTCTCCTCCAGCTCCCCTGGCCCTGTGGGATCAAGCAGGAGGAGGCTCGGGCACAGCCGCAGGGGTCCGGCCCAGGCCTCAGATACAGGCAGTGAAGAGCAGGGGGAGAAAGTGGAGCTGAAGGGAGAGAACAAGGAGTGGTGGGGCAAGGAGGAAGAAAAGATCCTGCGCATGGTTGGGGGGCTTCGAAATTTCCTCGGCGTTCACCGAGTAACGATACCTAGCATCCCCTAAATGCCCCTATGGCTAAGATCTCTGTTAGCCACATGGTGACTCTTCCAGCAGCCCCACGAGGGCAGGTGGGGTTCTCCATGTTTACACGGAAAGAAACCGTCACTAAGGGAGGTTAAGCCAGTTGCACGAGGTAACAAAACTAAGAAATCTCAATCCCAGGTATGTCTGACTGCAAAGCTCTCAGCAGCTATAATATACAGCTTTCTGTCTCGCACACTCCTATTTGCATAAGTGCACAGTGCATCTCCATGCCAAGGACGGTTCCTATCTTCCCAACGTCAAGATCCACAGGTTCGGTCCTTAGGACTCCGTGGGAGAAGCCCGTGCCGGCCACAAAGCCCCGCGCGGGGCTGGGGAACGGCCGCGGAGCTCCCCCTGCTGGCCCCGCCGAGAGCACACACAGGACGTTGGGATGGCAACGCGAGCAGCAACAGGGACGCTTCACAAAGAAAGCAGATCGCGGCAGCCATGCTGGAGACCGCGCTGTGCTTGGGCTATGTCCTCCTTCTGGAGCCCCGGGGAAGGAGGGGAGCAACGCACCACGGCCGTTTCCCAAAGGAATGCTGAGAGGTGTCCCTAAAATGCAAATGATCTTTCAGCTTGAGAAATCTCAAAGGCGGGTAGCTTGTAGTCACATGGCCTGAATTCAAAATACAAAGAAAACACAAGAAACGAGAGCTGATGCTTGACTAAAAGTAAAAACAATAATAAAAGCCATACAGAGACATACAGCAAATGTTACCAGGTTTGAGCCCTTCCTGCGTGCCAAGCACTGTTCTAAGAGCTCCACGGTTATGATCTCGTTTCATCAACATCCATATTGAGATAATATTATTTTTATTAATTAATTTGTTAACCAATTTTTATTAATTTGTTCATTTTTATTAATTAATTATTGTTATCAGCTGTGGAAAATGGGGCACAGAGATGTATGTAAAGTCATTTGTACGAGGTCACACAGCCAGAAAACAGCAAGAGCCAGGGTAGATACATAAAGCAAAAGCCCTGCGGGAGACAGAGCATATGCTTAAAGAACAAGTAATTCTGCCCTCCTGTGTGTGCGCACTAGTAGTATTTCCAGGTACTCGGTCTGTTTATTGCTCCTTCTTACATCCCCGGTAACAAACAAGCAAACAAACAACAAAGCATTTGTGAGTCCCAGAGTTAAGGTGGTTCGTGTCTGGCCACAGGAAAGAGGGAGCCCCACACACTTCCCTCCCGGAAGTGGACATTCTGCCCTGAACCGGAAGTGGACATTCTGCCCTGAACCGGAAGTGGACATTCTGCCCCTTCACCGTGAAGACATTCTCTCGCTCCCTGAGCTGAGCAGCCGGCAGAGACAAAGGGGGCAAGCTCAGGAAGGGTAGGCTCGGCCAAGTGCCTTAGTAAATTACCTTTCATGGTGTGTAAAAGGAATTTGGCATTCGAGGGGAGAGAAGAAAGCAGATTGGCCGAGGTGCAGAGAGACATCTGAATCTTGTTCCTCAGTTCTTAGGAGACGCTTCCAGGGCATACTTCCCACTCTGCTTTCTGCTACAAGATGACGGAGATGACGAGATAACGTTGTGCCTACTCGCTTCACAGGAGAGGTGAGTGAGTTCGGGGGGGCGCGGGGCAAAGTTGACGACAGCTGACCTCGGTGTGACTCTTGGTTCTTCTGTAAAATATAAAGCCTGCTGGAGCACAGAACTGAAGAGACTAAAGAGAAATACCCTGGCACCTGGTGTCGATGGCTGGGTGCTCTTGCTTTACAAAGGGTCACTAAAGACACCCCGAACCCCAGATCTCCACCGTAGCTAGAGGGAGGAGTTGATGGGCTGGTGTGGAGGTGGGAGGACGTCTGTGGGAAACAAGTTCAGACCTTAAAACTGGAAACATCCTGGGGATCTTGGCAGGGTTTTAGCTCCTCCATCTGCCTTTAGATGAGGGACTTACAGCTGACCTTCTGACAGTGACCCCCAGTCTTGTGCAAGGACAGAGCTAAGCTTTTGGCAGCACGCTGGAGCACAGATGCGCCAGGGACGTTCTGTTAACAAAGCACAAAGGGTAGAAGGAAGGAACAAACCATTCTTGTTCAGAGAGAGCTCCATTGTGTTTATCCAACAGGACAGAAAGCCTCCCCCCTCACCACCACTGTCAAAGGCAGACCCGTCCCATGACCAGAATCGGAGTCCCGCCCCTGGAGCAAGGATCCTGAGGTTTCACCGTCAGGGAGCAAAGCCTGCAGCTCCAGTGAAAACCCAAGTGCTCAGATCTCGCAGCTAGGGGGAGGGCAGGCCAATATCCCACCCACTCAAGAATCACTTCTTTCCACTTGTCTGAGCAGAGTGGGAAGGAGGGCCTCCGGAAACCAGCTGGAAGGGAGTTGGCTGGGGCTCCGTTGTCACTGATTTATGAAGGCCTTTCAGGGCCAGAATGACACCATCCACCCTCAACCTACCTCCTGCTAATTTATGTTCTCAGAGCTTTAAATCACGGTGACAGCCCTGCAGGCACTTTGACCAGTCAAGGTTCCCCCGCCCCCATAGTGGGCCCCGCACTGCACTCTACACCCCAACCTGCTCCCAGCCACACTCCCAGCCCCTGCTGCTGTCGGACTCTCTGCTGTCAGATAATCAGCAGAGCGGTGACTGACTGAGAAGCTCCTTCCACTGAAAAAAATTACCAAAGTTAAAAAAAAAAAAGTATTGACATTATGACTCACCCTTACCTGGTATTAGTGCTAAGCTTCAAAGCAAACACCTGCGACCATCGACAAAATAAATGCTAAATTACTAAGATACCTACGTTCTTTTTCTAAACACAGATTTTACCACACCACCGAAATCTTGCTAGGTTAAAGGAGTTTTCCAATTGCCCAAAGCATCTGAGTGCCCATTATTTCCACCGCACTTTTTTTTTATTTTAAGATTTTTATGTATTCATTTGACAGAGAGAGAGAGAGAGAGAGAGCACAAGCAGGGGGAGCGGCAGGCAGAGGTAGAGGGAGAAGCAGGCCTCCCGCGGAGCAGGGAGCCCGATGCGGGGCTCGATCCCAGGACCCCAGGATCATGACCTGAGCTGAAGGCAGACGCCCAACTGACTGAGCCACCCAGGCGCCCCTCCACCCCACTTTTAGATGCTAGACCAAACCTTTGAAGTCCACTACTTCTTGCAAGTAGATAGATAGATAGATAGATAGATAGATAGATAGATAGATAGGTAGATAAATAATAAAAACCACAGCTCACTAGAAAGCCTTAGTATTTTTGAGGGCACCACAGTAGCTTGCTCTACCATATGGTCGCTATAGTAAAAAGCACAAAAAACAAAGCAGGCAGAAGCAAAAAGTAGGCAGGAAATGAAAACCAGGCTAGCTAGAAATTAGAGAAAGGCTTTAGGAAGCAATATGACAAGGAAAAGAGAAAGTTGTGGATGATTTTGTCTCTGGGATCAGAGCTTCATTCCACTGCGAAAGTTCAGGTGGCCATTCATTCAGTGGTCAGACAGCCTATAAGCATTTATTATGCTCCCACAACATGCTTGTCATTGTGTTGGAATTAGAAGTCATCTCTGAGTTTATCCAGGCTCTTCTAGAGAAAGAAATCCACCTTTATAAAGCGAAATCATCCAAATTGCTGATGTGGTCTTCCCTGGATGGCTTCTTATGACAGAGGGATTCTGGTTCTGGCACATGGTGGCCAAGGATAGACAGTCATCTGTCACTGTTGACTCACCTCAAGGGCAAAACTCAGGATCCTGTGATCTTGGCTGGCTCACCCTCCTCCTTGCTTTATGCACAGTGGGCTTTAACATCACTATTCTCCCCCAAACTCCAAACAGGAAGTGAGGGTTGTGATTTACTTCAAAGGGTACAGGGGGGCCCTAAGACTGCCTGAAAGTGAAGGTGTAAAGCATGCTGTGCAAGGAACACTATTATAAATCCTGGGGCGCTTGGTTGCCCCCAGTGGAGTTTGACTTTGAGTTTTGTTCTAATATGATCAAAGCAGTAGAAGGGGGAGGGCATATAATAAAAAGGGGGTTCTGATTAGCACTATTTGAATATATATTCCAGCTGGGGTAAAACACATCTGAATCATTGACAACCTCAAAGTGCTAACAATTCTATGAACTAGTGGAATTAGTAAGAGACACATCATACCAAGAATAATTAAATGACCAGCTGCAGGTGATGTGGGAACTTCAGACAACGCAGAGGTCAGAGTGAGCAGGCACAGGCTTGGCCTTCTCGCTGTGGGGACTGGGCCAGCTTTGGAGAGGAAAAGCAAAAGGAAAAGTCACCACAGTCAGTAGGCCCTAAGAGCAAAGACGTGAAGGAACAGAACTAACAGGTTTCTGAGGAAAGCATGACTAACTCAGTAGACGAGGAAAGTTCACTTAAGGGAGAGACGGCAGGTGAGGTCAGATAAAGTTATCAATAATATAGGGGTCATTAGAGATCCATGAAGGGAAATCAAGATACTGGAATAACTATTTTACAAAGATTCATCTGATATCAAAATATAGAAAGGATAGGAGCATAGAAAGAAGAAAGGCAGAGAAAGGTTCTAGGAAGCTCTTAATGTCACATAGACCCGAAGCCCTGAGGATCTGGAGGCAAGAAGGAGCGGGTAATGCAAGAGACACTCGCTGAGAAGAGGCAAGACTCAGTGTGTGACAATCTGGGTGACTATAGAAGACAGGAGGAGAAGTAAACATGACACAGATTTTGAGCCCCTGTATTTCCAATGAACATGGTAGGAGTTCCCATCAACCCCGGCCCCCGCCCCCGCCCCCAGTTGCCACTATTGTTGGCATCCAAATTCTGTCTTCAAATCAGAGCCTGATCTTACAAGTGGACTGAACTCTGAGGCAGAGCTTAGGGGCCACCGGGCCTCTCTGATGGCTGTTTTCATTGGGATAAATGTCAAGTGTTCTAACAGAGACCAAAAGAACTTAAAGTAGACATTGATTTCTCTCTCCTGTAATAGTTCACACATGTGAGAGCCCAAGGCTTATATGGCAACGTGTCTAAGACAAGGTTCTTCCTCTCCATCCTTATAGTGTTGTCCTTGTTGGTGTTCTCCCAGCTGGCTTGCTCCACTTCCTCCATGGTCTATGCAGCAGGATGGAGGAAGGGATAGAAGGAAATCATACTCCTTCCCTTCAAGGGTATGACCTAGAAGTTGCACAGCCGTTTGGCCAGAACTTAGTATGTCCACACCCAGGGGCAAAGGAATCTAAATGAAAATCTAAAAGAAATGGAGTCTTGATCTTGGACAACTCAGGTGAAAATCCTATTAATGTGAAAGAAGAAATGAATGGATATTGGGAATTCGCCTGCCATTACTGTTATGGAAGCATTTCACCTAAAGCAATAAATCACACCTTTTTTGAGCGGTGTGGAAAGAATGGCCCAAGAAAATGATGATACCATTAACAGAAACAGGAGAAATGAGCAGAAAAACCAGAAAGGGAAGTAAGATGATTAATTCACTGTGGAAGGTTTAATGAACACCCCAAGAAGCATTGGCTTGGGGCCATTGAGAGACCTGGCACTGTAGCTCAGGGGCAAGGACAGGGTTAGAAACCCAGGTGACAGCCATGATGGCAGAACCAGGAATGCCTTCCAAAGAGACTGAGAGGATGTGCCTTATTCAGGACTATTCAGTGGGCTTCAGTCACAGTGCTGGATGTTCCTAGACAGCCTCCAAAAAGAAACTTAAGTCCTACTCTCCACTGAGATTCCTTGTTCCAAATGGCACTGTGCTTAACCTTGGGAAGAAAAAGTGTTCCTTTTTTTCTATTGAGTCTGTATTTGAACCCTTGATGGACAATGACTTCTCCTTACGAAGTAAGCCAGGACCTTCTTGATGCCAGTCCCTCTTAGCCTGTGTGTGCACATTGGTGGGCGGGAGGGAGCAAAGACAAGAAGGAAGTGTTGAGAATTTCCAAGGCACTTTCTGTAAGCACGAGCTGCCTTTTTCCTGGTAGTCATTAGCATTTTTGAGCATCCTGAATTTTTCATCCTCTGTTGTTTAGCCATCCATTTTTAAAGTGCTTGCATCAATAAGTAGGATCAGGGGTCCAGTGGGCAGAGTGCCAGTACGCTCACCTAGTGGCAGAGATGGATCTCTGGTCAGTGGGCATGAAGTTGGCTCCGGAATATAAAGCGGGTCCCCTCTTCCAAGCTACTTGGCAAAGTTCTAACTCAACTGGGGAGCCAGCAGTCCAACCATCTAGAAGATAGATGTAAATGTCAAGGGCTGAAGGAATGTGCACAACATGTGGCAAAAAAAAGAGAGAGCGAGTGAGAGAGACGGAATTCCAACCGACAAATCCATGGAAGTCTCTCAAAATCACAACCGCAAGATCACCATTCTGTCTGATGACATTCTGAGCATCAAAAGATCAAGTTTTATATTGATTTATATTCTATTTCTGTCCTGGAGCAAGATCAGGAATGTCATATAGGGTGTTTAGATCCACCTGGGGTGCAGGGCAAACCAATAGTAAAATGAAGTCGAGGCAGTGCTTAAATGGTTTGGGTTTCTTGCCAACCAGCGAGATATAGTTAGCAGAAAAGGAAGGCAATGCCCATTTTTAATAGCTTTGTGAACTAATGAGGCAAAAATACTAAGGAGGCACCTGATGTCTTTGCCTCCAGCACAGAAGGAAACTAAGGTTTACGGAGTGTGTATTACATGTTAGACATTTTACATATGCTATCACGTTTATCGTCCCAACAATCCTGAGAGGTGGATTTTGTTATTCCTACTCTACAGGTGGGGAACCCAAAGCTCTGGGACATTAAGTAACTTGCCCAAGGGCACACAGCTAATAAGTTGTATGGTCAGTATATGAGCCCAAGTCAGTCTTTATAGACAGTACATAAAAGGGAGCCAATTAATCATAAAGGGAATATACCCAGAATTTTTTTATTGGAAAGTGTTGCATAAAATCTTGAAAGTAGGGTGTTTCTACAAAATGCAGTGTCTCTAGATTAGAGAGATTAAAAGAACTATGTTAAAACTAAACTAAATGGACAAAGTAAAAATATAAATTATATGTGGTATCACATTAGCTTATTAAAAGAAATACGAAGCCTTCCAGAATAACTTAATGTTAGAAGTCTGAAAATATCAAAGTCAGAATTTAAAGCACATAGAACTCTCATCCACTGCTTGGTTGAAGTATAAATTGGGGATTTTTTTGAAAAGTGTTTAACATTATCTACTAAAGCTAAACATACACCAGCGCCCAGACCCACAATTCCACTCCTGGGTAAATACCCAAGACAAAATAGGTGCATGTGCCCTCCAAATATCTGAGCATTTCTAGCAAGTTTATTTGCTATAGCCAACAACTGGAAACAACCCAAATGTCTGCTCATAACAGATGGATATTTCCCGGCTTTAAGGCCTTCCATAGGTCCCTGTGGTCTTACTGATCCAATTTCATTCTCTGTTCCTATTACTTTAAAAGCTCAGAGTTCCAAACAGGCAAGGAAACCTCACTGCACTGGGTCCCCACTGGGTGTGATAGGAAACCACATGAATATGTTGGTGATTCTGGACATGAGGGCAGCCTGGGTCAGAGAATGAGGGAATGAGGATAAGACTTGGGAGGTAGAGACATAATTAACTACCGTGGGAAGGTTTGTGTGTACATTTCAAAGGGTAATAAAACCTGGATCCATTCACTTCTGTTCCAAAGAGCTGTAACAATCCAGAGACACTAATGTTTTGATTTAAAGAAGAAAGCAGTCAATTCACAAAAGGGCTCATAAACATGTAAAAATATACAAGCTCGGGCGCCTGGGTGGCTCAGTTGGTTAAGCAGCTGCCTTCGGCTTGGGTCATGATCCCGGGGTCCTGGGATCAAGCCCCACATCGGGCTCCCTGCTCAGTGGGGAGTCTGCTTCTCCCTCTCCCTCTGCCTGCTTCTCTGCCTACTTGTGCTCTCTATCTCTCTGTCAAATAAATAAATAAAATCTTTTAAAATATATATATATATATACAAACTCACCCATACTCAAAAAGAAGAAAAATGCAACCAAACTCACTACCATGTTTTGTTTATCAATTTAGCAGAGTTTTTAATTTTTTTTAATATCAAATGTTGGAAAGGTAGAGGTAAGTTTTCTCACAAACTGGGGACAGAAGGTACTTTGATAATAAGTTATTAAATGTCTTAGCTCACACACACCCTTTGTCCCCTTTTAGAATTATCCAAAGGAAAAAATTGTGGATCTGTGTAATGATCACAACTCTAAGGGCCTCATCACAGGGTGATTTTTGATAGAAAAGCCTATTAGTCCAATAGTAGAAGGTTGGTTAAATACATTATGGTATATCCACCCATTTTTTGAAATGCTATAGGAAAATATTTAATGACACGAAAAATGTTTGCATTATTAAATGAAGAACAAGCTATAAATGTCATGCAAAGTATAAGAATATATGTATATACACATTTATAGAAAAACACTTGAAGTCTGTCTACCAAATCGATGACAATATGGAATATTTAAATTTCCTTCCTTCTGCTTATCTACATGTTCTAAGTTTTCTAAAACAAATTCTCATTACTGCTGGATTAAGAAAAACAATAACCATTATTATATTTAGTAATATAAAGGAGTCAGCTGGGAACTAGATGCAGCCTCGCGGTTCGCAGCAGGACCTCTGTCTCATCTACAGCTGCCCCCACCCACTGCCTGGGGGCCAAGAGCCGGCCCTTCCTCCTCCTGCCAGCTGGGCTTCTCAGGCCTTGAAACCAACGGGAGCCTCTGCAAGGGTGGAGCGGGCAAGAAGGGAGGGAGCCTCTGATGTTCCTGGGGGCTGGAGGGGGCGTGATCTCACCAATATCTGCTGGCCCCCTAGTGCTTTCTATACATACCGGTCGGGTTTCACTATGGGTTACATAGGTATAAGCAAGCTGGCCTCCACCTTACCACAATACACGACATTGTTTCTACTGAGAGTCCATTCCCGGTTCCAAACAACTGACTTATTAGCAACTTTTGGTTCCTAACATAAATTGGGAACTGCGAATTTACTGCTTTCAGTAACTCAGAATGGTTCAGTCACAGCCAGAAATGAGGATGCCTCCAAGAAGAGCTGCTCTCAGAGGCTGTCAATGGCCGCCTCTTGCTATGGCCCTCAGCAGGGCCCTGTGATAGAAACCCAGAGCCTATAAAGAAGATCCATGGCTGCATTACAATGGAATCAATGAGTGCTCACTGACCCTTCAGCCCTCTGAGACTAGTAGACATAAGGGCCCATTTACTCTGCCCTAATCACCACCTTGTCAGAGACACTTGAAGCAACAATGAAACTACGTGACCCCACTGGGGCTGTTGTCTCAGGAGGCTCTGTGCATTGACTGGCAAAGCCATCCTCAAGTCAGCACCGTAACGAGGAGCAGAGGGAACCTAGTTTGAGCTAAACTATGCTATCAACTCCCACTCATTCTTGCAGAGTTGCAATATTTACCTCCAATTACTGGATCTCTGAAACCACCCTTCCACCTCCCTCGAGTGGCTCTTACAGGACCACTCACCCACATAAAAACAAAGAAGTTTTTCTTTTTTCCCCAAAGGAGGTAAATATGGAAATGAGGTGGACAGCAGTGTGAAAGTGAAAAGGATAGGCGACAAGAGGTCTGTGCAGTGGGGTCCTCTGCCCACTGCAAGTGTTTGGCATGGCCTTGTAAACCAGTCACTTAGATTTATTTTTCACAGTGACTGTCAGTTGACTGGTCAATACTTAAGATCTTAATTTCCTTAATTGTCTGATCATGAATAAACCTCTACTGACCTATCACCATCCTAAGAAAACTCCATTTTATCAAAAAAGGGAAGGGAAGGGAGTTATTATTTAGCCCCTGAAGAAGGAATCCCTGAGACCTCCTTTAAGTGTTAACATGTCTCCTACACCTGGTTTAGAATGGCTTTTTGAGATGAGAGCCCAGGTTAAATCAGGGCCCTCAAACAGTCCTCTAGATTAGGGGACCAGCAAACTATGATCCAAGGGCCTTTTTATAAATAAGTTTTATTGAAACACAAACACCCTCACTGTTATCTATTGTCTAAGGTTGCTTTTGTGCTACAAAGGCAGAGTTGAGTAGTTGCAATAGAGGCCATGTGGCCTGCAAAGTCTAAAATAGTTACTATCTGGCCCTTTGCAGAAAAAGTTTGCCCACCCCTGGTCTAGACAGTGGAGAGTGGCTGGAGCCCATCCTGCTGCCCAGACACGGCCCCCAATAGATACCCCAATACCCACATCACAAAAACAGTCCACTGCTTTTCGAAGAGAAGGGCAGAAAGATTGGGAGGTAGAGAGTTTGGGGGAAAAACAAGTGAGAGAGAGGTAAAGACAATTTAAGACCTTCAGAAAAAGAGAAGGCATCTCAAAAAATATATAAATTCATAAGAATATATAATTAAATGTACAAAATTATGATCCCAATGTAAAGTTTTAGCTAGTGTCTAAGTTGGAGTACGGCTGTTACAGCCAGCAGGCATAATAAAAATTATAATAAGAATATAAACCACCTTGGATTTCTAGAGTGACTTTCTTCTAGCAAGTTCAAAGCACTTCCTTTTCATCTTTCATCTGCCTTCATAACATTTATGAGAATTGTTGTTAGACTCACTTAACAGATGAGAAAATAGATTAAGCTGTAACAAAACTGTATTTAAGGTCTCTTAACTTCAGATGACCATATAACTTTTTGTCTAATAAGCCTTTCTGTGAGTGAATGGGGATGTGATTAATAATTACATTCAGATAGCAGGTATGAACCAGAACTGTCCTAGACACACATTAATTCTCACTTTATTTTTTTAAAGATTTTATTTATTTATTCTTGTGAGAGAGAGAGCGCATGCACTCATGGGCACACAAGCAGGGGGGAGGGGCAGAAGGAGAAGCAGACTCCCCACTGAGTGGGGAGCCGATGCGGGGCTCAATCCCAGGACCCTGGGATCATGACCTGAGCCAAAGGCAGACGCTTAACCAACTGACCCACCTAGGCGGCCTTATTCTCACTTTAAAAACTGTATTCCTATGTGCAAGACTGTTGAATCACAGATCTGTACCTCTGAAAAAAATAATACAATATATGTTAAAAAAAAAAAAAAAGAAGATAGCAGGAGGGGAAGAATGAAGGGGGGGAAATTGGAGGGGGAGATGAACCATGAGAGACGATGAACTCTGAAAAACAAACTGAGGGTTCTAGAGGGGAGGGGGGTGGGGGGATGGGTTAGCCTGGTGATGGGTATTAAAGAGGGCACGTTCTGCATGGAGCACTGGGCGTTATATGCAAACAATGAATCATGGAACACTACATCAAAACCTAATGATGTAATGTATGGTGATTAACATAGCATAATAATAAAAAAATAAAATAAAAATAAAATAAAATAAAAACTGTATTCCATGGGGTAGCCAGGTGATGGGCATTATTAAGGAGGGCATGTGTTGTGATGAGCCCTGGGTGTTATATGCAACTAATGAATCATTGAACATTATATCAAAAACTAATGATGTACTATATGATGGCTAACTGACATATACATAAATAAATACATAAATATATAAATAAATAAATTTAGGGTTCTTTAGTTAAAAAAAAAAAAAAAACTGTATTCCAGAGAGAAACTGGAATGAGAAAACTTCAGTTTATATGATTTTAAGCAAGTCAGATACCACCAAATTTATTTCTTGGGACTTTGGAATGTAGAAGACAGAGAAAAGAAATCTCATGAGCCTAGAATCCTAGGAAGTGGCTTAGCTGCCCAGTTCCAGGCCTGGGACCACAAAGTGATTCACCCATCAGCCTGTCATTTGGACTTCGAAAGCAGGAAGAGTTCTGAAGAGGGAAGGAAGTAAAGGCAGAGAGGCAATACCTGTAGCCAAAGGCGCTCTGAAACCCACAGGTAATCATGATCTCCATGGGGGCCCAGGCCCAAAGCTGAAAGCTTTTATTCTTAGATGAGTGGGTGGAGTGGTGGCAACTGATTCTTCAAATTCTTCTTGTGTGTTGGCTGAGAGAGGAAGGAGAGAGATGTGGGGAGGGGCAAGTGTTACCAAGGGAGAGAGAATCCTCCCTTGTTGGCTGTTCATCTGTGTCCCTTTGTGTCACACAGGAGACATCCCATACATGTTTGATGAGGGAATGATTGGTTGAAAGAATTTTTCTGAAACAGAGTCACTAGATTCAATATTGGAACAACATTTCCAATATTAGTCATAGACTAAGGCTTTAGAGGGCTTCACAACTTGTATTATGTTCTCCCATTTTAGTCCAGACACCTCTCCCAAGTCCTGTAAAATTTGGATAATAGTAATATGTATACAATTATATTATAGAGTTGATGTGATGATTAAAAGAGTTAATATATGTAAAGTGCTTAGAATAATACCTGCCCCTTAGTAAAAATTATATAAGTGAAAATGATGGTCGTGGTGGTACTAATGAAGGTATTGGTAGAGGTAGAAATAGAGGTGGAGGTGGTGGTTGTGCTGGTGGAGGTGATGATGGTGGGAGGGGTGATGGAGAAAGAGGTGGTGATTGAGATGGTAGAGGTGATGATGGTAGTGGTAGTAATGATGGTAACATCCAAGCACCATAGAACAATTTCAAACACTCTAACATACATGCAGTTGGAATCCCAGAAGGAGTAAAAAGATAGAATGGAGCAGAAGTATTATCTGAAGACATAATGCCCGAAAATTTTTTCTATGATGAAAACCCAGATCCAAGAAGTTTAGAGAACCTCAAGCAGGACCAACACAAAGAAAACCACCTGCCACATCAAAGTCACATCACTGAAAACTCAAGATAAAGAGAGAAATCGTGAATACAGATGTGAAAAAAATGACTTACATAAGGTAGGAAATAATAATTATAGCTGACTTCTTGACTAAAACCATGGGAGCCAGAAGACAATGGAGATATATCTTTATAGTAGTGAAAGAAAAAAACCTGTCAACCTAGAATTCTATACCAAGCAAAAATGTCTTTCAAAAATTAAAGCCAAATAAAGATTTTTAACAAACCAAAGCTGAGATGACATATGGCAGGCATACCTGCTCTGCAAAAAAAAATGTTAAAATTATTCAGGCAGAAGGAAAATGTCAAATGGAATTTGTGATTTCAAAAAGGTGGGAGGGAGGAAAAGAGTGACAGATATGGTAACATGTGGGTCAATATTTAAAAACATCTTGTTCTTTGGGGTACCTGGGTGGCTCAGCCAGTTGAGTGGCTGACTCTTGATTTCTGCTCAGGTCATGATCTTGGGGTCCTGGATCAAGCCCCATGTTGGGCTCCTTGCTCGGCAGGGAGTCCGCTTGAGGATTCTCTCTCCCTCTCCCTCTCCCTCTGCCTCTCCCTCTGCTCACATGCTTGCTCTCTCTCTCAAAGAAATAAATAAACCTTTAAAAAAATCTTGTCTTTTAATATATAATTTTTGATTATTTAAAGCAGGGTTCACAAACTATAGCCCACAGGTCAAATCCTGCCTGCTGCCTGTTTTTGTAAATAAAGCTTATTGAAACAGTCATGTTCATCACTTACTTATTATTTGTGTTGTTATTGTGCTACAATGGCAGGGTTAAGTAGTTGCAATAGAGATTGTATGGTCCTCAAAATCTAAAATATTTACTAACTGGCTCTTTACACAAGAAGTTTGCCAACCCCTGATCTAAAAAAAAAAAAAAAAAAAACTCCAAGATATTATGGAGTTTATAACATATGTAGACATTAAATGGATGACAACAATAACACCAATGATGGGAGACCGAAATGGAAGTATACTGTTTTATGGTTCTCATACCATATGTACTAGACTGTGACAAGTTAAAAATATATATTTTATACCCTAGAGGAATCACTAAAGAATAATAATAAAACAGGGGCACCTGGGTGGCACAATTGGTTAAGTATCTGACTCTTGGTTTCGACTCAGGTCATGATCTCAGGGTTGTGAGATCGAGTCCCGTGTCAAGCTCGGTGCTCAGCAGAGTCTGCTTGAGATCCTCTCTCCCTCTCCCTCTACCCTCCCACTCATGCTCT
Organism: Phoca vitulina; assembly: GCF_004348235.1. Classification (NCBI taxonomy): domain Eukaryota; kingdom Metazoa; phylum Chordata; class Mammalia; order Carnivora; family Phocidae; genus Phoca; species Phoca vitulina. The sequence goes on from NW_022589746.1 coordinate 497,678, forward strand.
CTCTCTCTCTCTCTCTAAAATAAATAAATAAATCTTTAATAATAATAATAAAACAAAGAGGTATAGCTAACAAGCCAAGAGAAGAGATAAAGAGAACTCTAAAAAGTACTGAATTAATCCAAAAAAAGGCAAAAAAAAAAAAAAAGGAAAGAAGAAATAAAGGATAGATGGAACAAACAGGTAAAACTTCAAGACAATAAACTGAATCTGAATGCATCAAGAATTATATTAAAGAAGTGGTCTAAACACTCCAATTAAAAGGCAAAGATTGTCAGGTAGGTTTTTTTAACAAAGCAAGTCATAATCTATACTGCCTACAAAAAAAAAAAAAACTGAAATATATATATATTTATATAATATATAAAATATATATAAAATATATATTATATATATATTTATATAATATATAAAATATATATAAAATATATAAAGGCATAAATAGGTTAAATATAAAAGTAAAATCCTGGGAAAATATATGGTATATAGACAGCACTTATTTTAAAAGCTCAAGAGGTTCTATTTATAGCAGACAGAATAGACTTCAGGACAAAGAATATTATCAGGAATAAATATGAATCTTAGGGGGTAGGGGAAGGAAGAATTGGAAAAAGATGGTCAAAAGGTACAAACTTCAGTTATAAGTAAGCCCTAGGGATATAATGTACATCATGGTAACTATAGTTAACACTGCTCTATGATACAAAGGAAGGTTGTTAAGAGAGTATATCCTGAAAGTACTCATCACAAGGAGACAGTTTTTTCCTTTCTTGTTATTGTATCTCTATGAGATGATGAATGTTAACTAAACCTGTCATGGTAATCATTTTATAATATATGTACATTAAACATTTATGCTGTACACCTCAAATGTATACAGTGATGTATGCCAAGTATTTATTAGTAAAACTGGAAAAAAAGAAGATAAACATTACATTATTATACGCAGGTCAATTCTATAAGAAGGTATAACAAGGCTAAATATGTGTGCCTCCAATAACAGAGCTCCAAAACCCAGCAAGCAAAAGTTGATAGAAAGGAAAAATAGACAAATGCAAAATTATAGTGGGAGATTCTAACATTTTTCTCTTTGTAATTGATAGAACAAGGCAATAGAAAATCAGCAAAGATACAGATTTCAGCAACACTATCAACCAATTTGCCCTAATTGACACAGAACACTCTACCTAAAAATAGCAGAATACACATTCTTTTCAAGTGCCTATCAGACACTGACCAAGATAGACAACATTCTGGCCTATAAAACAAATCTCAATAAATTTAAAAGGATTGAATTCAAAGTATATTTTTCTGAACACAGTAGAATCAAACTAAAAATCAATAGAGAAAAAAATTGATGATAGTCAATGTTGTCTAGAGTGTAGAAAAACAGCATTCTCATACATTGCTAACGAGTAGAAATCCGCATAACCCTTCTGAACATTAATTTGGCTCCATGTACCAAGAACCTACAGTGCGCATCCTTCTAATCCAACTGTTCTATTTTTAGGAATTATGCTAAGGAAATAAACATAGATGTGGATAAAGACTTAAAATACCAGAAGGTTCAACACAGTATTATTGTTAACAGCAAATAAATGTGTGTAGGGGAGGGGGGAGATACCGTAAATATCCAAGAATAGTAGATTAAATAAATTTTAATTTTGATGTAGTCATATAGTAGACTATTATATAGTAATTTAAAATATTTTTATAGAAAAATACTGGCATGGGAAAATGTCCACCATAAAATATTAATGAGAAAAAAAGTAAGTAGAGGGGCACCTGGGTGGCACAGTCAGTTAAGCGTCTGCCTTGGCTCCGGTCGTGATCTCAGCGTCCTGGCACCAAGCCCCAGGGGTCCCTGTTCAGCAGGGAGTCTACTTTTCCCTCTCCCTCTGCCCCACCTCTCACTCATGCACGTGCATAGGCACTCTCTCTCTCTTCTCTCAAATAAATAAAAATCTTTAAAAATTTTTTTCAAATAAAAAGAAAAGAAAAAGGTGAGTAGATTATGAAACAATATGTACAGAATATCCCAATAGTGTGTGTGTGTGTGTGTGTGTGTTTCTGTATGTAAAAGACTAAAGGACATATATCATGTTAACCTCAGTTATCTCTGATCATAGAATAATTGACAATTATAATTTTCTTCTTTGTGCTTCTTTATAAAATCCAAATTCTCTGGAACTAATATGTATTGCTTTCAGAATCAGGAAAACAAGTTTTATTTAAGAAACATTTTCTGTTATATCCAGTTTGAAATACAACTTGTTTAAACTGAAGTCTACTGCTACATTATGCAGAGGTGCAGAGGTTTTGTTTCTTTTTTGTTTGAATGAAACAAGTAACTGTCCCAAAATCTGCTAATAATAACATCTGGGGTAGAAGTGGGTAGGAAGTTAGGGAAAAAGAGAAAAGAGCTTCTAAGAATCAGAAGAGGTGCCAACAGTGCAAAGTTGGGGGGTGGTGTGGAGAAGGGGTTTGAATGCCAGTTTAAGTCACAGAGCAAAGATACACACACACACACACACACACACACACACACACACACACACACACACGGGCATTGGGGGAGACAGGAGACAGAGAAATGGAGACAAAGAGACAGAAAGAAACAGAAAGAACAAAGAGAGCACTTTGGTGAGCAGGTCTGAGTAAGCCCTTCCTCTTATGTGCTCATACCTCCCTCCAGCAGAATCACCTTGTGGCATTGTGGGACTAGCCTGACTCTGCCTCAGACATTCATCACACTTAACACTACCAGCAGAGTCTCTCCTTTAGGTTAAAGAGGTACTTTCTAGAGTGAGGATTCTCTTTGTGCCTTTTAAAAATGGGAAGCACACTTGGACCAGTGAGTTGATGAGCCCTCTATACTTTAATGCAAATTAATTACATCAACATATTTAGGTGTGCTGTAGAAAAACACTAAGCTATGAAAAAAAAGGGGGGGGGGTTATCAGGATTCCAGGGCCTGAGACAATCTATAGGAAGCTTACAATTCCCCTAGAATTAGTTAATTTATGAGAAAGTTGGCTTAGAGGTATGAGGATTAGCCGACTTAGGAGAAAAAGGGCAAATGAGAGAGATGCAGGAACATGGCCAGGAGGATGGAGACTCTGACAGAGGGCTGTAATAGCTTGAAAATATTTCCACAAAATCTTTGAGACGCCTCCCTTCAAAAGGTGAGGCTTAATTGCCCACATCTTGGGTGTGGGCCGAATGTAGTTACTTGCTTCCAAAGAATAGAATCAGGCAGAAGTGGCAGTGTAGGACTTCAGAGAGCGGGTGTCCTTCCTCCCCACTCCTCCTTGTCCCTCGCTGTCCCTCTTCCTTGTACTGCCCCTGCTCGCTCACTCTCTGTTCACCTGCTCTGACCACAGCCAGCTGCTGTGTTGTAAGGACACTGAAAAGGACACTGAAGCAGTTCCTCAGAGAGGCCCGCGTGGTAAGTCAACAGCCATGTGAGACTTTTTGGAAGCAGCTCTCCCATCCAGTCGAGCCTTCAGATGACTGCCGCCCTGGCCAACAAACAGACCTTGTGGGAGGACGTGAGCCAGAACCACCCCATAGACCAGATTCCCAACCCTTGGAAACTATGTGAGATCATATTTGTTGTTTCAAACTGCTACATTCTGGGGTAAATTTTTGCACAGCCAGATAACTAAATACAAGGGAAAGAAGGGAGAAAACATGAAGACTGTGTAAGGACAAGACTATATGCTTTTAGCTTAATTTCAGATTCCCTTCCTCCCCCAAACCGCCTCCCCCAAACCCCCTCCCCCGCCCCCGTGACATCTTTGCCTGTGCTTAGGGCAGAGGCTGAAGGGAAAAAGAAATAACAGTGATCTGATACGGGGAGGCTTGGGGAATGTGTCTCATAACACAACCGCTAGCCCCACCTGTTGGAAATATGAACCAGGGTCCTCACATTTACCGCTGGGGGCGGGGTCATTTATTTATTCAACAAATGTGTCCTGAGCACATGGTACCTGGCACTGTGCTATCTACTGGAGACACGGGAAGGAGGAATATAGACACAGGGCCTGCCTTTGTGGCATTTACAGACTAGCATGTGAAAATTCCAGTCTCCTCCTGTGTCTAGTTCCAAATGTACAATGACCCAAAGATGAGATAATGTTACAGATTTCAGGATGGAAGTCTCAGCTGCTAGGGCTGCTTGGTTCAAATAGGGCTCCATAGCCATAGAAAGGCAAGCATGCTTTATTTTCTAGGTCAGAAGTCAATCACAGTGTCTTTTTAGAGACAGAGACACTTCAAGGACTTAGTAGGAGAAAACTCACAGAAAAAGCCAGCATCCAGCCTGCTGGTTACCTCTCTTCCCACCACAGCACCCAAAGCACACAGAGCCCCACCCATTCATCTCCTGGATCTGAGACACTCTCCCCAGCCCTGCTCAGGTCTACACACCTACCATTGTGTATTTCAGTTCAAGGTGTTAGTAAGGAGTAAAGATGAAGCTGAACCTGAACACTGGCAGGGAATCCAGCCAGCACATGACTGCCCATTCCAGCACAGTACACCAAGGCTGTTCCTTCTGCCTGTCAGTCCCAGATGGAGCGTCAAGACAAGGCTTCAGTCTTGGCTAACGAATCCTGATCTGCCCCTCAAAGCAACCACTTTGGTTCTCACTTTCTCTTACTGGATCTGACCTCCCTGGTTCCAAGTTCAGGCTCCATCACCCTGTTTCCTTCACTCCCTCCCTCCAACTACTTCCCAGCTTCTTCTTCCAAGTCCACCCCTCCCTACCCGCACCCCCCCTCTTCTGGACCTTGGCTTCCTAGCACCGCATGTGTTAACTCTGTTCATGAGTGGGTTTGCAGTATCTCTAGTTATGGTGGTTGGTAACTCCCCACCAGGGAGCCACATGCCCCAGAGGAAGAAGGGCCACTAGGATTCCAGAGAAAATCTCAAGATTTCCTCAGATCCCAGGAGGTGAGCTGACTGGAATGGAAGGTAGACTTACCTGTGAACACTGAACTCATCACCCATGCCAGGACCTTTCACATCCGTGTCTGGTTTGAGACCAGTTAGCATGGTTGTAAAGTTTACGGACTGCAAACAACTACCTCACTGATGTTTTGTATGATAACAACAGAGGAGGAGAACCCTTATTGTTGCGCCAAGAGGAGTTTCTCTTTATTTCTTAGTAGTGACAGCCACTGAGAGATACAGGGAGGGAATTCTCTGGTACATCTGTTACTTCCCCAAAATCTTCAGCATTCTGGAGACAGCTCATCCCACTCATGCGCAAGAAGAGGATATTATCTATAAGCCCTAGAAGTAACTGCAGTTGACATGCAGGGCCTTCTGCTATTACCCCTTATGCTACCACAGAGCTTCCTAAAGACAAGCTCACTTGTTCTAACAGCTGTGTCACCTTCACAAATACTACAGTCTATATCCCTCTACCCTTGTTCTTCAAACTTCAAAAACTGCATTAGGACCAGCTTGTATAGCCAATACATTTAGGTAATCAAAATGATTTGTGGGGCGCCTGGGTGGCTCAGTCATTAAGCGTCTGCCTTCAGCTCAGGTCATGATCTCAGGGTCCTGGGATCAAGCCCCACATCGGGCTCCCTGCTCGGCGGGAAGCCTGCTTCTCCCTCTCCCATTCCCCCTGCTTGTGTTCCCTCTCTCGCTGTGTCTCTATCAAATAAATAAAATCTTTTCCCAAAAAAATGATTTGTGAAGACCATTGATTCCTGACAGTTCAGATTTTATGAAAGGGAGTCAACAGATACTGTGCTAGGGTAAGTGCAGGATAAGAGGATAAGAGCCAAACTCCTAAGTAAATTAGAAATTGGTGAAAATGTAGGGCTCCCTAACCTCCATTTGTGAAGTAGGCAGAAACCAAGCCCCAGGATTTTGGGATAATGCTGTCCTCCTGTCCAAGCCATGGGGCTTCCTTACAAGCAAAAGACTTCTCCACAGTGAAAATCCTGCCTTATCAACCTTACTCAGACAAGTCAAGAAGCAAGACCCAGAAAATGGGAGCAGAAACTAAGTGCTTTTCTACACTAAAGAGCATTGTTAAAGTTTTAGTATATCCATTCCAAAAACAGAAAAAAATTTAGTGATTATTGATGTGGTAATGTTGGTCGGGGTTTGGAGCTGATGGCCAAGAATTCTCGAGACGTCTTTGGTGCAAAAAGGTGGTTTTATTAAAGCACAAGGACAGGACCCATGGGCAGAAAGGGCTGCCCCGGGATTGTGAAGAGCAACTGATTATATACTATGAAGTTGGGGGAGGTAAAGACCAGGGAAGTTTCCAAAAGGACTTTCATATGCTAAAGAAGACTCCCAGGATCCTGGAGGACTACCTATTGTCAAGCTAAGGTTGTTTTTCCATCTAGTGAAGCATTAACAGTAAGACAGTTGGGAGTTCCCTGGAGGAATGTTACATTCTGCCTGCCTCAAGTATTTGTCAATGGGCTGCAAGTTATAAGGAAATTTAATTTTATTTACATTTCCTACTGCCTTTGTTCCCCCACATAAACTATCGGTTCTCTGCCCAGCATTACTGGGTGCTGGGGCTGCCAAAAAAGCACCGGGGGTTTCTGCCCTTAAGAAACTGGCTGGCTGATGATAAACAATACAGGACTACAAAAGCCTATAGGAGCACTCGGAAGGGTGACTGCAACCACCTGCTTTGTAGAGCAGATGACTTTGAAGGATGAGTAGGAGTTTGCCATGAATCAAAAAGGGGGAAAAAACCGTGGAGAGGTCAACAGGTGTAGCGTGTTTAGGGGATTTTGGAGTGGAGTGACCAGAATATAATGGAATATAATAGGGTTGGAAACGAAAGGGCCAGATTATGAAAGCTTTTATGTGCCATGCTCAGAAGTTTATGGTTTACCCCTTTTCAACAGTCTGGCATTTAGTCTGATCATAAAATAAAGATCTTAACTGGGGCCTTGGTTCTAAGCTTCATCAGATCTCTTAAGGATGAAAAGTGTCTTTCTTGTTTCTTTTCTTTCCTTTTTCTTTTTTAACCTTTAGTGAATACTTTAACCGCCAGAATTTCTTGTTCTCTTTTACCCTGACATGAAGTTGCTTAACAATGGAATAATTCAGTTCTTTATTTCTCAATATTGCCCTTTTGAAGGTTTCTAGGTTTTTAAAAATCTGAATGCTTTTGGCTATTGTTATTCAGGGAAAGCCTGAGGGCACTCCAAGCACAGCTGAGAGGTCAGCTTCCCGAGGACAAAAGAGGCTTGTTAGATTTAATCATGGGCTCCCCCACCAAGAGCACTGGGAGCAAGATAAAAATGCAGAGTCAGAAACTGAGCTGAACTCTCCGTTCACATGAGGAGTGAGCTCTACCACATGGTATCCACAAAGTTTCCACAAACTATCTCCCACAATGCTGAGTATATAACCACTCAATAAATAATGCAATGCTTAATAATCTCCCTCTCCCTCTTTCTACTTGTTCTAGATGGCTTTAAATACCAGCAATACCTAAAGCCTCCAAAGTTTATTTCCTTGACTTGAGCTCTCTGGACTCATACATCTACCTGCCTACTCAACATCTCCACTCTCACTTTACAAATCTTGATCCCTCTGGTGGCAGATTGTATTTTCTGAAGATGGGAACTACAATATCTCCCATCCCACACGCTCTTCTACAATGTGATGCTGACATGTCCCACGGAAGGCCGAGGCCCATACCCCCTCCCCTTGAAACTAGACTGATCTTTGTGACTCTGTCAGGCAAGAGCGAACGGTAGAAATGAGGCTATGAGACTTCCTAGGCTAGGGCATAGAACTGTCATGCACTTCCATCTTGTTTTTGGAAGGCTCACTCTTGGAGCCCAGCCACCATGCTGTGAGGAAGCCACCAGTCACATGGAGCGGGTGAGGTGTGGGAGTTCTGGCCAACAGTCCCAGCCGAGGGCCCAGCCAATAGGTAGCGTCAACTGCTGCATGGGATTGACGAACCTCAGATAGTTCCAGCCAGCAGCTGCGTCCCCCAACTAATACCACCTGCACCCATTAAGCCTCCACTGAGTTCTGTCCATATTGCAGATTTGTGAGAATTAATCATGTTTCAAGCCCTAGGCTTGGGGTGGTTTGTTACTAGGCAGTAGATATAGTTATTGGAACACCCCAAAACCTATTTTTCCTGCCATCTTCCCTTTCTTAGATAGTAGACCACTCTCTACCCCATTGCTCAGGCCAAAAACGCAGATTCATTTCTCTCTCACATTTTCTCATCTATCAGTAAACCCAGGTGATTCTGCTTTCAAAATATATCCAGAACCCATCCACTTCCCATTACTTTACTGTCCCCCATCCAAGCCTCCATCATCTCTTGGGGTTGTTGCAACAATTCCCCAATTAGTCCCCCTGCTTCCAGGCCTTGCCCCTCTATGGCCTAGTCTCCACACAGCCTTTAGCAGGCTCAGAGCCTCATGTGACTAATTCACTCAGAAGAAAAGCCAGTATCCTCTCAGTGGCCTACAAGACCCCATTTGCTGCCCTTGTCCTTTGCTGACTCATTAATGCATGGTCTCCCCAATCGCTCCTACTGCTGTCCCCAAAGGCCCAGCACACTCCCACCTCAGGTCTTTACCCTTGCTTATATCTCCTACTGGGGGGCTCCCCCACATATCCATAGGTTTGCTCCTTCCCTCCCTCTTCAGATCCCTGCTCAAATGTCTCCTTATCAAAGAAACCCACGATCACTCTACAAAAAATGGCACTGCCACCTCCCCCGCCCCTCCCCTGCACGCTGGACCACCATCTGCTCTTCCATCGTACATATCACTCCTGCCATGCTGCATATTTATTTGTTCATGTTCTGTCTCCTCCCACAAGCAAGTCAGCTTCCTGAGAGCAGGAACTTTGCTTTGTTTATTGCTGCATTCCCAGGAATTACAACAGAACCTGGATGAATCAGATGAATGAATGAATCAGATGAATGAATGAATGATTTTGAAACTAGCACCAAAGGACACCATCAACACAGAGGCAAATGAATCAGAAGAGCCCCACTTGTGTTTCTGCTAATTTGTTTCCCGTAGCATAGATTTTTTTTTTTAAGATTTTATTTATTTATTTGACAGAGAGAGACACAGTGAGAGAGCGAACACAAGCAGGGGAAGTGGGAGAGGGAGAAGCAGGCTTCCCGCTGAGCAGGGAGCCCGATGTGGGACTCGATCCCAGGACCCTGGGACCATGACCTGAGCTGAAGGCAGACGCTTAACGACTGAGCCACCCAGGCGCCCCGTGTTTTTTTTTTTTTTTAAATAGACAACAACACAACACAGTTTGACTTCTTTAAAAGAAAATCCACTAAGAAGCTAACAACAAGGCAAATACCAAGGGATCTTCCTCACTGCTGGACACACTCGGCTACTGAGTAAAACATTTAGAAAATACCTTGCATCTTCCGCCTCTAGGCTTCCTGACAGTCTTTGAAGATGTCAGATCTAAACAATAAGCATCCAAGTAAACTATTTCACTGAACTGAACTTTTATAAATATAGCCTTTGTAGAAGTTGCCTTCATATTAAAGTCACCTTGACTTTCTGCTGCTCTAGAAACCACTTCCTATGTTATGTGCAGACAATGTGTGATTTTATCTATGTTAAGAAAGAAAAGTCACAACTTGCAATGAGAGCGTATCTTACTGCAGGTCATTAGTATTTTGACAACTAGAAGACTTCTTAAATCACATGAGCAATTCATACACCTTACACAAAAATTAGAAACCATAAATAAAAAAGAAAAGAAAAATAATTCAAAATCCTACTACCCAGAGATCACAATTATTACCATTTTGATACACCTCCTTTTACCATATACATATTTATATACATATACCTATTTATACTTTTCTTATTAAAATGGAACCATATCAAAACTACTTGAAGTCTGCTTGACATCTGTTGTTTTCCTTAACATACAAGGAGATTTCACAGACAAGTAGAGCCTTCACAAGTTCTTAAAGGGGCCTTTCACTTATCCCAGACAAAACAGTGTGTGTTTCAGGAAAACACTCCAAGACATGGGCTCAGAGCATCTGGATCCTGGTCCCCAGTCTGCAGAGCATTAGATGATAGGACATCTGGTAGAGACATTATAATTGCCAGAACCTCGTTCCCCTTTTGTTCAAAGGGGACAAATGGCTACTACAAGTAGGCACAAATTATCTCTGCTTTCTCCTTTCGGGTGCTAAAGTGTTAAGAAAGAAGTGGCAGAGTATTTCGAGGTGTGACATCTCCCTGCCACCCCTGGCTTACTAGAGACATTCTAGAAACTGCTGAAGCCTCGGGAACTGCTGAGGGTCCTGCCACATTTATTCAAAAGCTGGGTGATTTATATGCTGGTTGGGTGTTCTTGCAGAAAATGCCATTCATTCACTCACTCACTCATTCATTCTCTCATTCAGCAAATACACATCAAACAGCCATCCTGTGCCAAGTGCTGGGGAGACCATGGTTAGAGAGATGCCTGATACCCACCTTCAAGGAACTCGGTATAATGGTAGTAGATAGGCAAATAAATTAGAAATTACAACACAGCCTGGTGATGGTTGCAGAATATGTGATGGGCCACTAGCAAGTCATGGCGGGGCTGCCAGCTTTGACAGGGGAATCTACAGAAAGTTCCATGAAAGAAGCGACACCCTGAGTCTTGAAGAAAGAACAGGATACCAGAGCACAATGATGAGGGAGGAAGGTCGGAGAAGAGAGAGAGTGAGAGAAGAGGAAAGAACTTCGAGGAAGAGAAAACCATGTGTGCAGAAACCCACAGCGTGTCTGGAAATTACCAGTCATTCTGAAGCACCAGAGGAAGGAGTGTGGAGTGTGTCCAGCGGCAGGTGGGACACACGGTGGGACAGTGAGCCTCACAGAGGGACAACAGCTTTAGAGTCGTGAAAGCTCAGCGGGGCCATAGACCCACTACATCTCACCTCTGAGACGTTCCTTATCTCCAAAACACCAAGAATAAAACTCACTCCTTGTGGGGTTCTTCTAAGGATTAGAAAGAATATGAAAAGTGCCTGCCACACAGAAGACACTCAACATGTTGATGTTGTTGTCGCTGTTACTAAAAGTAAGTTGGGGTCAGATTATGACACGCTAATGAGTTTTTTATCCTGCAGGCCATAGGGGTCATGGAAAGATTTTAAACAGGAAGTTACATAATTAGATTTGTGTTTGACAGAGATCTCTGTGAACCAGTGGTACCTGACCTTAGAACCTCTTGAAATTCTATTTAGGATAGACTGTGTAATTGTATATGTGTGCTTCACTGGAGGGAAGGTCCCTGGTCCTTTTCAGAGCTTTAGGGTCTGTGGCCCTGAGAGGATCAGGAACCACTGCCAAGGGAAGAACGTTGGTGAGGTAAGCAGGCAGGGGAGCTGGGAGGAGTGAGGGGCTGGCACATCATGAAAATACTCAAGGTGACTAATGGAGAGGACCCCGTGGTAAGTAAAGACTGAGGCCGCATGCCAAGCGCAGTGTGAGTGCACCATCTTGGAAGTGGGTCCCCCAGACACAGCCAACTTCTTGACTGTATCCTCATAAGAAACCCCAAACCAGAAGCACCCAGTTAAATTGCTCCAGATTCTTGGCCCACAGAAACCGTGTATAGTAAATGTTCATTGTTTTAAGACAGTGAGTTTTGGGGTAATTTGTAACAGAGCAAGAATTTACTGATCCCTCTAATGTATTCCAACTCCATTCCTGGGCATCACGGCCTTTGGCTCATTTGAGAGTCAAGTTTTCATGATATTCGCCTTTACAACATTTCTACACATGGGCCCAGGCAAACGAACTTCAGGGCCTAGCTCTTAGCCACCACACTACACCACCACTTTGCTGTGTGATAATATAACATTTGCACAGTGCTCTACAATTAACAAAATGTGCTTACGTACATGATCACTCTTCATCCTCACAGGAACCTTGGGGTAGGGGAACTCTTACTTTTGCATGTTTCCACTGTGTAGTTAATGAAACTGAGGCTCAGAGACACTGAAGTGATTTGTCTGAGGTCACACAAGTTGTAAGTGGTAGCTGGGACCCTCAGAATCCCAGACCCTTTGCGTATTTGTTCGCTGAGCCCATTATACCGAAGTAGCACCACCTGAATGCCTTCCTACGGTAAACATTTACTCTCTCACAGCCCTGGAGGCTGTAAGTGCAAAAGCAAGGTGTCAGCAACCTGGTTCCTTCTAGAGGCCCTGAGAGGGGGGTCTGTGCCATGCCCCCATGTCCGAGCTTCTGCTGAGCCGGGCAGTCTTGCCCGCTCCTGGGCTTAGAGCTGCAGCATTGCAACCCCTGCCTCCGTCCTCACATGACCTTCTCTCCCCGCATGACCCTCTGCTCTTCTTATAAGGACACCAGTCTATTGGATGAAGAGCCCACTCTACCGGCCTGACCTTACTCACTCCTTAATTACATCTGCAAAGACCCTATTTTCAAATAAGGTCACGTTCACAGATACCAACATATCTTCTGGGCAGGTGGCGGGAGGCACAAATTAGCCCACACCACTCTCCTAAGTTACATTCTTGCCTAGTAGAAAATCCACAGAGATCCACCGGACTTGGCCTGAACTAGCAATTTTGGGGATTGTCCTCACTGCTGCCATCTTGCTTTGCCGGATGGAGCCCAGCATCCTGGAGAGTACATCAAAGTGCCCACAAGGGGGCACCACTTGACCAGGAAAGTAACAAAAATACCCGTTGTCTTGCTAAATTCCTTACCGAATTTGTTTCTTCGCTTTATTTCTTAAATTAAGATCTTCAAATTGGATCACCCAGAGAGATACAAGGAGTTCCTGATTTTCCAACAATGATTTCTGAGCAGCTTGAAAACTCCTTGTTCCCACTGTGTGGCCATGGAGCCAGAGCTGCCCTGGGCGGGTAGATTCTTGGTGAAGAGACAAGTAGCTCCTCAGAGTCCTTACCACAGGGCAGCCTCTAGAGATTCCAGAGGAGCTCAATTAGAGGGGCCAGGATCTCCCTCTGGACCCAAGATTCAAGGGAAATCATGCATCAAAAAATAAGTTGAAGGGTATGGCCAATTTTCCAGGGCTGGATCAACCTCCTCTCTCTCTCTCAGGTAATTTTCAACTCTATGCGGAGTTGCCCGAGAAAAGTCTTCCTTGTTGGCCCCATCTCTCCACCCCTTCTTCCATTCAGACACATGGTCCAACAGGCTTGCTCCAAAACCCCATTGCATACTGGTTCCCAAAGAGCCCCTCAAGTTCCAAAACCACTTCTCCCACAAACAAAAGTTCCATTTGCTTAAGCTCAGTACTAAGGAAAGACCCCTCTTCACTCAAACACAATGTGAAAACATTTAAGCTGAGCAAAATAGGAGGCTGGAAGGAAAACCCATAGAAACAGCCTCCGTGAAACAATCCCTAATTCCTACCCCAAGTGACTCACCTGTTCCTTGGTATTCTGGCACTTAGCCTTCACACAGCCTTAACATGGACTCATCTGAGATGGTGTAAATGCTCCATATATTCTCCATGGTCATCTTTACTGTTCACAGGTGGCACCAGCATCCATCCATCCATCCATCCATCCATTCAGTTAGTTCCACAAACCTTTTGGGGCATCTAAAATGTGCCCGGCACTCGGGCAGGTGCTAGGGGGGGATGAGAAAAAGAGTGAGAACATTGAAGGTCAAGTCTCCACCCTTAGAGAGTTCACATTCTCGTGTCAGAGGCAAAGTGCCCAGTGAATACGAAACTATTGCTAAATTATGGGGGCAAGCAGAGGGAAAGAAAGAAAGAAACCAAACAGATTGTGCTTTAAGAAGGAAACCAACCATCTCAACAGAGGACCAAGGGAAATTCCTCCTTAAGAAAGGTAAGAGAAGGGGCTCCTGGGTGGCTCAGTCGGTTGAACGTCTGCCTTCGGCTCAGGTCATGATCCCGGGGTCCTGGGATCGAGTCTCACATCCGGCTCCTTGCTCAGCGGGAAGCCTGCTTCTCCCTCTGCCACTCCCCCTGCTTGTGTTCCCTCTCTCGTTGTCTCTCTCTCTCTGTCAAATAAATAAATTAAATCTTAAAAAAAAAAAAAAAAAAGGTAAGAGAAGGCAGGAGAGATGGTGAGACCCAGGGAAGGGGATGGGGCATTGCAAAGCCACCTTCCCCACCAGCTTTTGGAGGTAGCTCTTGCTTGCTGAATGTTGGCTGCTTTCCGAAGACAGAAAGCTCTGGCTGACTGGAGGAGTGATGGATGACCCCTGAATGGGAAAGGAATGGCTCACAAAAAATATATATAGCTGAAAATTTAGCCCATAGTGTATCTCTAGCCCATCCCTATTTCTAAGTGGGTTACGTGTCAGAGAAAGACCTCCGAGCACATGTCTTCACTACTCAGATGTAAAGACCCTGCCACTCACCATGTTTAATATTCCACTCAGGCTCTGCTTCTCTCCATTGCATTTTCCACCAGCAGCCAGACCCTGGATCCTTCAGCAATACAACCCCTTGCAGCCCACACCAGGACTTCTCTGAAGGTGGGGACCTGCTGCATCAGAAACACCTGTGGTGCTTGTTAAACAATATGGATTACTGGGCTCTGGTCCAGACTCAGGAATCAGACCCTCTAGAGATGGGATCCAGAAATCTGTGTTTCTCACAGGTCCCCAGGTGTTCACATATGCTCTACAGTTTAAGAATCTGCAGGAGTCATCTGATACTAAGGATGTACTATATGTTGGTTAGTTGAATTGCAAAAAAATGAATAAATAAAAGAATCTGCAGGAGTCTGCTCTTCATTTCTGAGAAGACACCGGGGTCTATACCAATGCGAGGCATGATTACTCCATGTTTATGATTTGGGGGCGGGGGCATTTGGATGATGAAAAGTGTTAAGGGTTGACTTGTGTTTCCCTCTCAAAATTCATATGTTGAAGTCCTAAACCCCCAGGTTCTCAGAAAATGACCTCATTTGGAACCAGGGTTGTTGCAGATGTAATTAATTAAGAAGTCATTAACCAATATGACTGGTGTCCTTATTGAAAAGGGGACACTGGAACACAGGTACACACACAGGGAGAACGCCACCTGGAAATGAAGGCAGAGGTCAGGGTGATGCTTGTAGGAAGGCCAGGGATGGCCAGCAAACCAGCAAACCAGCTTCCAGCAGAAGCTAGGAGGAGGCCGGGCACGGATGCTCCGTCACAGCCCTCGGAAAGGAACCACCCCTGACGACCCCTCCGTGGTGGGCTTCTAGCCTGCGGGGCTGGGAGGCCACACACTTCTGTTGTTTAAGCCCCGCAGTCCGCTATTTGTTACAGCAGCCTGGCAAACGAATCAAGGTGGCATGGTTCCAACACTACACAGTGCTTCATCGCACGCCTGTTGGCCGAGCCTACGCCACCTCAAGAGGGGGGAGGGGAAGTTCTGAAACCACTTGGACCTAAAAGTCTGGGGGCTGTAGTCACAGGGAGCACCAGTAAGCCCAGGAAGCACCTCGTCTTAGGGCTCATCAGTCTTCCAGTAAGAGGCACAGTCCACCCAGCTGAGGATGGAAACAGTATTGACTACTGTTCGGGCCCAGAGAGAGCTGGTGGTTAACACAGACATAGGAGATTAGGGAGAAGGACAGGCTGTCGGATGTCTGCAGACAGGGAAATGGTGGCTGTTCTTCACAGTGGGAAAATCCCCACCCAATCTCAGAGGACATCCTCTATTTTCTCATGTGACACCGGTAATCCTCTATAAAGGTTCTTAAAAGTCAGCCCAGAGGAGGGCGCCTGGGTGGCTCAGTCGGTTAAGGTCTGACTCCTGGTTTCCACTCAGGGCCCTGGGGTCGGGCCTGCATCCGGCTCCACAGTTAGTAGGGAGTCTGCTTGAGGATTCTCTCTCTCTGTCTCTCTGCTCCCCCCCCTGCTCATGCTCGCTCTCTCTCTCTCAAAAAAAAAAAAAAAAAAAAAAAAAGTCAGCCCAGAGGGCATTTCAAAAGGGCATGAATGAAGTTTGGGGGTGATATAAAGATCCTATATGATGATTGTGTTGTTGTTTGCTACATGACTGTGTAAAAGTTGTCGAAAATAATTTGTATGGAATCGTACATTTAAAATTGAATTTTATTGTATATAAATTATACCTCAATAAAGCTGATTAAAGTAAAAAAATCAGCCCATAACAGAAAATTCTGGCTAAATGTATTTGGTGATCAGGAGGAAAATCCAAAAAACAAAAACCAAAACCCACTCATTTTGCAAACAATCTTTTTAACAAGAAACCAGACTGAAAACAGACCATTTGATTTAAAACACAGTTTAGGGCGCCTGGGTGGCTCAGTTGGTTAAGCGACTGCCTTCGGCTCAGGTCATGATCCTGGAGTCCCTGGATCGAGTCCCGCATCAGGCTCCCTGCCGAGCAGGGAGCCTGCTTCTCCCTCTGACCCTCCCCCCTCTCACGTGCTCTCTCTCTCTCATTCTCTCTGTCTCAAATAAATAAATAAAATCTTTAAAAAAATTAAAATAAAAATAAATAAAACACAGTTTAGAAAAATAGAAAAATAAAACAAAGATAATTTATGATACTTTTACCAGAAAGTGGGGAAAAAAAACAGATGTATTCTAGTATCCTCAGCCGGATGGTTAATCTGATCTCTAAAACATGATTAAAAGAAAAGAGGAACCAGAAAATCCTCTTCACTGAAATGCAGAACAAAAATTAAAAGGACTCATTAAAAAAAAAAAATCCCCGAGTATAAATGTTGTTAAATGCAGAAATAAGCAGAGAAGCATTCCCATTAGACCTAAGAAGATTTGTTGGTAACTTTCAAATTAAAAGATGAAGGTGAGGAATTATCACATCACTAAGAAATGTATCTCCAACTCTAGTTTCCACACTGCATACTGTTCCGTGGAACATTGGCAGCATATTCTTGGATAAACAGAAGTCTGTTTGCCTTTAGAAATAAGTTCAAAGAGTTCAGTTCAGTATTGGAGAATTGGATGTTACCTTCAGGGTTATGTTCTAGCTTAGAGCTAGCTTGAGCTTATGCTTAATTTATAAGGGCGTTCGGGGAATTTTTGCTCCTGGAAACATCCGCCCACTCCCACTTCCAGACTTACTTAGCATCATAGTGCAATAAAGAACCCTGGCTTGGAGCCATCCTTGACTGTGAAAGTAGGGTGAGGAAGGCAACCTTGTCAGGTGAGAGTCCAGGGAAGTTATGGAGAGCACCCAGAACACGGCATGACCCCAAGGCACTATCGTCCATAGGTTCCCTTACATTGCACAGTTTGATGCCTTGTGAAGTCACACTTTTGTCTCGGAGGTTTTCATACTGCATTTTTTTCCTGTTACACATTATAGATGAAAAGGAGAGGTGTCTCGTTTAGTGTGGTTTTAGAGAAAAGTCCCAGCATGGATACACACTTGCCCTGAGAACTGGGACAAACTATGTAATACACCTGAACCTTTGTTTCCTCGTCTACAAAATGGGATAACACCTACCTCATGAGTCTGTGGTAAGGACTAGGTTGTACAATATTACACGTAAGCACTTACGCTATACCTAGTATTTATTAAGTACACAATAAATTACACTAGTATTAGATGATACTTTAAAATGGTTTTATTACAGCCTTTCCACAATTACATGGTAGAATTTAGAAGATCAGCTTTTAAATTTCCTATAAATCAACAAGTTTAAAATTAAGTTCATTACACTAAATTAAATCCATATTAAATCGAGACCTGCTGAGTTTTATTTCCGTCATTTGCTCATTCAACAACTATTTAATTATTGAGGATTTGGTACGCCAAATAGTATATTAGGCATGAGGATAGAGCAGAGAGTAAGACAGATACAACCCCTTCTCTTATAGACCTTATCATCTAGAGGGGGAGCAGACCCTATACTAATAAATCATGTATGTGTTAGGTGGTGGTAAATGCTCTGAGGGGGCACCCAAAGTAGGGAATGTATGAAATGCTGGGGAGGGAGGGGAGGGGTGGAGAAGGGTGACTATTTTATATCTGAAAGGTATAAAACATAAGCAGAGAACATAAACACCGTGAGGGCACAAACCACGTAGACATCTAGGACAAGAGCATTCCAGCAGAAGAAAGAGCATGCACAAAGGCCCTGAGGCCAACATCTTGATGTGTTCAAAACACAACAAGAAGGCTTATGTGATCAGAGCCAAAAGAATGGGGGGCAGGGATGGAAGGAAAGAAGTCAGAGGGGCGGCAGACCATAGAAGATCTCTCAAGCCAGGGTGAGTAAATGAGATGAAGTGTTTGGAGCAGAGTGACATGATGGAACTGATATTCCCCCCCCCCCCCCCCCCCCGCCCACCTATCTGCCCCCAACCCTGGCTGCTTTAAAGGGCTATTGTTCTTTTGGGGTTTGTTTTTGTGTACTTACATTTAATAGGGTCACTGTGGCCACTGTGTTGAGAAGAGACTGTCAGGAGACAAGGACAGAAGCAGGAAGGCCAGTTAGGGGCATAATGCAGAGAGAGGTGAGGCAGGCTTGGACCAAAAGGGAGCAGCACGGGGTGAAGTGGCTATGTTCTGGATGTTTCAAAGGCAGAGAACTTGAAGATGGACCAAATGTCGGCCTGAGGGGCAGCGAGGAATCGAGGAGGACTCCAAGATTTTGTCCTGCACAAGCTGCCACTCACTGAGATAGATGACTGCAGAAGGCATGGGTTCAGTTGAGGAATTTAGATGTTTGCTTTTTATTTTTAGTATTAAGAAGCCTAATAGGTGTTCAAATGAAGGTATGAAATAAACAACTGTACATAGAAGTGTAGGCAGGAGAGAGCTTTAGGAAGCATTAACTTTAGGTGGTATTTAAAGCCTCACAACTGGATGAGATCCACTGAGGAGTAAGTGAATGTGGATAAAGAGACCCACAGACTGAGCTCTGGGGTTGGAGAAAGGAGGAGGAGGTAGAACTTCCTGAGCTGGGGAGATGGACCGGGGAGTCCTCTGGGCACAGTAAGGAGAGGAGGGAGCTGTGCACACAGAGAGCACCAGAGAGTCATGAAGGGTCCCCTTCGAGCCCTCACCTGCTCCTCAGTGTAGGAATGTGTGCAAAGAATCCCCTCTAATTTTTACATCAATCCCCAGCACACACACAAGGTCCAGAAGAATCCCTAATCCTTATCTGTTATATATACAATTAAACAAAGAAAACTTCTCAATGTCTGGCATCCAATCAAAAATTACCTTGCATGTAAAATAGGAAAATACCACTCACAACAAGGAGAAAAGCCAGTCAATGGAAACTGCCTCAGAAATTCCTCAGATGATAAAATTAGTAGAAAATGACATTAAAACCATTATTACAACATATTCTCTCTGTTCAAGAAGCTAGAGGAGAGAACGAGAATAAGTGCTGAACGTGATATATGTATATGCAAACTGAACTTCTAGAAATGAAGTTACAATGTCTGAAAGGAAAATATAATGGATGGGATTAAGAGATTAAATATTGCAGAAAAGATTAGTGAATTTAAAGATATGACAATAGAAATTATCTAAAATGACACACAGGAAGAAAAAAGATTGGCAAATATTAACAGAGCATCAGTTTGCTGTGGGGCAAATTCAAGTGGCCTGGTATATGTGTGTTGGAGTCACCAGAGAAGAGAGGGAGGGGCAGAAAATATATTTGAAGAAATAATGGCTGAAAAAACAATCCAAATCTGATAAACACTATAAATTCACAGACCAAAGAAGTTTAATGGAACATGAGGACAAGAACCATGAAGAAAACCACACCAAGGCACATCATAGCACATCATAACTGAAATCCACAAACCAGTAATAAAGATAAAATCTTTTAAAAAGGCAGATATTAAAAAAAAAACAAAACACCATGTACAAAGGAATGAAGAATGGCCATCAGAACATATAAGCCAGAAAACATTGTTAGAAGAAGAAAAAAACTGCTCACTTAGAAATCTAAACTTAAGAAAAATACCATTTAAAAACAGAAATGAAATAAAGACTTCTTTAGATATATGAGAGCAGAAAGAATTCATCCCCAGCAGACCTGCCCTTCAAGATCTGCTAAGGGAATTATTTCTGGCAAAAAGGAAATGATACCACATGGAATTTGAATCTATGTAAGGGATGGAGGCATCCTAGACATGGTAAGTATGTGGGTAAATATAAAATACTTGTTTAAATCTATTTAAAAGAGAATTTTCTGGAAAATATGGTGTATATATATATAGAGAGAGAGGAATATGGTATATATGTAGGGGAATATTATTCATCCTTGAAAAGGAAGGAAATTCTGAGAGGCTACAACACAGATGAACCCTAAGAACATTATGCTAAGGGAAATTAGCCAGTCACAAAAGAACAGATACTGTATGAGTCCATTCATATTGAGGTGCCTAGAGTTTCAAAATCACAGGCAAAGAAAATAGGATGGTGGTTGCAAGAGCTTGGAGGAGAGGGGAAGAGGGATTTGGTGTTTAATGGAGACAGTTGCAGGTTGCAAGATGAAAAGAGTTCTGAAGATGGGTGGTCACACAACAAAGTGAATGTATTCAATGTCACTGAAATGCACACACAAAGATGGTTGAGATGGTAAATTTCATGTTATGCATATTTTACCACAATTTTATAAAGAGAACTGGCTGTTTAAAACAAAAATAACAACAGAGTATGTGAGGTGTACCACACATGTAGAAGTAGGACTTCCACAGCACGGTTAATGGGGAGGATGGAGGTAAAGTGTTGTGAGGTTCTTATACTTTACATAAAATGGCATGGCACATACAGGTGGACCACGTGACAAGTTAAAAACCTATACCGTAAACCCTAAAACAACCACTAAAATAACCTTACAAGAAGTTATTCCTAACCAGCAACAAAGAAGATAAAATGGAATCATAGAAAATGTCTCTATCCACTGAAAAGGCCAAAAGTAATGAGATCCCAGTAGCAGCAAGCAGAGGTATACACCTATACCAAAAACTATCATGTGTATACTTCAAATATGTGCAACTATGTCAATTACACTTCAATGAAGCCATTTAAAATCAAAGCAGAATAAGCTGTCTGGACAGGTACAAAGTTCTATGGTAGTCATCCCATCTTTCCAAATACAACCTCTTCTCTTTTCCTTCTGGGACATAACAATATTGCACTCTCTGTTCTCTTTGAAATCAGGTGTGGGCACATGACTTGCTTTGGCCCATAAAACATAAACAGAAGTGATTCTACCCACCCCTGATGGGATCATTCTGAGCTAATGCACCATTAGTGTTGGTTTCTTCTCCTGCCCGAGTGATGGTGGGAGTGTGTGTTTCCATGAGATTTGGGTCAGCCTGGGTCTGTGAGTGCTCACATGGAGCCAGCATGAGTGGGGCAGGTGGTCTGAGTGAGAGATGAACTTCTTGTGTTAGTCACAGGCATGTTGGGAGATCTTTGTTATTGCAGCTAATTTAGCCCCTCCTGACCAAATATTCCCTAACAACAGATGTGTCCAATTACAGAGGTGGTAGTTTTAAATGGCCCTGGAAAGCAAATGGTCCAGTGGCCTCTGAGGTCTCTTCCAACCGAAGAGTACATGTCACAGGTGTCACCAGCTTGGGTGTTTAACTGACATCACCTTTTCCAGCCTCTACCTACCTGGGAAGAAGTTGGCTCCTTCGCAAAGTAACACCCAGATATTTCTGAGTCCTTGAGGACTCAGACACAGTTGGCTTAATGTTCTTCAACTCTAGCCACCTAGTAAAGTCACCATGCCTCACAGACCGTGACCAGTGCTCTCTACCAAGTCTAGTTCAGCTGAGGATGCCACGTTCTTTCATGCCCAATGCCACTGCTTTCTGGAACGTCAAGTTTGTGCTGGATTCTCATTCTGAGGACCCACTGTTCTGGGTCCAACCCTATGCCTAGGAGTCTAAAAGGCCCCTCAGTCATTGTCCATCTGTGTCCAGCTGTGTCCCACCCCATGTGGTCCTCTGCCAGTCCTGGGGAACAGGAACCCTTGTGAGGCTGGCAGCCCCCTGAGGTTCCTAATTTGTCACTAAATGTGAAGCACTGCGGGAGAGCAAGAAGGGAAGTATCAGCAACTTGCAGGACCCACCAACCTAAGGAGGCGTGGGTAGGAGGAGTGGATCTATTTTGGAAGAAATCCTTCTCCCTTCATTTCCTGTAGACAAATCTCCAATGTGCTTAGGCTTATGGAAACCTACTTTTACTCTATCACACACCTCCCCTAAAGAGAAAGGAGCCAATAACTGGAGAAAACACTAATTTTGCAATAAGTTTTCCTTTCACACAATCAACAGCACCTCAGAATCAAAGTGGTCTCTGAAGTTTTTAGGATAAATTTATTTTCTCTCAAAGATCCAAAGTAACTAGGATGCAAAGGATCTTTCACATTATTATTCAAAAAATTTAGCTCCTTCAAATCTCAGCTCAAGTATTTCCTTTTCCAGTTGTGATATCTGGCTTTTTATTTGCAAACTAAATGATTTCTTTGGGTAGTTTTTCCAAAACAAAGAGTTTTCCCCAAAGGTCTAGCTAAGTCTTCATGGTCTTAAGAATAGAAAACTGTTCTCAGTTTTGAAATAGCAGCTTAATTTTTATTTCTATCACTCTGTCCAGGTTTCAGAGACCTTGAGGTCCAGTTTCTGTCAATAACCCAAGCAATCACAGTAATGCAGTGACTCCTTTCTTACCCACAGAAGCTTCTGGCAGGAAGAAAACTTAGATCCAAAGAATGGGATCCCTGTCTTTCTTCTGAAATCATTTGAATCAGATTAGCCTGCTATACTCAGTAGTGTAAATTAAAACTAACATGCAGAAAACCAAATAAGAAAGCAACAAAGTATCTCAGCCGTTGAACAAGAAGCATATACAAAATAATTCTAGGAAATTATAGTTCTCACAATATTTCAGCATGGGGCCTTCTCTCTCATTTAGAAGCAAGGATATATTTATTTGCTATTAGGATCAGAAAGAATAAAATGTAAAGCCAAATGGCCACTGGGGAAGGGGGGAAGGCCTCAATGAAGTCTGATGCCAACTTATTTGGAGGATGGAGCCAAATGGACTAGGAAAAAAAAATGTATTTATTAGCATTTCCCCACAGTCCAAGTTGCTTAGGAGCTTAGCCAAGGCATATGTTTAGTATTCTGCTATATCTTTTGAATAAAGTTGGGTCTTACGAGATACGATGTGGCCCTGATCATGCTCAGACGGAGCAAACTCCCAACCAAAATTCTCTTCCTAATAAATGTTTATCTCTGCATTTCCAGCAGAAGGGGCTTCTGAATTCAGTTTTGTGCCTTAAATCAAAATACCCAGCCAACAACTCCTAACCGTAGTTGAGGATCAAGAGATGCTTCCTGCCTATAAGCTAGATTCCCCTACAGTGGGCTGCAGAGGGGCCAATGTCTACGGTCTTATGGGGATTCTCCAGCACCAGCGCACCTTAAGCTTCTGAGAGTTTTCTCCAGACACCAGCCCTAGTCCTACAGGAGAGGGCCTGGCAGGTTTGAGTGAAAGCTCAGTTGCACCGCAGGTAAGCCAGCCTCCTCGCCCACAGGGCTGATCTCTAGCTGGACACCTGGGGCTACTGCCTCCTAGTTACACATTAACCACGTTCCCAGATTGATCATAAAGCTAGTCTTTATGGAAGGAAGTCTTTTCCTGCCTGAAAGCTGTTCAGGACGACGACGAAGTCTTTACTGAGGAGGGCCAACCGGGCAGGACCACCTCTATCCAAGAGCTAGACCCCGGTGCCCCCAACGCTCGGTCACCCCCAAGCCTGCAGATAGCAGGCCCCTCCCCACCCCTGCAAGCCGACCTTAGCCAGCCGCACCCCTCCGTCCGCGCCCCGCCCTCCCCGTGCGCCGAGTCCCTCCCCCGCCTCCCCGCGCCCGGCGCCCCCCGCCCCCGGCCCGGCCTTCCCGCGCCTAGCACCCGCCGCGGGCTGCCTGCGCACGCGCGACCACGGCGGGGGCCGGGCCTCGCGCCCCCTTTCCTCCTCCTCCTCCTCCTCCTCCCCGTCCTCGTCCGGGCCCGGCAGGGGGCGGAGGCCGTGCGCCTGCGCGGAGCCGGCAGTCCGGCAGGGCCGCAGCCGCGGGGTGGCCGGCGGTTGCCGTGGGGACCGCGGGCCCCTCCCTCCTCTGGTCTCCTGCCCCACGCCGTTCCCACCGAGACGCGGAGGACGACCCCGACCCTCCCCTCCCCCCGGCCCGGCCCGAACTGCAGCCGGTGACCGGGCGAGAGGCGGTGCCGCTCCCAAGATGTCGCAGACGGCCATGTCCGAGACCTACGGTACGAGGCCGGCCGGGGCGAGGCGGCCGGCGGCGCGCGGGGGCCGCGGGGGCCGGGGGGCCGGGGGGCCGGGGGCGCGGGGGCCGGGCTGTGTGCAGCATTTACGTGACCTGCTTTTTCAAGTTTCCTCCGCGCTCGCATCCTTGGGGTTTTCCCTTTCTTAGTCCAGTTTCAATAGCTCAGGGTTTGGGAAGCCAGTTTAAGACTTTCCTCTGCGATATTGTCCCCAGCGAGGGATGTGAAGGACTTAGGGCGACGCCTGCATTTCACTGTGTTCCTCGAATATTCCAGCTTGACCTTTCCTGGTTTGGAATTCCTTTCTTTGCCCTGGGATTGCAATGAGAAGTAATCGATAGACTAATCCATGCCTTCCTTCGGAGACCTCTCGCCTCATTTATTTCTCTGTTTCTCAGTCTCTCGGGCTTTTAGTCCTTTTTGGGTTGCGTTACGACTATTTATCAATGTGCCTTTTTAAAACCATAAACACCCTGGAAGCAGAGCCCTATCTGTTTAATCTTTGCTTCCCCCAAAACAGCCACCCCTGGAGGGGTCTCCACAAATAATTTTTGAGTAATCGAAAGCCTTCCCAATTCATATACTGTGTTTTTGTTTTGTTTTGTTTTAGCCCTGCGTGGTAAAAATAAATAATATCCTGCACGTCTCCTTTGCATCAGGCTTGAGGAGATGTTTACCAGTCTCTAATCACTTGTTCAGATGTGTGCATTCTCAGATTAAGACTTTGGGAGTTTTACAATCCCAGGGACAGGTTCAAGTTCAAAAGTATGTACCTGAACTCAGATCACTTGTGCTGGCCTGCTTGCTGCTCGGTCAACAAATAGGCGTGGAATGGCATGATGGAGCCGGCAGGGTACTAGGAGGCGCTGTCCACACTGCAGGCAACACAACAGGCGTGGTTCAGGTCTGGGAGCATGCAGTGTAGTGGGGGATACGGAGTTAATGCCGTCACGACACTAACGAATGAGTAGCTTAAAACTCCGGGCAGGAGTTCTGAAGGAGTGTGCTCTAGGGAAGGATGTTAGAAGGAAACCTGACCCAGCCTGGGGAGCCGAGGAGGTAGTAACCAGCCAGCATGGAGGAACAGCAGATGCCCAGGGCCACACAGCGTCGGAGAGAAATGGAGCTCCAAAAATGGGAGCCTAAACAGTGGGACAAGGGGGAGGGGGAGGCAGAGAGGGCCTTTGGAAGGTTTCCACCTTTCTTCTAAGAGGGATGAGGTCACAGTGCATTGGCTTCACCTTCAGCCCCTCCTCTGACTTGTGCTTGCCCTGTTCTTGGTGCCACTTGGGGCCTTACATCTATTCCTAGAAGGCTTAGGAAATCCTCCAGGAAGTCGATAGCGTTTTTTGTGTTGTCAGAGCTGCACATGGTCCTGTGCATCCATGTGATCTGGTTCTCCCTGTAGAGAACCACAGTCAGAGATTTTGGAAAGAAAATCCATTTTCTAGCAATTTTGGGCTGTACTTTATTTTCTTTATTTTCAAGCTCCTTACCCCACACTTTTTTTTCTTTAACCTGGATAAGGAGCATTAGGGAGGGGTGGAAAGTCTAAATAAGAAAACCCAAGTGGGGATTATGAATTAGTAAGAAAGGACTGGAAGAGTTTGGGAGATAAAGCTTTTTCATTTGTCTTATATGAAATAACCTTGACAAAAGACCACATATCTCTACTTCACTTTAGACACAGTTAATTGAACTTTTGAGCACCACAGATTAACTGATTAAATAATGATCAAAGGCTTTAACCAACAGTATTCTTATGTCATGATACCTCCCAAATATGTTTTTACTTTTTTACTTGCAATTTCATCTTTTCCTCTAATAGAGGTAATTAGAGGAAACTAAGGGAATAGAAAATTAGTTTTAGAAACAGCAAATATGGCAGTTGAAATTTCAAACCTAAAATAAAAATCAACCAAAAGTCCTAAGCTGTCACCTTCATTTATCATTGACCATATTTGCACAGCACTGTTCCCCCCAAAAGTAAAACAATCATTTGCGTCTTAGATAGCTGACAAAGGAATGTGTCCCTAACCTTTAAATTCCTGTATGCTCGACAGTCATTTTCTCTTCCAGAAAAGGAGGCTCTGTAGCTCGACAGGGATAGGATGAAAAATAAAGAGCCAGTGCTTACAAAGTACCATTAATGAGCTATATCTACCTGTTTTTTAGCATATTAAGGCAATATTTCACCTCCCATAGACTGAGTAGTAGTCAACATTTTGCTGCCTTGAAACTATAACCACATACTGTATATAATATTGAATACTGTATATAATATTGTAATACAAAATTGAAATCTTAGATAGGTTTCAGATTGAAACACTGGATCTGAATATCTCTGAACTGAAACAGTGTTTCCCAAATATTGTCAGATTCACAGCATTCTTAGAGCCTTGGCCAATTAGTATGGCTTAGAACTTCCTGAGGAACTCCAGCCATCTAAGACTTGGGAGGTCAGAAATTGGCCCTAAGTAATTCCTGACACCAAGACTTGTGAGACAGAATTAACAAGTTGAGTAGGTAGCACCAAGCAATGATGGTCAGAAAGGAGCTAAAAAATATAAGTGGTGCCAAAAGTGCTAGGAAAAAATAAAAAAAGTAAGGACTAAAGCAGTCTACCACTGGGGAAAAATCTAAGATAAATCTCTGCACTTTGGAGTTTATGCTTTCTACAGTGAACACAGTTTGTGAAACAGGAACACAAATGATGGGTCTTGTGCTGATTTTTATTACAAAATAGTCTTAATGTTTTTATTTTGTGCTTTATTTTGAAAGCACAGTATTACAGTATTTACCACATAATTTGGAGAATTATCAAGAGATTTTCTTTTAAAAATATATCATTATTGACTGTTGTGGGTTGAATTGTATCCCCCAAAAGATATGTTCAGGTCCTAACCCCAGGTACCTGTGAATGTGACCTTATTTGGAAATAGGCATAAAATAATGAGGTTAAGATGAGGTCCTGTTGGATTAGGGTAGGCCCTAATCCAATGACTGGTATTCTTGTAAGATGAGAGAAATTTGGGCATAGACCTATGGAGAGAGAATGGGATACAAAGATGCAGGCTGAGATCAGAGTGATAACATCTACAAGCCAAGGATCACCAAGGATGGCTGGCCACCACCAGAAGCTAGGAAGAGGCAAGGAAGGATCCTTTCCTAGAGCCTTCTGGGAAAGCATGGCCCTCCAGACACCTGATTTCAGACTTCCAGCCTCTAGAACTGTTAGACAATAAATTTCTCTAGTTTTAAGCCATCCAGTCTGTGGTATTTTGTTATGGCAGCCCTAAGAAACTAATACATAGGCTTTGGTAGTTAGAATATGACTCATGGAGAAATTGGGGCTTAATAGGTGAGGTAGAGTAAGGAGGATATTTTAGGCAAAGGAAATAACATCGCTCAAGTGATGTGGTACCAAGAAAGTATAAAATAACTTACTATTAGAGAAATCACCAAGATAACCATTACCTTAATTTCATAAAAGACAGGGCATGTAAACAAGGTCCACAAAGGAAGCATATAACATCGGGATAAAGGACATTTCTCTAAATTGAATGCATTTATTATGTTTAATGTTTGTATTTTTCTTTTTCTCATTTGCTGAAAATGGGTGAACATTTTAAGAACCAGAGTTTGGGGAACACTACACCAGTGGGTCTCAAACTAATGGGCCCCTGAGTCCTCTGGTGTGTGAACACACAGGTTCTGATTCAGTAGGTGTGTGGTGGATGGAGGTTCCACACCTGATCAGCTCCCAGGTCAGGCAGGTGCTGTTGGTCCAGGGCATAGACCTTTGAAAATATTGTTCTTTAGAGAAGCAAAAGTCTGTGATAATTTTTCACAGTCATTCAAACTATAAAGCATATCAGTCCTTGCCTGTGAATGTCTTGCTCCTAAATCTTTATTTCCAGTCATATCATTCACTCAGGCTTAATATCTAATATTCAGCTCCCTACCTAACTATTCCATTTGGATTGCCTGCGGTGTCCTAACACAATGCGTCCCAAACCCAACTAATTACCCACACCTACTCCCCAACCTTCTATTTGTCCCATGTACCCATTTGCCTAAAAGAAAGTTAAAACCCATTTTTATTTCTTCATCATCCTATCTCCTGGATCCAGTTGGTTTCTGTCTTTTAAACTGACCCCTTAACATAGTTCAAGTTACTGTTTACCCTAGAAGAGGCAAGAGAAGGTGAAGTTGGGGCCAGTTTAGTGGATTATAAGGCCAGAAGACCCAGCATCCCAAGGTTCTTCAGCACAGGGACGTGAGCAGCTGTGCTAGATTTTGCCTCTTGCGGCGGGTAGCCGTGCAGCTGCTGATGAGCTGCGTCTCTAGCTCACGTGCAGCAACAGAAGCGAACTCCCCGGGCAGGGATGAGCTCGGTGGTTTCTGGCAGGGGTACGTCAGAAGGGGTTTAGGTATAATTTATTTGGGGACTCAGACTATTGGTAACATATGCCACAGCTTCGTAGGAATATCATAATGACTTAAGTAAATGGTATTTCCAGAGCTTTTTGTGCTCCTTGAAAAATGATTCCGTGTAAGCATAAATGTGAACTTTACTTCTAACAATAATAATGGTAATATCTCTTCGGTTAAGGATCACGTCACCCACATTTTGTGAAAAGTATCTTGCACTTTGGGCCCTTTGTATGGAATTATCCGTAACAGGATTCTTTGGCAAGGGTCAGTACTATACTGGTCACTTTTATCATATATAACCAGGCTAGTGTGTTTATGTTCTTTGCTCTGAATATTTCTTTGGAATGAGAAGAAAGCTGATGTTTCTTGAATTTCTTCTCATAAACCATCCTCTAGAGATTGATTAGACTGTTGGAATGGATTTTTTTTTTCCCATTTCTGAGAACTCCATTAGGACACATGCCAGTGGAAATAGTCTGAGGGAAAACCTTTGAATCCCCTGTGTTCTGCGATGCGTGTCTGTCACTGCTTTCTCTGTCAGTATGATCTTGATAATGGACTAAGTTCTGTATGTATGAAGAATAATTTTTTTGCTCTGTAGCTGTGAATAGAATAGCTAAAATGACATGCAAGGTACTGTTATTTAAAGGAAGGATAAAGTAAGGCAAACGTAAAGAATGGCATACTATAGCACTGTAACACATAAATCAAATAAGCACCGTATAACTACAAATTTTCTTCCTTTGCAATCCCTCTGTAAGCTTTCCAAACCAAAATAAGTTTATGTTGAGAGATTTGACAATAGCAATACATCCCTGATAATGATGGCTGTGATACCTGGAGAAAGAATGCTTCGTGGCTCGGCCATAGCCAAGGGCATTCCTACCTACTCAGAATGCTAAACGCTTGTATGACAATACTTAGTTATGTCAGTCTTTGGATTCTTTCTATTTCTCTTATGTGCTGTGTCTTTGGCATTTAAGTCTTAAAAGCAGCTAACAATATTTAGATATGGGGTAGGATGCACTATTCATAAAGTGCTAATAAATTATGAACGAGAGGATGTATTTTAGAGGGAGGTTTGTAATTTTTCATGAATTTTTAATCATGTAGAAAAAATTGGAAACTTTAAAGCGAAGCATCTCTTTCTCCTGTGTTATAATTTAAAATATTATTGTATGTTATTATTATACTGTTTCTTTTGTTCATTTGCTTATGCCTGTTATTACAGGAGTCCTCATAAAATAAATACTGCATCTTTGCACTGCCTGTGCAGACTTTGCATATTTTTTTTTTTAAGATTTATTTTTAACTAAATCTCCACACTCAATGTGGGCCTCGAACCCACAACCCCAAGATGAAGAGCTGCATGCTCTACTGACTGAGCCAGTCAGGCACCCTGGAGACTTTGCATATCTGTTTTATAATTTGGTCAAATCTCAATGGTAACAAAGAAAATTTTTCTTTCAAGATGAGACCATAAGTTCTTTAAAAGCAAGGGACTGCTGAGGTGACTTTCTGTCCCTGGTGCTGTGAATGGCTCCTAGACACAGCCTTCAGGGACTGCTGAAAGCACCTTTGATTTGATTCCATTTGAGAGGTAGTGTTTTTCTTCTCAGGTACAGAATATGAAACAAAAGGCCAGGTTAATAGAAAACCCAACTGTAAGACCTAGTTTTCTTTCCTTTATGGTAGAAGTCAAACAATGTTTACATTGTGTGTAATATAAATGCAACTCTAATTAAAACCTCTTCCACAAGGGCGCCTGGGTGGCTCAGTTAAGCGTCAGCCTTCGGCTTAGGTCATGATCTCAGGGTCCTGGGATCGAGCCCCGTGTCGGGCTCCCTGCCCAGTGGGGAGTCTGCTTCTTCCTGGCCCTCTGCCCTCTCCCTCTGCCCCTCCCTTGGCTCGTTCTCTTTCTCTCTCTCAAATAAATAAAATCTTAAACAAAAAACAAAAAACAACCAACCTTCTTCCACAGACCACCATTGCTTGAACTAAAGAGGTCACACAGTGCGTCTTTTAAGAGATCGATTTCCCTTCTGAGACTTGGAATCTGGAAGCAGTTCCCAGGGCATGGGAGCAGGGAGCTGTGGAGGTTATTTCCCCGGCTTTCTGGAGCTGCAGGGCTTGAATGCTGCCCCCCAGTTGAATGAACCTAAGGAGAGAACATGTTGATCAGGTGGAAGTTGGTCAACGGTGGAGGTGAACGAGCTTTGAAGGCAGGCTTTGGTGTATCCATCAAGCACTTCGGGGGGAGACTCGCACCCTGCTCAGTAGCCAGGGGACTCTTAGGGGCAGACCGAATCCTATTGTGGTGGCCGATGTATCAGCTGAGCTGAATCTGTGCTAACTGAACATTCAAATGCCTGGCATTTGGTGGTTACCAGGTAAATAGTGGTGGAATGAACTCCCCTCACTCTAAATCCCTGCTCACTTCTGATTGTAAATTGATTCTAAATGATGAAAAAAATAAAAGAATTTTTAAAATTATGCTTAACAAAATTTCTTTTTAATAGATAAGAGGTGATGAGCTCTTTTGGTCATTTTATCAGGTAGAATGCTTCCAATTGCAAGTGGTAGAAAACCCAACTCAAAATGCCATGGGTAATATGAAAAAAGGTTTTTTTCAAGTAACTATAGATGAGGAGGTTTCAGGGTTTGCTGATTCAGAAGCTCAGCTGTGTCAGCAAGGACCTAAATGCTTCCTACGTCTCTTCTCTAGCTGGCACTGTTAGCCTCATCCCCCTCAGTCCTAAAATGACTACTCTACAATCTGAGTGTGCTTTCTTGTTACATCCATGGACAAAAGGAATTCTTTCCTGCATTTTTGGAGTAGAAGTCCTTCCTCTCCATCTGGTTGGGCCACGTTGGGTCAAGTGCCTGCCCCCGGACGAATTATGTGGCCAGGGTAACACTACGCACTGTTTAGCTTAAGCTGGTATGTATTTCTAAAACAGTCTCTGACTCCAAGTGACCGTAATTGGCATAAAATAACCAAAGCCTGTCTCCAGTTTAGGGGTCACGTTCACCTGTTACTTTGGCTCCTTGGGGGATTAGTTGTTGGGCAGATAACATCTACTACAACAGCGTCTACCACGGTCTCCAAAAAATGTAAGAGACAATTCAGTTTCAGCTGTTTGTTCCAGGTAATGATCTTCCTGAAAATGAGGGAGGGACTTAAACGTTCCTTCACGCCCCTCCTCTTCCAGTGAGGGAGTAGTCAGAGAAAGCAGCCCCGTAGTAGAGAAAGCACAGGCCTCCATCCACCTTGGCTATACGCACACCCATTAGAGTCCCTTGTCTTCTTAGAAAAATTGAAATTTCTCTTGTCATTTTGTAAACATGATATACTTGCACTTGTTCTTAGTTCTTATTGTCTTTGTGAATGTGCCAAAAAAATACTTGGTGTTTTGAAGACTAACATTCCTCTTCAGAGTCACTGGGACCATGGTAATACTTTGGGGGCAAACAGAAGTTCGCTATTTGGTGCCCATTGCTCTTTTTCCACTTTTCATATATTAGCACCTTGAGTAATTTTGTCATAAATATGTACATAATAACGTAGGATACTATACCTTTATAAGAATGAAGTCCATATTTTAGATTATCTTTTTATATTCAATTCTGTAGAGACATTTGTAAGTCGAGACATTGACTGGTAAAACTTTATTGGTAAAATTGATATTAAAGTGTCTTGTTATTATGCAAACAATTTCCTTTAAATGTTTACAACTATAAAAGCATTGTGAGTTACAGTATTTTCTCTGGTATGTATTATATAATAATAAAGTTAATTTTCCCTATTACATTTTCCCAAGAACAGTGTTACTTCTAGCTATTGCATGACTAAACAAGCTTTCTGAGTGTGTACTAGTTGAAGGTTCTTCTGGTATTAACCCATTGTTCTGTTTCCATGGTTATACCAGGAAATTTTCCTCATTGAAAAACTGTTGGTGTACCGAGGCTGAATTCTCTTACCTCTAGATAAAGGGTGAAGTTAGAGTAGTGTACACAGAGTTCTTTGTGCCCAGTGTCTCGGATCCTCGTGACAATGTAAGGTAAACACGGGAGCCCACTTATGGGTGAGGAAACGGAGAGGTTCAGTGCTCTGCCTAAAGTCCTGGAGCTGGGAGATACAGAGCCAGAGTTTGAACTGAGATTTGCCTTGCATCACATTCTCAAGTGTGGTCAGGTTTTTACTCTGCTTCTCTGTCTTGTACAAAAATCTCCATAAAATCTCAGGTCAGTGGCGACCCAGAATAAACATTCCCACTGGATGTCATTGCTCTAGTGCATGTTGTAGACAGGCATTGGACATTTAATATGAGTCAAAATCTTTCTCTGAATGCGGCATGGAACTGCATTGGGGTGCGGAGTAGTGGGCACCAAAGCTTGTACCTCCCAAACTAATGCCGGGGACCTTCCACAGATCTATGTAATCTCTATATATGTATCTATGTAATCTCACAATCTATAGAACTGCAATCTATGGAATTGCGAATCTATGTAATCTCTCTATGTAATCCCACAATCTATGGAACTGCAATCTATGGAATTGCAAATCTATGTAATCTCTATGTAATCTCACAATCTATGGAATTGCAAATACTCTTATAGTATTTAAGGTTTGCTTCAAAGTCACAATTCAGAAAGACAACATTTTGTGTATGTATCCTCAAATAAAAAAATTAACTATTCAACTTCTCTCTTTTAATTACACTAGCTGGAGTGTTCTCTGAAACATTTCACAAACCACTTACCCTTATATAATTTTATCCTCACGTATCAGAATCAAATGGAACATTCTACTCTTTAAAGCATCCAAAACTTGTTTCCTGCTTAAGGGTCATTGTTTTTATTAGGTTTCTTTGTTTCTGTGTACTGCACTGGCTACTGACTTCCTTTTCTGGACAGTTTTCCACTTCGGGAGAATTATTTCCTTTTTTATATGTCATTATATCGTGTAGAAAACAACTAGGAACTTGCAGTTTCGACGCTGGGTGGCTGACCAGGCTCACTCACCGGCTACCTAACTTGCGTCCGCACACCTGGCCCACAGGAGGTTTGATCCCGATGAGCTGTGCAGCAAAATCGCAGATCCTGCCACAGACCTTGAGCAATCGTGGGAGTCTGTGCTGCAAGTGTGAAATCCACAATGTCACAGTTCCTCTCTGCTGGCATTTAATTCCGGCTCAGACAGACCGGCAAAGTGCCAGAGTTAGGCTCTGTCGGCTTTCCCACCGTGTTTTACCTGCCCTCTGCAGGTCATGTGTTCTGTTGCCCACACCTCCTCCCCGCCCCAAGCCAACACTTCACCAAGCTTTTGCAGCTTACCTCCTCTCTCACCAGTGTACCAGAACGTTTTTTCTTTGAAGTGCATGCCGTCTTCTGTTCCGCACTCTACTAGCTCCTTCTCATTGCTGTAACTCGATGACCTTGGGGTTATTCTGTATTCTACGAGGTCACCTGGCGTAGGGTCTCTTTCTCCACTCTGGCTCCTCACTGCTCCGGGGTGACTGCCGTATCCCTGCAGAGGGCTCAGTCAGCAGCTTAGTGTCCGGTTTCTAACTTCATCTCTAGGCACCTTCTCTTCTGCGCCCACTCGAGGGGCTCCCTTCCCTGGCTGCTCACATGCCCTATTCTGCGCACTCCCAGCCGGTCTTCACTGGAGCTCCGGCCTCCTGGGCACCCCCGCCCCTTCTGTCAGGTGATGAGCTGTTCCCTCTCCAGAGAGGACACATCGACCCTTCCTTCCACCTCTTCTTCGTGCTTCAGCTGTGCATGCTTTGCAGATTCCCAGCCCTGGCTTCCCAGCCCGCCTCGCCTGCTGCCGTATAGACAGCGCTCTCTTTAGATGAAGTTCACTATGGATTTATGGTCTGCTTGCGAGGGACACTCAGTAGTGCTTAGCGATCCTCTCTCTTATCCTGGCCATCTTGCCCTTTGTCTCCACCTGCTCTTTTAAACATTCACTAATCTGTTCAAGCCCATTTTCTCACGTCCGGTGGATGACAGGGAAGGAGAACATGCCCTGCTGAGGAAACCGCATCTCCTCCCCTTCCCTGCTCCAGCCTGTGAAGTTACTTACCTCCACGCTCATCCTTGACCCTTGTCTTGTAGTCTCAGAGGCAAGGAGGTCTCTCTTCGTGTCTGAGACTAATCCCTGCCTTCCACTTTGGCCCTCAGCCCTCGAGTTTTCAGACTTGCGCCGCCAACCATCCTTTCTTTTGCTCCTGGTAACTGCCTTACACTCTGCAAGCACCCTGAACACCCCGTCTCTTCTTCCCATCACAGCCCAGCTTCTCGTAAGGGTTGTCAGTACTTTTCATCTGCGGCATCCTGCTTCTTAAATCTAAGCCACCTGATTTTGCTGCCACCTCAGGCGAGGCTGAATTCACGTGGGGTGCTGGGGCTCAGACCCAGCGGACACTTTGCAGCCTCTGTCTTATTCAGCCTCTCCCTTAGGAGGACTGCTTCCCCAAATCTCCACCATGTTGGCTCACAGGTATTTTAAGTTTAATCTCTCTGAATCTGCACTCATTATTTTGCCATAAAATGGATTCCTCCTCAGAACCTTCCGTATTATCTCCCTTGTTGGTGTCACATACCAGCTGGCTCCCTAAGCCAGAGACCAAAGAATCCTCTCAGATGACCCCACCGTCCCAGCATATGACACATTTCTTCTGCCAGGAGATGAAACATGGACCGAATCCTGTGGTTAGGGCCACCCACCTTTGCCTCCTTTCTGACCTCTGGAAATCTTAAAAGCCAAACCATTGTTCATGGGAGAGCTAGGAAGGCAAAGGCCATCTTGTCTACTCACTATGACTTAATTTCCTGGAAGATTCAAGGTCATCATTGGTAGTCAGTTGCTGAACGAGTGTGCAGTGCTGTGAAGGGTCCCTTTCTGGCTGGTTTCCTGGTCAGTGGTTCCCTGTGCTGTCAGCACTTGGTTGTCATTGTGCCTGTAGCTCACGGTCCTACGTGGTAGAGGCTCCTTGAAATGAGTGTCGAGACACGTCAGTAAGTTCCAAATGCAGGAGGTTTCTCCCGAAGACTTACTCCTTTGGCTCTGTGTTAGCTGTGTCAGTTGGCTTGGAGACCATTTGTTCCTGATCCGTGTTTCGTCTGTGTTCCTGAATGGTTGACTGTTTTTTTCCCCTTTGGCTTTCATTTACTGTACCTTGTTTAAGAAATCCTTCCCTCTCCCTTTAGATGATGAATGAACTTCACTGTCTTTCAAAATTTTGCCTTTTTTTACATTTGCATTAATTTACCTGAAAACAGTGTTTGTGGATGTTTTCAGGCAGGGGTCCAATTTCACATGTATTCCCCATATGGATACCCAGGTGTCCAGGTATCACTTCTCAGATTGTCTGTTTTTTTCTCCCAGGCATTTGTGATACCTGCTCAGTCATAAATATGGAGGCTTATCTCTGGATCTCCACCCCATGGTCAATGTATCCATCTTTGCCCAAATGGTTGACTTTTAAATAGAAATTCATTTCTGTTTAGTTGATACCTTTCCTATTATCTCATTTAAATTTCTCGTGAAAAATTAAAAGCACATTAGTAGCATATATTCGTTTCAGATTTTCTGGTTTGGGATATGGTCTTTCCCCCCACCTTCAAGCTTAATTCATGCTGAAGAAACCCTCATCAGGTGAATGTAATTATCATAGGTTGGATGCAGAAAAACCTGTGATTTCGAGCCTTAAAATTAACACCCATTGCCATAAATCCACATCAAATCTGATTTAAGTAGACATAATTATTTAACTAGTTCACATTTAGGTTATCTTTTTACACAACCTAACTGGGCAGTTCTCCTTCCTTAATTACTCAGTAATATGGCTCTTTACCTGCTCCTGTTAAACCCTTTCGTAGCTGTGAAGCACTCTACACTTGACATATAAAATATATACTCTATATCTCATGTATATGTCATTCAACTTCAAGCAAGGAAAGAGAAAAAGAAAATAAAACCCTGCAGATTATAAAAACAAAATAAATTAGTAAAATCAATGTAAATGCTACCGTACCCACAGAGACGCCAGCAAACCTCAAATACTCCCTCTCTGAAGAGAGAACATCAGGCTGTACTCCTGACCCCTGGGTTGAAGATGAGGGCATGGGACCCCCATCTTCTGGCGCTCAGCTACAAGGAGGTGTGTGAATTCTAAATCTCCTCAGAAATAGGAGGGGTATCAACTGCAACTCCTCATACAGTTGGATTCTTCTCACCTACAAGGAATAATTCATTACCCATTGTGGTGCTTGGTTTTATCTCTGTTAGCCAAACACAGATCTCTCCACACAAAAAATAGCACACTGGACAGCTTGGCTTCTTACCTGCCCTCCTCCCTTCTGCCCCATTTCCTTCTTGAAGCGCATCCTTTGGTCATTCTTCCAGTTTAGGATTGTGCATAGTAAACTTACAGTCATTGTTTGACATTATCACCTTTTATTTTTCATAGAGCTCTTTATTTTGAGATAATTATAGATTCACATACAGTTTTAGGAAAAAATACAGAGCTCTCATGTACCCTTTCCCTGTTTTCCCCAATGGTAACATCATGCAAAACTCTCATAAGACACCACCTCCGGGATATTGATTTGCCACAGCTGCAGAAATAAAATATTTCTATCACCTCAAAGATCTCTCCTGTTGCCCTTTTATAGGCACACACTCTTCCTTCCTGCCCCCACCCCCTCTGTAGGCCCTGGCAACTACTAATCTGTTCTCTATTTCTATAATCTTGTCATTTCAACAATGTTCTTAAATGGAATCATGCATCACATAATCTTTTGGGATTGACTGTTTCTCTGGAGATTCCTCCAGGTTACTGCATACACCAACAGGTTCATTCCTTTTTCCTGCTCGATAGGATTCCTTGGTATGAGTGTACTAGAGTTTGTTCACCTGTTGAAGAGCATCTGGGTTGTTTCCAGTTTGGGGCTATTGTGAATAAAACTACTATAAATGTTGGTGTACAGGGTTTTGTGTGAACATAAATCTTAATTTTCTGGGATAAATGCCTAGGAGTGCAATTGCTGAGTCATATGGTAGTTGCGTGTTTAGTTTTTTAAGAAACTGAACTAATTTCCAAAAGTACATTTCTACCAGCAGTGTGTGGGTGATACGATTTCTGAGCATCCTTGCCATCATTTGGTGTTGTCACTATTTTTTATTTGAGCCATTCTGGTAGTTGTGTAGTAGTACCTCATTATGGTTTTAATTTGCATTTCCCTGATTATTGGTTAATCATGTTAAACATATTTTCACATGCTTACTTGCCATTTGCCTATCTTTTTCGGCAAATGTCTCTCCATGTCACGACCGTTTTCCAGTTGGATTGTTTGAGTTTAT
Source organism: Phoca vitulina (assembly GCF_004348235.1). Lineage (NCBI taxonomy): Eukaryota > Metazoa > Chordata > Mammalia > Carnivora > Phocidae > Phoca > Phoca vitulina. Next base: position 535,782 of record NW_022589746.1, read on the forward strand.
ATTGTGGAGTTTTGAGAGGTTTTTTTTAAATGTGTATAATCTAGATGCTAGTCCTTTGTTGGATATATATTTTTCAGTCTTTCCTTCCACTCTGTAGCTCATCTTTTCATTCTCCTAACAAAATTTTCTTTTTTTTTTTTTAAGATTTATTTATTTATTTGAGAGAGAGAGTGTGCACGAGCGCACAAGCAGGAGGTTCAGAGGGAGAGGGAGAGAGGATCTCAGGCTGCGCCAAGCGCAGAGCCTGATGAGCTTGATCTCATGACCCCAAGATCACGACCTGAGCCAAAACCAAGAGTCAGATGCCCAACCGACTGTGCCATGCAGGTGCCCCCAAAATTTTCTACAAAGGAAAAGTTTTCAATTTTGGTAAAGTCCAGTTTATCAGTTTTTCTTTCTCTGGCTTGTTTTTTGGAGTCAAGTCTAAGAACTCTTTGCTTTTCCATAGATCCTAAAGATTTTCCCCAAAATTTTATAGTATAATGTTTTACCTTTAAGTCTGTGATCTATATTGAGTTAATTTTGCATAAGGTATGAGACTTAAGTCATAGTGTCATTTTTTCCCTTTATGGGTGTCCAGTTGCTTCAGCACCATTTGTTGAGAAGGCTAGCTTTCTGGCATTGAATTGTTTTTGCAGTTTTTTTTTTTTTAAGATTTTATTTATTTATTTGAGAGAGTGAGAGAGAGATCACAAACAGAGGGGAAGGGTAGAGGGAGAAGCAGACTCCCCGCTGAGCAGGGAGACGGATGCAGGGCTCCATCCCAGGACCCTGGGATCATGACCTGAGCCGAAGGCAGATGCTTAACCAGCTGAGCCACTCAAGTGCCCCTGTTTTTGCAGTTTTCAAATCTGTTGGATGAGTTAGTATAGGTCTACCTCGGGGTTCTCTGTTCTGTTCCATTGATCTATGTATTATGTATCTCCAAGTGTCGATATCAGACAGACAGGATTACTATAGCTACATCATAAGTCTTCAAATCAGGTAAAGCGATTCTTCAGCTATTCTAGTTCTTTTGTCTTTCCATATAAACGTTAAGCTTGTCTATACCAAAAAGCCTTGCCAGAATTGTTATAGAAACTTTATAAACATGTGTCAGTTTGGGGAGAATTGACATCTTTACTATGTCCAGTCTTCTAATCCAGGAACACAGTATATCTCTCCCCTTATTTAGATTTTTTTTTTCCCCCATCAACATTGTGTACTTATTAGCATAGACGTCCTTTATGTGTTTTGTTAGACTGACACCTAAGTAAATTTTTTTTGAAGATTTTATTTATTTGAGAGAGAGGGAGAGAGTGAGTGAGAGCACAAGCAGGGGGAAGGGACAAAGGGAGAAGGAGAAGCAGGCTCCCAGCTGAGCAGGGAGCCCCACACAGGGGCTTGAATCCAGGACCATGACCCAAGCCGAAGGCAGAGGCTTCACCGAGTGAACCACCTAGGTGCCCCCTAAATATATTTTTTGAGTGATTGTGAGTAGCATTATATTTTTAATTTTGGTGCCCCATGTTTGTTATTAGTGTTAGAAATACAGTTGATTTTTATATTCTGTAATCTTGACCTTGATGAATTCACTACAGGTTGTAGATTTTTTGGTTTTGTTTTGCTTTTTGAGATTCCTTGAATTTTCATTGTATACAGTCATATCACCCATCAATATGAACAGTTTTATTTCTTCCTTTTCAATCTGTGTGCCTTTGTTTCCCTTTCATGTCTTATTGCACTGGCTGGAACTTCCTGTGTGGTACTGAAAAATAGTGGTGAGAGCCAACATCCTTACTGTGTTCCTGATCTTAGGGGGAAAGTAGTCTTTCATCGTTAAGTATAAGGTTAGCTGTAGAATTTTTTAAATGGTCTTTATCAAGTTGAGGAAGTTCCTCTCTGTTCTTGTTTTTTTTTTTTTTTTGAGAGTTTTATCACAAGCAGGTGTTGACTCTTGTGAAATGCTTTTTCTGCACCAATTGATATGATCATCTGACTTTTCTTTATTAGCCTATTAATACTGACATTGATTTTGAAATATTGAACTTGCCTTTCATCCCTGAAATAAAGCCCACTTGGTCATAGTGTATAGTTGTATTTATAAATATAAATATTAGTGAATTCTATTTGCTAGTATTTTATTAAGTACTCAGAGATATTGTTCTGTAGTTGGTTTTGTTTCAATACTGTCTTCTGGTTTTTGGTGTCAGTGTAATAATAAATATAAGTATATGTAAATAAAATTTTAAATACCTTTATGCTATGTAATATGCAATTACATACTTAACAATATGTATTTAATACATACTTATATTAATATGTGTAGTATATGAAACATATCTTTAATATGCTAAATATATAACATTAAAATTTTTAAATAAACAAAAACATATAATAAGTTAGGTAATAATAAATGTCAGCTTCCTAAAATGACTAGGTAATAATAAATGTCAGCTTCCTAAAATAATAAATGTCAGCTTCCTAAAATGTCATCTAAAATGACTTGGGAAGCGTTCCCTCTTCTATTTTCTCAAAGAGGTTGTATAGAATTGTGTTCTTTTTACAATATTTGATATAATTCAATAGTGAAATCATCTCAGCCTGAATATTTCTGTTTTGTGAGTTTTAAAATTACAAATTCAATTTCATTAATCACTATAGGGCATTTGTGTTTTCGAAGAATTAGTCCGTCTCATCTAAGTTGTTGAATTAATGTGTGTGGAGTTGTTCATGTTATTCCTTTGTTATCTTTTTGATGTCTGGAGGGTCTATAGTATTATGCCCTGTTTACTTCCTGAAACTGACTATTTGAGTCTTCTCTCCTTTTCTTTGTCAGTCTTAGTTATATAAATGGATTAAAGGTGGCCCTGTATATTGGCCCCTATATTGTTTTCTTCTTCACAGCAAGCTGGGGACATTAGTTCAAAGTCTCCCAGCACTAAACTAAAATTCTTACACATGAGTTGCTTAAAATACAGCCCAAATAAGCATATTTTTAGCCATTTAGAGACTTCCTGCTTTGCATACCCTGTGAAATTACACTCACCATCTGCTAACCTTTGGTAAACAAACTCAGGGGCTATAAAAGACCTCAAGCTGCCGGCTGCCCACCAGACTGCTGAGTGACATCATGTGGACACATAAATCCCCTCTGCAGAGCCCTTGTCCTCCAGAGGTGCCCATGCCCTGTTCCCCTCCTGGGCCCCTTGTCCAGAATCTCCTGCTGTGAGGATGTCCCCTCCAATGCAGCCTGTCAGAGTGCCACCCAAAGAAAGTGGATTTTGCCATCTCACAGTCATGTCTTTTTCCGGGTTGGCCCCTAATTCCTTGAACTCATCATACTTTTGCTAGAAGTTTATCCATTGTACTGATCTTTTCAAGGAGCCAGCTTTTGTTTCATGGATTTTCTGTTTTGTTCTTCTATTTTCAGTTTCATTGATTTCTGCCCCTTATTATTTCCTTCCTTCTGCTTGCTTTAAGTTTATTATACTCTCCTTTTTCTAGGTTCTTGAGGTAGGAACGTAGATAATTGATTGAGACTTTCTTTTTTCCTAATGTGTGCATTTAGTGCTTTAAATTTTCCTCTCAGCAATGCTTTAGTTGTATCCCACAAATTTTGATAGGTTGTATTTTCTTTTCCATTCAGCCCGATATTTGTTTGATTTCCCATAAGACTTCTTTAAATCAGAGATTATTTAGGGGCGCCTGGGTGGCTCAGTCAGTTAAGCATCTGCCTTTGGCTCAGGTCGAGATCCCCATGTCCTGGGATCAAGCCCCACATCGGGCTCCCTGCTCAGTAGGAAGCCTGCTTCTCCCTCTCCCTCTGCCCTCCCCAACTCCTGCTCTCTCTCTTGCTCTGCTCTCCCTCTCTCTCAAATAAATAAAATCTTAAAAAAAAATAAATCATAGATTATTTAGAAGTATGTTGATTAGTATCCAAGTATTTGGAGATTTTCTTGTTGTCTTCATGTTACTGATTTCTAGTTTGATTACATTGTGGTTGGAGAACACATTCTATGTGATTTCAATTCTTTTAAATTTGTTGGGGTTTGTTTTATGGCCCCGGATATAGTCTAACTTGATAATATGTCTCAGGGGTCCTTGAAAAGAATGTGTTCTGCTCTTGTTGGGTGGAGTATTCTGTAAATGTCAACTAGATCGCGTTGGTTTACTATGTTTTTGTTCTTCTGTATGCTTGCTGATTTTTTTGTCTAGTTGTTCTCTCAGTTGTAGAGAGAGGGGTGTTGAGGTCTCCAACCATAATTGTGGGTTTGTCTGTTTCTCCTTTTAGTTCTGTCAGTTTTTGCTTGACATATACTTTATAGCTCTATTATTTGGTGCATACACATTTAGGATTCCTATGTCTTTTTTTTTTTTTTACACAATGTTATATTAGTTTCAGGTGTGGATTCCTATGGATTACTGGTGGATTTATTCTTTTATCATTATGTAATAACTCTTTTGGTCTCAGGAGGTTTTCCTTGCTATGAAGTCTGTTTTATCTGATAATAATAATGTTTTCCTTTGACTAAATGTTTGCATGATACAGCTTTTTCCATCCTTTCACTTTCAGCCTGCCTGTATCATTATAATCAAAGTGAGGTTCTTGGTGACAGCATATAGTCGTGTCATGTTTTTTCATCTAATCTGCCAATTTTTGTCTTTTAATTGGTATACTTATACAGTTTCCATTTATTATAATTATTGATATATTAGGACTTATTTTTCAGTTTTTATTCTACTCTGTTTTTCATTTCTCTCTTTTTCCAGTGTTCCAGTGTTTATGTGAACATTTTTAAGAATTCTATTCAATTTATTTATAATATTTTTGAGTATATTTCTTTATATAGGTTTTTTAAGGGTTGCTCTGTATTACATTATATATACATATCACAGTCTACTGGTGTCAATCATTTTCTCCATTTGAGAGAAATATAGAAACCTTACCTTCTTTTATATCCCTTTACTGTCCCCCACTTTGATATAATTATCTTAAATATTTGCTCTACTCCTATTTAGAATCACGTAAGTGTTACCATTTTTGCTTGAACAGCCAGATACAATTTAGAAAGCTCAACAGGAGAAGAAGAAAAGCCTATTGTATTTATCCTTTTTTTTTTTTTTTTTTTTTAGTTTTTATTTAAGTAAACTCTACACCCAACATGGGGCTCAAACTCATGACCCCGAGGTCAAGAGTTGCCTGCTCTTCTGACTGAGCCAGTCAGGCGCCCCTTATTTATACATTTTTTGTTTGCCATGTTCTTTCTTCCTTCCTGATGTTCCAAGGCTCCTTTTATCATTTATTTTCTGTTTAGAAACCTTCTTTACAATTCTTTTAAGCATGATTTTAGGATTGGTCTGTTGCTGACAAATTCTGTTAGAGTCCCCCCCCACCCCGCCCCGCCCCCAAGAATGTCTTGATTCCCCCTTCATTCTAGAAGGTCATTTTCACTAGATATAAGATTCTGGATAGAGCTCCCTGTCAGCCCTTGAAAAATGTGCCACTTCCTTCTGGCCTCTGTGGTTTTTGATGAAAGATCTGCTGTCATTTGGATTATTTTTTTCTCTGTAGGCAAGCTGTCGTTTTCTCTGGCTGCTTTCAAGGTATTTTTCTTTGTCTTTAGTTTTCAGAAGTTTAGTTATGATGTATATTGGCATGGATTTGTTTGGATTCATCCTCAGCTTTTTGAATCTGGATTTATGTCTCTTGCCACATTTAGAAAGTTTTCAGCCATTGTTTCTTTGAGTATTTTTGCAGCCTTGTTCTCTTTTTCCTCTTCTTTCCTGATTCCAGTGACATAAATATTAGAGCTTTTTTTGTAGAATCAAAGGTCCATGAGGCTCTACTCATATATTTTCAGTCTGTTTTCTCTTTGTTGTTTAGATTGGCTATTTTCTGTCATTTTTTATCCGGTTCACAGATTGTTTTCCCTGTCCCTTGCATTTTGCTATTGAGCTCATCTGCTGAGCTTTATATTTCAGTTACTGTATTTTTCAATTCTAAAATTACCATTTGGTTCTTTATATCTTTTATTTCTTTGATAAGACTTTCTCTTCACTAAAGATTTGTTTTTCATTTGTTTCAAGCATGTTTGTATTACTTGTTGAAACATTTTTATATTTAAAAATCTTTTAAAAGATTTTTTTAAGTTGCTTTAAAATTTTTGTCATGCATTTTTGACATTTCTGTCATCTTGGCATTGGAATCTATTGATTATCTTTTTTCTTTCACTTTGAGACCTTCCTGGTTCTCAGTATGATGAGTGATTTTCACTTGAAACCTGAACATTTTTATATTATGCTATGAGACTTGAGATCTTTATTTAAATCTTTTATTTAACGGGTTTCCACTCTTGGGCACAGCCTTGTTACTGCCAGGTTGGAGGTAGAAGGCTATATTCCATGCTCAGCTTCTACTGACATCCAGGTAGAGGGAGTGCTCCTTGTTACTGCTGGGTAGGGCTGAGAGCACCAGAGTTCTGCGGCTCCCACATCACCACCACCATGGTCTCCATGACACTGTGGTGAGGGCTGGGGCGGCTCGTAACCAGCTACCCGGGATGAGAGTCTCAGCTCCGTGCTTGGTCTTCTCAGACACCACCCTGCTGTAGTGAGGTTCTCCGGCCTCACTGGGGGACATCCAGCCCCCCCGCTCCCCTGCCCTGTCACTCAGCCTTTGCTAGCACGGGTGGGGGTGGGGTCACAGATTCTCCTGTGCTGTTTGGCTGCAGTAGAGCTGTTGATGTGTAAAGGTTTTCTCACTTGCTAGGCTGCCCTTACCTGGCCCTATGGCTAGACGGAGCAGCTTTCTGTGGGTGCTTTTTAAAATCTGCACCCATTGCCATTTCCAGTTGCCAGCTTGTTCAGCTCCAAGTCTGGGGTATGTGAGGTGAAAGGAAAACCCAAAGAACTCACCCGTGTCTTCTTTTCTCAGGCCCCAAGGTCCCTGGCCAGTCTGCCTTCTTCGCTACGCTTTTTAAAGTCTCCATATGTTTCCTTTATATATAATATCTAATGTCTTAGGTTGTACTGAGCAGGAAGAATAGGAAAAAGTACTTCTATTCCAACTTTCTGGAAGCAGAGGTGTACCTTGGCATTGAGTATAATTTCTTGTACGTTGCGTTCTACACTAGACAGTTTTTGTTTTCACGCTCCTTCCTTCAACACCGTGAAGATACTGTCTCACTGCCTTCTGACCTTGGGGTGAGGAACCTAGTTTCTTTATAGGGAATTTTTCCATTCTTCCTGCCTTTATAGTCTTTGTTCTTCCGTTTCACTGTGATGATGATGTGTTTAAGTGTGGACTTACTCTTATTTCTCCTTCTCATGGTTCACAGTTATTTTTGATCTGACAGTCCTTTTAGTTTTAATTCTGTTGAAATTTTTAGTCATGATTTCTTTTAATATTGGCTCTATACTGCATTCTCTATTTTTCCATTCCCAGACACCTGTTAGACCTGTACTGGATCTTTTCCTTCAATCCTTCATGTTTCTTAAATCCACATGGTTTCCTCTCCTCGCAAGTCTTTGTTCTGCCTTCTGGTAATTTTCTTCAGTCTCTAGTCCAGTTCATAAATTTTCTCCTCATTTTTATTGATTCCTCATTTTAACCCATCCATTCATTAATTTTAAAGACTACAATTTTTATTTCTGGACACATTCTAGAAATCTAGCTATTCTTTCATATTATTGCATTCTTATAAATTAAGTTCCTTTTTTATGGTATTTGTCATCTTGAGTAGACAGTTGACCCATGAATAACACAGGCTTGAACTGCGCAGGTCCACTTCCACATGAATTTTTTTACAGTGTGGTAATGTAAATGTATTTTCTCTTCCTTATGATTTTCTTAGTAACATTTTCTTTTTTTCTAGCTTGCTTTTTTGTGAGAATATAGTGTATAATACATGTAACATGGAAAATATGTGTAAATCTACTATTTATGTTGTCAGTAAGGCTTTCAGTCACCAGTAGACTATTAGTAGTGAAGTGTTTGGGGAGTCGAAAGTTATATGTGGGTTTTTCAACTGCACAACATGGGATGGGGGAGGGGAATAGTGTCAGTGCCCCTAACCCCTGTGTTGTTCAAGGATCAGCTGTACTTTATTAAGTTCTTCTTTTTTTTTTTAATCAAATTCTTGGAAGCATAATCTGTCTGCAGATGGCTGACTCACTTGTGATGGATTGTTTCCTTGAGTGTTTTGTAATTTTAGATTGTGAGCTCATCTTCAAGGAGCTGTAAATGTGAGAATCCTGTGTGTCCTGCCAAAGTAATTCTTCCAGGCATCCTAGTCATGTCACTTTCATTTTTATTGGTGCTCATTTCTTGATTTAGAGGTTCATTGTCCACGTGGTTATTTAAATTTGAATTTCAAACCCACCTATCATACAAGCCCATGATTAAACTTCAAAGGGAAATGTTTTTCCTGTTCATTAAGAGGCCAGGCAGAGTGAAAGAAGGCTCCTCATTTCCCTGAGCTAGTGAATAGATTTTTTCCTCCAGCCTACCCTTTCACTTCAGGCTGAGCTTTGAAAAGAACTCAGATTTAGCTCTCTACTCATACCTTCTTCACATGGGCACAAACTCTTATGCTCTGTCCCACACACGTTTTAAACTCAATACTGATGCATCTGGGCCCCTACTGCTTTTTTCTGTTTCTTCTCTTTCCCAAGCATATAGAATTTTCCTTTCTTTCCTAAAAGCTCAGTTATGCATTTTTTTTTTGAAAATGTGGTATATTTTATCCAGCATTTCTAGATGTTTCACCCAAAAGGATTTTCAAACAAAAAGGTTTTCTACTATATTATGAATACTTACCTGTTTGAGCTACAAGAGGTAGAGTATGAAGAGTTTGTTGGAGGGTTGTCTGAGTGGCTCAGTTGGCTAAGCATCTGACTCTTGGTTTCAGCTCAGGTCACTATCTCAGGGTCATGAGATCAAGCCCCTCATCAGGCTCTGCACTCAGCGAGGAGTCTGCTTGAGATTCTCTCCCTCTCTGTCTCCCCCCGCCCCCCCCACTCTGTCTCTCAAATAAATAAATAAATCTTAAAAAAAAAAGTTTGATGGAGGAATTTTTACATGTGGAAATTACATGTCTTACTTGTCTTTTGTCCAGCAAGCTGCAGTTCAGTGGATATGTTACTCTTTTGCCTGTTGGGAGCTATGGTACAATCTAGATAACAATTACCATAATAAAGTACATTTAAGCAAAACTTCCAAAGCAGAAAATAACAGTGGAACAAGAATCAAGCCAAAGTCTATGTCTAGATATATGAGTTTTTGTTCCAGGATCACACAGATTTGTGATACTCATTTTTCTGTGTATATATGAAACGTAAGAAACGTTTCAGTTTGCAAATACAAATTCTTTTCTTTGCCAGTATTTATTGTTTCCTATATATTGGCAGCATCTTTATTTGGCTCTCACCTTTTTCTATTTGCAACTTATATGGTTGACTCTCGAACAGCAAAGGGGTTAAGGGCGCCAATGCTCAGCACAGTTGAAAACCCACATATAAATTCTGACTCCCCGAAAACTTAACTCCTAATATCCTACTGTTGACTGGAGCCTTACTGATAACATAAACAATCAGTTAACACGTGTTTTCTATATTATATGTATTATATACCATATTCTTAAAACAAGCTAGAGAAAAGAAAATGCTATTAAGAAAATCACAAGGAGGGGGGCACCTGGGTGGCTCAGTCGGTTAAGCATCCGACTCTTGGTTTCAGCTCAAGTCATGATCTTGTGGTTGTGGGATCGAGCCCTGAGTAGGGCTCTACACTCAGTGCAGAGTCTGCTTCAGATTCTTTCTCCCTCCCCCTCTATTCCTCCCTGCTCATGCTCTCTCTTTCTCAAATAAATAAAATCTTTAAAGAAAATCACAAAGAGGGGGGAGCACGTGGGTGGCTCAGTTGGTTAAGCGTCCAACTCTTGGTTTTGACTCCGGTCATGATCTCAGGGTTGTGAGATTGAGCCCTGCATCAGGCTCCACACTCAGCACGGAATCTGCTTGAGATTCTGTCTCTACCTCTCCCTCTGCCCCTTCTCGTGAGTGCGTGCTCTCTCTGTCTTAAATAAATAAATCTTTTTTAAAAAGAAGGAAAATCACAAGGAAGAGAAAATACATTTATAGTACCGTACTGTAAAAAATCCACAATAAGTGAAACCACATAGTCGTTCAAGGGTCAACTTTAGAGTGTATTGGGCTTTATATTTTAAATAGAAAAAGATATTGAATAAAACTGAGAAATTCCAGTGTTTTCATTTTAACCTGGCAGTCTTAACCTTTGATTTCTTAGGTTATAAAAGCTGTTCAATGAACATGACTAGATTTGGCATGTTTTATTTTGTGTGTCTACGTAGAAAAATTACATAAGATTTGGCATTTTCCCCATTCTTAAGTCTGCAGTTCGTTTGCATTAAGTACATTCACGTTGTCGACAGCCATTGCCACAATCTATCTCCAGAACTTTTCCGTCTTTCCACACTGATACTCGTGTCCATTAAACAGTACCTCCTCATTCCCCCCTTCCCTAGCCACTGGCAGCCACGATTCTACTTTCTGTCTCTGAATCTGACTACTCTAGGTACATTATATAAATGGAATCTACAGTGTTTCTCCTTTTGTGACTGGATCGTTTCCCTTAGCATAATGTCTTTGAGGGTTATCCATGTTGTAACATGTGTCAGAATTTCCTCATTTTCAAGCCTGAGTAATATTCCAGGGTATGTTTACACCATATTTTGTTTATCCATTTATCTATAAATGGATACTTGGGTTGCTTCTTTTTGGCTACTGTGAATAATGCTGCTGTGAACATGAATGTGGCATGCTTTAAAAACATGCGGTGAGAGGGCGCCTGGGTGGCTCAGTCGTTAAGCGTCTGCCTTCAGCTCAGGTCATGATCCCAGGGTCCTGGGATCGAGTCCCACATCGGGCTCCCTGCTCGGCGGGAAGCCTGCTTCTCCCTCTCCCACTCCCCCTGCTTGTGTTCCTGCTCTCGCTATCTCTCTCTCTGTCAAATAAATAAATAAAATCTTTAAAAAAATAAATAAATAAATAAATAAATAAATAATTAAAATAAATAAATAAAAACATGCGGTGAGAAACATAAAACTTGTTATTTTTAAATGCTTACAATTCTAATAGCATTATCCTATAAGTTTATTGCCTGTAACCATGTAAAAATCATGAGAGGTTAAATAGGCTTCATCTTTGAGTGATGATTAATATAGTCCTGAAGAAACAGGGCCAGGCTAAGTGTCAGCAAATAAATAGGCTGTTTGGACTTACGTGGGGGAGAGAAGGAGCCAGGGCTAGGAGAGCTTGGTCTGGGTTTGGAAAAGGTATGTGGAGGTAACACTTTCAGAGGTGCAAACCAGGGAACCAGGGACACAGAGCAGGGTCTTCAGGGCCTCAGAATGAGTCCAGCAGCGGGGGGTTTGCGGTGGTGGGTTCTGATCAAGGTGTGAGGGGTGGGGGAGGGAGTGGGTCCTCTGCAGCTCCTGTCTCAGCAGAACTAATGTTCTGTGCTAACAGAAAAAGCAAAATTAATCAGTAAGGCAGCGTGGGGCCACTGATGCTACATCATTGCTAATTCAATTAACAAATTCTGGAGAGTCTTCATTTCCATTTTATGGAAAATAATATTCCAAATTAAATATATTACTCTGTGTAAAGAAGAAATGAAGAGTTCTTTTTACACTGAATGAGACAAATTTCCTACTTTGAATACTGACCCAAACTTGGCTTAAGCCGTCCTTCCCTCAAGGTGCAGATAAGGGAATAGAAGCAAGACCACAAAAATCTGCAAGGGTGGGGGAAACATACCTATTTTTAAAAAAGAAGAAGGGCGTGGACTTCTCAAAGCCTAGAAGTTTCCCAGGGTTTTTCTTTTGTACAGAAAACACTTGAAACTTCTAGACTATTTTTGTCCCTGCTTATTCATATTTCTTTGAATAGTGACTAGCAAAGGAATGAATTTTACAAGAATAGTCTTCAAACTTCCAACATCAAAGGAAGTTTTCCCATGAGCAGTGTTTGGAAAACCACTGAATTGGCATGTAAAGCCAAATATCAAAAAGGTGAAAATGTAAGTTGACATGTTTTTTGTTGTTTTCACAGAATAGTTGCCTCTTTTTTCTGTTACATTAACAAGTAAGATTTTATTAACTTTTTTTGATCATAGTCTAAGAATAAATTTGTAGCACATGTTTTAAAGTTATTTTTCATGGTCTCTTTTTGTTTTTCAGATTTTTTGTTTAAGTTCTTGGTTATTGGAAATGCAGGAACTGGCAAGTCTTGCTTGCTTCATCAGTTTATAGAAAAAAAATGTAAGTGACATCAGAAAAAAAATGTCAGTGTTTGATGCATGTCTTCCCGTGAGTGCTCTCTTGCTCAGATTTGTTTATAGCAAAACTTCTGAATATTATTTCAGGAAAAAAGTTACAGCTTAAAAGTATAGTTATATTAAACTTCCAGCAGTATGACTGAGTTTTTATTATCTCAGTTTTATGGTGGTTCATTGTTCAATATATTATCATACTGTGTATTTTCCAGATACTCCAGTACATTGCAGATATTGAAATACAACAGGGTGAGGCGGAAGGCCGCAGAGGACTTTGCTTCCCTGACAGGGAGCCGCCCAAGAAGCCCGAGTAGTACATTGTAGATAAAACAGTCCTGTTGGGTCCTCGGTGGCTTGTACTGTAGTGAAGGCAGTTATTGTCATCAGTTCTGGTTTGCAGGTTCAAGAAGCAGCTTTAGAGCAGTTAGGGGGTGTGTGCCCTTGGGATGGTCCCCTAGAGTTGGTTAGACTCAAGTCCAGGTCTTTTGACCACAGACCCATCTTGTTGCCTTTGGCTTGCACTGTTTTGGTAAGGGAAATTGAATGTTTAATTCCAAAGTATTGTAAAAGCCTTGTAAGTTTGAAAGCCCCTTAAAATAAACAGTGCTTTTACAATCATGGAAAGAATTGTGGAGGATGACCTGTTTCACAGCAGTCAGGTGAAAGCACAAAAACAGATTTACTTTCACCGAACTGCAGTGCATCTTAAGCATGTGCGCCTGAGTGGTGGTGGGTAAAATGGGGAAACAGACAGCAGAGGGAGTCCTTGGCAAGGAGCTTTGAAGAATAAAACTGTAGAAATATATTCTGCTACTTCCGTTTTCATTATCCAAGAGCTTGTTGGGACCTCTGTCTAGTGACACGGAGCCAGCGTGGGTTAGTCACGGAGCCAGTCCTCACTGAATGTAACAAGTATTCACTCACTGGGGGAGTCCAGGTCTCTTCACAAGTTGCCAAGACTGCATTGTAGCATCTCAGAAAAAAATGCCCCGAGGATATTGGGTCCAGAACCCGCCTCCTTATCTTTGCGTCCTCCCCCTGTGGCAAGCTCTCCCTTGACAGTCCTCCCCTAACTCCTCACCAAGGAGACGGGTATGTGTGTTGGGTTAGTCTGCATGGTCTACAGCATGATGGGAAAGGCTTCACTTTATTCGTCTTGTGGCCATGCTGTAACCAGGACGCCCTTGGACTTTAGCCATCACCCTTTGAGGCTTTTACTCTGAGGTTTCTTGGTAGCTTGAATTCTAGAATGTCCACACTAGTTCCACATCATCTGAGACAGGCTGGTGTGGTCAGTATTAACCTGTCCTCCCCCCACCCCTGGCCCCAGGAAACACTTACAGTTCATTCTAGGTGGGTTTAGCAAGCTACTTATTTTGCCTGCCTCCCAATACAGATAGTATTGACTTCTCCAACAAATTCATTCCAAATTACTGCCACACAGTCCTCAAATTCATGCAAACTCAACAGCTATCATATGCTCAGAATTTTTGTTGTTTGGTTTTGTTTTGTTTTGTTTATCTTTTCCTCTTTTTCCCTTAATCTTTGGTATCCATCAAGTTTCTTTTGGGGGCTACAGGAAGTACTTTTCCTTCCCTTTTATTTCTTTGGACTATTTATCCATTCAACTAGTGGAAACGGTTACCACCTCGTTCCTGACTGAGTTGCAGTCTGTCACTGGGCTCTAAGCCCTTTAGGCCGGCACCCAGGTATTTTATGCAGTCCCTGTGTGTGGGTGCCCTCCCAGTGGACGGGTAGATATGATTCTCATGTGGCATAGCCACTTCCAAGCCTAGGCTTTAAAATGAATGGTTTGCGGGCGTCTGGGTGGCTCAGTTGGTTAAGCGACTGCCTTCGGCTCAGGTCATGATCCTGGAGTCCCTGGATCGAGTCCCACATCGGGCTCCCTGCTCGGCAGGGAGTCTGCTTCTCCCTGACCCTCCCCCCTCTCATGTGCTCTCTCTCTCTCTCATTCTCTCTGTCTCAAATAAATAAATAAAATCTTTAAAATAAATAAATAAATAAATAAATAAATAAATAAAATGAATGGTTTGCTTCAGGGGTTTTGTGAAAGAGCCTTATCGTCTCTTTCAGAATAGGAACTGTATGTGTATTCTGTTTAAAACAGTGAGTGCTTCTTATCCACTGACTATTGGAGAAATGAAAGGCTACAGTAAATTACATTTCCATTGACTTTAACCCTTGATTTTGCTTGTTTAAATCTGTAAGTCTGTTTCTTTAATGTTCTAAAATAAATATCTTGTTCTTTTTCTTTTTCAGTCAAAGATGACTCAAATCATACAATAGGAGTGGAATTTGGTTCAAAGATAATAAATGTTGGTGGTAAATATGTAAAGTTACAGATATGGGATACAGCAGGCCAAGAACGATTCAGGTAGCTTTCTCTCTGATTTAATAAAAATATTTAAAAATTGGATTTGAAATAACCAATTATAGTCTCTTCATATATATAGTTTCCTCCTCCCCGCACAGATTTCAGAAACTTCACCTCTGGAAGCTTTAAGACAAGCTAAAAGTCAAGTTTTCTCCATGCAGCATTGATTTACTAAAGAATGCATTCGAATCTCTCGAGTGAGCGCACTCTAATGTAGAGGCTAATTTATTCTTTGGGACCAGTGACTACATTGGGAGGACGTGGCATTGCGTATCCTGTAGTAATACTTTTAGATTAAAATTAAGGCAAAGTAATAGCACAGCAGTTTTTCTCTTTCACTTTTAAGGGAGAATTTTTAAAAACCTCTTTTGGCATTTTTTTTGTTTGTTTTAGACTAACTAGAGCATGTTCTGATGGTTGATACACATTCCACCAAATATTCTCTCCTGCACATTTTTATTACACTACAGTCATAATTGATGTTTGGGATGATGACCCCAGACCACTGCAGATGAGGTTACATGTTTAATATTCTGTAACTACTAAAGCAAGAAAGTGGATTAATATTGTAGTAGTGGTATTTGAACAGATACACGAAGTCAAAATAGAACAGATATGCACAGTCTTAAAATTCAGTTAGGTAAAACTTACTCTCACTTATAGCATTAAAGTCAGGTGTATATTATATTTGAAATGTTCAATAATTGTTTGCTTCAAAATCTTTAATCACAATCATTCTTCTGGAACCACTGATTAAACATTGTGGATTCAATCCAGACTTATGTTTTCTCCCCCCAAACCCTTGCTGAAATGACTCTAAAACAACTGAAATGGCATGAACTCACAAAGACCCAGAAAGGGGGAGTACATAGTTATGATGAAGAGATTTCAAAAAAAAAAAAAAAAGGGTAGCGATAAGGAGTGGATGGCGACTGACTGAAAGCCGAGGGAGCTGCGCCTTAAGTGCCTGTACAATGGGGGAAGGCCAGCGAGCTGGAGGCCCGTTCTTCCTGCTGAATCCGGGAAAAGGTCAGCCTGAGGAAGCACCGGGTTCTGCAGGAGGGACGGTTAGTGCTTCCATATGCGTGTGCATGCACCCACCTGAGCAGAAGTTCAGTCTCTGAGTTGAAGCAGGGTCAGCATGCATCATAAGGCCCAGCAGAGGCAAGGATGAGGGAGGGACTGAAAAGAGGGAAATTAGTGCAAGTCTGCACCCCCTAGCCCCCCTCCCCCGCCTCTTCCCAGTTGCTGGCAGCCAGGTGTATATGTACTCCCAAGCAGGAGAGACAGAAAAATGAATAGCTCCAAAGGAAAGGCCTAAATATACTAACATGTTGGCTTCCCCAATAAAACAGCCTAATCTCTGTAATTTTCTACCAAAGAAATGAGATCCCAGATGTATTGGGCCCACCTCACACCAAATACAAATGAATGGGGGGAACAGTTCCAACTAGTGTATATCAGGTGACATTTCAGAGGACAAGGATGAAGTGAAGATACAAAAAGATCCCAAGAAGAAAAACAGTCACCTTGAAGGACTAGCAAAAGGAATTGCATTATACTGTTCAACAGGAACTTTCGGAAGCTAGAAGATACTGAAGGCTTGCCCTCCTAACTCAGCATGAAAAATTCCTTTCCAACCTAAATACTAAACTTAGCCAAACTGTCAATCAAGTGTGAGAATAAAGTCAGAAGGCCTTTAGATACTCAAGTATAGGGGAAACATAGGTTATCTTTTCACGTATTCTTTCTTAGAAACTTCAGGAGGATATACTTCATCAGCACAAGGAAGTAAACCCTGAAAAGAGGAAGGTGAAGTCCAGCCAACAGGGGACCCAGCCGGGGAGACGAGCCAGGACATAGGTGTCACAGGGCGGCCGTCAGGAGAGGGTGCTGCCTGACGGGGGAGGAGGGGGGGGAGATGCAGGGAAGGGGCTGGGAGCGGATGAGTGAGATAGAGTCTTACCAAAGCAGGAAGGCAGTAAGCCCTGAAACTCGTAAGTCAAATAGTTTCATAAGCATTTTATAGAAATATGGAAGCAAATGCCAGAAAAACAAAACTAAGATCCATGAAAGTAGGGACATTTGTATTTTGTTGTCATTGCTTCTCCAAAGCCCAGGGTAGAATCTAGCACATAGATGTTTAACGTGTATTCCGTTGATGACTTAGTTTAGGAAAAAAATCAAATCCGGAGGCCTTGGGAGTGGGGCTCCCAGGGAAGAGTGAGGCAGGAGACTGCAGACTTTCACATCGGGCCTGTTAGCAATATTTCCTTTTCAAACTAGGTGCCTGTATTACTCTGGTTTAAATTACTTTTGAGAAAATTAAATACCTCAAAAAAGTACTTTTCTTAAGCACGTAACTTGTATACTTGAGTAATTTGTTAGACCCCATGTGTCAGGGTACAGTGAAATAAATGACTTAGTAGCAGATGTAATTTAGTTTCTCTTGAGAACTCTTACATACCTCTTTCTCTAGAAACCTGCTGGTTTCTAGAAACTAAAACAGAAAAAGAGTTGTCTCTTCACATACGTGGAAAAGAGCCCTCCCCCCCCCTTGGAGAGGCGACCCCGGGAAGAACTAATGATCTGATCCTGCTCACGCGGCGCCTGTCTGCCATTTCTTAAAGCATATGCCCCTCTGTAGAGCAATCTAAAGGTAGAAAGGGGAAGCTTCAGGCTACCTATCTGCCTTTGGAGTTTAGGAGCTAAAAATACATTTAAAAATAGCTGCCCTTTTCAAAGTATCAAAGTCATAATGAGTCCTTTTGTTTATTGTTGATAAGGTCCCCAGTTCTCTTTTTGCCCTAAAGGGAGGCAGTGTTCTGTGGTGCCTATTTTCTGACACCAAATTGGCGGGGGGGGAGGGAGGCGGGCAGGGTTTTCCATACCAGCTCTCCAGTTCTCCAACACCAACTTTGTGGCCAGTAGTTCACCTCAATTCTGATTCTCTGGAGTTAGCATCAGGCCCCAGAGACTAAGGGTCCCGTCCCACAGACCTGCTCCCACTTCATACACCAGTCACAGGTTCTCATGACCCATCCCCCAGGTTCAATAATCTGTTAGAGTGACTCACAGAACTTAGAAAAAGCACAGTATTTATTGTCGCCAGTTTATTATAAAGGATACAACCCAGGAACAGCCAAATGGAAGAGATGCATTGGGCATTGGATATAGGAATTGAGTGCTGAGCTCCCATGCCCTCTTTGGATGCGCTACCCTTCCAGCACCTCCAAGTGTTCATGAACTCAGAAGGTCTCTAAACTCCATCATTTAGGGTTTCTTTTTGAGGTTTCAGTAGGTAAACAGGACTGATTAAATCATTGCCCCTTGGAGATTGAACTCAATCTCCAGCCCCTGAGCACAGGGAGCCTTGTAGGTCTTGATGAGGAGTTTGGTTGCTCAGGAGAATAGACTGAGGGACACAAGTGGCGGTGGGGACATGCGTGGTAGTGGGGACACCAGCCATAGGTGACTGCAGGGGTCCAGGCAGAGACTTGGTGATTTGGATTATGATGGCACCAGTGAAGATGGCAGGACATGCACAATGTAGGATACGTTCAATTAGTGCGACGGAACCTGACTGATGGGTCCAATACAGAGGTGGGCAAAAAGAGGAGGCGAGGATAAACACAGAGCTTTCTGGCTGTGTGAACAGAGGGATGGTGGTGCCCAACCTCACCCCAAACCAGGATGGACCTGCAGGCTGGGAAGCAGAGTGTTCTGTCTTATAAATGTGAAGTGCAACACGTTCAGTAGGCAGTCATATGGAGATGTTGGGGCAACAGCTGGATCTTACAGAAGGAGGCTGAGCTGAAGATGACATTGGAGTCCAGGTGTGAATAGAAAAAACCCAGAACTGAGCCCCAGCACTGAGGAACTCTGGTATAGACAGGGCAGGCTCAGAAGAAGGACCCAGAGCTGGAGGAGGAATGCTGGCTGGTGGGAGAGGAGGAGGTTGTGGCTGCAGAGGTGGAGCGGGGGAGGTGTCCGGGGAGGGGCGAGGCAAGGTGGAGGGATGAGGACCAAGAAATGCCACTGGGCTCAGCACTGCGGAGTAGGGGACACACACGGGAGACGAGGTGAGGAGAAGGAAACAGCAAAGACAACTCTTCGGAGGAATTTAGATGCAGAGAAGAGCTCTGAAAGGATCGCGCTGCATATCTTCGTGTATTTTAAGGTGGGAGGTACCAGAGCACATTTTATGTTGCTAATGGGGAAAAAAAATCTAACAAAGAGGGAGAGACTGATAATACAGGGGAGAAAGTGTTACTGAAAGTAACCCGCAGGACCGTGAGAACGGCTAAGACGTTCAGAGGCACTCGGTGGAGACAGGTAAGATAGGTAAAGCCATGTTTCCTTGTTAGTAAGTGGGGCGAGGCAAAAGGTAAGTGCGGGGGGGGGCGGGTAGTTGGCTGTGGGTTCCTGGTTGAAAGATGAGCCAATTCCCCTCCGCGGACTTTCCTTTTCCCTGGGAAAGAGTAGGGAGCAGCTCTGCAGGGACGTGGGGAGGACCTGGGACCCCCAGAGGAAGCAGAGTAGGATTGCTGAGCACTTAGTGTCCATCTAGCTCTCTCAAGTGCTTTGCCTCTCCCTGTAAGTTCAAAGATAATCTTAACTTCTGTGGGAGAGTTTCATCTACCTGTTAGAAAATGACATATTTGTCTCAGCCTAACATCCCCCCACTTCCCAGCATTTCTGTGACATGACTTCAGACAGGAGCCCCTCATACATATATTCAGATGTCTGAATCATTTCTGTTTTAAGCAACGTCTGTCCCCATGTCAAGGTTTACAAAGAAAAGTGGGTGACAGTGCTCAGTAGTAAAGGATCTCGATTGGCTGGAAGTAAAAGCAGTATAATTCTTTCAGGTCTGTGACGAGAAGTTATTACAGAGGTGCTGCGGGAGCGCTCCTCGTCTATGACATCACCAGGTAATGTGAACTCCCCGACGGGGAGGCACCTTGGGGCTCTCTGCTCCCCAAAGTCTGGTCTTCCCAAGACGCACCTGCGTGTAGTGTGTGTTTTGCGTGTCAGGGCAGGCAGTGTGGCTGGGAATCTGGAATCCCCTCAGTCCTTTCATTTGGGGTCTTAGAGGTGTCTGAGCCAACCCCTACCACTACTTAACTGGTAAGGAAATCTTTGGGTGAGGTTTTAGATACATAAAGCATCCCTAGTGTTTCATTGTGTTTTTTAGCATGATGCTTTGATGCTTTGATATATTCCTCAAGGTTCACAAAGTGAAAGTTTACGTATGGTAAATTATTAGAAGTAATTGACATTGATGAAAGTTGAGGGCACAGGCTCTACGCCCAGATTGCCTGGGTTCAGACCTCAGGTGCAGGTTACTAGCCGTGTGATGTCCTCGGGCAAGGTGCTCTAGCTGTCTGGACTTCAGTTTCCCTGTCTGTTATATGGAGTAATGATGATTGTGTTATACTCATGGGATTTTCAGGTGGTTAAATTGGTTAATGTAGAGCTCTTGGCACATCATAAGAATGTGAGTGCACTGTCCTGTGTGTAGCTATCACCCACATATCACAAATTAAATTAAAAACTTAGCTCCTTGGTCTCACCTGCCACATCTCAAGTGCCCAGCAGCCACATGTGGCCGGTGGTTGCTGTATGAGACGGTGTGGGTTATAGAACATTCTTGTCCTTGGAAGTCCCATCAGACAGTGCCGATCTCAGTGTTTGCTGGCACCACCTTAACAATGTCATCTCCACCCTATCAGCTGGTGGCCGTCTGGGTAGGAACTTGCGCAGCTGAGAAGGTGTCACTGTTGCTGTGACGCACACCCAGTCTGCGTGTTCGGGATGAGGCACACCGGCGAGGAAGCGGGCAGCTCCTGGCCCAGCCCGCCCACACTTGCTCAGGTGGTGGAAGGCGCAGCTTGCTAACGTGCGAAGTCATGCGGCGGTCCGGGTGTGCGGCAGAGCACACGTATCCCCGGATGTATCCGAGCCGAAAACAGTAGATCTCAGACTTGGTCCTGGGGTTAGACAGACCTGGTCAAGCCCTGCCTCTGCCGCTGGCTGCTTGTGTGACTTGGGGCAACTTAATCAAACTCTCTGGGTTCGGGTTTCTCATGGAAAAGGGGGATAGAGTCTATGTCACAGAGTCCTTATAAAGAATGTGATAAATTCCTCCAGAACAAAGTACCGCCATACTGCACAGAGCTGGTAAATGCAGCAGATGTTAGATCTTGCTCACCGATGCCGCACATAATTGAGCTAAGAGTTAAGAGCTCAGTAAATATTTGTAAAATGAATAAAGGAACATCTGTTTCCTTTTGCACCTTGATCGGGCAAAATCAAACAGCAAAATATCTGACTTGCGGTTTCATTTTTCTGGAAACAAAACAATCACACCCTGTGGTATGGTGTGTAATGGGGCATTCAGGCTACCTGTGTTACCTTAAAGGTTGTCGACATTACCCTGACGTGTGCAAAAGCAGTGTGTGAGTAGTGTGAATGACTGGAAAGAGTTGCTAGCTTTATAAAATACATGTACTATTTTCACAATCTTATATTACGCAGCCGAGAAACCTACAATGCGCTTACTAATTGGTTAACAGATGCCAGAATGCTAGCGAGTCAGAACATTGTGATCATCCTCTGTGGGAACAAGAAGGACCTGGATGCAGATCGTGAAGTTACTTTCTTAGAAGCTTCCAGATTTGCTCAAGAAAATGGCAAGTGACCTTTTACCTACTACTGCTTTTCAAATGGGCAGATTTGGGGGTAATAACATTGCTTTGAATTTACACCTATTGGAATTTTAAGATTAAACGTTACTTAAGAAATGTGAAATTTTCTAGTGTTTTTAGTAAAGTTAGACTTACTTAGCATATTTTCACTATATTGCATTCTGCCTACAAAGGTTATGATGATGATAAAAGCAAATGTACTAATATTCTGTTATGACTTTTTGGTCTAAGCACAGGCCTTGGTCTAAAGTTAAGTTTGTAATAATTTTTAAAGGCCCTAATCGCATGATGGCCTGTCCTTTTTTCTAATGTAATTTGGAGCTAAGTTGGTAAAACGTTAGTTCTAAATAGAAGGGGAAACTGGTGGAAGAAATACTGGGTTTATTGGTTTTATTTTACTTACATTAAATTGAAGTCATTTGGTTATATCCCTTTGAAAATTCTCTGAATTTCCATATAGAAAACCAGAGAATGACACATAAAATTAATGGTTGCTTATAGATAATGGAATGATCAGAATTGAGACATTTTAAAGAACTTTAATTTTTAGAACCAGTCAAGAACTAAAATATCCTAGTCTCGATTTTCAGTTGGACTCTAGGACTACCAAATTATATTCTTACAAATCGACTGGTTTTATGCTAAGAAAATAAGCATGTGAGAAGAACAGAAGCTATCGTGAGCTTGTAAATACAGAAGCAAGGGTTAGTAACTGCTCTGGTGGGTAAGAAAAGTATGAGTCCAGGGAGGACCTCGTCACCGGCAGGATGACAAGCTGCAGTGTAGCCCCCCCCCCCCCCACGTGGTATCTGTGGTGACGTGAAGAGTATTGGGAGAATATTCGTCTCGTGTCGACCGCTGGGCGGCTTCAGGCAGCCTGCTTCCTCACCGTGCATCTTCAGTAGATGAGGGCCAGCACAAGATACCCGACACTGGTGAGGAAGGCTGAGAGTTCTTCTAGCATTTAACAAAATATATTGACATTTATTGATTCTGTATTCGCAGAAATATGTGGTTTTTAAGTAACAGATTCCATTTTGCCTGCTCTTCGGAGAGAATCCTCAGCAGGCTGTCGGTATCTCAGTTGTGATCGCCTTCTAAACGTAGCTTCACATTTTGTTTGCTGTCACTTTTAGAGCTGATGTTTTTGGAAACAAGTGCACTAACGGGGGAGAATGTGGAAGAGGCCTTTGTACAATGTGCGAGAAAAATACTTAACAAAATTGAATCAGGTAAAAGGCTTTCCATTAATAAACTTGTCTTCAGCATATTTTACTCTCTAGCTCAGGAGTACCACTTTTTAATTTTCCAGGAGTGATTTGGTCAAAGTGCATTCTCTCTACCCCTGCCAACCTCAAATTGCCACTTACGGTCTCAAAGGCCTTGCCCCCGTGGCTGAGGCAAAGGCCCCACTTTTCCGGAATGGCTTTGTTGCACCACTGGTGAAAGAGGATGGGCAGTCAGGGTTTCAGCGACAGTTTGCTTTTAGAACCACGGCCTTTTGTGGTCCACAGCTTAGAGGAGGAAGATTGGATCTGTGTCCAGTCTCTGCCAACACCTCGCTAGCCCTGCTGGGCCAGTGGTGCCGTGGCATGATGGGGGACCGCCTGTGTGAGATTAAGAGAGTTATAGATACATGCGTGATGTTGATACTTGCAGCTTGGGCATCATGGAGAATTTATTCCTGAAGCTAACTGAGTGTGCCTCAGTAGTAACCGGTCTCATTAGTGTTGTATTTGTTGCTTCAGGAAAAATGAATTTAAAATAATCCTAATTTAGGCAGCTGACAAAATACTCTGTAATTGTCATTTATTAAAGTTGAGTTTTGGGGCACCTGGGTGGCTCAGTCAGTTAAGTGGCTGCCTTCAGCTCAGGTCATGATCCCAGGGTCCTGGGATCAAGCCCCGCAATCAGGCTCCTTGCTCAGCGGGGAGCCTGCTTCTCCCTCTCCCTGCTGCTCCTCCCCTCTTGTGCTCTC
Source organism: Phoca vitulina (assembly GCF_004348235.1). Classification (NCBI taxonomy): domain Eukaryota; kingdom Metazoa; phylum Chordata; class Mammalia; order Carnivora; family Phocidae; genus Phoca; species Phoca vitulina. The sequence continues at coordinate 559,202 of NW_022589746.1, forward strand.
TCTCTGTCAAGTAAATAAATAAATAAATAAAATCTTTAAAAAAAAATAAAGTTGAGTTAAAGATTACCAAAATTATATGTGGACATTCACTTTTTAATTGATCCACTCAAATATCTGAATGTCTGTTCTTTGTCAGGTGCTGGGATACAAAAATGATTTAAACATAACCCCTGCCCTCAAGAACCTCTTTCATGGGAGACAGCAAAAAATAATTACAATACGGTGTGGTGGTACAATAACTGAAGGGTGCATAGGATCCTGGGATCACACAGAGAAGGGGAACCTGCCTAGCTAGGTCATGGAGGTAGTGTCCGAGAGAGTTCCAAGAGGAGGTGACAGCCGAGCTCAGTCTTTCACAAAGTGAGGAAGAGTGAACTGGCTAAGGGAGTGGGGAGGAGGGTAGTCCAGCAGAGGGGGACAGCATGATTTGAAAGTAACCGGAAAGAAAAAATCACTAGAACAGAGAGACTACGGTGGGATGGCAGGTGAGAAGGTTGGAGAGAGGCGGCAGCCAGGCTAGTGATTCTCATCAGGGATCTGGAACTTTATCTTGTGGGTTACTGAGTCTCAACCCTGGCTGTACACTAGAGTCACCTGGGATGCAGGAAAATTCAGATCCCAGGCCCCACCTCTCGAGATGCTGATTAATTGGGCTTAAGTATGGTTTAGGCCTCAGCATTTCTAAAAGCGCTCTTATGTGATTGATTGTAGAGGACTGGAAGCTATTCAAGGATGGTAAGCAGTGAGCAATATGGTCAGGTTGGGACTTGAGATAAATCATGTATGTAGGTGCCATGTTGAGGACAGATTGAAAGGACAGGAGACCAGGATGCCAATTAAGGTATTTTTGAGTAATCCAAGTAAACGATGACTGATTAAAGCTCTAAGGAGGATGTGGAAGTAGAGACGAAGAGATATAGATGAATCCAAGAAATATTTTGGTAGTAGCACCATATGACTCATGTGCTAAGTAGGGCAGGGCAACTGATTTGGGGGTGGGGAGTGGTGGTGAGGAGGTGGGGTCAGGAAGGCATGAGGAGCCAAGGATAACTAGATGTCACACTTGGGTAACTTGGGAAAGAGATGTCATTAAACCAGAGGATAAGCAGGTTCCAGGGAGTGTAGATGATTCTGTTCTGGATGTGTTCCCTTTGCAGTGCCGCTGGCACAGCCTGTGGGATTATCTCACGAGCTCTGGGGAGGAGTCTGGGCTGGCTGTAGGCATTTGGAAGCCATCGGTACCTAGGAGTAGTTGAAACTATGAAAGGATGTGGTCATCCGAGAGCAGTTGAGAATGAGAAAAGCAGTGATCAAAAGCAGAACCTTGGAGACAGAGATGGAGAAGAGGAACCTAGAAAAGAGAAAGAGAAGGAAATGGTCAGAGATGTATGGGGAGAACCAGGGGGAAGTGGGTATCATTTCAGCCAAAATGATAAGAGAGTCAAAGACTTGTTCACTATCAAATGCAATAGAGAACAGTCTCCTAAGCTAAGAACTAAGCTAAAAAATATCCACTGGGATGGGTAATAGGAAGTCACTGGGCATCTTTATCAAGAACAGCTCCGGTAGAATTATGAAAACAGAAGACAGCAATTGAGGAACAAAGAGGAGGTGAGAAAGTAGAGTGAGTGTTGACTCCTCTCTTGAAAAGAAAAGGTATAGTAGGGTCCAAAGGGTTAACTTAAAGAGGTTTTGGTGATGGAAGAAATGTTAGCATGTGTGAATGCTGAGAGAAAACAAGGGAAGGGAAAGGAGAGGAGGGTGGAGAGATGACAGACAGTAGGGTGCTGGGTGAGGTGCAGGGAGAGAGGCTCAAGGGCCCAGATGGAAGAGAGGGACACTTCATCCTTGTGGATTTTCTTGATCTGAAAACAAAAAAAAATTTTTTACTAAATTTGTCACAAAAACAACTGTTAACTTTTAAAGACTCTGTAACATTGTTATTAAAATTGGCTTAGTGTTGAGTATTATTAAGCTTAGCACGAGGTTTTATTTAATTACCTTGCTACCTTAATACTGCATCCATGGATATAGTACATATAAGTTGACTCCGAAAATTTTCAAGATATATTTCTTCTGAGATCATCAAAATCATAATTACATCTAGGTGAAAAAATATAAAGATGTAAGTTAAAATTTTTCAGCAGTACTTTAAATTTTCGGAACAGGCAGTACATTCATATGATTCAGAAACTGCTGTTTCCTCCTTTTTTTTTTAAAGATTTATTTATTTATTAGAGAGAGAGCATGCACACATGTGAGCCTCTGGAGGGGCACAGGGAGGAGGAGAGAAGCAGACTCCCTGCTGAGGGTGGAGTCTGATGCGGGGCTCCATCTCACCACCCTGAAATCATGACCTGAGCTGAAATCAAGAGTGGGTCACTTAACTAGATGAGACACCCAGGCCCCCCTCCTCCTCTTTTTTTACACAAAACTTAACATACTATAAATTCTGTACCTTGCTTTATGTACTTACTAGACCTGTGGATCATTACAAATGAACATATAGAGACTTCCATATACATTATGTATGCTAATGCACATACATACATGTTGTGTGTGTGTGTGTAATATTCAGTTGTCTGTATTGCTATAATTTAACCAGTCTACTTTGGACATTTGGAGTATTGCTAGCATTTTGCTGTCACAAATAATATTGCAGTAAATAACCTTTTATATATCATTTCCCATGTGTGGAGTGTATGTATAGGATAAGTTCCCGGAAGTAGAATTGCTAGGTGAAAGAACATAAGCATTTGGAATTTAGGTAGAAGCTGTCGAATTCCTCCTAGCATGGTTGTAGCAATTTTTAATCCCACTATAGTGAATGAAAGTGCTTATTTCACTGAAGCCATGCCCACAGGGTGTATTATCATACTTGGGTTCTTACCAGTCTGGTAAGTAGGAAATGGTCTCTTTGTAGCTTAATTTTAAATTAATTTATCTTTGTATACACAATATATTCATATAATTCCAAATTCAAAAAATAAAAAGTGGATACAGTGAAAGTCTCCCTCCATTACAACCCCTCTTCTGTCCCCAAGCCATCTAAAACTCCTTCTTGAAGTCAGCTATTATTCTCACTTTTTTTTTTAAGATTTTATTTATTTATTTACTTGAGAGAGAGAGAGAGAGAGCAGAGCAGGAGGGAGGGGCAGAGAGAGAAGCAGGCTCCCCGCTGAGCAAGGAGCCCGATGTGGGGCTCGATCCCAGGACCCTGCGATCACGACCTGAGCCGAAGGCAGATGCTTAACCGACTGAGCCACCCAGGCGCCCCTATTCTCACTTCTTCTTGTCTCCTTCCAAAGATATTTTTATGCCCATACAAGAAAACATGTATATATTTTTTCCTTATTATTCAAACCAACTGTTTATACACAGTGCTCTGCACTTTGCTTTTTTCACTTAGTATATTTTTGGGATCACAGAAACATAGAAGCTTTTTTTAAAGAAGACTTGCTTGGTCCTCAGGTGAGCTGGACCCAGAAAGAATGGGCTCTGGTATTCAGTATGGGGATGCCGCCTTGAGACAGCTGCGGTCACCACGTCGCGCACAGGCCCCAAGCGCTCAGGAATGTGGTTGTTAGGAGCAGCGCCAGAGTGTACAGGTAGGTGCTCTCATCACAGCGTCTCTGCTGGCCCTCTTACCTTAAACTCTGTTCACTGCTCGGGAGTTCTACACCTGCTTAACTATACAGCTTGTCATTGCTTTTGCAGCTACATTATGAAACCCAGAGGTGATTGTATAATTAAAATTAGATATTTCAACAACAGTGGAATACACATTCTGAGCTATAAAACACAGTTTAACAAATTTAAAAGAACAGAAATCATACAGACTACAGTGGAATTAAACTAGAAGTCAATAACAGATAACTGGAAAATCCAAAATATGTGGAGGTTAAACAACAGAGTTTTAAGTAACTCATGGGTCAAAGAAGAAATCTCAAGAGGAATTTAAAAACATTTGAACTAAATGAAATTCAAAACACAACTTATCAAAATGTGGGGGGATGCCATGTAAGCAGTGCTTAGGGGGAAATTTATAGCATTGAATGCATACTTAGAAAAGAAAAAAGATCTAAAATCAGTCATCTAAGTGTCCACCATAGGAAACTAGAAAAAGAAGAGCAAACTAAATCCAAAGTAGGCAGAAGAAATAATAAGAATTACAGCAGAAATTAATGAAATTAAAACCAGAAAGTCAGTAGAGAAAAATCAACAAAATCAAAGCTGATTCTTTGAAAAGATCAATAAAATCAACAAGCCTGTAACCAGGCTAATTAAGAAAAAGGGGGGGGGGACATAAATTACTAATATCTGAAATGAAAGAGGGGACATCACTGCAGATCCTATGGACATTAAAAGGATAATGAAGGAACACTATGAATAATTCTATGCCCACAAACTTGATAACATAGATGAAACAGACCAATTCCTTAAAAGACATGATTTGCCAAAATTCAAGAAAAAATAGACAATTTGAATAGGTCTACATCTATTAAAGAAATCGAACCAATAATTAATAATCTTCCAAAACAGAAAGTACCGGGCCCAGATGGGTTCTCTGGTGAATTCTACCAAACATTTAAGGAAGAAATTATACCATTTCTCTACAATCTCTTTCACAGGAGAGAAGCAGATGGAGTACTTCCTGCCTCATTCTATGAGGCCAGCATTACCCTAATTCCAAAACCAAAAACATTACAAGAAAACTACAGCCCAGTATCTCTCATGAATATAGATGCAAAAATCCTTAATAAAATATTAGCAAATCAAATCCAGCAATGTACAAAAAGAATTATAAACCACATCCAACTGGGATTTATCCCAGGTATGCAAAGCTGGTTCAACATTCCAAACTCAGTTCATGTAATCCATCACATCAATGAGCTAAAGAAGAAAAATTATATGATCCTATCAAGAGAAAAAGCATTTTGACAAAATCTAACACCCATTCATGATGAAAATTCTCAGTGAACTAGGAATAGAGGGGAATTTCCTCAGCTTGGTAAAGAATATCTACGGAAAACTACCACTAACATCATCAAACTTGAAGTTTTCCCACTATTAAAAGGAACAAGGTGAGGGTGTCCCCTCCCACCACTCCTTTTCAACATCATCCTGGAAGTTCTAGCTAAGATAAGAAAAGGAAATAAAAGGTATACAGATGGGAAGGAAGAAATTAACTGTCTTTGTTCACAGATGACATGCTCATCTACAAAGTAGAAAATCTAAAAGAATCCGCAGACTCCTGCCTAAGCGCTTATACAGCACGGTTCTATAGCAGGATACAAGGTTAGTAGACAAAGTCAATCACTTTTCTCTGTATCACTGATGAACAAGTGCAGTTTGAAAATAAAAACAATACTCTTTACATTAGCATTCAAAAAAAGAAAATACTTAGGTATAATTCTGACAAAATATGTACAAGATCTATATGAGGAAGACCAAACTGATTCTCACGTTTCTGTGGAGTGGCAAAAGACGCCGAATAGCCAACACAGGATTGAAGGAGAAGAACAAAGTCGGAGGACTGGCTGCTGGAGTTCAAGACACTATCCAGCTACGGTAGTCAAGACAGTTTGGTGTTGATGAAAGAAGAAACAAATAGGTCAGTGGAGCAGAATAGAGAGCCCAGAAATACACCCACATAAGTATAGTCAACTGATCTTCGATGAAGGAGCAAAGACAAGGCAATGGAGCAAAGACAGTCTCTTTCACAAAAGGTGCTGGAACAACTGGACATCTGCATGCAAAAAACAATCTAGAAGACCTTCCACGCTTCACAAAAATTAACTCGAAATGAATCATAGACTCAAATGGAAAACATGAAACTATAAAACTCCTACAAGATAACGTAGGAAAAAAACCTAGACTTTTTAGATACAACACCAAAGGTCCATGAAAGACCTAATTGATAAGCTGGACTCCATTACAAAACTTCTGCTCGAGGAAAGACAACAAGAGATGCCGCAGACTGCGAGAAAATATTTCTAAAAGACATGTAATAAAGGATTGTTACCAGATAGACAAAGACCCCTTCAAACTTAACAGTACGAAAACAACCCAATTTAAAAATGGGCCAAAGACTATACCAGACACTTCACCAAAGAAGACAGTAAGTATATGAAAAGATACTGCACAGCATACATATGTTGTCAGGGAAATGCAAATTAAAACAACAATGAGATACCACTACAACATACTTGTTAGAATGGCCAAAATACAAGCCGCTGACAACACCAAATGCTAGCAAGAATGTGGAGCAGTCGGAACTGTTACTCGTTGCTGGTGGGAATGCAAAATGGTACGGCCACTTTGGAAGACAGTGTGGCAGCTCCTTACAAAGTAAACATATCTGTAAATATGGTCCAGCAGTCTCACTCCCTTGGTATTTACCCAAAGGAGGTGAAAACACAAAAATCTGGGGCCCCTGGCTGGCTCAGCCGATAGAGCATGTGACTCTGACTCTCAAGGTCATGAGTTCAAGCCCCACGTTGGGCGTGGAGCCTACTTAAAAAGAAAAAAAGAAAAGAAAACACAAAAATCTGCACATGGATGTTTATAGCAGCTTTATTCGTAATTACCAAAACTTGTAAACAAGTAAAATGGCCTTCAGCAACTGGATAACTAAGCTGCGTACATCCAAACAATGGACTATTCTTCGGTGCTAAAAAGAAATGAGCTATCAAGCCATGAAAAAGTGGAGAGGAACTTTCCTTGCATATTACTAAGTGAATGACACCAATCTGAAGAAAAGGCTTACATACTGTATGATTCCAACACTATGACATTCTGGAAAAGGCAAAACTATGACAATAATAAAAAGATCAGTGGTGGTCAGGGGTTGGGGATGGGAGGGATGAATAGACAGAGCATGGACAATATTTGGGGCAGCGAAAATACTCTGTATAATACCGTAATGATGGATACGTGTCATTATATATTTGTCCAAACCCATACAATGTACAGCATCAGGGCTGAACCACAATGTAAATACTGGACTTTGGGTGATGATGATGTGTCAGTGTAGCTTCATCAGCCGTAACAGATGTACCTCTCTGGTTCGGGATGTCGCTAATGAGGGAGGCTCTGCATCTGTGAGGTCAGGGGGCATATGGGAAATCTATAGACTTTTCCCTCACTTGTGCTGTGAACCTAAAACTGCTCAAAGAAAGCCAAAATCTTATTAAGAAAAAAGTCCTAAAGCAACCACTAAAATAATATGACAAAGAGTTTTGGCTAATAAGCCAAATTTAAATTTGGAATTTAAATGGGATAAACACATAATTAATCTAAATAATCGAAAAGAAGGCAGAAGGAGGAAAGGAGGAGGAAAGAACAGAGCGGACAAATAGGAAATGGTAGATTGAACTCTACCAATTAAAAAAGATGTTCTGCTTGAAAGAATTTAAACTATAGGAAATCCTTAGGCTCATGGTCAGAAAGAAAGGAAGAGTGGTAGGTGGTGGGAATAATTGAGATAGAGATTTTTCTGCCTTTGTATCCATAAGGAGACTTTTTTGGGTAAATTGAAGTCTAAATGTGTGGCTAAAATAGAAGGCTTATATATAAAATTCGCAAATGGAGATTTTTACCTTTCTAAAGCTTCCTTTTTCCCATTTACCACAGTGGACTTTTTTATGTTCCTACCATATTATCTAACAGGTGTAGGTAAGTTTAAGTACAGTTGGAAGTTACGTTCACTAAGTCCCTCTGGGACTTTAAGCTATATTTGTCTGTACTTTTATAGTTATGCATATTTCTAAATCACTCTTTCTATTTTTTAGGTGTTCATACAGCGGTATTTGGGACACAGTTGTCGGACCTTGAAGAAGAAGTTTTTTACCACCATCTTTTTCTACTTTATACAGAAGTAGATATTTGTGCGAAGAAAAATAATTTGGGGTGTTATGTAAGCTCGTAGATGTGGCAGAGCAAATCATATAATAATCAATCTCATTAAATGGACAGTACCATTAGGTGTGTACATGTATGTAAAAAGTTTCTGTTTCCTATTTCCCTTCCGCTCTTGGTTTCAGTCCTGACTGTGTGCTGTGTATATATTCTTGCGCAGTCTGTCTCCACAGCATGGTAGCTGATGTAGGATATGATAGAATGCTGCTCTAAATGCAGTCTAAAATTTTGTGTTTTTTTAATCATACGAACTGCAGTCTGTTGATGGTGAGGTGTACTTTGATCATCGTGTCAGGTAGCTTGCACAGTGTGTACTCTTTAGGACCAGATAGTCAAAGACTCTGGCGTTGATGGCCAGTGCGGCGCTCACTTCGTTCCGTTTGCCGCAGTCCACCAAGTGTTTACGTAATCCACCCTTGAAACACTAGATCAGTAGTTACTCACATACGGAAATAAAATGAAAAATGGAGTTTTTCCATGAACTTCACACTGTCCAGCACTCCGGTGATTTGAAAGTATCTTCATCCAGATCAGTTCAGGAAGCATAGCCTGAGTACCTGCTGTGTTTTAGGCACCGTGATCGGCACTAAGGATTCTGTTACCTTCTCCCACACTTACTAGGAAGTCGATTCTGCCTTCAGCTCTTCGTAAATGTGACGGACGGTGTCATTTGAGGCTGCTCACCTGTTTCTGGTTGCTCTCTCTGGTCTCCCTGCTGGAAACGTTGTTTGTTACTGTGCTTTTCCCGGGATTCAGTGTATGATGTCACCGCCTCTTTTTTAAGTCTTTTATTGTTTTGTGTTCATTTTAAGGAAACCCACTAAATCAAGTTAGTATTAAAGGAATACCACTCATTAAGAAATTTCTGTATAGCTTTCGCTGAATACTTAAATGCCTTACTACAGTTATCAAGTTGACATGTTTTTAATTCACCTAAGGTATATTGAAGTATAATATATATTGTATTACAAAGACTTGTTCTAATATTTTAAAATGTCAATGCAAAAAACATATAATAGAACTTTTCTTTAAAGTTGAAATGCAGTATTATTTAAGGTTAAAGGTTAAAAAGCATTCTTCACCTTCTATATGTTCTTTCACTGTGACTTTTAGCTGCAGACTGATTGGTAGATCTCATTGCCTTTCAGTTAGAAGCTGCCCACTGCTTTTGTTTGATTTAATCAACAGAGCACAGTGGCCCCACAGACTCTGGAAAGTGACTGGGATAAAAATATCAGTATGTATCTGTTTGGGGTATTTTAATTTTGCTTTTTTTAATGCCATGGATATTTCATTTTGACAAGTCAGAATGTGAAGCAAATTCTCAGACTGAACTACTTCTGGGACCTGGCTGGAAGAACATTCGATTCAATGTCTCATTTATGGTAGTTTTGCAGGCTGCTCACTTTTGAACAGCTTTTTGCATGGCATAGGAGCATGTTTGTTCTACCACATCGGCTTATTCAAAAGCAAGAATTTTTAAAATAAGATGTTAAGTTGGTTTATAAATGAGCCTATTCATTAAACCACAGGTACTGCATATAATTCCACATCCTTTGACCAATAAAAGTTGCTGGAGAACCAAACCATGGTGGTTCTTAATAAAAGCCTTCAGGAGAAATGAAGAAGGAAGATAATTTAGTGTTGCTCAGTGGAGTGTTTTCCAGCACCCTCAACCAATTCTCTGAGTCTGCAGAGATCCTAGCAGGGTGGCCAATTCCGTTCCCATTATTATCCACCTGGAGATAACGCAGATCCCACAGGTTCCGGACGTGGTCTGCCCTGCCCCTCAACGCACACGCACACTTCAGCACCAGGAGCAAGCAGGTAACCTGCTTGTGCTTCTGACCGACCAGCTACAAATCTGAGATTCCCGCGACCCCTTGCTTGGGTTTGATTCATTTGCTAGAATGGCTCACAGAACTGAGAAAAACCATTTACTTGCTAGAATGCTGATTTATTGCAAAGGATACAAACAACCAGATGAAAAGATACATAGGGCCCAGGCTGGAAGGGTCCCGAGCCCAGGAGCCCCTGTCCCCCTGGAGTTTGGAGTGCACCATCCTCCTAGCCAAGGATGTGTTCTTGTTCACCAACCTGGAGACTCATCAAATCGTGTTCCAGCCTTCCCCCCACCCTTCCCAAGTGGAGGCAGTGGAGCTAAAATTTCCAGCCCCTCTAATGATTTGGTCTTTCTGGTGACCAGTCCCATCCTGAGGCTCAAGGGGCCCCACCCTAAGGCACCTCATGAGCATAAACCCCAGCGTGCCCAGAGGGGATATTTTGTGACTAACAGAACACACCCCATCACAGGAAATTTCAAGGGTTTTAGGAGCTCCTTGCCAGGAATCGGCAAAACCGAAATATATGTTATATCATAGTCTAGTAAATGTTATGTATACATTTTCCACAACTTTCTAGGTTTTCAGGATACTCTTAATTCACATCTCTAGTAAAATATTTTTTCGGTCTTCCTAGAAAAATATTCTAAGCTCCATTTAAACTTGAAATTGTTCTTTTACAAGTCCAGCATTTAGTGAAAATAAGAACGTTGCAGTTTAGGAATCTAATGGTTTTGTTAAAAACCTATTTTTTGTGACTTATGAAATCTTAAGGAACATGGATTCCTAGCAGATCAGTATTATTCAGAGTGATGAAGAATCTGGTGTTAAAATTAGAAACTTGGGGCACCTGGGTGGCTCAGTCGGTTAAGCATCTGCCTTTGGCTCAGGTCATGATCTCCAGGTCCTGGGATTGAGCCATGAGTCGGGCTCCCTGCTCGGGATCCTGATTCTCCCTCTCCCTCTGCTGCTCCCTCTGCTTGTGTGAGCAAGCTCTCTCTCTCTCTCTCTCTCTCTGTCAAATAAATAAATAAAATCTTTAAAAAAAAATAAAAAATAAGGGAGCCTCGGTGGCTCAGGTGGTTAAGTGTCTGCCTTCGGCTCAGGTCATGATCCCAGGGTCCTGGGATTGAGCTCCCACATCGGGCTCCCTGCTCAGTGGGGAGCCTGCTTCTCCCTCTCCCCGCCCCTCATGCTCTCTCTCTGCCAAATAAATCTTTTTTTAAAATTTAAAAAATTAAAAATAAAATTAGAAATTTAAATCATTAGCAATTCAAACTGCAACGCAGTAGGTGGTTTTTCATTTTCTGTCAAATTTATCCCTTTTTTTTCTCTTTTTGGAGGGGAGATTTAGAGGGACCTTAAAACACCTGTGAATTATTAATCATTTTTTTTTTATGTGCCAGTTGGAAAGTGAGTCCCTTTCCTAATCATTCTACCTGTTCATATGCATATAATCGGAGTTTGTCCCAGTTGTTGCTTGGTTACTTCCCAATTATATTAAATTCTTCAAGGAGTTGTTTTTAGACTTTGAGAGGGATTTCTGTGAGGACACCCAGCAGATTCAGGAAGACCAGTGGCTGAGTGTCAGCTATCACCCTCTCAGGTGAGGGAACACGGCTTACTGTGAGAAGACGATCGTGTGGTCAGGGAACCTCTGTGTGTGTCTTTGTCTGCTCTACCTTTGCCCCATTTTTCAATGCTGTAGTATTTGGAAACATCCAAGGCATTTGTCGTTGCACCCCAAACTAGTTCGGTATGCATCTCTGAAAAGAATTTCTTCTTAATTTTATATAATCACCATACCATTGAGAACTTTTTTTTTTTAAGATTTTATTTATTTGACAGAGACACAGCGAGAGAGGGAACACAAGCAGGGGGAGTAGGAGAGGGAGAAGCAGGCTTCCCGCTGAGCAGGGAGCCGATGCGGGGCTCGATCCCAGGACGCTGGGATCGTGACCTGAGCCGAAGGCAGACGCATAACGACTGAGCCACCCAGGCGCCCCACCATTGAGAACTTCTTAAAAGACACTGATACAAAGCCAAGATGGTTCTGTTTTTTCTTATCTTGCAATTATATCAGGTTTTCTGGCAGGTACTGAGAAAGCAAAATGCACATCTTCCGGACCGTATTTTCGGAGCGTGTGGCTAACTGTGCGGGCAGCGCCGTCCCTGGCCCCGGGGACCCCTGTGCCTGCAGCAGGGACGCCAGGACGGCCAGCACAGCATCAAGTAAAATGCTGATTTCTGTATGGGGGGGGGTGGTGGAGCTCAAATCGTTTTACATCGAATTTGTTTTTTGTAATAGGAGTAATTCAGAGTAAGTCTCCCGCATCATTCCCTTTTCCAGAAAAGTCATTGTTTGTTTCCATGGCCATAAATGTACATCACATACCCCGTAGTACGTATTATGCCCGTTTGCAGGGGCGAATGGTGCTTTTCTGTGACGCTCACGTTTCTCCGAATGCCCCTGCTTTCCCATTGCTTCTGTGCCTTTGCATGGACTGTGTTTTCCTCCCTTGTGATGCACCTCCACCGGCTCTGCAAGTCTGTCAGCTGAGCCCGGTTGTCCTGTAGGGGGCGCCGTAGCACCTCTGCCGGGAGCCTTCTCTAAGCCCCTTCCCGCCCCTGCGCATGTGCAGACACACTCTGCTCTTGGCATTCTCTGTCCTAACCTTGCTTTTGATACTGATCACGTTTCTCCCTCTGTTATCCTTACTTGTCTTCTCTCCTGGGCTGAGACCTCCCGAGGACAGGGCTGCCTTCAGTGTGCCCAGGCCCGGCACATGGGAGTGCTTGTGGAAGGCACAGATGAGTCAGTTCTGTCCCCAGGACTTTCTAAAGTACTCGGATGGCCAGTCTATGCACTGCGAGATCCGATTTTGCAAAATCCCCGAAGGATGGTCATATGATCCTGCTAACTCCCTTTCTGGCTGGGAGGGAGTTTCATAACTCCTAGAGCCCTTTTCACATGACATCACCAAGCTGGTGAGGTGGAAGAGCCCAGCCTCCCCCCGCAAAGATCCGCTTGGACAGCTTTAGACAGCTATCCACAAAATCAGCTCCAAGAGAGCTCAGGAGTCCACTTAAGAACGTCAACACAGTGGGACAGAAAACCTGAGAATAACCACCAGAAAAGGGAAGAAGAAACAGCTTCGTTTTGCCTGCGTTCTCGCCTCCTCTTAGGCCGGCACTGCTCAGCACCGTGAGGACTCCCCAGCTGGGAAGTTCTCAGCAGGGAAGGGAGAGTGGAGGGAAGGACCAGTCTCCCTAGGCTTTGGGGGCACCACACAAAGGACCCGCTTCAGCTTTACCCCACCCAGAGGCCGGCAACGCTGAGACCTTGGAGACGGCTCAGAACAAGGCAGCGGGTCGAGGGCTGTCGGTAGGAGCCACGGTTGCCAGTGACCTGCTCTGCAGAGGACCCCGGCGGCTCGCACCCCTGCGGCTCACCCACGTGGGCCCCCCGCAGGTTTCATTCTTTGTTGTTTGCCCCAGTGCCAGATGCCTGAGTTCCTCTCTGCTCCCTCCCAGTGCCCCTGCCAGAGCCCGGGATCTGCAGCTCCACGGGTGCAAGATGCCAGCCCGAACCCCCCCCCCCCCCGCCCCCGTGCCATAGCTGACCCCCAGTGCCACGTGCACACTTGCCCCTAGCCGCTCCAGCTATGCACTCGCAGGCCACCAGACTCGAATCACTGGTCCGTCCTGCAGCCAGAGAAGTGCACACCAACAGCCGGGGTGCCCCAGCTGCATGCTTCTGGGCCTGCAGTTGGCCCAAACCCTTGTCGCTGGCTCTGGCCCCAGCCCCGGCCATGACACCAACACCTGCAGCTGGCTCCCACAGCCAAGTATGTGCACACGCCTAGCCTGACCGCCTAGCTACTGGACCTGAAGTCATCACTGAGGATCCCGACAGCCCTTGAAGCCACCGCAGACGCCCCCCTTTCCCCCCGCCCAGTGCTTGCCAAGGACCACACAGTTGATGCTGTGAGCCTCAGTGGCCCAAACTACTGCAGCGTCAGACCTGGCGCTGCCGCACCCCCCGCACTTGGTACCCTGCACTACTAGTCTTGGAGACAGCACGCTCCAGCAGCCCCCCTTCACGGGTGACAGTCTTCCCTTACAGAAGCCAGTCCATAAAGTCAAGGAGGTGACTGCTTCTTCAAACGCACATACACCTACACAAGGTGACAGGGATCACAAAGAACTGGGGAACACAACACCACCAAAGGAACACCGTGAACTTCTAGTAGCTGACCCCCAAAGGAATGGCGATACATGAATTGCCTGATGAAGAATGCAAAACAGTTGTTCTGGAAGATGCTCAGAGAACTACAAGAAAACAAACAGTTTAACAAAATCAGAAAAACACAAGAACAAAATGAGTTCAACAAAGAGAAAACATAAAAAAGAACCAAACAAATGTTGGAGCTGGAGAATACAACTGTTAAACCGAAGAATTCAGTAGAGAGCTTCAACAGCAGACTGGAATGAACAGTAGGAAGAATCCATGAGCTTAAAGGCAGATGGTATGAAATTACCCAGAGAAACAAAGAAAGAATGAAAAGGAATGAAGAAAGCCTACGGGACTTACGGAACACAATTAACAAACAATCTACCCGGACGCCTGGGTGGCTCAGCCGGTTAAGCATCTGCCTTCGGCTCAGGTCATGATCCCAGGGTCCTGGGCTCGAGTCTGGCATCGAGCTCCTTGCTCAGTGGGGAGTCTGCTTCTCCCTCGGCTCCTCCCCTTGCTCGAGCTCTCCCTCGCTCTCTCTCTCTCTGACAAATGGATAAATAAAATCTTAAAAAAATTTTTTTTTAATTTAAAAAACTAAAAAAAAAACACACACAATCTATCCATGGCTTTGGAGTCCCTGAAGGAGAAGGGAGAAGGGAGAGAACACTTTTTTTAAAGAAGTAATGGCTGGGGCGCCTGGTGGCTCAGTCAGTTAAGTGGCTGCTTTTGGCTCAGGTCGTGGTCTGGGGATCCTGGGATCGAGCCCCAAGTCGGGCTCCCTGCTTCTCCCTCTGCCCCTCCTCAGGCTTGCGCTGTCTCTCTCTCTCTCTGAAATAAAATCTTAAAAAAAAAATTTTTTTTTTTTTTTAAGTAGTGGCTGAGAACTCCCCAAACCAGGGAAGACATTTGGACATCCAAGTTTTTGAAGCTGATGAGTCACACCAAAATTTCAGTCCAAAACTATCTTCTCCGAGACACATTATAATGAAAGTGTCTAGAATCATATGTCCTCGTGCAGCCTACTCCCTTTCTGAAATTTGGGTAACAGAGTTACCCAGTTATTTTACATTCTAGGGGTAGGAGCTTTGACGTTTAGGCAGCAGGTTTTTTAATTTGGATGAGTATTTCTTGGGAATTCTGTCCGTACCCGTGGCTGGCCTCCTGGTAGCTCCCGGTACAGTGTGGGGGCAAGCAGGTACTCAGGTTGTGCTCTCCATCTTCGCGAACGAGCTTCAGGCTTGAGGGCTGTCGGAAGCAGTTGAGGATTATTGATAAGCCTCTGCTTTTAGAACCTGGGCATGCTCAGGTGTCTTAAGTGTTACATGACGGGTCATAAATGCTTGGGGGCGAAATGTGTCGAATCTCTCCATTTTGTCAATTACATACTCTGTTACAGTTGACAAGTCCCCATGTTGGAGAAGCCAGAGCCATAATTAGCTCTTGAAAACTTGGACCCTCCTGCCTTTTCCAACGGGGAGAGGAATGGCAAATAGTTTTCCTACTCTAATTTGAAGATTAAATTACTTCACCTGAAACTTGAACTTTGTATCTCTTTAAGTTGTTTATACAGGTTTTTACCTGATTTTTCAAACTTGCACCCTGGCTGAGCTGTGAGAACTATACTTTTGCACTTGGAGAAATCCAGTTGCTGAGTGCTCCTTTGGTGGTTCACTGGATCTCTGATCAAGGTACAGCACAGGGTATCCATTCCAAGACCCCAGTGGGTGCCTGAAACTGCACATAGTACTGAGCTCTATATATACTATGTTTTTTCTTATATATACATAGCTATGATAAGGTTTAATTTGTAGATTAGGCACAGTAGGAGAATATCCAAATTGCCAGCATCACCACCCTTGTGCTTTGGGGCCCTTAGTAAGTGAAATAGGGGTTCCCCAAATACAAGCACAGCAATACAACAACAGCCAAGCTGATAACCAAGGGGCTCGGTGACTCATGGGGGGGGTAGCACGTACAATGTGAATATGCGGGATAAGAGGATGATTCACCTCTTGGGTGGGACAGAGCAGGTTGGCACAAGATTTCATGATGCAGCTTAGAACAGCATACAATTTAAAACTTAAGAGGGGCGCCTCAGTGGCTCAGTCGTTAAGTGTCTGCCTTTGGCTCAGGTCATGATCCCAGGGTCCTGGGATCAAGCCCCGCATTGGGCTCCCTGCTCGGAAGGAAGCCTGCTTCTCCCTCTCCCACTCCCCCTGCTTGTGTTCCCTCTCTCGCTGTGTCTCTCTCTGTCAAATAAATAAATAAAATCTTTAAAAAAATAAATAAATAAAACTTAAGAATTATTGGGGCACCTGGGTGGCTTAGTCGTTGGGCGTCTGCCTTCGGCTCGGGTCGTGGTCCCAGGGTCCTGGGATCGAGCCCCGCATCAGGCTCCCTGCTCGGCGGGAAGCCTGCTTCTCCCTCTCCCACTCCCCCTGCTTGTGTTCCCTCTCTCGCTGTGTCTCTCTGTCAAATAAATAAAATCTTTAAAAAATAAAATAAAATGGGCGCCTGGGTGGCTCAGTTGGTTAAGCAACTGCCTTCAGCTCAGGTCATGATCCTGGAGTCCTGGGATCGAGTCCCACATCGGGCTCCCTGCTCAGCGGGGAGTCTGCTTCTCCCTCTCACCCTCCTCCCTCTTGTGCTCTCTGTCTCTCATTCTCTCTCTCAAATAAATAAATAAAATCTTAAAATAAATAAAGAAAGAAAAGAAAAGAAAAGAAACCTTGCAAGTATGATAACTTGCTTTTTGTCCCTGCCTTCAATAAGTTGAAAATATTACAAGTTAAAAGTGCATGGCTGAAAATGCATGCTCCCTGGTTTTCAGGATGCTTGCCACCATCTTCTTGTCGTTGGCTTTTAAAGCTCTCCAGAACTGAAGTTGTTTGTGAGTTCAATAGTAAGGGAAAGGTAAGAATGTGCCTGTGAGCCTGTGCTGATGGCTGTCAGCCCCCTCGTGGGGAGACTGTCCTTCACCTTATACCCTGAGGTTTGCCTCCGTCACCGCAACATTGCGTGCTATTTGCTGTGGCTGCATTCTTGCTGACCCAGGCTAGTCGTCGCCTGTGCTACTTCTCATCTCTATTTATTTAACCTAGTCCTTGAGCAAGAGTAAAAGAAAATTGCTTTATTTACTCAGGATATTTTTTTTTAACTTAATCTCTATCAGATTATTCTACTGTGGCCTTCTTTTCTCCTGTTTATCTCCAGGAGTGATTTTGGTTTTATGCTAGTGAAATATTAGCCTGTTGCTTCAGACTTTCACCAAATGTAGGTACATTTCAGGCCCCACGTAGTGGCCTCAACTTTAGGCCAAGTCTGGTGTTTGTTCACAGGGTTGACGTCATGTTTTCCCCGCGTGTCAGGTCTGTTCTGTCACTGGGTGACGCCAGACAGCACGCTCCGCCGGGGGGGAAAGTAGAAGTCTAGTTCAATGGACGCTGTGGAAAGTACAGAAGGCAACCAGGAGGGGTAAGTGTCGGGAATCATCCACAAGTGAGCATGGGACAAAGGACCCTGGAGCTAAGCCAGGGCGCGGTGCCCTGCCCGAGAAGGAGGTGGCCAGCTGAGCAAGGTGAGCCACTGGAGGGGGCTCTGGGCAGGAAGCAAGCATTTGGTTCTGACTTCACAGGTTCCTCTCAGTAACCAGAAAGCAGCACAGAGACGAAGGAACTCCCCGGTTCCGAAATCCTAAAGCCATAAGAACGTGAAAAGAGAAACTGATGTTCTCATCACAGATGTTAGTCAACACCTAGGCCATAAAAACAACAAAAGATAAATGAATGGTAAAGTCAACGTTCACAAGTAGTTACTCTTACCTAGATCAGATTATCTTTCGTAGTCAACAAAACCAGTATTTTGTGTTTAAATTGAAACCATACACACAGCAGATTCCTGCCACAGGCAACCCCATGAATATATGAGCGGTTGGCAATGACGGGCAGTTAGGAACAGTGAGCAGGGAACAACCGTGCTTCCACTTAGGTTTTGTCTATGCCTCAGATGGTTCCGCACTTGGCTCCCTTCCTCCCTCCCCTGAAGGTCTAGCTCATGGTTCGAGGCAGATGGTGTGGCTGGGCCACAGTCTACCCACTATACTACACCGCTGTGAGCTCCCTTGGCCAGGATACCTGCACACATGGGTATATCAGGAAATGCTTAGGAGTGGAACTACCCAGTCAAAGAGGTATTCCTTTTTAAGATTCATAAAGCCAAAGTAGCCCCCCAGCACTCTTGTGCCAATTGACTCTCCCACTAATAGAGCAAGGGGTCCAAACTTAAATCCACACTTAAAAAAAAAAAAAACCATAAGGTTTATATTTTATCTTTATTAACCTAGAAAAGGTTAGTCTTTTTAGTAATAATTCAGGATTTATACCTTACTATTCAAAAATTTATATCTTACTATATCAGTGTATACTTCATAGCCGTAGCCAGAGACTGCTGTTAGTGGAGTAAAAGTATACCCTCTTCGTGACTACTACAGTATTTACGGCAAAGCTAAAATTTAACAAAGACAAAAGAATCTTCAGGGTGAGGATATATCTTTGAAGAAGGGTATTTAGTGTGTATTTTCTCTAAGGTTTTTTTTTTTTTAATGACTAATACATTTTTATGGTTCAAAAATCAAAGCAGTATGAAAGACACACACTGGAGGGCCCCCCCCCCCCCCCCCGCCACCACCACTCCATTCCTTCCCTCACCTCTAGAGGTAACCACTTGTAGTTTGTGTATCCCTCCAGTTTCTTGGTGTAGATACAGATATTTTTTATTACTCTTTACTTTCTTAAACAAAAGGTAACATATTACATACTATCCTTTTTCCCTCTATACTGTATCTTGGAGCTCTTTGCATATCTCAGTACATTGAGAGCTTTCTTCTCACTAAAGGCTACATAGTGTTCCGTTGTGTACACAGACCAGGTTTTCTTTAACCAGCTCCTTACTGATAAACAATTGGGTCATTTCCAATTCTCAGGTTCTTTTGAAGTCATTCCAAAATATTTAATTAATGACAGCATTGTTAATTTCTGAGTCTTTACCTACATTCTCCTTCCCTCATTTCTCAGAAAAAGTAATAGCATTCCTTCTAGTTTAACCCCTTTCCTATATACAGGCAAGAATCATTTAGAAAATTTGATAGAAGGGGAGAAAATCCAGCAAGAAATGTGCAAGAAATTTTTGATGAAAACCACTGAAATAAATATAAGAAGACCAACTTAAATGGAGACATACTATATTTGGGGATGGAAAGACTCAGTATTATTAAGATATGAGTTCTCCAAAATTAGCAAATTCAACGCAGTTTAATAAAACTCCCAAATGGAATTTTAATAGAATTTGTAAGTTCATTCTAATGTTTATATATATATATATATATATATATATAAGAAAATTGCCAAGAAAAGCAAAGAACAAGATGGGCATATAGACACTTGCCATGCCAGATACTAAAGTACACTGCAAAATTAAATTAAAACAGTGCTATGAGCTCAGGTGTAGACAAATTGATCCACAGGAGAGCAGCATCTAGAAACCGTCTCATGAATCTATGGCAATTCATGAAAACACATGATGTGACATCTTATATCAGTAGGAGCTCTTCACCGGATAGTGTTAAGTCTATTTACTACTCATTTAATTGGAAGAAAAAATTCAATTTCTACTTCATATTCACCAAAAAATTAATTCCAGTTGGATTCAAAAACTGAAAGCAAAAAGCAAAGGTTTTTTTTAAGGCATTGGAAGAACATACAGAATTTTTTTAATGACCAAAGGGTGAATCTTTCTAAAAGTGACACAAAATCCCCCATCTGTAGAGAAAAGGTTTAAGGTTTGACTCTGCAGATTAATATTTCCTATAAGACAAAGGAAAACATAGAGTTCAGCAATGGGCTATGACAACACATTTACAACACATTTAACAGAAGATTGATGCCAGACGTATGGAGATGCTAACAAGCTAGACAGACAGGAATGCACTTAAAAAAAAAAAAAAAAAGTAGTGTGTTTTTCTAATTTTTCCAAAATATTTTTAAAAGATTGGCAAAGGGGGCGCCTGGGTGGCTCAGTCGTTAAGCGTTTGCCTTCGGCTCAGGTCATGATCCCAGGGTCCTGGGATCAAGCCCCACAACGGGCTCTCACCTCAGCGGGGAGTCTGCTTCTCCCTCTCCCACTCCCCCTGCTTGTGTTCCCTCTCCTGCTGTCTGTCTCTCTCTGTCAAATAAATAAATAAAAAATCTTAAAAAAAAAAAAAAAGATTAGCAAAGTACACAAACAGGATATTCATCAAAGAAATAGGTGATTAACAGACATGAAAAAGATGCTAATCTTTATTATCAAGTAATATGCAAATTAAGATAACCACATTTTATTCCCGATATTGGTAATATCTGACTTTTTCTTTTTTTGTCAGTCTTGCTACAGGTTTATCAATTTTGTTCTTTTTGAAGAATGTACTATTTGTTTCATTTTTTTTTCAAATTCATTGATTTCTACTCTTTACTTTCTTTCATCCTACTAGATGTGGGTTTATTTTGCTCATCCTTTTCCAATTTCTTAAGATGGAAGCTTAGGTTATTGATCTGAGACCCTCTTTCCTAATAATAGCCCTCAAAGCTATAAATTTCCTTCTAAGCACTGTTGGCTGTGCCCACAAATTTTAATATGTTGTAATTTCATTTTTCTATCATTTAAAATACTTTTGAATTGCTCTTAAGACTTCCTTGGGGGATTATTTATGAGTGTACTGTTTAATTTCCAACTGATTTGAGATTTTCCTGTTATCTTTGTTACTGATTTCCAGTTTAATTCCTTTATAGTATACAGTATATAGTATAATTCCATTATAGTCAGAAATATACTTTGTATAATTTCAATTATTTTGCATTTGTTAATGTTTATTTTATAAACAGGATATGGTCTATCTTAATGAATGTTCCATGTGCACTTGACAAGTATGTTTTTCTGTTGTTGGGTAAAGTGTTCTATAAATGCCAGTTATTTGATTAATGATATTGTTTAGATCTTCTATATCTTCATTTTTTGTCTACTAGTTCTATTACTAATAGTGAAGTCTCCAACTGTACTTGTAAATTTGTCTAATGTTCTTTTCAATTGTCAGATTTTCCTGCATGTATTTTGCCCAAGCATGATATTCTTTGTAATTTTAGCTTTTTTCTGAAAGATCAACTTAGTCTGCCCACCCTAGCCACTCTGTTTCCTGCCATAGCCCTGCTTTCCCTGGGCATACAGAGAAGTCTTGCTCTTCTTACATGTTGTAATTTTGTAGGGATGATCCTTACCATACTTCTAGAGGTTCACCAGGTTTTAGGAACACTCACCATGTTCATGACAGCATTATTAGGACAGAAGCTCATATATTCTGAAGCACTGCTGTTAGGTTCTAAGGAAAAACTCACTCTCCCCTGTGTCTCCTCTCTCAATACTACAGCACTATTTCACTTCTGACACCAGATTTGTGGGTTTTCCACACATCAAGCAATTCTGTGACACCAGCAGGTGTCCTACAATTTAACTCAATTCTGACAGTATCTACCCGGAGATAGCATGAGACCCCACAGGTTAAGGACTCAGTCCCATAAGACTGCCCTCCTTCCCCATTTCAGATGCCAAACCAAGTCCAGATTGTTACCTGTGCTTCTGTCTGACCAGCTATACATTGGAGGTTCCATGACCCTCCTTGGGTCTATTAAATTCCTAGAGTGTCAATATCACTAATTATCACGGAAATACAACTCAAAACCACAATGAGATATCATCTTACACCTGTCAGAATGGCTAGCATCAAAAAGATAAGAAATAATAAGTGTTGGTGAGGATGTGGAGAAAAAGGAACTCTCATACACTGTAGGTAAAAATGTAAATTGGTGCAACCACTGTGCAAAACAGTATGGAGGTTCCTCAAAAATTTAAAAATAGAAATACCATATGATCCAGTAATTCCAGTTCTGCGTATTTACACAAAAGACATGAAAACACTAATTCAAAAATATATATGCACTTTATGTTTATTGTGGCATTATTTACAATAACCAAGATGTGGAAGCAACCCAAGTTTCCATCGATAGATGAACAGATAAAGAAGATGTGGTTTATATACACAATGGAATATTATTCAGCCATTAAAAAGATGAGATCTTGCCATTGGACCCAGAGGGTATTATACTAAATGAAATAAGTCAGAGAAAGACAAATACCATATTATTTCCACTTATGTGTGGAATATAACACCCAACAAAACAAACAAAAAGCAGAACAGTCCCATAAATACTGAGAACAGACTGGTGGTTGTCAGAGGAGAAGGGGTGGAGGGTGAGCAACCTGGGTGAAAGCTGCGGGAGGATACAGCCTTCCAGTTACGGGATGAATAAGTCACAGGAATGAAAGGTACAACATAGGGAATACAGTCAATGATAATGTAATGGTGTTGTATGGTGACAGATGGTAGCTACACTTGTGGTGAGTAGAGCATAATGTACAGACTTGTTGAATCACTATGTTGTATACCTGAAACTAATGTAATGTGTATCAACTGTACTTCAATTTAGAAAAAAAAGAGACTTCCAGGGAAGATGGCAGAGTAGGGGGACTCTAGGCCCATGGTTACAACTAGATAACACTCACATCAGTGTAAATAACCCAGAAAAACAATCTGAAGACTGGCAGAACAAACTCCACAACTTAAGGTAGAGAAGAGGCCAATCAAAGAGGGTAGGAAGTGCAGAGACTCAGGAACTAATGGACTCTGGGGAATGTTTGTGGGAGGGAGGGACACCACAGTCATGGAGAGGGGAGAGAAACAAACCCTCACACCAAGGAGCCCACACAGGAAAGATGAATCCCCATAACATTTGGCTTTGAAAACCAGGGGGGCCAAATTTCATTTCTTACAAAAAGCAAGACTTAAGGGGCGCCTGGGTGGCTCAGTTGGTTAAGCGACTGCCTTCGGCTCAGGTCATGATCCTGGAGTCCCGGGATCGAGTCCCGCATCGGGCTCCCTGCTTGGCAGGGAGTCTGCTTCTCCCTCTGACCTTCCTCCCTCTCATGCTCTCTGTCTCTCATTCTCTCTCTCTCAAATAAATAAATAAAATCTTTAAAAAAAAAAAAAAAGAAAAGAAAAAAAAAAAACAAAAAGCAAGACTTAAAATGTGGAATTTTTAAAAATCGCAGGCTCAGCTCTGGGAGAGCATGTGGGTGAGAGGAAACTGAGTCCCCGCCCTTAAAAAGACAGCACAACAAACAGCCCACGTAGGTATAGCAGCAGCTTGAAAAACGCCTGGGGCATATGGGAGGGAGAGTTATTTACTAATCTCAGAGCACGTCCCTGTCAGGAGAGACAGAAATCACTGGGGAACTCCTCCAGGAACAAAGGACCTGGCAGGCACCATTCCCCCCCCCCACGCCCCCCCCCCCCGTGTAAACACACAGCCACCTGTGGGACTCAGTAACTTGCTAGCACTGCCGCCCCCACACCCCATTACCCACCCCCCCGCCACACACACACACATACACACACACTGTGCTTTGGCTAATCCACCCGTCTGGACAGCCCACCTCAATCCAGTCACAGCAGGGAGGCAAAGCTTGCTAGCATCACACCCCTACCCCAGCACCTCCATGCTGTACATTGTGGATCCGCCTTCTCCAATATGCTCTTGACCAGAACCCACTAGGGCAGTGCCACCGACCTGGAAGGGTGAAAGCAGCCCCTACATTGGCCAGCACCACTCCACAGTGACTCCTGCGCCAGAGAGAGGGAAAGATAATCACACAAACTAGTCAGACAGAGACCCCAGCAGTGGACTGGAAGCAGACAACTGGTCTGACTTCAAGCCCCGCCCACCAACCAAAGCTTCCCAGGGGACAACACAGGGAAAGTGCCCCACAGTTTGGTGCTACTGCATCTCTGGCAAATGCTTGGTGTGACTCAACTCAAGCCCAAGGTGTCCCCTGACTGGTCCATAAACACCACAGGGACGAAACACTGCCCACAACAGGCAAAGAGAGCCACTGCAGATGATTGGGCTGAAGGGAAAAGTGGCTCAGCCACAACAGCAGGGTGCACACAACACACATAGAAGACACCCCTGATGTGCCAGGTTCTGGGGAACAGGGGACACTGCATGGCAGGGCACTGCAGGACCTCTTCTTCATAAGGCCATTACTTTCAAGTGCAGGAGATGTAGCTGTCTTCCCTAACACAGAGAAACAGACACAGAGAGTTAGATAAAATGAGGAGACAGAAGAATATGTCCCAAATGAAAAAACAGGACAAAATCATAGCAAGAGACCTAAGCAAAATGGAGGCAATACACCTGATAGAGAATTTAAAGTAATGATCATAAAGATACTCACTGGACTTGAGAAAAGAGTGGAGGACATCAGTGAGACCCTTAACAATGAGATTAAAAAAAACAATCAGAGATGGGGCGCCTGGGTGGCTCAGTTGTTGAGCATCTGCCTTCGGCTCAGGTCATGATCCCAGGGTCCTGGGATCGAGCCCCACATTGGGCTCCCCGCTATGCAGGAAGCCTGCTTCTCCCTCTCCCACTCCCCCTGCTTGTGTTCCTTCTCTCACTCTCTCACGCTCTCTAATAAATGGGTGAAATCTTTAAAAAATAAAAAATAAAATAAAATAATAAAAAAAACAATCAGAGATGAAGAACACAATAAATGACATTAAAAATACACTAGATGGAATACATAGTTTATTAGATGGCAGGAGAATGAATCAGTGACCTGGAGGACAGATTAATGGAAAGTAGTAAAGCTGAGCAGGTGAGAGAGAAAAAATTATGCAAAATGAGAATAGACTTAGGGAGTTCAGTGACTCCATCAAGCATAATGACATTCACATTATAGGGATCCCAAGAGAAGAGAAAGAAAGGTGGGCAGAAAATTTACTTGAAGAACTAATAGCTGAAAACTTCCCAAATCTGGGGAAGGAAACAGAAACCTAGATCCAGTAGGCACAGAGATCCTCCAACAAAATCAACCCAAAGAAGTCCACAAAAAGACATAAAAATTAAGATGGCAAAAAAAAAAAAAAAAAAAGTTATAAAGAGAGAATTTTAAAAGCAGCAAAAGAGGGGTGTCTGGGTAGCTCAGTTGGTTAAGTGCCCAACTCTTGATTTCAGTTCAGGTCATGATCTCAGGGTCATGGGATTGAGCCCCAATTTAGGCTCCACACTCAGCACAGAGTCTGCTTGAGATTCTCTCCTTCTCCCTCTGCCCCTCCTCCTGCTCTTGCTCTCTCTGTCTCCCTCTAAAATAAATAAGTAAATAAAATCTTTTAAAGCAGCAAGAGAAGACAGTTACATACAAGGGAAACCCCATAAGGCTATCAGCTGATTTTTCAGCAGAAACTTTGCAGGCCAGAAAAGAGGGGCATGATATATTCAAAGTGCTGAAAGGAAAAAATGTGCAGCCAAGAATACTCTATCCAGCAAGGCTATCATTCAGAATAGAAGGAGAGATAAAGAGTTTCCCAAACAAAAGTTAAAGGAATTCATGACCACCAAACCAGCCCTACAAAAAATGTTAAAGGGGACTCTTTGAGTGGAAAGGGAAAACCATAAGGAAGAATAAGGAAAGTAGGAAGCACAAAAGCAGTAAAAATAAGTATATCTGTAAAAATCAGTCAAGGGACTCACAAAATATAAGGATATAAAGTATGACACCATGTACCTAAAATGTAGGGATGAGAGGAGTAAAGAATGGGTTCAAACTTAAGCAATCATCAACTTAATATAGACTGCTATATGCAGAAGATGTTATATACAAACCTAATGGTAACCACAAAACAAAAACCAGTAATAGATATGCAAAAATAAAGAGAAAGTAATCCAAGTACCACTAAAGAAAGCCAACTAATCATGAGAGAAGAGAGCAAGAGAAGAAAGGAACACTGGGGGTCACCAGAGGGAAGGTGGGTAGGGTATGGGTGAAATAGGTGAAGGGGATTATGAATATGCTTGTCTTGATAAGCACTGAGTAATACGATAGTATAGAATTGTTAAATCACTACATTATACACCTGAAACTAATATAACACTCTGTTAACAGTACTGGAATTAAAAAAAAAAAAAACTTAAAAAAAGAAAGAAAGAACTGTAGATACAGGGTCTGCTAAGCACCAGGCACTGTCTAGACAGTGGAAGACCGAGGTGGTGGTTGAGCTGGGAAAGGAGGACTCGTGCCCTCTCGGAGCTGGGCCCGGTATTTAGGAACAGGAGGTTCCATTTTACAATGGAGGCTGTGTCCAGGCAATTCACTTTCCTCTCTGACCTCACTTTACTCTTTTTAAATGAGGACGTTAGATTATATGAGCTCTAAGCCCTCACATTCTGATTCTAGCACCGTAAGAATGAAGTTCACTTCCAAGTCAGCAAAAGAGTTGCAGCAACGTACATAGACCTCAGGGTGTAAACACTATGTTATCCGAAGGGAAAATAGAGATGACATGTTTTAAAAAAAAAAGTTTTAAATAGTAAAATAAGTTGCTTGAGTGGCTCACAGGAATCAGGAAAGCAGTTTCCTTACTAGAGTACTGGTTCATTATAAGAGGCTACAACTCAGGAAGAGCCAGATAGAAGAGATGCATAGGGCAAGATATGTGGGAGTTCCCATGCTCTCTGGCCACATTTCTGTGTGTTCACCAACCCAGCTCTCCAAGCCCTGTCCTTTTGAGTTTTTATGAAGACTTCATTACACAGGCACGATTGATTAGATCATTGGTCCTTGATCCTCAGCACTCTCCCTCCCCAGAAGCCAGGGTGGGGACTGAAAGTTCCTAACCCTCCAATCACAGCAGTCCCTTGGGCCCCCATCCTTGGGCGTTTCCCAAAGTCACTTCATTAACACAAATTCAGGTACGGTTGAAAGGGGTTTGTCAAGAATAACAAGGCACACCTTTCACCTTTAAGGCTCTGGAAATGTTTCAGGAACTGAGGACAGAAGACCAAATATTACCACTGTTGCTCTTTCTTTGCCCCCCAGTGTTCCAAGTTCCGTCTTCCGTCTGAAGTATATCCTGTGGTTCTTCCTTTAAAGCAGGTCTGCCAGCTCTCAATTCTCTTAGCTCTCCTTCATGAGAGAATGTCGGTATTTTACCTTCATTCCTGAGAGCTATTGCACTGGATATAGAATTCTGAGTTGGCAGTTGTTTCAGCACTTTAAGTTCTGGCCTCCACAGTTTCTGGATGAGGAAGTGGACTGTCATTTGAATTATCCCCTCTAGGTAATGTTTCACTTTCTCTGGCTGCTTTCAAGATGTCTTTTAGTTTTCAACAGTTTATGATGTGTCTGGGCTTGGATTTCTTTGGGTTGAGCCTGTTTCCCGGTCACTCAGCTTCCTTGGGTGGTTGTCAGCCATTATTTCTGCGATGTTTTTACAGCACTATGCTTTCTCTTCTCATTCTGTGACTTCTATGACATGATCCTGGAACTTTTCTTCTTTTCTCTGTTGTTCAGATTGGATGATTTGTATTGATCTGGATCTTTCTCTTGTCATCTCCATTTTGCTACTAAGTCTATCCAGTGAGGTTTTAAAAATTTCAGTTTGGTACTTTTCAATTCCAATATTTTCATTTGGTTCTTCTACCATCTATTTCTTTACTGATAATTTTTACTTTATTTTTTTATTTAATTTTTTAAAAAAGATTTTATTTACTTGAGAGAGAGTGAGAGAGAGAGAGAGAGAATGCGCATGAGCCAGGGGAGGGGCAGAGCAGCAGACTCCCCGCTGAGCAGGGAGCCTGATGTGGGACTTAATCTCAGGACTCTGGGATCATGACCTGAGCTGAAGGCAGACACTTAACCGACTGAGCCACCCAGGTGCCCGATAATTCCTACTTTAAATGCTTATTTCAAGCGTGTTTGTGATTAGTCATTGGAATATTTTAATCATAGCTTCCTGAAAGTCTGTGATATATATATATATTATATATATATAATCTTATATATATCTTATATATAATTTATATTTATATATTTTTTATATATTTATATATATTATATATTATATATTTTATATATAATATATATTATATATTTATATATCATGTATATTATATAATTATATATATATAATATATAATCATATATATTATCTTTCTTTCTATTAGAGTTATTTTCATGGCTTTTTACATGCTGGGTAATTTGGGATCGTATCCTGTGCATTTTGAATGTTACATGAGGAGATGCCAGCAAATCCTATGGAGAATGTTGATATCTTTGTTTTAGCAAGTAATCAGTCTGGTTAGGTTCAGGCCACAATTTCTGTGAGTGGTGATTCTAACATCGGTTCAGTTTTCAAAGGCTTTACAATGCTACTTGGATCTGTCACCATCTTGTGATCAGTGGGAGACCTGGGGAGAGATCTACCAATCTACCAATCAGCAGAGATCTCAAATATGTTTGGTATGCTAATTAGAATCAGTTTCATGGGTGAACAGTGTGAACCAGGTGAGCAGGTCAGGGGTGAGCCAGAGCTCATAAATAACTTTGTGGAGTCCCTACTCTCTCTCCAGTACTTCCTGGGCCCTCTAGCCCAACACTTACAGCCCACCCCAGTAACTGAGCCTTGGCCCCACCTCCTTGGCCACGCCTCTGCCAAATGGAAAAGAAATTCCCTTCCCTCACACTCTCGGCTCCTGCGGGCTCCCATTGGCAGCCAAGGGATTAGCTGGGGCTCTAGCATCAAAAATGGAGAAGGAGAGCAAAGAAAGGGCATCACCCCCCCTCCTTCTGAGCTCTAGCACTTCTGTTTTTGTTCCACAAGCCTGGCTTCTCAAGGATCTCTGCACCACTGTGCTCACTTCTGCAATTGGGGCTGTGCTGCATTCTGGCTGGGAGATACCAGAGGAATACAAAAATGGGAAACTCACCACTTCGGTTGTACTCAGAATTCTGGTGTTCTCCCCCACCCGCTTGGTGCTATTTACCTCTTCGAGTCTTCCAATGGTTGTGCCATACATTCTGTCCAGGTTTTATTGCTGTGTTCAGTGAGAACAAAAGGAAGGTGTGTGTTAAACTCCACTTAACCTGGAACACAAACCTTCCCTACGACATTAAAAGCTATAGAACGTGTAGGGCATGATCATGTACTTGTGCACCCCCCAAGAAACATATATGTAACTCCATAGTTAAGTGTTTAGAGAAAAGGTCTGCAGGTTTACATACCCAACTTAACACTGGTTTCCTCTACGAAGGGGCGCAGAACTTCGGTGAGGGGGCGGTCCTGAAAGAACCTTCACTTTATACTTCTTTTTTAATTATTTTAACCATGCACTATTGCTTTTGTAATTTTCAAAATAGGAAGGTGTGAGGGAAAAGACTAGGAAAAATTTATAGTTTAACTCAAAGTTGAATATACAGAAAGTATTTTTCCTGGGTATATCTTGTTAAACATTTGTCTGATGAAAAATCCACTTTAGGAGTCAATATGATCATACATTTTCTTCAACCATTGATGTACTAATCAGAATTATTTCCCACAAAAGAGAAATTTTAGCCTGCAATATTAATTAACTTTATTCACATTTTCCAAGTAATTGCAATATTAAATATAAGCTAAAAGCAATACATAATTCTTAGAAAATACAACCCAAAATTCTCATTGCCTGAGCGTTGTGATTACAGATGCCCAGCTTTTGTTCCTTCAGAATGTTAAAGTGAAGTCCGTACTCAAACATACAACAACATGGGGAGACTGTTCTTAAGTACAGTTTTGCTAATTATAAAAGAAATCCAAAAAGAGGCTTCTAATGTCTTCATGCAGGTGTCCTTTCAAAATGGAAATAAGTATTTAAGAAGCAACTTATTTCTCTCTCTCACTAGGAGGCTTGAAGGGAGCAAATCTGGGCCAATAATCTAGACATAGTTCCTTGCATATACTTTGGTATTAAGCATATACTTACACTGAATGACTCCCTACTCATTCTGTTGTATAAAAATCCATTTCAAATGCAAACATTTTGAAATGATCAGGTCACATTTTTAGGATCCCTTTTTAAATATTAAGTAACTTATCACCAGACTATAGTAAGGACCTTATGAGTCAGGCATTAGCATTTTAATATCAAAACAAATACAGAATCAAGATAAATAAACATTAGCACCATTTTTAATCTAGTCCAGGGTAAAACGATCCACGAAACTATTTTTTTACTGAAGCAGTCACAAGAAAAGTTGTTTTCACTTCCAACATACGCTTTGCCTCTCTCCCTCTTTGCCAATAATGCTTTTAAACATTTTAAATACCAAATACTATAACATTCCCTTTTTAAAGTTTATGCTCAGTACAGCATTTCGAGTTAAAAGGAGGGGAATCACTGCAGATTTTTTTAAACCCTGCCAATAGCACAGAATTCTGTTCTGGAAAGTGACTTCTAACAACTCAGACACCTTTCATGCAATTTAGCTGACCGAGTTGGAGTGACCTCGCATACACACCTTTCAAGTTATTAGCAATTTTTATTTAATGAAACAATGACAAAGCTATTACATATGAAGTGCCATAAATATGTGCCTACTACATCATGAGCAAGTAAGATAACCTACACCCTATTATATGTTTAGTAAACTTTAAAAAATGTGTACGTGTGCTTAGAAATGTCATGGGGGGGAGTACATATATATATACATATATATAAAACCAGAAGTACCAAAGTCTTTTGATACCTCCTAAATAAGAGCAGCCTTTTAGGTTTTAAAAGAAAGAAAAAGAATAGATTCCTATTTACTTCTCATTCACCTTGGCCCAGCAGAGTGCTAGACGTTATTCAATATTCTATTACTGCTTTTAATAAAAGTAACACAGAAAACATGTTTACGGCAAACGGTTTTAATTTTAAAACCAAAATTTAAAAGAGAGAGTCTTATGTAGTAATTATTTTGTTCTATCTTTCTAAGTGTCACTGGATTCTCAAACAGTTTCAAACTTTTCAACATGAAAGGTAATTTTAGACTATCTTCCTGTCTTCCAACTTGTCCCATGATTTAGGAACATAGTTACAAATACATTTCTTTCTAGAGTGAGAAGGAAAAAGTAAGAGCATCAAATTGTTACCACTTAAAAAAACGTCATGGGCTCAAAGGGTAATTTCCACCCCTAAAAAGAAAAGACACCCTAACCAACTAATGACTCGGGCATGGGATGGGCACTCACAATTAATTCAGATTGATAATTCATTGTTCATGCACATTAAAAGTACTTTAGAAAGCTTGTTCATTTGTCCTCTACTTAAAAAGGGGGACGACTGGCCAATATTGCCTTCTAGGTTTTATCTCTATCTGGAGTTTTCAGCAGTAAGCACATTAAATACGAGTCTGTTCTCTAAAGGAGAGAGTCTGGCTTGGTCAAAGCCTGAGGAAGTTGGGTTTCTAAGGCAGCCCGTCATTGTGGGGCCTGAGCTACTCCCAAGGCTAGCTTCCCTAAGATTGTCCGGTGCAACAGGAACGCTTGAGCTTCATGGCTAAAACCAAACATGCAAGAAGTGGTTAGAAAGGAACAGTTTTTACAACCAGCTACACCATCACAATGCCACATTAATCTGATCTTTAGGTACCTGCAGTGTTTAAGGACTTTAATAATAATTACAGCAACATTCACCAGAATTATTAGCAAGGTTGTTTGGACCAACATATAGAACTTCCTGTCAAATATACATCTCAATGATTAGGAGAGCTCTCTATGTAAAAGAATTCACTTCAAAACAATGCAAATATTTAAAAAGTTGTGTTTTTTTTAAAGCTCATGATTCTTAAGTGAGTTGTCAAAGCTCAGTACCGTTGTAAGATGACACTGTGTGAAGACTTTATGTGGAATAAAACATATTTGTGTTCTAAAAATTGACAATAGGGGCGCCTGGCTGGCTCAGTCAGTACAGCATGCGACTCTCGCTCTGAGGGTCGTGAGTTCAAGCCTCATGTTGGGGGTGGAGCCTACTTAAAAAAAAAAAAGTAAAAATTGACCATAATACTTCGAAGATAGAGTAAAAATATCAAGGAAATGTTCAACCTCACATCTAATGGCAAATTTTATTCGCCCGTCTCCAGGTGACAACCTGGCCTAGGCAAAGACCTCTTTCCTCTCTTATAGAGAACTTAGGACTCATCCTTCCTGTAGATTCCTGTCTCTGCTGGATAGAAACCAGTGTTCCTTAAAACCATTTTTCTACCCCAAGAGCAAATGTACCAGGGAAGGTGCACTTGGCTTACACACTCACAACTGTGTCTCGACACACACTACTATTCTCCCACTGTAAGTTCTCTGGGACATCTACTGGCTGGGAGTAACGCGTTTCGGCCAGAAGTCTGAATAACGTACAGAGTCGAGGCTTTGTTATGAATGAGTCTGTAGAGGAGAAGGTGCAGAAAGGAGGGGTAGGCCACATCTCTAATTGGTCTCTTAATATTTGCCCCCTGTCCCCAGGGAGCAAGACAATCTCAACATAATTAAATGAAATTTCACACTGTAAGTTCTAAATGTCATTGCCAACTATTCTAGAAGAGGCAAAAGCCCACAGTGCGGCAAGGAACTGATTCCCAGTTAAGTGTTTAAAAAAAAAAAAAAAGTTGCAATAATAATAAAAAAAAGGTTCAGTACTACTCTGAAGACACAGCACTGGCACCTCATTCATTGGAATGCATTCGATCTATTAAACTATGAAATAGTAAGTGCCTCAGTGACATCCTAAGGAGAAAAGAGGACCCTCACCCAACTCAGAGAATTCTTAAATATCACAGTCTCTGTGATGTGGTGCCGAAACTGAAACACAAACAAGTTCTGGTTTCACTACACAAGGAGTCAATATTAGTGTTGAAAACTCAGTTGACAAGCTATTCTTTCACAAAGAAAACTCCACAAAAGGAAAATGGGTCTAAAGCTGCAAGTCGGAATGACCTCACTGGCTATGGAATCTGGAAAGTGATGAGAACAGGATGACAACAGGCTCTAGCTAATCTGACAAAAATACTGAGTGTTAAGCATCTGTAGCCATTTAAAGGCATTCGGTGTCGGTGTCTGAAAAGATTAAGATGCTTTAAAACAAAACCCTTATAAGAATATCAAATATTTAGGGAATTAGCTTCAGAAATAACCAAATGTCTATGGCTTCAACTGTCACCCTACAGCTGAGGTAGGTGACCAGGATCTATCGAAATAGAGCAGTCTTGAGGAAATTCCCCACGAAACACCTTGCGTTGTCCACTGGTTTCTTAAACCTGTGTCTGTTTTCTTTTGATGGTTTTTCTTTTGTTCTGTTTCTTGTTTCTTTGATTTACACTTTTTTGAAGAGGCTGTCCCAGCAACCGTTTCTGCCTTTAGGCTCGTGCTGAGTAGCATCTCATGTATTCTGTCATCCACGGGTTCTCGGAGGGGGAAGGCTTTATCCTTCTGTTCTTCTCCACCTCTACGGAGTGGGCGCGCTGCCTCTGAGCCATCAGTTTCCTTTTTTCCACCTGCCTTCTGTTCTTGGCTCGTAATGCTGATTCATGAATCTAAGGTATTCAAAAATAAAAAAAAATTATTTCCAAAATAAATGCATAATAAGTTCCGTAGCTTTTGTAACAGTTTCCAAGAATATCTCCAATGAAGCCACGCGCAGGTCACCTGAAGCAGGGCAGAGGCAAGCCCGGCCCTGTTGGTTCGCTTCTCCCCAAAAGCCATCCCCTTGCCCGCCGTCAGTGACCAAGACGCTGAACCACCAAAAACGTCCACTGCACTGAACTGTAGATAGAAATAAGCAACCAATTTGCAATGTGCCTCTAGAAATAGGCTCTGGAAAATTATTGAAAAAGCTTAGCATCAAGCCTGGATAAGTATTCCATTAAAGGACTTTAAATGTTTTACAACAGTATACTAAACAAAAAAAAAACAAAGTCTCAAGGGATTTTTACCACTTAAAACGTTTAGTACTACAGATAAACTCTCTTAAACTTAATCCCATGGAATTGCCAGAGTCTTTTGTTAAACCACAGCTTCATTGTCTCAAATATCACTCCAAAAAACACCATCTGCTAGGGCTCGTTCAGAAGTCTGTTCAGTAAAAATCTGATTATGGTATTTCATCGGAATTCAAACCATACTTTCTGCTTCTTGTCATTCATTCTTTGCGTTAGGCTGTAGCAGCGGCGTTAACACTAACATACATAACTCCTTTGGGCCTCCACACGTGAAGACCTCTTGTCGGACACGTTCTCAGGACCAAGGGAGAGGACAACCAAGGCTCCAAGGAGCAAAAGGCACCGGATATGGATGAGCAGGGGAAACATAATCATCCATATTTAATGCAAAGAGCAAAAGGGAGTCTACGGTAGATGCCAAGAACTATAGGAGAAGCCATCTAACAAAAGAAAACAAAGGGGTCAAGGAATACCAGTTATCAAAGCCAAAGGAACCGGAAACCTCTCCAGAGGCCCGTGGCAAATCTAGATGGGCTGCCACCAGCCCTGGTCGTGCTCCTCCTCCTCTGGCCCACCGGCCTCCCAGCAACCTAAAAACCCTGCTTCCAGCCACTTCTTCACCTGGCTCCATATCGGTAAACCTTCCAGATACCAGCTAACTCCCAGCAAAACCCCTCGATCTCCGGGAAGCTGACACCCAGACTCCTGTTTGCCAATCAGATGCCCAGGTCTGGGCTTTCCTTGCCCTCCCCCCCGCCCCCCGCCATCCCCTAAGACCTACCATGACGCCCAAGCATCGCAGTGAACACAGGACAGGTTCACAGGAACATAGCCCAACTCCCATCCTCCAAGGAAAGGCAGAGAAGCTGGTGCACACGAACCCACCTCATGCACCGGAGCGGAAGCACAGACGTTGTGAGTTTTTTGGCTTCCTGTATCCGTCTGTTTTTCTCCCCACCCATAAAGGGCAAACGGATGCTTGTTCTCTTTTATTTTACTTGATGATCTTTGAGGACTTTTGACTGCTTTCCTACTTCCTCTAGCAAATAAGGCACTTTGTTGCTGTCGAGGTTCAGTACTGCTAGGTAACTTGTCAGTCTCTTTTGTTCTGATCTGTTGTTCAGGGCTTTCTTTTGTATCTTTCACTGGCAGTGCTTTTTTTAAAAAAAAAAAAAAGGGAGACAAAACAAAATGAGAATACTTTAAAATCATGTTTCTATATAATTACTTTAAATATTTGGGTTGTAAAATTCATAATGCTTAGTTCAGTAACTTGTTCACTTATAGCTCAATTCACAATTTCCTGGAGAGCAGAAATACAGAAACAAGTTAGTATCATACTTTTCAGTCCATCCCATTTTAAAATCAACAAATACACCAATATTGAACCAAGCCTATTCAAAAGCAACAACTGTTGTGCATATTCTTTTTTAAAAAAGATTTATTTATTTATTTATTTTTGGGGGGGGGGGAAGGGCAGAGAGAGAGAGAGAGAGAGAGAGAGACAGAGAGAGAGAATCCCAAGCAGGCTCCATGCTCAGCACAGAGCCCAAAACAGGGCTCGATCTCACAACCCCGAAATCATGACCTGAGCCGAAATCAAGAGTCGGGCACTCAACCCACTGAGCCACCCAGACACCCCTGTTATTCATATTCTGAGATTAAGCAGCTCAATTAAATATTAAAAGCTAGAAAACACCACAGCCTAACAGCTTTCTCCACAACCCCAAGGTAGGTCCAATCATCAGTGCCTTGCTTCAGAGAAAGATCTGGATTTGTGGTAATCACTCAGCAGCGGCAAAAGGTTAGTTTTTAATTTACTCAACTGGAGTTCCAGGATTCCATTTCTTTCTGAGGCACCATGATTATGGAAAGCTCCTGATGGTGCTTACATGCTCAATTTCATTTCTTTTTGACGTTCCATGAATATAGAAAGTTCCCTATGGCTCTTACCTGCTCCTTGTAAGAGCAAGCTGGCAACCTCAATTTGAAAGGTCCTCAGTCACAATTGGGAGTGTTTCCATAGTTACTCACATAGGCTCCCAGCCCCACATTCCCAGTATGAAGAGCTGGAGAGGAGAGCTCCCCCAACACGTGCAATAGAAATGCCTGCATGAATGAGAACCCACAGTCTACACGGTCCTAAATTCTGTCAGCAGAGCTGGAGAAACTCTGGAGGAAAATGGGACTGCCCTGGGGCAGCTGGGTGGCTCCGGCCGTGAAGCGTCTGCCTTTGGCTCAGGTCATGATGGGATCGAGCCCCGCATCGGGCTCCCTGCTCGGCGGGGAGCCTGCTTCTCCCTCTGCCTGCCGCTCCCCCTGCTTGTGCTCTCTCTCTCACTCTCACTCTATCTCAAATAAAATCTTAAAAAAAAAAAAAAATGGGACTGCTCTACCTGAGGTCAACACCAGACATTAAGGATACACTCTAAAACATA
This sequence comes from Phoca vitulina, assembly GCF_004348235.1. Lineage (NCBI taxonomy): Eukaryota > Metazoa > Chordata > Mammalia > Carnivora > Phocidae > Phoca > Phoca vitulina. Next base: position 595,573 of record NW_022589746.1, read on the forward strand.
CCCACTTCCCTAACATTTTATGATTTTCATTATTTTTTATAAATCTTTTATCTTTTATAAAAGTTATACTGTTTTGTTTAAACCCTTTGCGAGCTCATGTTGCATTTCAGCCTAAATTTACATGTTTTGTTTTTATTGACATAACGTTGGTATATAACATTATAATTTGATATTTGTATACACTACAAAGTGATCACCACTTAAGCCTAGTTACTGTCCATCACCGTGCAGTTGAGTCCCTTCACCCATTCTGCCCTCCCCCATCTCCCTCCCCGCTCTGGTAACCGCTAATCTGTTCTCTGTATCTATGAGTTTGTTTTTGTTTTGTTTGTTGATTTGTCTTGTTTTTTAGATTCTCCATATAGGTGAGATCATATGGTATTTGTCTTTCTTCATCTGGCTCATTTCACTTAGTATGAAACCCTTTAGAGACATCCATTTTGTTGCAAATGGCAAGATTTCCTACCCTTTTTTGTGGCTACTCTGAGTAACATTCTGTCGTGTGCATATATATGCCTTAGGTTCTTTATCCATTCATCCATCGATGGCCACTTAGGTTGTTTCTAGATCTTGGCTATTGTATCTCATGCTGTGATAAACACAGGGGTGCCTATGTCTTTTCAAATTAGTGTTTTTGTATTCTTCAGATAAATACCCAGAAGTGGAATTGCTGGATCATACAGTTAGTTCTATTCTTACTTTTGTGAGGAATCTCCATATTGTTTTCCATAGTGGCTGTACCAACTTATATTCCTACCAAGTGTATGAGGGCTCCCTTTTCCCCACATCCTTGTAATACCTGTTATTTCTGATCTTTTCGGTAATCACAATTCTAACAGGTGTGAGGTGATATCTAATTGTGGTCTTGATTTGCATTTCCCTGATAATTACTGAGGTTTAATGTCTTTTCATATGCTTATTGGCCATCTGTATATCTTCTTTGGAAAAATGTCTATTCAGAGCCTCTGCCCATTTTTTAATTTGGGTTGTTCGGGTTTTTTTGTTGTTGAGTTGTGGGAGTTCTGTATATAGTTTGGATATTTAACCCCTTATGGGATAGGTCATTTGCAAATATCTTCTCCAGTTCAACAGGTTGCCTCCTTTTTGCTTTGTTGATGGTTTCCCTCACTGTGCAGAAGCTTTTCAGCTTGTTGTAGTCCTGTTTGGTTATTTTTGCTTTTGTTTCCCTTGCCTTTGGAATCAGGTCCAAAACACACATTGGTAAGACTGATGTCAAGGAGCTTACTGCCTGTTTTCTTCTAGGAATTTTATGGTGTCAGGTCTTTAACCCACTTGAGTTAATTTTTGTCTGGTGTAAGACTGTGATCTAATTTCATTCTTTTGAAAAAGAGCTCCTTATGCATCTGGGCTCCATTTCACTTACCCCAGCTGTTTAAGGATCTTTAAGGTCTTAAGGATACCCCTCACTTTAGATGCTCCAGAATTTGTCCCTAGGTAATGATTTTATAGGTTGCTATTCCAAAACCTCATCACTTCTTTAGGACATACTCTTGTTCCTTACTATTTTTAGCTGTGATTCTTTTCTTGCTTCTGTCCATGTTCCCTTTAGAGTGAGCCCCTGAATAAGAAGTCCAGATCCTGTGGCACAAGTGTAAGAAGCCTCGCTTTCTGTCTTTAGCAATGACCTTGACTCTACCAGACTGTTTCATTTATTACTACATATTTTAAGAGATAACGCACTGACCCTGGAGTTTAGTGCTCTGTACCACTGTGCCGTATCTTTAAACACAGCACTTGAGCTGTTTGCAGATAAGACGAGACGCCAATCTTCCATTTTACCATGAGAACCTAAACCCATTCATTGCTCAAACATTTCTGAGTGATGTGTCCACACCTTGTTCTCTTCTCTTTGCTGGCTATAGGAAGAGGGGGAAAGAAGCCCATCAAGACCAAGACAAAGGGAAATAGAAAGCGGGGGGGGGGGGGGGGGGGAAGAGGGGGGGGGGGGGGGGGGACGACGAAGGCTTGTGCAGTCACAATACTGAGAAAGAGAGGGAAAACAACCCAAATCATCTTCATTGATTCATTTCCCTTCCTTCTCTTCCTCTCCCATTCCCTATGTGTCTAACCCAGGTCTTCCAGAGAAGCCTACCCAGAGAAGGTAATAATGATTTCGTTTAAAGGATAAGCTAGCCAGGAAGAAAACAGAAAAGAGAATCTCAGCAAGGGGGAATGTCTTGTTCAAAGGCCCAGAGAGAAGAGGGAATATAAATAGTTCAAAATGATAGGTACACAGAGAGTCTATGGATGAAGACATGGAGCAGGTAGCAAGGGTGAAATAAAGACTTTCTATGCCAAACTCAGGAGTTTTATTTTATCCTGAAGATGATGAAGAATCACTAAAGGATTTTAAGCTGGAAAATGACATGGCCCTATTTACATTTTAGGAATAACGCCTCTAACTAGCAACGTGAAGGATGAGTTAGAAGGGTGAGGACAGAAAGGCCAGCTAGCAAACGATGGCAGTCTGGGGGTGGTGTGGGAAGTGGGGGGAGGTAGGGACCGACAGGCACGGTAGAGGTGGAGAGGCAAAGAAGGACCAGAAGGGGGCCCGCCAAGCCCGGCAGGTGCTCAGACTCACCGGGCACTTGCGAAGTACACACTGACCAGAACAGCAGTGAGATGGTGCCAAAGCCTCTCCAGAGTGGAGAGCCCAGCAACACCGGGTAGGACTGACAGGTGAGCACGGACACAACGCAGCCCTGGGCACAAAGAGGAGGCTACAGCCCCCACGGGTGTCTGGAGTGGATGGGCATGCTGTCCTCTAATGAAAGGCCCACCAAAGGATAAGGAAAGGATAGTCGCCTCAGATGTGACATGCTTCTGGAACAGCCAAGCAGGCAGCAGCCGGACACTTAATCTGGGGCCGGGAGAGGTGGTGAGTGAGCAGGTGGGAGCTGAGGCCCGGATGTGGAACAGAAGCAACGCAGTCAGAGAAGGGGAGAGTAGAGTCAGGCCCCCGGGACTGTGATTTAAGGAACAGCCAGGCAGAGGAAGGGGCGCTGAAAGGGCGAGAAAGAATTGCTAGAAAAGTAGAAAAACTAACGAGGTGAGCAATGAAGGGAAGAGCTTCGGTGAAGGAGATAGCACTTAACAGTGCCAGATACGATGGGGGCAGGGGGTGTCAGTGAGATGAGGAGGAAGAGACTTGGCATTGGCAACCAAGCTGTCCCATGGCGGACAGAGGGGAACGTGGGGTCAGGGAACCAGACTGCAGCGGGCTACGGGGTGAACAGAGTGGAGACCTCAGTTCATAGGCAACAGCGGACCACGGGACCAACCCTCCCCAGCATGGATAAAGACTGCTGCGCAAAACCCAGAGGGTCCACAGGCACCCAACACAAAAACTCAACTCTTCTCTGGGGACCTGAGGCCTCAAATTATCCCTGCAAATGATTTTGCAAACATAATTATGAATGTACTGCAAAATAATGAGCCGGCACACAAGGAGAGAAGATAGTAAGGAAGGACCAGCAGGAGTAATAGCCTTGACATGAGGGAATTAGCATTAACAGACTATAAAATAACGGCATTTACGCTCCGTAATACTTCAAGAAAAAGACAAACTCAAGAACATCTGCAGCAGCAGGAGACAAAGATGGAAAATACAGAAGAGACAGACTTATCACTGTAATATTAATATTTATAAAACTCTTGAAGTAGTGCCTGGTATAGGAGAAGTGCTTGTAAGTCTATGATTCGAAATCCTATTCGAAAGAACGAAGCTTAGAATAAAGACTTCAGACAAACAAAAACAGTGCTCAGAACCATTATAGCGGAGGATTAGAACACCCCCTTTCTCAGTAACTGACAGAACACTCAAACAAAAATCCAGTCTTGTTTTAGGACTGTGCTTAATCCAATACAAAAGCCTAACCACATGTGGCTATTAAAGATAAGTTTAAATTAATTAAAATAAAGGTAAACATTCAGTTCCTCAGATATGCTTGTCGGAGTTTAAGTGCTCAATAACCTCATCTGGCTAGTGACCACCATACTGGATGATACAAAGAACATATCCACCATCACAGTAAGTTTTATTGAACAGTCTGATTTTTTAAAGTATTTTCTAAAGATTTTTTAAAAGTATTTGAACGACAGAATTTGACCTGATGGATACATACACAACACTGCATCCAATAACTACAGGGTACAGAACTTGTAATAATATAAATGCTTGGCGTTTACAAGAATTGACATATCTAAGGCTATAAACCAAATCTTCATATATTTATTTAAATCAAATAAACTGTATCCTCTAACTGTAGTGTAATTAAACTCAATAAAATAAAAATAAAAAACTTTAAAAATCTCTAGTTTTGAAATTTAAAACCATTTTAGTGCACATCAAAAACAAATCATATGGTTACAAAAAATGGGAATGTACTCAACGTCACATTTAAAAATGGTAAAGTGTGTTAGGTATACTTTACAGCAATGTTTAACAATTTCAAAAAAAAGCAGTGGTGATGGAAGTCTGCAGAGTCTGCTTGAGATTCTCTCTCTCCCCCTCTGCCCCTCCCCCAGTGGTGCACATGTGCATGCTCTCTCTCTCAATAAATAAATAAAATCTTTAAAAAAGGGGGGGGGGGTAAGAAAAGACATGCTTCTAAAGTTTCTTCACCAAGCATAATGTCTGTAGATTTTTGGTATTTCGGTTTTCTTTTTTTTTTTTTAAAGATTTTATTTATTTAGAGAGCGTGGGCAGAGGGAGAGAGAGAATCTCAAGCATACCTCCGTGCTGAGTGAGGGGTCCGACGTGGGGCTCAATCCCACCATCCTGAGATCATGACCTGAGCTGAAATCAAGATACAGATGCTTAACTGACTGAACCACCCAGCTGCCCCTAGTCTTTTTCTTAAAGGAAAATATGTTTCCTTATGTTTGTATTTATGTATTTATATACATAAATGTTAAACTTTATTTAATTTTTCATGTATTTTAAAAATCATAATAATTTTGCTTAAATAAATAAAATACTATATAACAAAACTTGGGCCTTTCTCCTGCAGGGAGTTAGGATTGATCATACTCAACTGATGGTATAGCTAAAGCAGTAATTAGATGGAAATTTATAGCCTTAAATCAATAATATCCAAAAAGAAAGGCAGGGCAAAAAAAAACCATACAAAACAAAACAAAATCAATGATAAGCATCCATCTTAAAAAGTTAGAAAAATAAACTCAAGGAAAATCAGAGGGGGCGCCTGGGTGGCTCAGTGGGTTAAGCGTCTGACTCTTGGTTTCGGCTCCAGTCATGATCTCAGGGTTCTGGGATCAAGCCCCGCGTCGGTGTCCAAGCTCAGTGCAGTCTGCTTGTCCCTCTCCCTCCCCCTCTGCTCCTTCCCCAGCTTGCATGTGCATTCTCTCTCTCAAATAAATAAAATCTTCAAAAAAAGGAAAATTAGAGTAAGGGAAAAAAGATCATGGATTAATAAAAACATATAATAAAGAAAATCCACATAGCCAAGCATTAGTTTGGGAAAAAAACTAATAGAATCCACAAGTTTCTGGTAAGACTGATCAAGAAAGAAAGAAGTAGGGTGCCTGGGTGGCTCAGTCCTTTGAGCGTCTGCCTTAGGCTCAGGTCGTGATCCCAGGGTCCTGGGATTGAGCCCTGCATCGTGCTCCCTGCTCAGCGGGAAGCCTGCTTCTCCCTCTCCCACTCCCCCTGCTTGTGTTCCCTCTCTCGATGTCTCTCTCTCTGTCAAATGAATAAATAAAATCTTTAAAAAATAAATATAAAAAAGAAAGAAAGAAGTAAAAAATAAACATAAGTAAAAATACAACAAATGGAATTTAGGTTAAATACGCACCAATGACATGTGTGTATAGTCCCTTCCTCCCAAAAGCCCACTAGAGTGAAGGAAAAAAGGCATAACCCACAGGACAAAAAGCAAGGGAGGTGATGACATCAGGTGTTGATAAAATTTTGGAAGCTGGAAAGTAGATGAAGATGTAGAAGTGACCTTGCAAAATTGAGTAGGATGAATCCTAACTCCCTGCAGAAGAAAGAAAGGACACAAACTGAACCCCAAAAGGAACTGGAAAATGTTGCAGAAGGTCCAGCATTAATCAGTGCCCCAGCCCACATACTCTTCTAACCACATAATATGAACGTGCCTGTTGAGAATTGGGCTGGTAGATGCTTCTTCCCCATGAACCTGGGCAGACTTTTGTAAGCAAGGAATGGGGTGAAAGAGGTGCTACATGGCTCCCAGTGATAAGTCACAAAGGGCAATACAGCATCTGCCCAGCTCTCTCTCTGGAACACATGCCCTTGGCGGCCAGCCAGCATGTTATGAGGAAGGCCAGGCACATGAAGATGTCACATGTGAGTGTCGTAGCAGACAGCCCCCAGCCCTGGCACCTTCCACCAGAGGCTGCAGACAGCATAGGGCGGAAACAAGGCATACCCCTGTGCCCAGGCAAATTTCAATCCACAGAAACCATGAGCAGTAATCAATGAGTATTGGAATCTTAAGCCATTAGTTATCAGGGTAATTCTGTTATGTAGCTGTAGATACTTCTTGCACAGTCTTTCCTCTAGCCCATAAGCCAGGTGATGGCTCCTCTCCCAACCCAGAAGGTATATGGGTTACTCTCCAGAGAGAACCAGAAGGGGTATGGACTTGAAATACCAGGCCCAGGAGAAGTAAGGGGGGACACCTTCCTGAAGATAGGTTTATGTGGTAAAGAACAAGACCCCTGCTCCCTTTCCCCAACTCTGTTCCCAGAATGCTGATGGCCAGGCTTATACCTTCCAGGCAGGAGATTGGAGGCATGCTGTCTGGGGAAGTGAACACAAGAACAATGGGCATATACTATGCTTGAAGTCCCTCAGAGAAACAGCTGGTCCTCATCCAATTAGTCAACAAGCACCCCCACATACAGAGCTCCTAAAAAGTTCTTCAAGCCTCACTCTTACATATGAGCAGACAGGCTAAGAGCAAACACGTGAGTACATCCTCGAAAAAGACCAAAATATACAGAAAAGACTAGGAAATACGAGAGAGCCCTCAAAGGATATTTATGGCTTTTTTTTTTTTTTTTTTGAGTTAAAAGAAATCCAAGAAGAACAGGATGCTATTTTTTTATTTTTAATTTTTAAAACTAACACTTGGGACAAAAAACATGTAATCTTTTCAGAATTTAAAACTGGGATGGTAGAACTAAAAATTCCAGTATAAAGTTTGGAAGATAAAATTGATGAGTTCTCCAAGAAAACAGAACCCAAAATTCCAATATCAGAGAAGTTTTAAATAAAAATGTTAGAGATTTGATTCAGGAGTTATACCATCCAACTAAAAATAATCATAGAAAGAAAAACCAAATAGAGCACAGGAAATTATTTTAAATGGTACTAGAAGATATTACTGAACTGTAAGAAATATTTCCAGACTAAAGAAGCCCACCAAGTTGTCAGCCCAATGAATGATAAAAGCCATACACATAGGGGGCACCTGGCTGGCTGAGTTGGCAGAACATGTGACTCTTGACCTCAGGGTCATGAGTTCAAGCCCCACATTGGGTGTAGAGCTTACGTTAGGAAAAAAAAAAAAAAAAGGACATACACATAGAATTTTAGAACACCTAGGATAAAGAGAACCTCTTTAAAAAATGCCCCCCCACCAAAAGAAAGAAAAAAAAAATGAGGTCACATACACAGGGTGTCAGAATGGCATGGTACTTCTAAAAAGCAAGACCAAAAAGTAGGATTCAATATAATAATGCCTTAAAACACTGAAATTTCTAATCTAAAGTTCTCTACCTTGCAAAATATCAATCCAACCTTTGGCTATAGTAAAGGCATTTTCAGTCATGCAAGGTCACAAAACCATTACTTCCCATGCAACATTTCTCAGGACTTACAGAGGATGTGTTACACCAAAAGGAAGGGATTAGCCACACAAAGGACGCTTGAGATTTCTAAGACAGGGTTCAGATAAAGGAGGTAAGCAAAAGGAATACTCAGGCAAACAGTGAAGAGAAGCCCCAGACTGACAGCTGTGTCAGATCTGGACAGCATAAATAAGGAGGATGAGGGTTCAAAAAAAAATGTCTCCAAGGAAAAAACTAAATGAATGGAACACCTAATGTGTCTAGCATATGACAAGTTTTAAAGTACTACCAGACTATTTCAAGCTGAATGAATGATGGGAATATAAAAAATATATATAAGCAAACAAAAAAATGAAGCAATGGTTAACTTCAGGAAAAACATAAATGAAAAGAAAATGTAGTCAGAATATACTACTTGGCTCACCTGTAAATACCATTTTACATAGTCACAATAATTAAAACACAGAAACAAAATAGTGCTTAAACAAAATAGTCATATAGTTAATATTGTGGGACAAATGGGTGCTCCTATATATATGTTGGGGAGTGGGGATGGCAGAGCTAAGATCTTAAGCTAAATCATCTCCCATGATGGGAAGTCAATATATAACATTTACAATAAAAAAGCTAACACATAAGTCTAGATGAGAAGAGGGTGGACAAAGCTGAAAAGAGTTGGAAGGTGCACCCTAGAGAGCAAGAGGTATGGGAAATAAGTCAGAATTATTTTTTTTCATTTTAAGTATATTTTTAAAAATTATGCATATGTATAACATTGCTAAAAAATAAAATTTAATTTAAAAAGAAATGTGACTATGAAAAAAGCAATTAGAGACAGTCCAGACCACTCTTCAAGGCATGCTTCAGTCCACAGTAAACACTCCCACTGCCACCCCTAACACACACAAAGAACGTCCTGACAACTTTCTAGGACCCATCTCTTTTTTTCTTTTAAAGATTTTATTTATTTATTTGAGAGAGAGAGAATGAGAGACAGAGAGCACGAGTGGGAAGAGGGTCAGAGGGAGAAGCAGACCCCCAGCTGAGCAGGGAGCCGATGTGGGACTCGATCCCGGGACTCCAGGATCATGACCTGAGCCGAAGGCAGTTGCTTAACCAACTGAGCCACCCAGGCGCCCTCTAGGACCCATCTCTTAAATAAGAACGAGAACCCAAGGATCATTAGACACTTGAGAAAACTAACATGAAATTCAGATTTATAAACAAAAAGAACCAAAAATGGGGAGACAGTGGGGAACCAGAGACTATGCTATAGAAATACAAGGAGAAGAAAACAAAAAACTTCTAGTAATATCCTCAAGCAAGATAATAGAAGATACTGTATGCATGAATCAAGAGGAGAATACTATTTTTTAAAAAGGAATAAAAAGAGGAAGGGAGGGCGCCTGGGTGGCTCAGTCGTTAAGTGTCTGCCTTCGGCTCAGGTCATGATCCCAGGGTCCTGGGATGGAGTCCCACATCGGGATCCCTCCTCGGCGGGAAGCCTGCTTCTCCCTCTCCCATTCCCACTGCTTGTGTTCCTGCTCTCGCTGTGTCTCTGTCAAATAAGTAAATGAAATCTTTAAAAAAAAAAAAAAAAAGAGGAAGGGAGGGGGAGAGGAGAAGGAAAGAGAGGGGAAGAAGGCAAGTCCAGAAAACAAAATTAAATTTAAAAATAAATAGGATCCCACCAGTTAAAAAAAAAAAGAAATGTAATAGAAGAGGGACGCCTGGGTGGCTCAGTCGTTAAGCATCTGCCTCGGGCTCAGGTCATGATCCCAGGGTCCTGGGATCGAGCCCCGCATCGGGCTCCCTGCTCAGCGGGAAGCCTGCTTCTCCCTCTCCCCCCCCCCCCCCCCCCCCCCGCTTGTGTTCCCTCTCTCGCTGTGTCTCTATCAAATAAATAAATAAATAAATATCTTTAAAAAAAATGTAATAGAAGAGTTGGAAGATACAGTTGAGAATATCACCCAGAAAAATAGAAGAAAAAGACAGATGAAAATAGGGGGTGGGGTGCATATTAGAAAATGAGGGGATAAATTCATGAAGTCTAACATCCATCTAAGGAGTTTAGAAAGAAAGGAACAGGAACAGAAATAGAAATGAAAAAACAACTCAAGAAAACTTACCAAAATTACAAAGCAGGAGTTTCTTTGTAAGGACTCACCAAACACACTGAAGGAAAACAGACCTAGACCAAGGAAAAATTTTGGAACACAAAGGACAAAGAGAAGACCCTAAAAGCTTCCTGAGGGTGGGGCCACGTTATCAAGATTCAGGAAGACACGGGAGCGCAACAGCAATACCACAGGTTACGACACAACAGGGCAAGGTCTCCAGATATTTTAGAGACAGTACTTCCAACCTAGAATTCCACGCTCAGCCACAAACTCACCAAATCAGGAGGGCAGAATAAAGCTACCTTTTGACATGCAAGGTCTTAGGAAATTAATCTCTCACATACCCTTTCTCAGGAAGCTACTAGAACACAAGCTCCAACAGGAGGGGTAAACCAAGAAGGAAAACGATGTGAGGGCCACACAAGGGCTCCTACCCAAGAGAGAAGCCAAGGAGTCTGTGGGGTGGTGGCCAAGGGCCCGCCCAACATGGAACCAGGCAGGCAGCAGGCGCCAAGAGCAGCAACCAGGCCAGATGGAAGTAGGTCAGAGGCCCTGGGAGGGATGTCTTAAGATGTCGACAGTGATAATGAACCTGATGTATTGGTTGTATTGTGAGAGAAAAAGGAGTCATGGCAAACAATACAGGACGGCTTTGAGCAACAATTTCCAGACACCACATTGTAGATGCTAATTGTAATCTAACCAACTCTGTGCTGACTATATTGTGGAAGGTATGGGGAGGGGCCGTGTGTATGGATTAGGAGAGGGGTAAAAAGAATTAAAGCCAAATAGATAATGCTAAAAACTGGGGGAGAAAATTAAGAAGTGTCAATACTATGAATTACAAATAGTAATTGTTGTATTGTTATTTACAAGTAACAATCTCCATGTTACTTGGAGAAACAGAAATCAGCACCAAAGGAAAAACCAGAGGAGTTGGAAGTGGACCCCTAAGGAACAGGCAATTGGTCTGTGTGTGGTGGGGGAGCTGCTGGATCTTTGTAGTAAGCCACACAGAACTATATGATTCCATGTGTACATATGGCTTCAGTAAAAACAAGAACCAAATGTTTATGTTTTACAGAAATTCAGGAGTGCTCCTCATTCTAGTAATATAAAACCATCCGCTGAAAAACAAGGATTTTGTAATCGGGAATCCCGGACTCGGCAAACATCCTTCCTTCTGCCTGATGCCTAAACCAGAAATATTAGCAGAGAAGAAAGAACTGACCTTAGCCACTGGTAGGATTCAGTGTCTCTAAGGAAACCAAAATAATCACGAACTCAGGTAAACACAGGCACCATCCATACTACAATTCTATCTAAAAGCCACATTTCTATACCCACAGAAATAATTGACACCTCTTTCACAAACAATGAAAGGGAAGGGCCGGAGGGAGAAAAGCACATTCAGTCTGATAAAGTACATCTCACAACTTAGCTGGTAGATCAGTGCCACAGGAATAAACCAGATGGCATGTTTCCCTACCCCCGCCACCTTCTGTTATTCAAATTTCTACCAGTGATCACTGCAGCTAGGACTCCAGCTTGTAGATATTCAGCAATCTCTGGGAATTGACAAGGAACATGAGGATGGAGAGGCAGCTCTGCACTGAGATGTTGCACTGAGAATAACTGACGATGACAGAACAAGAACTAAGTAGCCTGGCTCTTCCACTCAAAGATTACATCTCCCAGCCTCTTGCAGAGAGGCGAGGGCGACAAACTGCAAGAAGTTGATTAATTACCACTTACGATGCCATAAACAAACAAAAATAAAGTCACTGATCATTTATCCTGAGTTCCCATTTCTTCATCTATAAAATTGAGACAAAAATTATGCTCCTGCCACTTAGAATTATTTTGAACGTTAAATGAGAAAGTAACATATTCTAAGATCAGCGACTGGAGGCATAAGCTCTCAATACATTTCGGTTATCCTAATCGCCAGAGCCTCTTTAAAATCGAGTGACCCGGGACGGGGGTGGAGAGTGAGAGGTGTCTGGCCACCGTTAGAAAGTAGAAGGAAGGAACCGCTCGTTACTCCAGGCTGTATCCTGCCTGAGGCATTTAATTCGGCCCTGAGCACCAGCGACCATCCACCGGGCCTCTGAGGCTGAGACCCCAACTCTGCAGCCGTCTGGCCAGGAGACAAGGTGCAGGGCCGTGGCGGAAACAAGGCACGCACCGCCCGTGAGCCATTTTCCAGCGGCTGCTCGGACCCTGCACCTCGGCAGCCTTCTGATGAGGATGCGCGCTTTGGCGGAGCGGAGGGGCAAGAAGCCAGAGGACCTAGCACTTCCATCCCACCAACCAGGAGTTACGCAACAGCCTGCGTAAACAAATTCAAAATATTCTTTAGACACAATGCAGCGAGGTCAGGGAGTTAACACAGAAAACAGCGGCCCCGTTCCTAAGACTGAAAGCTTGGCTCCGTGATTCTTAACCTCCCGGGGTAGGTCCTCTTTGAAAATCCGATGAAAGCTGGGCTCCTCTACGAAAAAAAAAAATGCGCGCTTAGATATAAATAGATGGGATTGTAGAGCTCACTCCGGCAACCAAGGCCCCCGGGTGAAGAGACGGAGTTCAGCGGCACTTCAACTGAATTCACAACAGGCTCAACCCAGAGCCAGCCTATTACGGAAATAAAGGGTGGGAGGGCAAAGGCGGGGCTGACACCACCCTTACTTTGTCAAGGGAGGTGGATTCTTCATCTACCAGGGGGAAAAAAAGAAAAAGGGAAGGGCTTGCCCTGAGCGCAGCGAGACCCAGAGCTGGGCAGCTCGGACGCCAGGCGCAGGCCCCTCGCAGCCCCCTCCCGGCCCGGTACCTGGCAGAGCCGCAGCGGCCGCCTCCTCCACGCTCTCCGCGTCCCGGGCCTCCTCGGCCTCCGCCGCCTCGGCGCCCCGCTCCTCCGCCGGCCCGCGCGCCCGCCGTTCCGGCCCCTCCCGCGCCGCGGGCTCCGCGGGCGGCGAGGCGGGGGCGCACTGGGGCGCGGGGCCCCCGGCGCCCGACGAAGCCGACGACGCCGAGTCGTCCGAGGCTCCGGCCGGGCCCCAGTCGTCCCAGAGCCAGGGCGCGTGCGCCTGCTCCAGCAGCCGGCGGCCCAGGCGGTAGTGCAGCAGCTCGCGGTAGCACGGCCCGTACTCGTCCCAGCGCGGCTCCCGGTAGCGCTTCATGTACTCGCTCTTCACCCCGCTCCCCGGGGACATGGTGCCTCCCGCCGGCCTGAGTGCGCGCCGCTCCGCGCCGCCGCCGCCTACGGACCGGGGGACACGACACAGAGGCCCGGCCCGCCCCTCCCGCCGGCCCGGCCCGCCGCGACGTTTAAACCCGGAGCCCCGCCCGCACGGGGCGGGGCGCGGGCGCGGGCGGGGGCGGCGGTGAGGGGGCGGAGGGAGCGGGCGGCCGGCCCCGGGAAGGGGCGGGTCCCGGGAGGACCCGCCAGGTAGCGTCGCGTCCGGTGACCCTGTCCTGAGAGCCCCGGCAGGGTACGGGGCGGGAGGCTCCCGGAGGCGGGCGGAGCTGCCAGCACCGCGGGGGACGGGGGCCCCCCTCGGGGGACGGCTCGGGAGGTGGGACGCCAGAGGCTGCGGGCTAGGGTGACAGGGCCGCGGGAGGCCGGAGACTGGCGGGCGCAGGAGCGAGGCAAAGCAGGAGCGGGGCGAGGGGTGCTCGGGGCGCCCTCCAAGCTTACCTCCTGGGTGCCGCGCCGCGCTGGCCCTGCGTCTCCCGCCCGGCGGCGCCCGGCCCGTCCTCCGCGCGCTGGGCGCTGCAGCTCGGAGCGGCCCGCCCTCCCCCGCGCTTTCCTCCCGAGCAAGATGTCGCCGACGGCTCGGCGGCCCGCGTCCCTGCGGCAGCGGGCAGGCGATGGCGCCGCCTCAGTCCCCGGGAGCAGACGCCTCCCCCGCGCGCTCCCGGTCCCGGCCCCCGCCCCGCCGCGTGGGGGCGGCTGCTTCAGTGCCGAGCGCCGGGCGCGGGGATGCGGCGCCTCCGCCAGCCCCGGGCTCCGAGGCCCACGGCCCCGGCCCACCCGTCCGAGGCGCCCGCGCGTCCAAGTCCCCAGTAGGCGCCGTCCGAGGCGCCCGCCACCGCAGGAGGCCTCGGTTAGGGTCTGGTGTTGGTGCCCGGTCCGGGGAACGGTGCGCTCCGCCCCCCCCCACCCCCCCCCGCCATCCTGTCCCGACCGGCGACCCTCGGCGCTCCGCTCCTGACGCACCTGCCCTGCTTGCGTTTCCCAGAAACGGGTGCACGCGTTGGCTCTCGGCTTCCCTCCTGTGCTCACAGCACCTGTTACTCTGGTTTTAACCTCTCTAACCTCTTTTTACGCTTTAGTACAATTCCTTTGTGGCCGATACCCCAAACATTTTTTTAAACTTAATTAAAACCGCCAACCCACCCTCTCAGAGACCTTTGTACAAAAAACCTTGACAGATTCAGTTGCGTTGTGCGAAAGTATACAACGTTGCTCTAGTCGCTACAGTTTCAAGAGTGGCCCCAGGCAGATTCTTACCCTCTGTTGAAAAGAGCCTTGATACATTCTTTACAAAAAGATCTGAAAGAAGCTTTGGAAAATCAAAAATAATTAGCAGTTGAAAAGCAGGCCTAGGCCAGGAGTGAGTTACCCGGTTCTGGCTTCCATACTGGGATTACCACCCCCACCCCCACCCCCACCCCTTCACCTACCGTGTTTTTCTCACCTACTATTTTTGCTTCTCCCTTTGTGTTCTGCCCCAGCCCCTCGTAGCTGAATGATCCAGAGGTAGATACTGCCCAAGTGGGACAGGTCAGACTATCCTGAGAACTTGAAGTTAGCAGTCCAGGAGTCATTACCCCTGGGTTGTTAATGGCACTTTTCTGGACGGACACTCCATGACCCCCACTGTTGACGTCCCCACAGTGGCCCTGAGTTCTCCCCTCCCCAACTTTACCTTTTATTCCTTGAAACTTCCTAATGTATTTCACTTTTGTTTAAGCTGTCCAGGGTTGGTTTCAGATGGTTGCAACCAAGAGAATTTTAACAAATACATTAGTAACCTGGGAGGAATGACGACATGCAGTTATATGAAACATGCAGAATACAATCTGTTTCAGTTGGCCTTGGCTGCACAATTAACCACCCCAAAAATTAGTGGTTTAAAACAATTAAGATTTATTATTTCTCATAACTCTGTGGGGTCACCAGGCAGTTCCTCTGCTGGTTTCACATGGCTGGGTTAGACTCACTTATACAGTTGCATTCAGCTGGAGGGAGAGCTATCCTGGAAGGCTCCAGAGGGCCTGGTCATGGACCTGGCTGTGCACTGGCCCTAGTTTGGTCTCCTCACTGTGGCCTCATCCTCTAGGAGGCTAGACTGGCTTTTTCACCTGGTCCTCTCTTCTGAGAGGGTAATGACAGAAGCTGGAGGGCCTGGGAAGGTCGTAAGCATCTCTTCGGCTGCATACTAAGATTCAAACCACAAGGCCAGCCCAGATTCAGAGAGAGAGAGAAATAAACTCCACCCCTGCATGAGAAAAGCAGCAGCAAACTTACCTGGCAAAGGGGCATGAGTTCTGCACAGAGAAATGTGTGATCATGCCTCACAATCACACCTCTACACACCAAGTGTATAGGGTAAGATACCATTTTTTTGTATAACAAAAAATAGAATTAAGAACAATTTATTTGTTTTACTTTCACCTGTTCTGCACAATTAAGGGTATTACTTTCATTCTAATTTTTTTAAGTTATTATTCATCAGGGCTCACCCGCTTGGAAGTGACAGAAACCAATTCAACCAGCTTAAACAGAAAGGATATTTAGGGGTGCCTGGGTGGCTCAGTAGGTTAACCATCTGCCTTCAGCTCGGGTCATGATCCTGGGGTCCTGGGATCAAGAGCCTTGCATCGCAGGGCTCCCTGAGCTGAGCCTGCTTTTCCCTCTGCCTCTGCCACTCCCCCTGCTTGTACTCCCTCCCCCCACCCATCAAATAAATAAATAAATCTGGAAGGAAGGAAGGAAGGGAGGGAGGGAGGGAGGATATTTAGTGACTCTAGCAGAGCTAAACCCAGGGACCCAGTCAATGTCATTGGGATTCTGTTTCTTTCTGTCTTTGAGCTCTGCTTTCCTCCTGGGGCTGGCTTCTTTGTCTCCCACTATAAATGGACTTCCTCCACATAGCTGAGGAAATACCCTTGTAGCCCCAAGCTTATGACGTCTTAGCAGAGGACCACCAGCAAGAGAGAACTTCTTGGTATTCCAATTATAGAGAAAGATTCTTTAGTCACATGCTTAGCTGTTGCTAGGTGTAGGAAGGGATATGACTGGCCAAGCCTGGGTTACCATGCCCATCCCTGTAGAAGGTGATAGGGTGGCAGGCTGAGAGTGACAGCCCCAGGAAAAGCACATGGAATAAGGAGGGAGCGACTCCTCAGAAGGAGAAGTAGTAGGCAGACAAAACTGCGTGTGCCCATGTGTATGTTTGTCTTTGTGTCTAAGAACAGGAGGAGAGCGTTCTAATTTCACAGCACTTGTTGGGGGCGGGAGAACTGGGAGGTAGATGATCACAAGTAAGTTACAGCTGTTAAGAAATTGAATACAGGGGGCCTGGGTGGCTCAGTTGGTTGAGCGGCTGCCTTCAGCTCAGGTCATGATCCCAGGGTCCTGGGATCGAGTCCCGCATCAGGCTCCCTGCTCAGCCGGGAGCCTGCTTCTCCCTCTCCCTCTGCCCCCATCCCCCTCGCCACCCCTGGCTTGTTCTCTCTCTCTCTCTGTGTCAAATAAATAAATAAAATCTTTTTTTTAAAAAAAGAAATTGAATGGAATCATAAGCAGTACCTATCAAATTGTATTTCTCTATCAGGGAGGTAAACATTCCCTCTAAAGAACCCTCTGTTCATATAGTACTGAAAGCAGCCAGTGTGGATGAGAGAGCCCCTTTGTTCTGCAGGCAGAATTGGGGCCACTGAGCGGAGATAACAAGCTACAACTGTGGCAAACGTTGTGGCCTTGGATCTGGTTTCTTAAGCAAGAGGGAAATTTTAGGGATGGCCTGAGAAGCTCACAGAAGAAATAGGGAGGGTGGAAAATGAGCAGGCATCGAGGAGACCCCCGAGGCCAGGCTGCAGGGTCCTGGACAGACAGGAGAGGGAAGACCTGCCCCCTCGACTTTGGGAGAGGCAGCCCTAGCCCTGGGAGAACCTCTCCCCGCACCCCCCGCCCCCGGGGGACTGGGGAGCCAATAAAAAGGAATGCTGCACTCCTGAAGATTATAGGAAAATAGTGGATATGTGCTACATAGACATAGAGATCCCATCTAAGACCTGCTAGTATAAGTCTGGCCAGCCATGGAACAGCAGCCTCACAAAAGGGGAGCACTGCAAGCTCTTCTCCACCTTTAGTGGCGCACCCCTAATTCTCTGAGCTCCCACTTCTCAGAGCCCTTCCACCCAAAGCCTCTGGCGCTATCACCCCCAGGGTGCTACCCCCTCCTGTGTCAATAACCTTGTCCTGAGCCTGGGGAGGCTGTCTTCCAAGGGCTTCCTCCACCTCACTCTTCCTTTCTTCTGAGATGTTCTTTTCATGTCATATGCTTTCCTCTCAGCTCTCCCTCCCCTCCGCCCCCTCTCCAAACACACACACACTCAGAAGTCCCCTGTCCACTCTGCCCTCTTTATAACCCCACCTCCCAGTGGAGAAGCTACAAATGCTCGATATTTTCCCTAGTCTCTCTTGCAGCCAGAGTGCTGTTGTGAGGCCCTAAACTCTGATCATCAGATACTGCTGCCCCCAGGCTCGGCATCAGGGTTTACTGTTGCATGGAAGCAAGGACCAGGAGACTCTCTCTGGCTGAAATGCCAAGTTCAAGCCTGAGTTCCTGGAGCAGCGGTGGCCATGGTGCTTAGAGAAATGCTGGCATCCAGAGCTCAAGGGAAGCCAGCCGCATATCTAACACTCCTGGGCAGTGGTGGTCTCCGTTGCTGTTCTTCCTCGCAGAGCTCTAAGCCTGGTTTTTTTTGTTTTGTTTTCAGACCTTCCAGATATTTTGGAAGCCACCCAGACAAGTTTTAAATAGGTGTCTTTTCTTCTAAAATTAGCAGAGTTGATTTCTCTGATGAATAATTAAGCACTTTGTTGAATACACTGGAAGGTCCTGAGTCTTCCTCCTCTCTGCAGGGGTCCCCAGTTTCCTTGGCAACTTCCCATTCCTCCTTCTCCTTGTTTAAACTAAGGAGTCCCCATTCTCCCCTCGCCTCTTTCCTCCTGCTGTCTCTGCACAAGGGATCCCATAGCAGTGATGACCTCTCTCATGGCATCAACGCCCCCACGTCCTGCCCTTCTCTGCAGGGCCAGACGACCTTGCAGCTTATTGTCCACTATCTCCTTGTGCATAGCTTGCTAACACTGCGTGCTCCGTGTTCAGATCTGCCATCTTGCTCCCCCCACCAAGCCCTTCTCCTGCATTCCCACTTGCTGCTAACAGCATTTCCTTCTCCCACTCACAGAGCCAACTCGTCAGAGTCATCTTTGTGGCTGGGTACTCCACATGCAATCACTTGCTGGTGTGATCCTGTCAATCACACAGTGGCTCGTGTGCCCATCCTCTCACCACCTTATCATCCCAGTTGGGGGCACACTCACAAGCACCAAGCCCTCTTCAGGGCCCTGCAGAGAGCAAGGACCTGAGCAAATAAGGGTCTACACCCAGGGGCAGGCCTAGCTGAGTTACTGTACCCACAGGGCCTCCCTCAATCCTCAGCTGGAGGGGAAGCCAGGCCTGTGCCCTGGGAAGGAGCTTTTAGGGCTGCAGGCTGATCTAGACTCTAAATAAGAGCACAGAAAAAAATAACATTTAAACATTAAACAAAATCATCAAGTAGAGCTCAGAACTGTTGAATTGCCTTCTTTCCCTCCTTGTCTACAATGAACATAGCCAGGAACGATCGATCATATACAAAATACAGATAGTTCCTTTCATATAAACAAGATCTAGACTAAGCAATTGTTTGACTGGGTTACTCCTGGTAGTCATAACCTTATTTCTCAAGGCCATACCAGCCACAGGAAAAATGAAAATATGCAAAATATTTAGCTTGAATATTTGCAAGCTAAAATGAATATATGCAAAAAAATATTTAGCTTGAATTCCTTCCTACCAAGAAGCGTGGGGAAATCCCCCCAACTAGGTCTCCTGGAGCCCTGTTCACAGGGAGAGGGTGGCTGCACAGAGAACACCAGCCATATATACTCTCTCTGGGTGGAAGTCAGGTTACTCAGACTCCTCCCTATCAGGGGCTTCGGCAGTCTCACAAGGAAAACCACCCTAAGTCCTTCACTTACTGAGAATAGGCAAAGAGAGTTTCTGTGCCAGGATCCACTGACCCCAGACCCTGAGCTTGACCACTAATTTGAGCTCCTCTGAGAGGCTACTCAGCCCTGGGGCTGGCTCTCAGATGGGGACCCCTGTCTTAGTCCATTTAAGCTGCTGTAATGAAGTCCCATAGGCTGTGTAGCTTATGAACAGAAATGCATTTCTCAGAGTTCTGGAGGCTGGATGTCTGAGATCAAGGTGATAGCACGGTTGGGTTCTGGTGAGAGTCCTCTTCCTTGTTCATGGATGGTGTCTTCTGGGTCTTCCCATGGCAGGAAAGGGGGCGAGGGAGTCCTCTGGGGCCTCTTTTATAAGGGCACTAGCCCCATTCAGGAGGGCTCTACCCTCATGACGGAATCACCTCCCAGAGGCCCCATCTCCTAACACCAACTGACGGGGTGTGGGAGGGGTTGGATTCAACATATAAATTGGGGCGGGGGGGACACAAACATTCAGACTGTAAAACCCCTGTGTCCTCCTCACTTTCTCCACCACTGCTACCTTCTACCTCCTGTTCTCCTTCATTCCCTGAACAGTCATACAAGCTCTTCCTCCTTCTCCTTCTCCCTCCCTCTCCGCACCCCCTTCTCTCTCTTTCCTTGACTTCTAGCACAGTGCCTCTGACTCCCTCCAGAACAATCCCCTTTCCCTGATCTTCCTACTCTTGGTCCTATCTAACAGAGAAACAAAAATATCTCCAATTACCTTGACTACTAGATAATAAGCCGTCACATCCAGAAACACAGTGTGATTACCATGGCAATTTGTCAGACCTTGCAATTCTGGGTGCAGTCTCATCCAGCTGCATTGGTAACGCCTACTTTGAAAGAACGCCCAGCCTGCAATTCTTGCTGTCTCGCTCCATGGTGTTGCAGGCTAAGCCCCAGGTTGCCTACTTGTGTGTGTTTCTGAAGAAATTCTTGGCCCTATCTGCATACATTCTGTCAGCCCACCCCCATGCAGATCAGGATACGCACCTTTTTTCTGAGGCTTCGTAATTTTCATGAAAGGATGGACATTCTACTCGACACTTAGTAAAGAGCATAGAATCATCTATACTCCAGGTCTGTCTCCCAGAGAATAGAGCCCCCAACTCTATTGCGCTTGGGAACAAGAACATATTTTTCATGGTGGATTGCCTAATGGATATGCACTCACTCCGTTGCTCTAAGTGATTCTCTTTTTCTCCCCCACCTAAATCTTTTCCTTGCATTCTAGCCAACCCATTAGAAAACTGTTCTTCAAGAGCATTGCTGGTGCCTCACAGAATTGTTTTTTCTGAATTGCATTTGGTGTTAGAGTATTGGCTTCACTGGGGGACTCTACAAGAAACGGCCGGATACTCTCTATTAAATCCATGCAAGGTAGTTGCAGTGATCGGCCTGCCCCTTCACCCATTAGCCCTTCATGAAATCCCATAGGAGAAATTTGTCTTAGTCCTCGATTGACAAATTGACTTATTTTTTTACCTTTTGGACACTGAAAATTCTGTGGTTTTTCTTTCCTTCGACTGCTGTATAGAGCCAAATCTGTGGGCCACTCTTGTGCACCCACCTACCACAGCTTAGTTCTTCTGCTTGCTCTGATTGCCTCTCTTACTGATCTTATTCTATTGTCTGATGTGTATTTTGGATGCTTACTAAAATCCTTCCTTAATCTATTAATTCTTTATTGTTTGAAAATTATTACTCATCCTTCAGAATTGATGTAAAATGTAAACTTTTTTAATTCAATGAGATTTACAGGAGTATGTAATATAAACTACCAGATCTCACATAGGAAGGCTGGATATTATTAAAGACCTTAATTGGAAATCAATATCTAAATGTACTTAAGTCCTTTTTTTTTTTTTTTAAAGATTTTATTTATTTATTTGAGAGAGAGAGAATGAGAGAGAACACATGAGAGGGGGGAGGGTCAGAGGGAGAAGCAGACTCCCTGCCGAGCAGGGAGCCCGATGTGGGACTCGATCCAGGGACTCCAGGATCATGACCTGAGCCGAAGGCAGTCGCTTAACCAACTGAGCCACCCAGGCGCCCAAGGCCTTTTTAAATTGAGGATGGCTATAACAACCCACAAGTAGATGGATAAAAATAAAAACGAATGACTTGTGTTTCTGTTCTTTGCATGGTAGTAGCTATTGTTTCAAGGTGCTTGCGTGAGGGAAGAGCAATGGGAGCTAATACAGACATACAGACCCACCCCTGCCACCCACCTACCAGTCCTCCAGCAGGAGACGTCATCATGCTGTTTGATTGGTGTAATCAGCATCCTTTTCCAATGCAACATTTGGAATACTCAGCTTTGGATAATTGTTGTCAGACAAAAGAAGTGATTTTGGAAATATTTTCACAGTGGACATCTTTGTATGGAAGGAAGACAGGCTGGCAACATCAGGGACCCCACCATCCTAGGGCTTGACATCCACCACTGAATTCCAGTGAAATTCAGTTTCGTACAGTCACGTAGAGCTTGCTGCGTGTCCAACACCGTGCTCAGGGGAGGAAAGCTAAAAGACCCAGGTCCAGCTATGTGCCCAGCTGTGCTGAGGGCAAGAAATGTGAAGGATTCAATTCGATTCTGAATTCTGAAGGACTCAGGTCTCAACCTCCAGGCTCACTAACATTCAGTGGTTCCCAACTGGCAGTGGGGGGCTGAAGGGGGGGTCACCTCCTCTTCTGGGAATATGACAAAAGCTATAGACTCTTTCACCAGAAAGAAACAGATGTACACACAAGACATTTGCCTGCCTGTCATCCTCTCCCCATGCTGGTTTATGGATCTCAGGAAAAGCACCCCTATCTCTTACTCATGAGACAAATTATATGATTAGATGTCTAACAGAGCTACAGCATCAAATGCCCACTCATACCAGGCACTTTACTCACATTATCTCAGTTAATTCTCAAAACAACTCTGTGAAATACACTTTTTTTTATAAATGATGAAACTAAAGACTAGCCCTAATAAGTACCCGGACCAAGATTACACAGCTAATTAGTAGCAGAGATAGAACTGGAACCCAAGTATGGCTGACTCCAGAGTTATCATTCATGTTGCTAGAAGGGAGGATTAGGACAAAAGGAATTTGTGGGACGCCTGGGTGACTCAGTGGGTTAAGCATCTGCCTTCAGCTCAGGTCATGATTCCAGGACTGGGATCGAGACCCGTGTCGGGCGTCCTGCTCAGCGGGGAACCTGCTTCTCCCTCTCCCTGCTGCTCAAGCTCTCTCGCTCGCTCTCTCACAAATAAATAAATAAAATCTTAAAAAAATAAAAGACAAAAGGAATTTGGCCGAAGAGTATTTGGCCAGATACCCTGAGGCAGAGAAGAAAGACGATGGAGACAATGTGGTATGGGGGGTAAATAGAGCAAGTACTAGGGCTAGGTTGCCTGAGTTTGAATCTTGGCTTTGCCACTATGTGACCTTAGTCAAGTAACTTAACTTCTTTGTGCTTCAGGTGTAAAATAGACATAATGGCAGTTCTTGTGAGGATTGGATAAAATTACAGTTTATGAAGTAATAGAACTGCATATTCATTTAATAAGCAATCAGTAGATGGTAGCTCTTTTTATTAGAAAGTGGCAGCACAGGATGACCCTGAGCCTTTGAAGAGTTCAGGTCAGAGGAAGGTGCTCATTTTAGAAGTCTAACCAAGGGGCACCTGGGTGGCGCAGTTGGTTAAGCATCCAACTCTTGGTTTCGGCTCAGGTGGTGATCTCAGGGTGGTGAGATCGAGCCCGGCATTGGGCTCCCCACTCGGCTCCGAGTCTGCTTGAGTTTCTCTCTCCCTCTCCCTCTGTCCCTCCTGCTCATGCTCTCTCTCTCAAATAAATAATTAAATCTTAAAATAAAATAAAAGTCTAACTGAGAACCAGCTTCACCATCATGCAGGTCCCTTCACTGAGAGCTTAAATCAATCTTTGACACATGTTCTTTCTGCATTTGTAAGAGAGCCGTGTTGACCACTTTGGGAGGATTATACTGTGTCGGTCAGCTCAGGCTACCATAACAAAATACCACAGACAAGGGGCTTACATAACAGAAATTTATTTCTCACAGTTCTGGAGGCTGTAAGTCCAGCATGATCATTTGCTGGTGGGAGCCCTGGCTCGGAGGTGTCTGCCTTCTTACTGTGTCCTCGCATGGTGGAGAGAGTTCTGCATCTTCTTATAAGGGCACCCGTCCTATCATATCAGGGCCTCACCCTTAGGACCTCGTTTAACCTTTATCACCTCCTCAGAGGCCCTATCTCTAAATACAATCATATTGGGGATTAGGGCTTCAACATATGAATTTGGAGGGAACACAGTTCAGTTCATAGCATATACTCTGATGGTTCTGGAGGCCCATTGTGATGTCAAAGTGCACTCAACTTTCAGAGCCAATTAAACTTTATTGCCCAAAAAAGTGACTCAGGAGTGTCAGAGAGTTGCTCATCTTCTGAGCTCAGAGAGGAGAAAGTGGGTACGTGGCAGGGAATTGAGTGACAGTGACAAAATAACTACAGGTTCGGAGGATGCTGACATTGCCCCACATCCCATTATGCCTTCTTTTCAGAACCCTGGGAATTGGCAACCATGACAAAAATGGCTGGTCAGAAGCCGG
This sequence comes from Phoca vitulina, assembly GCF_004348235.1. NCBI lineage: Eukaryota > Metazoa > Chordata > Mammalia > Carnivora > Phocidae > Phoca > Phoca vitulina. Next base: position 619,515 of record NW_022589746.1, read on the forward strand.
GTTGAACCTTTGGCACTGTGGGGTCAAGGGGCGATAAGACCTCCGTAACTTCAGCCAGCCTGCGCTGCTGGCACATGTAAGCATGTCTGCCAATAGATAAGGCAGCGCTCAGACATTGTAGGGTCAAATCTGCCAACAATTAACACAGGGTTTTCCAAACACCATAGTAGATGTTCAAAAATGCAATTGCCTTTGCTGATGCAGTTGACTCTGTTTTGTCTCAAATAGAAAACAAGATTTAAAAAAGAAATTGGTTTTCACAAACTTATCTAAAAGAAAACTTTTCTACATGCATAATAAAGGTTTTAACCTTGCCCAAAAGGAGGTCTGGCCTTTGTCCTCAGCTCCTGGTAGGTAATCTCCAAGCTCTTGGAATGTCTTCACTGATGAGTGTCTTTGTTTACTTGGGGTTTTGGACAATACCAGAATGTCTAACAATGTGATTTATGGTGGGGGCTTTTAGTCATGCAGGATCAGCTCAACCTCCAGAAGATCTGGAGACTGAGGCCAGTTACATAGGCAGTTGACTGTGGAGACCCCATATAGACTCTAGACACAAAAGTGTGGGTGAACTTTCTTGGTTGGCAATATTCCACAAATCATGTCAACATCATTTTGGGAGGAGTTAACACTGCCCATGACTCCATGGGGAGGGGACAATCAGAAACTCTGTGTTTGGACTCCTCCTGGACTACCCCATGCACCTCTTCACTAGGCTGATTTTAATCTCTATCCTTTTGCTCTTCTAAATTGTAACCATCAGCTTTCAGTGAGTTCTGTGAGTGCTTCTAAAGAATGATCAAACCTAAGGGTGGACCTGGGGAGTCCCAAACTTGCAGCTGGTATCCAAAGCAAGGGTCTTGTGAACTGGGCACCCTAACTTCTCAATACTAGAGATTAAACACAAGTACACAGTGTATCAAAGAAATCTTGATTTGAAAGTAGAGAAGAAAGTGTTTGAAACTTCTGATCATTGCTACAAAGTTAAATTAGAATCTTCATTGGCAACTGCTTTCATGGATCTCCTGAAATTCAGACGCTGCTTACATATTGGTTACTCCACAGTTCTCTGGTCTTGAAAACATGTTTATAAGGTCATTTAGTGAAGGTAAGTAAGTTTCTCAAGATCATACACTTATTGTCAGAACTGGGACCAGAATTTACTCTTTCATTTTACCCATTCACATGGAAATATATATATCTTTGGGGTTTATGTCAGGTGTCCTCTCCCAGGTGGGTTCTCCCAGAATACTGTTGCTCATGATTCACAATAAAGATGTTTCAAACATATAATTTAGATATACAGGGTGTTAAAATAGCAACAGAAGTACATCCCAGGGGGACTGCAGATCCTGAAATCAGTACTTCATTCCTTGCCATGATGTTGAAATACACTATTTTATAATAATACCTCTCTCTGCAATGGAAGGCTGGTTGGAAACTCTCCTTTAGCTCTTTCCTTTTCCTGTACAGATCCTTTGTCTTCTTAAAATGGAAAGATGCATACATAATATAGTGGTTCTAGTGTAGGACTCGATTCATTAAGCATTTATCAGAGGGCTGGGAGGCAGATTTCACCTCAGGATAAAGAAGAACTTTCTTACAAATGAAAATGGGCCAGCAATGTGATTAGGCCCTACTAGGTAGACCACGGAAGACCCTTGTTGGGAGCTCAGGGGTTCAGTGGAGTCACTTACTAGTTAGGAGCCAGGGCTCTGTGGTTGGACAGAGCTGGGCTGAACACCCAGCTTCCCCGCCTACTCGTGGCGTGCCCCAAGGTTAGCCGTCTGCCTCTGTGAGCCTCAGCTTCCAAAACCTGAAAGATGGGAAGAGTGACAACGCCTCTGCCGTAGAGTCATCATGAGGAGTAGGTAAGATGCACACTGAGGGCTTCACAAGGACTCCAGAAATGCTAGAAACTTTTTGAAATTTTATGCCTTAAAAAAAAATGGAAGTCGGGGCGCCTGGGTGGCTCAGTCGGTTAAGCGTCTGCCTTCGGCTCAGGTCATGATCCCAGGGTCCTGGGATCGAGCCCCGCGTTGGGCTCCCTGGTCGGTGAGGAGCCTGCTTCTCCCTCTCCCTGCCTGCCGCTCCCCCTGCTTGTGCTCTCTCTGTCAAATAAATAAATAAAATCTTTAAAAAAAAAAAAGGAAATCTTTTATTAAAGAAAGTCTGACCAAGGAAGCTTAAATAAGTGACACAGAAAGAAATAGAGTTTCTTTGTCTTTTAAAAAAGATTTTTAGGGTGCCTGAGTGGCTCAGTTGGTTAAGTGTCTGCCTTCTGCTCAGGTCATCTCAGGGTCCTGGGGTCAAGCCCTGAATCTGGTTTCCTGCTCAGCGGGAAGCCTGCTTCTCCCTCTGCCCCTCCCCCTGCTCGTGATTTCTCTCTCTCTGAAATAAATAAATAAAATCTTTTTAAAAAAAATTTAAAAAATTAAAAGATTTTTATTTATTCATTAGAGAGAGAGAGCGAGCACAAGTGGGGGGGGGGTAGAGGGGCTGAGGGAGAAGCAGGCTCCCTGCCAAGCAGGGAGCCCAAGGACGAGAGCAGGGAACCCCATGTGAGACTCAATCCCAGGACCCTGGGATCACGACCTGAGTTGAAGGCAGACGCTTCACCGACTGAGCCACCCAGGTGCCCCGAAACAGAGTTCTTTTAGATGAAGCTAAGGTAACAATCCTCACCCTCTAGAAAAATAGGAATATCTGATAAGGTTTTTACTTCCTGTTCATTTCATCTGGATAAGGGTAGTAGTCTCTGAGAACATTTCCTACCTGGTCAGACCAGCTTCTACAGTAGACTGATTCCAAAATCTCAGTCTCAGAAAACAATAGAAGTCTATTTCTCACCCACACAAAGAGGGGGCTGTCCTCCCAGCAGTGAGTCAGAAATCCTCCGTCTCTCCATCTTGTGACACAGCCATCCCAACACAGAGCTTCCAGGTCACAAGGAGAAGGGGAGGGGGGCGAAGTTGGAAAAAAACACTCTCTGTGTGTTTCTCTTGTGCTCTCCCACGACCTCCACGGCCGCAACTCTTCTGACACCGCATACGTAGGGTTTTCCACATCAAGAAATTCCGCAACACCAGCCAGGGGTCCTACCATCGACACTATCTACCTGGTGTTAGCATCAGATCCCACGGGTTAAGGGCTCCGTCCCACAAGACTGCCCCCACTTCAGAGGCCAATCACAGGTCATCACCTGTCCCTCGGTACCCACCTGGCTGCAAATCAGAGGTTCCCGTGACCCCTCTGCTCCTGTAGTCCCTTGGGAAGCTCCGACTCGTCGTCAGGCTCCGCTCGAGCCTTCGATCATCCAGCCCCCTGCACTGCCTCTCTCATAGGAAACCCTGAGCACTCCTCGTCCTGGACGCACTGGCATGCATCTGCAGTCAGGTGTTACCCGTGGGGTCGGGGCTGTGTCCTCCCCCTGCCGGACCAGGTCTCTGCGTCAGGAACCAGACACATTCACTCAGCTATGGCCTGAGCCTCTGATGTGTGCTATGCCAGCGGTTTCAGTGAAAATCGCTCTCTTAAATCATACTGGATTTCAAAATACAGTAGACCCTTGACCCCCACACAGTTGAAACATTAAGTATAACTTCTGACTACCCCAAACTTCCCTACTGATAGCCTCTGTTGGCCTGAAGCCTTACCAATAACATAAACAATCGATTAACACATATTTCGTATGCTACATGTACTCTACACTGTATTCTGACAATAGAGTAAGCTGGAGAAAAGAAAATGTTACTAAGAAAATCACAAGGAAAATACATTCACAGTAGTGCACTACTCACTGAAAAAAATCCCCATGTAAGTGGCCCCATGTGGTTCAAATCCATGTTGTTCAAGGGTCAGCTCTATACCAAATCCCTTTTCACTAGAAAGTAAAAGCAGAAAGGAAAGAGCAGGAAGGAGGGGCAGTAAGAGGGGGAAATTTCTGTGAAAAATTTTGAACTATAAAAGGTTGGGTTTTTTTTTTAGCTTATTTATTTTTTTCTAGTAATCTCTGCACCCAACGTGGGGCTTGAACTCATAACCCCGAGATCAAGAGTCACATGTTCTTCTGACTGAGCCGGCCAGGTGCCCCTGAATTATAGAGTTTTTTAAAAAGCTCTATTTTCTGGGTGTTAGCGCAACAGATAAGGCAAATTAATATGCATGTGTCGCAGCTAAGCATGTGATTAGTTAGTGAGCACTACCAGACTTTCAGAGGCTGGCTGCTTTACACACAGCCATGCTACGAGACCAGAAAGCCTTCCACAGGTATCATCTCAGCTTGACCGGGGCCTCACATGTGTGGCGGAGATCTGTGATTCTCTGCGATCTCCCTTTGAAAAGGTCTTGGACTTCGACAACTTTTTCGTTTTGTGTTTAAGGTTCTGAGAAGGTGGAGGGAGACATTATTTCAACACTTGTAGCCTATAAGAATCTCCTTTCTCAGTACATGTAGTTTCTCACTAAATGGGGATCTGGATCGATGAGGCTTTTGTAGGAGCTAGGCTCATGGAACTTCAAGGCAACTTTAGAAATCCTCTCTGGGCCAAACTGAAAGTGACAAGCATGGGTAGCCCATGGACAGGTACTCGGTGCTTGACAAGCAGTCCTCCCTATTTTGGGGATAGTTCTAATTATTAATAAGCTAATAAACTGTATTTATTATTTTAACTATAATAAACAAATATGTATATAATTACATAAATAAAATTTACATAAATATAATAATTATAATATATTTATATTATACATTCTATAATAATTATAATATATAATATATAAAATGTATAATATATAATAAATATATAATTATATATAAATAAATTTATATATATAATTTTATATATTTATATAAATAGTAATACATTTTAATTAGTGATAAACTATATTAAGCTTTCCTAGTTTACTTGTCTTTCTGATTCTAGTTTTATCTCCCGGAATCTGGAATAGCGTTGATCAGTCTACTCCTTTGATTACCTGACAGCCCTTCAGCTTAGGAGACAGTCTTGCCCTATCAGTAAAGCCACTCAGAAATGGCCTGAGGGTCCCCTAATCAAGCCCTTCATCTTGGTGAAGAGGAAACTGAACCTCAGAGGCCAAGTCAGTACTCCTGCTCCCTAACCAACCTCCCCTCCCAGCCACAACCACCTCCCCACCCCGGAGCCCCTCACCTTCTCCTGTCTAAAAACAACTCTTCCTTGGGGAGAATGAATTTCTTTTCTCCACTGCTCCTTAGTATTCCCAGTTTTTATAATGTGTTTGTTTTTCTACAGTAAAAAACTAAAACACATGTTTTAAACATTCAAAAGTTTCCTTCACTCTCCGTTGTATGACATTCCAGATGCCTCCTTATTCTGATCATCCCGCTCAATGTTCTCTGGTTTGTCACTGTTCCTGGATCTTAAAATGCAGATCCCAGGGGCGCCTGGGTGGCTCAGTCGTTAAGCGTCTGCCTTCAGCTCAGGTCATGATCCCAGGGTCCTGGGATCGAGCCCCGCATCGGGCTCCCTGCTCCGCGGGAAGCCTGCTTCTCCCTCTCCCACTCCCCCTGCTTGTGTTCCCTCTCTCGCTGTGTCTCTCTCTGTCAAATAAATAAATA